>NC_140943.1:135491850-136091850 GCF_014529385.1 Adiantum capillus-veneris | reverse complement strand
CAGGATGAGCTTTTCAATGTAAGTTGCTTATGGTTATCGTTGTTGCTTTATTCTTGTAGGTTGTGTGATAAAATAAAATTGTGCATGTGAGGCTATTAGCATAATTGGGAGAACGATAATCTAGAAGAGATTATGGATGTAGGTAGTGCCCAATTTAATCACGTGGTCCACGATTGGAATTAGGTGGCCTTCACATGGCCATCTTTGTATCAAACATTGATGCCCTATTCTAGGCTACCTTCTTTCACAAATCATGGTCCCTTGCCCATGGAAGTACTGCCACCATTAACACAAATATACTTGTGCTTCCCCAATGTCATCGATAGACTACAACAACAAGGAACAATTGTCCTATCTATGCATAAGAGTGCGAGGGAGAGGACTCTCTAAGAGTATAGAGAAACAAAAGTGGCATACTTTGTTGTGAAAGATACTCCTCTCTCCATTTTTGTTTTCTCCACAAGCTATCCAAAGAGACGTCCTCACTTTGAATCTGCTAAAAACAGCCTAGAGCTTCCAAGACCTACTCGTGTTCCGGATATCTTGCAATCAGTGTGTTCCAAGAGTCGACATTTTGTACAAGAAGCTCCTCAAGCACTCTTTCTGATTTTTGAAGTAAACCCACAATTGGCATACATATTGACCAAGGCAATGCCAAGCAAAAATTCTGTTTTTGGTAGCCCTTGACTAACAATATTATCATGAAATTTTTGCCCATATTAGCATCTTGCATAATGCCACATGCCTTCAAGACAAAATCATAAGTGATTGCTCCTGAGAGATGCCCTCGCTTTGCATCTACTAAAAATAGCCCAGGGCTTCCTATGCCTACCACATTTGGCATACATGTCGACCTAGGTAGTCCCAAGTTTCTTTTTTTTTACAGTCCTTGACTAGCAATATCATTGTGAGTTCTTTTACCCATCTTAGGATCTTCCAAATCGCCACATGCCTTCAAGATGCAAGCATAATGATTGCATCTGGAGAGATACGCTCACTTTGAATTAGCTGAAAACAATCAGGACCTTCCTGACCTCGCATTCTTTGTGCTTTTTTATGTACACCATATTTGGCATACATGTCAACCAAGGCAATGCCAAGCACAACTTCTTTTTTAAGCAACCCCTGAGCAACAATATCATTACAAACTGTGTTGCCCATATGAGCATCTTGTGTAATGTTACATGCCTTAAAGACAAAAGCATCGGTGATTGCATCTGGAGAGGTTCCCTTGCTTTGCATCTACTAAAAACATGCAAGGGCTTCTTGGCCCTACCACATTTGGCATACATGTCGACCAAGGTAGTGCCAAGCATACCGTTTTTTTGTGACAGCCCTTGAGTAACAATATCATCATGCCTTCATTTTCCCATCTCAACATTTTCCAAATTTCCACATGTCTTCAAGATGCAAGCATAGGTGATTGCATTTGGAGAGATGTGGTTGCTTCACATCAGCTAAAAATAGTATAGAGCTTCCTGGCCCATCCCCTAATCAACATACCTTGCAATCTATGCATTCAGACTTAACATTCTAGACAAGTAGCTCCTTATGCTTTCTAAAGTACACCACATCTTCCTGGCCCTACCCATGTTCCACATATCCTGCAATCAATTTGCTCCAAGAGTCAACATTTTGTGGAAGAAGCTCCTCAAGCACTTTTTGTGCTTTTTGAAGTAAATCAAATTTGGCACGTATGTCGACCAAGGAAATGTCAAGCACAATTTTTTTTTTCAAGAGCCCCTAAATGACATTATCATCGTGAATTTGTTGCCCATATCAGTGTCTTGCATAGTGCCACATGCCTTCAAGACGAATGCTAGGAGATTGCATCTAGAGCAATGCCGTCACTTTGCATCTACTGGAAATAGCATAGGGTGTCCTAGCCCTACCACCTTTGGCATACATGTTGACCAAGTTATTGCCAAGCATTAGGTTTTTTTTTATAGCCCTTGACTAACAATATCATTGCAAGTTTTTTTTGCCTATCTCGACATCTTCCAGATTGCCACATGCCTTGCGATACAAGCATAGATGATTGCATCTAGAGAGAAGCACTCGCTTTGCATCAGCTTAAAACAATTCAAAGCTTCTTGGATTCGCTCTTGTTCATCATATCTTGCAATTAGTACATTCTAAGACTTAACATTCCAAATAGGCGGCCCCTCAAGAACTTATTGTGCTTTTCTAAGTACACCACATCTTCCTAATCTTGACGCTATTCTGCATATCCTGCAATCAATGTGTTCCAAGAGTCAACATTTCATACAAGAAGCCCCTCAAGCACTTTTTGTGCTTTTTGAAGTACACCATATTCGACATACATTTTGACCTAGGTAACGCCAAGCAGAAATTCTTTTTCCACTAGGCCTTGACTAACAATATCATCATGAATTTTTTTGCCCATATCAACGTCTTGCATATTAGGGTTTAGGTCAACTAGCTGGAAACCCATCTCACAGATTGTACTAACAATATCCATTCTTTAATCATATACAACAATAAGGGGTAGTGAGGGATTTGAATCCTCACACTGAGCTCCATCATCGATTTATGTTTTCTCTTCTTCTTCTTTGCACTTTGCATGCAATGTGCACTCTACAAGTGGTGTTATTCCTCTCCCAATGTTCCTCTCTTCCTAAAAGAGTTTCACATTGGCAATGGGTCAAAGCTTAGAGCTTCCATGTCTATGGAGGCATTGTGAGCTCAACACATAGAGCTCATGTATCAAGGTGGCAAGAGGACGAACTCCACAAGCCACAAGAGGAGACAGATTGAGCTTTCTATGTACTCAAAGAGAGAGAGATAAGCAGGTTGCTCAGTTTAGGGTAAATTGATAGTAGTGTTACCATATACATGTGGTAGTGATGTGTGTGAACACACTTAGGATCGCCGGGGAATTTTTTTCCCTCTTTAGAAGGTTTTTCCTCCCGTGCATTGTATATACGCCCATCATTCTAGGGCTATCTATCTTTCTGTTGCACACTAAGTAATATACTCTCTATTGTGTGCCTTGAGCTTCCTTCATCTTCTCCAAGTTGTGTGTGTTTTCTTGCAACCCTAATTCCAACAATTGGTATCAGAGCAGGTTGCATCTTCCCAGGCTTAGCCGCCAGCTCTTTCTCCAATTTCTATG
The DNA here is from genome assembly GCF_014529385.1 of Adiantum capillus-veneris. Lineage (NCBI taxonomy): Eukaryota > Viridiplantae > Streptophyta > Polypodiopsida > Polypodiales > Pteridaceae > Adiantum > Adiantum capillus-veneris. The sequence goes on along the minus strand of NC_140943.1, from coordinate 136,088,714 downwards.
AGCTTTGGTGAGCGTTCGTAGGTCGACATTTTTTGGGGAAGATCAAAGAGCTTCGTCTGCTCAATTTTTTTATGCGGACTCATTTTGGCCTCCGAGCTATTTTGTCATTTTATGTAGAATTTCTATCAGTGCTGTTTTCTGCATAACATGTCCTTACAATCTTCTATGGTTTATGCTATATAGCATGTGTTATTCCCACTTTGTTTCTCCTTTTTTTGGACAGTTTCCACATCAAGTGCATCATTTACCATGGCTGACAACAACACACATGTGTTCAAGATGTTTGTTGCTCAGGACAGATTGGATGGGAACAGTTACCCTATGTGGGCTTATATGATGCAACATGTTCTTGTGTCAAAGGGTATCTAGAATATTGTGCAGGGCATTGATGTATGTCCTGGTTCTAAGGATGTAGGCGATGTTGAGGATGTACATCCTGGTTTCGGAGGATGTAGGCAATGTTGAGAATGTTGCGGGTCTTACTGCAAGGATTGCTGCTGTTAGAGTTGTTTTACCTATACCTGAGCAAGCTTGTTGGGATGTAAAAGATGTGCAGGCTCATGCATTGATTGCATTGTCTAGTGAAGCCCACTATTACTCCCCACATTTGTTCAGTGGAATGTGCCAAACAGGCTTGGGATATTTTGGCTGGTCTTTATGCGACTCACAATGAGGCTAAAATTGCATTGTTGCGCAAAGAGCTGGAATCAAAGATTATGCATGAGGAAGATGATATAAACACTTTCCTTGCTGGTGTCAAGGATATCAATGAGCAACTTATTTGTGCAAGTGAAGTCATTTCAGATAGTTCCCTTGTGCAGACTGTTCTTGATGTCTTGCCAGATTCTTACCAAACTTTTGCTAGTACTTTGAGACTTATGACCCAAGGAAATCCTGAAGTTGTCAAGTTTGATGCATTATGCACATTGTTGTTGCAAGAGTTACTTTCCAAAAAAACGAGGACTAAACAGCGTGCAATTGAACAGGCTTTTATTGCTACTCAAAGAAAAGGTAGTAACATCAATACAACCACTTCTTATGGTTCTTCTGCGAGTGGAAAATCACCTGTTCCTAATGCTTCTACTGGCAGCAAATCATTTGGAAATTCTAGTGAAGGGAAAAAAGAATATGCATTGCCATTATTGTAAAGCTAATGATCACTTGATCAAGCAGTGTCCTAAGTTGAATGCCAAAGAGGCGAAGAAGAAAGAGGGTGGTTCAATGCAAATGTTGGTTCCACTACAAATGCAGCTATTGTTGAGTCTTCTTTGAAAGGAGACTGTGATGCTGATGTTGATACAGAATGGGCTTTTAGTGCAGAGTGTACCTATAATCCATCTATCCATGATGCATGCATGTCAGTTGCTGCAGATTCACATGTATGGTATTTTGACAGTGGTGCTACAAAGCACATTACCTCACATCATGATTTGTTCACCTCTCTAGAGTCTATCCCTCATGAGAATTCAGTTACTTGTGCCAACAATGCCTCTTATCTGGTTCAAAAAGTTGGAAATATTGTTCTTACTGCTGCAAATGGTAGTTCTTTCACACTTGTTGATGCACTTTATGTACCTAAGATCAAGAAGAATCTTTTGTTTGCCTCTGCACTTGCTAGACTTGTTCTTGTAGTCAAATTTGTGAATGAAAAATGTATTGTACATGATCTCAGTTTTGGTGATGAAATTGTTGCATCTGGCATTTTATGTCGTGGGCTGTATAAGCTCACTTTGTATGACAAGTGTGGGCAGAATTTTGCAAATGCAGTTGTGGATTCAAAGGCTATTTCAGATGCAAAATTTTGGCATGCATGTTTTGGGCGTCTGAATTTTACCATTTGCAAAAATTTGATATGGTTGCTTCTTTGCCGCCTCTTGAAGCACAAACATGTTTGTGAAGGTTGTCTCTTGGGTAAGATGCAGCATTCAAAGTTTCCAAAGGATGGTTCAGTTAGAGCCACATGCAGGTCGTAGCTTGTGCATAATGATGTTTATGGGCCCATGCAAACTCCGTCCTTGAGCAATTACCTTTACTTTGTGACTTTCATTGATGATTACTCCAAGCATGCATGGGTATTTTCTCTTAAAGCAAAGTCCGAAGTTTTTATGTGGTTCAAATAATTTCTGGCTATGGTTGAAAATGTCTCAAAATGTACTACGGGCACCCTCCGTTCCGATCGAGGGGGGGAGTATATGTCTCATGAATTTAATGCATTTTGGCTAGTCATGGGATAAAACACCAATGTACAGTGCTTTATACACCTCAGCAAAATGGTGTTGCTGAGAGGAAAAACAAGTCACTTATGGAAAAGGCACGATGTATGGTCCCCTCTACTTGGTGTCAACTTCCCCTTCCCTTCTCTCTCACATCTCTCTCTCTCTCTCTCTCTCTCTCTCTCTCTCTCTCTCTCTCTCTCTCTCTCTCTCTCTCTCTCCCCTTTACCTCCATCTCTCTGTATAGTCGTCCGCGCTTTGCCACATTTGTTTTGGCTTAAGGCAATCATGTGTGCCACTTATATACTAAACAGATGTTCTACAAAAGCTTTGCAATCTTACTCCCTATGAAGCATGGCATTATAGAAAGCCTTCTATTGAGCACATCCATGTTTTTGGTTGTTTGGCATATGCTTTGGTGCCACAAACAGAGCGCAAAAAATTGGATGATAAGGCTATCAAATGTATTTTTGTTGGTTATAGTGCTAAAAGCAAAGGTTGCGGAAATACCCATGCAAAAAATGCATGTTGGTTATAGTCCTAGCAAAAAGGCCATTGGTACAGAGTCGGTTTACAAGTTGAAATGCAAGCCGGATGGTGAGATTGATCGCTATAAGGCTTGACTTGTTGTAAAGGGTTATGCACAACAAAAAGGCATAGATTATTAAGATACTTTTTCTCTCACTTGTTGTATGACTACTATGCATGTTCTATGTGCATTGGCAACTCATTTTGGTTGAGATGTACATCAATCAAACATTGTTACTGCTTTCTTTAATGGTGACATATTTGAGGAAGTTTATGTAATGCAGCCTCACGGTTTTGTCAAGAAAGGATAAGGTGTGCAAATGTAACAAATCTTTGTATGGGTTGAAGCAATCTCCTTGTGCTGGTATGAGAAGGCTGACACTCATTTGGTCAAACGAGACTTTCGTAACAGTCCAACTAGAAATCACATTGTATGTAAAGCATGAGGGTGATGTACTTCTCATTGTGGTTCTTTATGTAGATGATTTGATGATCATTGGACCAAATGAGAGACATATTTCTGAATTTAAGGCTGATTTGAATGCTACTTTCAAGATGAAATATTTGGGGATGTTGCATCATTACTTGGGTATACACTTTTAGCAGTGTTTTAGTGGTATTGCCTTGTGTCAAAAAAGCTACATAGAGACATTTCTATGTAATTTTGGACTTGAGGAGTGCAAACCTATTGCCATTCCCATGGAAACAGGTTTGAAATTGAGTATTCATGATGGTGGTGATCCTGCAAATGTCACTCTTTACCAAACTTCTATTTCGGATGCCTCACTCTTTACCAAACTGCTATTGGATGCCTCATTTATGTATGCAACTCGAGGCACTCTCACAGGTTAGCAAATTTATGCATAGCCTAGGGTCTAAGCATTGGTAGGCTGTCAAGAGGATTTTTCGCTACTTATGTGGCACTTTACATCTTGGCTTGTTTTATCCCAATAGGGGATCATTTTTGCCGGACTTACATGTTTTTTCGGACTCAAATTGGGTTGGTTGTTTTGACACATGAGTGTCCACAAGTGGTTTTTATTTCATGCTTGGCAGCTCATGCATATCATGGCTGAGCAAGAAGCAACCTATTTTGGCCACTTCCAATTGTGAGGCTAAGTACAGGGCAGTCTTCACAGCTACGGTTGAGTGTGTATGGCTCATACGTCTTTGGCTGATTTGGGTGTTGGACAGGATACTACAAACACTATCTACACTGACAGTCAAAGCGCATTCGCACCTGCAAGGAACCAATTTTTCATGCTCGCACAAAGCACATTGAGGTGCATTACCACTATGTCACGGAGCGGCTCTCAGCACGAGAGATCTGCTTGGCTTATGTGCCTACACAAGACAACCTTGCAGATCTTTTCACAAAGGCTGTCTCATGAGAAGTTCGAAGCTTTCTACAAAGCTTTGGGCTTACTCCCCTTTGTGGGCTGATCATGTCCTCGGGGCATGGCACTTCCCTTTACTCTATGTGCCAACTCTTGTTCACCGCATCACTCTAGGGGGGCTTTGTTACAATATACATGTGGTAGTGACGTGTGTGACCACACTTAGGACTGGCGGGGCATTTTTTCCCTCTTTAGCAATTTTTTTCCCCGTGCATTGTATATACGTCCATAATTCTAGGGCTATCTATCTTTCCATTGCACACTAAGTAATACACTCTCTATTGTGTGCCTTGAGCTTCCTTCGTCATAAAGGAATCGACATTTTGGAGCCAAGCTCTTTTAGAAAAAAGGGAGAAAATATTATTTTTGTTCATCATATTATTTCGCGCTTTCAAGGCATAAATACCATAAGTCGTACTAACTCTGTACCGACAAATTTAAGAACTTTCATTGAAGACTCTATCTAGTATCTATGTTCCCGCCCAAATATGACTTTGAGTAGCTCTACTTCCCTCTCAAAAATTCTTCCCTTTTTCATATTTGTGCTAACCTTTCTGTGTATTCTAGTGCATACCATGACTACTTCTTGAAGGCCTAGCACTACCATTGACTCTGTTAGCAATTTTCAACAGTTATACTACAGGATATCAAGCATGGATACCATCTCGAATAGCTATCAGAAGTTGGGTTCTACTGCAAACTAGGAGGAGGAAGAGGAGGCAACGCAATGATTTTGTGGAGGCTTTCAAGGGACAAGTTAAAGAGTTTAAAGTGTGTGCACAAAGCAAGCGGGTGAAAGAGGTCCTCATACAACATGCTTTCCAGCATGCAGACTTAAGGTTGCAAACATCTCCTCCAAGTTTTCCACGGCATCGACCCAACTGTAAGTTATTTTGAGCATCTCACTAAGTGCATGATTATATTTGAAGGTTAAGTGGTGGAGATCATCTTTGGTATGTTTCAGATATTTATCCATCGAAAAGGACAGATTGGCAACCAGTTGAGAGCATAGTTGGGATTTTTTATGCTTTCCATGCATTTATTGGTGAGCAAATGTACCGAGGAAGACAACACAAGGAATTTGTAGATAATGGAATATTCTTTTATGATATGTCATATTTGGAACCGAGAACTTCCTTTGGTTGGGGTCGTGTAGCTCCTTTGTCACTTCCATCCTTTGACAGCAAGGATTGGTCTTTGCCAGTGATCCGAGCCGATGACAAATTTTTGTTTACTATATTTTGTTGGTTTTCCTTGCTTCTAGAGGTTTACAATAAAAGAAAGAGTGAGAACAACCTCTTGGAAAAATTCAAAAAATGATTTGATGGGAATTTTTCCTTAACTAGTTCACCGGAGGTGAAAGGGAGAACCTAGTGGTAAAGGGAAGGGAAAATATGTAAATGTGAAAAGAAAAGATATGATGTGGTTGTGGAGCCATGCACCCATGATTCAAGGGTCATGAGTGGCTCATATCATCATGGCTTTGGAGCCATATGATGATTCAAACAAATGGGACCCAGGTGGAAGACTTGGTAAAGGAAGGAAACAGACACATGATTTTGCTGGATTTTTAAAAAATACTTCCACTCCGATCCAAGAAAAGTTGTCTTCATTAAAGTTGTAGCTGATGAGCTGGAGATTTTGACCATATTTTTTTTTATAATTTTTGCATCTACGGTCTAGGAGATATGGCCAAAATGGCGGACGCCAGTTTTTTCAACTATGGTGGAGACCACCCCCTCTACCTTTACACACACACCCTTCCTTTTCCACATTGAGTCCTTCTCTAAAAATAAGCCATTAGTCTTCTCACCCTCCCCTCCTTCCTCCTCTCTCTCAAGATCAAAAAACCATCACAAATTCCTCTTCTAATCACCTCTCAATTCATGCTTAATCTTGTTGTAATTCATAAGTTCTCATTCAACCCCTTTCTATTATTACTAGATATGCATTGATTTTATGTAGATTCTTTACATTTTAAAATAAGGAAGCTCTTGGACTCAAGCTATGGAGGAAGGAGTGAAGACAACACAAGTGATGATGGAGCCAATTAGTTGCAAATTGGTCAACAAATCACTTGGAAGGAGCTTCTTCATTGGTGGAATGTCCCTAATCAAGCTTCATTTGTACAAATTGCACTTGGATCTTAACCTCACTCCTAATCACTCTCTTTCCTATATAAAGAGGCCCCCCTCTTTGTAATTTCAAGTCTCCCTCAGCCCCGTTGAGTCTTTGTATCACTCATCATGAGCCCATAAAGCTCATTCATTCACTCTATTCTTGCACATTCTAGAGTGCAAATTATTTTATGCTAGTAACCTCCCCTCCTCTTACTTATGTTAATTAAGAGAGATCTTTTATGTGTGTGTGAGAGTGCTTGATGTGATTTTGGCTAATTCTTGAGTTGTTGTTCAGTAATCTACATGCTATTTGTGTTGGGAGTGCTTGAAGTTATCCATTCCTTGTACACACACTAAGGTTAATGCTTCATTCCTAGTGATAGCTCTCTCTCTTTCTCTCTCTCTCTCTCTCTCTCTCTCTCTCTCTCTCTCTCTCTTTGTGTAGCGGTCCTAGTCCACGCTTCCAAGACTAGGTGGTGCCCTCATCTCATTTCCCTTGTGGCGCAATGGAGTTTGTTTTGGTGTAGAAGCCGCCATTCCAAATTTCCTTCGTCATAAATTGGTGCCCCCACGGAGGAGTTCTCAAGCAGCGCTCTGCCAATCTTATGAAGGAAGGTCCATCAAATTCTCCAAGACTTCCACTATGGTCTTCCCAAGAAGCTCGAGAAAAGAAGCGTCTTTATCAACAAACGGCACGTATGCGGGTAAAGAGAGTTAACTACATACACCCTTCTTTGCTTCAAGGAAAATCTTGTAGTCATCAAGTCCCTAGGTCAAAGCATTGTGTTGAGTGCTTCGTGGCTAGTGTGAAGACACTCCCTTTGAAGCCTCGACTTCAGGTGGTGAAAGCACTCTCAAACTCGGGTATTAACAAGTTTTTGGAGGGGGAGCTACACATCAATGGTGTGCGGTATTGGCAAGAGGCTACATATGGTGATGCACTCCAACTACTACTAGCAAGAAGGCTCAAGGTGGTTGAGAGGGTAGCCATTGAACCCTATGAACTCTACAAAGCTGAAGATGGTCACACCAAAGCTAGGCTAATCACTGGTGAGCAAATTCTTCGCATCTCTCAAATGGTGGGATCCAAGAGAGCTGAACTTCAATGAAGTGCTTCATGGAAGTTTGTATTTAATGCACCAATGAATAATCCCATTTTCTACAACTTTCAATCAATTCAGAATATTAGGGTGAATGTGCGCATTGATAGAAAGATTTTTTTTTCCAACAAAGATTGGTCTTCTATTTTGGAGCTGAGAGGTTGAGAGAGATATTGTTGTCCCCTGGCCCTATAATATTTCCTATTTTGGAGTATAATGTATCTTTTGATGTTCACATCTTCATCTTTCTTTAAGCATACTCCATGAATCATAGGGATTTATATGGACCTTTCCAACCTCTTGCTAGACAAACTGTGCATATAATAGCTAGCACAAAGCTTAGGTTCCAAAACATCATAAGCAACTTACTAGGCCCTCGTCGTCTAGCTGAGATTAATGCATCTATCAATCCATTTATTCTACCCTTAATAAGATATGATTTGGGCCTAGACGTTTTCATCTTTGTGCTGTATTGAGAGGAAGGCAACCCATTTTATGATGGCTTTCCCTAATTTTTTTGGGCGTAGTGGGGAAAATACTGGGGATTTTTTGGATAACTTGGAGATGGCTTTCCTTGTCTCTGGGAGGGATGACGAAGCATTGAAATTAAGAGCTTTTCCTTTGGTGCTCAAAGAAGAAGCTAGGGTATGGTTTCAGGCTCTAGATCCAACCCAAAGAGCTGATTGGGAGGGATTGAAGGCAGCTTTCCTACGAAGATTTCAACGAGCCAATTCGGCAAAAGAACTATGGAAACGGCTTCTGGCCCTTTATCAAGTTGACCCTCATGGTTATGCAACCTATGAGGAAGGTTTTCTGAAACTTTGGGGGCAATGGTCAGACTCACTAAACCCTGGTGAGCGAGCTCCCAATTGCCTCCAAAAGGATTGATTTATCTCAGGTTTGTACCCCTTGCTAAGGGAGAAGATGGTGGGAATCGGCCACCAATGCGACGTCAAGCAAGGGAAATGTTGTGTTACAATTGTGGGGAAAATGGCCACGGCATGTATAATTGCCCTCATCCCAGAAGATATGACTACCCTGTCAGAGGTCCTCGACAACAAGTAAGTCCTCCCCGTGCTAGAGCTCAAGCACAAGAGCAACCGTAACCTCAAATTTTGCAGCCACCTCGTGCTCAAGCTCAAGCCCCTGCTACTCAACCAAATGTGAGCATCATAAGGATGGAGGAGGTCGTCAATGGCAGAAGCAACCAGGAAGAAATAGCTAAAGGGAAGATGAAGATAGATGAAGAGGCTACAATGCCTATCAAGCGTGTGCGTGTCCAAGATGAAGTAAGTAAAGAAAAAAGCAAGGATGAAAGCAATGAAGAAAGTACATCTCGGGCAACTAAAGATGAAGCCAAGAAGAGAAAGACCCGTACTAGGTCTCAAATTGACATCTCTGATTTCCCTAAAGGATCTCGGACACAACCTTATGACTTGACAGCTGATGTGAGTTCTCAAGGACCAAAGATTACTTGGCCACAACTACTTCATATCTCCCCAAAGCTACGACGACAATGGTTAAAAATGGTGAGCACGAGGGCAAAGCGAAGTAAGCTTGTAAGTGTAATCAAAGCATATGGTCTCGAGGATATAGTGCCTTTGGTGGAAGCTCAAATCAAGGGACAACGGATTCCAAAAACTTACATTGACAGTGGAGCAGAGGTTTGTGTCATGACAAAAAAGCTAATGCATCAATTGGCTTTAGAGGTAATGGAATCATCAAACTTTATGGCAAAAATGACCAATAATGTCTCTGTCACTTGTGTGGGTGTAGTGAAATCTTTGAGAGTTTCTGTTTTTGGAATCACTACAGAGGTTGATGCTTATGTGATGCCAGTAAAGGGAGAAGGATAGCCCCTTATTTTAGGACGACCTTGGCTCATGGGTATAGGAGCTAGGCAAGATTGGGCAACAGGAGACTTGGAGTTGAGGCCTCGCGTGGGTGGCCATAGTCGGAAGGTGGTTTATAACTTGAAGAATGGGCGACAAGAGAACCTTGAACTAGAGACGTCAACTGATGAGTGGAGCTCGAGTGGATGCTCCTCATCCATGGACGAGGAAGAGAGTTCAAGTGAAGAGAGTGATAGCACTCTCGAAGTCATGGGCGTCACCATAAAGGAAACTACCTCATCAGAAGACAACCCAAGGATCCAAATGGAGAATGTGTGGGATGCCAGCCTAGAGAAGATGTTATCCAAGGATATAAAGGAAGAAGAAAAGGAGGGTTATGTAAATGTTCTCAAGAAGCATGCATCATTGTTTATTTCTGATTACACTCACATTACAGGTGTCACTGCAGTGAAGCATCATATCCATCTAAAAGAAGGGAGCAAGCCAGTAGTACAAAAACTAAGAAGATTAGGAGTTGTGCAACAAAATGCACTGTTGTCCAAGGTGAAGAGACTCTTAGAAGTAGGATTCATATACCCAGTAGAAGATTCAGAATGGGTCTCCCCAGTAGTGGTGAGGCCAAGGAAGAATGGTAAATGGCGAGTGTGCGTGATTACAAGCCACTAAATGCTGCAACAAAGAGGGACCACTTCCCTCTCCCATTTCAAGATGAGATTCTAAATGAAGTAGCAGGCCATGAGCGATACAAAGTGTGTGATGGCTACTCCGGCTACTTTCAAATACGCATTGCAGAGGAGGACCAGAAAAAGACTACTTTCATCACACCATGGGGCTGTTTTGCATTTCGAGTCATGCCTTTTGGTCTCACCAACGCTCCAGCCACCTTTCAACGATTCATGAACATGGTCTTCCAACCTTACTTTGGTAAGTCCATAAGGGTTTTCATAGATGACTTTTGTATTTACAGCTCCAAAAGTATGCATCTCGGCAAGATTGATGAAGGATTTACCCGTTTAGCTAAGCTGGGTGGACAACTAAACAAGGACAAATGTCACATTGGGGAAAGCAAGGTTACACTATTGGGGCATGTAGTGTCCATTGATGGAATCGAGGTAGATCCTGAAAAGATAGAAAAATTGCTAAATCTACCTTCCCCAACTTCCATCAAACAATTAATCTCTTTCTTGCAAAAGCTAAGATATTTGAGTAGATTCATACACTTACTCTCCCAAGTGATATTTCCTCTACAACAGTTGACTCGTCAAGAGACGCTTGTTTGGAGTGAAGAAAGTGATGGGCATTTTAGAGAGATAAAAAAAATGTTAGGGTCACTCCGTGTAATCCTCCAACCTTGTTGGGAAGAAACATTCTTTGTAAACCCTAGTGTGGGAGAAGAGGCCATTGGTGCTACCCTCCTACAAAAAGATCCAAAAACATCCTTTATGAGGCCTGTGTATTTTGCTAGCCGCCTCATGGAAAACACAGAGAAGGCCTACACCCTGATGGAACAGCTAGTGTTAGCTCTCATGTTTGCGGTAACCAAATTTCGGCCATACTTGCTGCCGAAGAGGTTTGTAATTATCACTGTGGAGGATAGGTTTCCCTATGCACTACAACATATGGAAATCTCTGACAAAATAGCAAAGTGGGTGGTGCAACTTCAAGAGTTTGATTATACAATACAGGTTGAAAGAACAACTCGAGCATGCTTAGCCAACATTTTAACAAACAAGTGCTATGAAAAAGTTTTCCATTTGAAGAGAAAGGAACTACCACCACCTCCAGCTCTAGAGGCTCTGGTCAATGCTTATAGCCTCTACTTTGATGGAGCATACAAGAGAACCAAGGATAAGGCAGCTGCAGGCATCGTGGTCTTATCTCCATTGGGAGAGAGGATCCATGGTGAAGGGATCACTCTAGAAGATGTCCACTCCAACAATGAAGCAGAATATCAAGCTCTAATTCATGGCCTTTGTTGGTGCCTGGATAACTCAATTGAGAGATTAAATGCTTTTGGTGACTCCATGATTTTGGTAAGGCAAATGCAAGGTACATGGGCTTGCAAAAATGCCACTCTCTCTACTAAAATGACAGAAGCCAAAGCTCTTATGAGGAGATTTAGGGAGGCACAAGTACATCATGTGCCAAGAGACCAGAACAAGGATGCAAACCACCTAGCATCATCGAAGTTAAATGAGTCAATAGTGGGAGCAGTGGCCATCAAACTTTCACTTCAGCAAGGCAAGGAGGACTTAGAAGATATTATGCACATTCTGGAGCAAGGAGAGGCTCCTAAACACTTGAATGCAGGGGAAAGGCGATGGTTAGCTAGGAAGGCTACCAGGTATCGCATAGTAAATGATAACTTGTATTGTCTTGGTAAGGATGGTGTGCTTAGGAGAGTGCCTTTGAAGAGTGAAATTGAAGAGATTTTAAAAGCTTGTCACGATGATATGTGCGGAGGACACTTTGCACACGACATCACTAGTAGAAAGGTTCTACAAGCTGGGTTTACTTGGCCAAGTCTTCATCGTGATGTCAAATACTGGTGTCAAACATGTGATGAATGTTAGAAAGCAGGACCACGACGGCTCATAGCTGAACCTCAGAACCCAATAAAGGTATATGGGCCCTTTGAGAAGTGGGGAATTGATGCCATAGGGCATCTACCACGCACTCAGTCAGGTAAAGAGTACATCATTATGGGAGTAGACTACATGACTAGATGGGCTGAGGCTATGCCGACCAATAGAATTACTGCTAAGGATGTGAGTCAGTTCATCTTTGACCACATCTGTTGCCGGTTTGGCACCCCTCTTGAAATACTATTTGATAGAGGACCAGGGTTTAGAGCAGACTTGGTAGGAGAACTCATGCAGAAGCTAAATATTCAGCATCAACACTCTACTCCTTACTACCCTCAGTGCAATGGCTTGGTGGAAAAGGTAAATGGAATCATTTGCAAAATTATCACCAAACAGGTACATGCCAGGCGCCAAGATTGGGACAAACACCTGAATGGAGCTCTATGGGCCTATAGAACCTCCTTCAAAACCGCATTAGGGTACACACCCTTTCATTTGGTTTATGGAAAGGAGGCGCTTTTGCCCATTGAAGTGAAGTTAACAAGTCTTCGAATATTGGGTAGCCAGGTAGGCTCTCAAAAGGAGAAATTACATCAAAGGATCATGAATCTAGAGAGGCTGCAATTGGATCGTGAAGAAGCCATCAACCACTATTCTCAAGAAGCAGAGAAGCGCAGAGAAAAGTTCAACAAAAAGCTAGCATCTAAAGACATCAAAAAGGGATCTCTGGTGCTTCGATATGACAATCGCTTCGACACTCGTAAGGATGGAAAGTTTCTTTTTCGATGGGAAGGCCCATTCTTGGTCACCAAAAAGTTCAAAAATGGCTCTTACAGACTTCAAGACATTGATGGTAAAGTGCACAAGACCAGGACAAATGGATGGCATCTAAAGCCTTATCACATCAGGATAAGGTCAGCCCAAGATCAAAGAAAGTAGGCTAGTTTCCATGTCTTCCTGTTTCATTTCACAAGTTACAATAGTCAAAAGGTCCTGCATGCTACAAACAAATTGTTAGAGAGAGAGTCAAAGGCAGCCCACAATGCTTTCAAGGTGCACCATGTACCTTGATCATAGAAATGATAGGCCATGGTCACCCAATCGTTAACACGTCTGATGTGATTAAACTGGATCCACGCACGTTGAAGATCGCCATTCCTATCTTGTCTCATTCGGTTCACCAGGTCCACACCGGATGCTAGACCAATTGTGGACATTTTGAAGACATAACATTTCTCCCCCTCCGTACCTTGACAAGGAAACGTGCTTCCATGGAAAAAGTCATATGTGTAGTCTCTCTTCATATTTAGGAGTGCATCAATGCAAAAAGATTCTTTGTCAACCCCTCTTCATAAACTAGATACTGACCTTCAAAACCTAACAAGGTTCATAGTGTTCAAAGCAAAAATAATTTAGCATAGAGTTTTGCATTGAAATAAGAATCTAGGAAATGCACATACCAATTATCTTGCACCAATGGCCCGAACTCCTCAGCGATTGCAAATAGCTGTTGCTTGACTAAAATTCCTCTGTGGGTGTTGTTGTGAAGAAGTGTTGTACTTATAATTTCTTTTGCCAAACACATTTGAACCTTCTTGGCTCTTGCATGTGGGTCAATAGTCAAAATCCTTTGCACCATCACATGTTGTCCGTTAGTGTTTTGGATATGCCACTATGCACATCGTGTCTATGAGTGCCACGATGAATCATGACTCTGGTGGCGGTTTCATCAGATGGCATGACATAGTATACTACACAATCACATGTTGCATTATAGAAAGCAATTGCCTTGCAAAAGTGGTATGTAAGGCTCTTATCTCCAATCTTACAATATTGTCCGGGTGCAGTTGTCTTTTGTATGTACCCATTGAAATGACTTGTATTGGGAATATGATAATTAGCCAAGCGGGCACATTGTTCATTCATGCACTTCAGAGATCCTATGCAATGACTAAGATGAACTACACTAGGGATAACTATATTGGACGTTTGTGGCTTCGACCACAAATGAGGATCATACTTATGCCCCATTGCATCCATATGGTGCAGCCTCCCCATGGTAGGTGGAAATTCTAAAACAAGATCACCATTGTAAGCCCTTGGAATCTTTGTAACTTGTTCCACTTGTTGTATTTGCATTAAAAGCTTTGTCAGTGTGCCCTTCTTTTCGGCTTGCAAAAGTATCTTGTCTTGTACTCCTTTTAAATCTATTTGGAAGCAAAACTCGAGGCGGGATGCAAAGATCTACTAACTCCTTTTGAGCGAGGTACACCTCTGACAGACTATCCACAATGGCAATGGGAATCGTGCTAGGTGAGTTTGCATAGTGTGCTCGATGGGACACGTTGACTTTGTATTTACGTGAAAGCTGTTCAACCAGTACATAGATGAATTCACCCAAATTGTTGAGCGTCCTTTCAAGGACAAATTCATCTCAATATCACCAACTTCGATCACTGCATCTAAAGTTGTAAATTGCATTGGAGAAATTATCTCTAATAGAAATGATTCGGATATATAAATTTACCATTGTAATAAGGATAAGATAGTTTTTTATCAAGGAAAAATAAAGAACAAGCCATAATAATAAGCTAAACAAATAATTAAGCATTTGATCCCATTATATAAACTATCAAATTGTTTATATACTCACATCTAATAATATAGCCGTTATAAATTTAAATTTAATGATATTTCAATAAATTAACCAATTTTATTTTTAAAAAAAATATTAAAATTATATAATTTAAAAATATTAAATTTAAAGTTTATATATAATATAATTTTTGTGTGCGATTGTGTGTGCCCGTGAATATGTGTGTGAGGTGTGTGTGTGTGGGAGAGGGGGAGCGACATGCGTGGGCCACACGTTGCCACAAATGTGGCGTGTGGCCGCTTCCTAATGCGCCAAGGGCCGATGGCATCCTGTGATTGTGTGGTAGGGCGGCGGTGTTGTGCGGGCGCCCGGGTGTGTGGGCTATCAGTGTGTGGGGCGGGGCGGTGTGTGGGCGGTCGGGGGGTGTGCCCGGGTGTAGAGCGGGGGGGTGTGTGGGCGGGAGGGGGGGCAACATGCGGCGGCCACGCGGTGACGTGTGTCCCCAAGGGCCACGCGTCGCCCGGTGCAAGACCACGTGGCCTCGAGCGACCATGCAGATCGCCTCATGGACACGTGGTTTGCAACGTGTACCGTCACCAACCAAAGATACACGTGGCATGCCACGTTGGCCATGTGGTCTGCCACGTCGGCGACACAGTGGCTAGGTGGCATGCCGCGTGTACTGTCTTTGGGCGACATTACATGTGGCATCTTTTTGGTCCCACGTGGCATGCCACCTAGCCCCAGCACTATCGACATGGCAGACGATGTGGCCAACGTGGCATGCCACGTGTACCGTAGCCTATCGATGATACACGTGGCAAACCACGTGACCACGAGGTGGCATACGTGGCCACTCCATGGCCACGTGGTCCACCAATGGGTGACGCCGTGGCCCTTGGGCCATGCGTCGCCGAGCGACCCTTGGCGCATGGGGAGCATGTCCCCATGCGCCAAGCACCATGGGGCCACACAGGGACACACACTACCGTGTGGTAGCGTGTGGCCCTCACCTGCCCCACATACACACACGCCAACGTGGGGTGTGTGTGTGTGTGTGTGTGTGTGTGTTGTGTCACACACACACACTCACGCACAAGCGGGTGAGTGTGTGTGTGGACACGCATCCACCATACACACATACACTCACCCACCACACACACACACACCATGCGTCCACCACACACACACACACACACATGTGCACCCACCTCCCACACACACACACACATACACACACACACACACACACATATCTTGAATATTAAAAAATAAATAATTTTTAATTTGAAAACTTTATAAAGAGAAGAGGATCCCTGGCATCGCTCGCTGCTGCTGCCGCATGTTACCCCTAAACTGTGTCCCCCCCCCCCCCCCCCCCCCCCGCCCTAGCGTTGCCAGCTCCCTCTACTGCATGTGCCCTACCCCTTGCCTTCCCCTTAGAATGCCCGCTAGCCTCGCCATCTGCACCCCCGCCCACAACCCTCGCTGTCCACCCCGTTTCCTACCCACCTTGCACTACCCTCACCCTTTGCCGCTTCTAGCTTGCCCCACGCTGTCTCCCCCCCCCCCCCCCCCCCCCCCCCCCCCGGGCTCCGTTCGTTCTCTACCATAGTCTTCCAGAATTTTTTCCTTCGATTGGATCTGGAAGTGCTAAGTTCTTAATAGTGCTAGTCAGGGCTTCTTGCAGAGAAATTTCTTATCCGCTTCTTCTCCGCCACAACAGCAGACACAGATGGAGGGACTCTGATGAAGTCCCCTTGCCTGACCTCGCTGAGCCCACCATTCGACTTATTCTCACTCCGATAAAGCAAGAGAGCCTTGTGGTAGAGGTGAATTCATGTAGGCAACTTCCATCATCTGCAAGATTCTCGGCACCAAACCCAGCAGAGGAGAGTTGTGTGACCTTCTCCAGGCCTGCGTTCTTGCAGAGGTGGGCAAGATCTTGGACGTTCAGTTACTTGGACCCACCCTCTGAGCCTAGGGCTCAAGCGGAGGAGGGTTGGCAGCAGGTTCGTGGCCAACGTCGGCAACGGCCACCACGCCAGCCTAGCACTCAGAGTGGTCCTCAAGCTCCTACCCAGCAACAGTAGGTTCCCATAGGGAACCGTTTTGACCCTCTACAGCAGAACGAGGTCCCTCCTCCAACCTCCACCTTAGCCTCACCTTCGACAACCCCTGAGTTCCCCCGCTCTCCCCCTCCTTCTTCTCCCACTACCTCTACATCTGGCCCTCCAACCTTTGTCGTTCCCCCTTGCCCTCCCTCTCCCCCTTCACCCCCTACTCCCCCACCTCCTCCCGCTCCAGTCCCGCAACCGTCCCAGGAGGAAGGGCCTCCTTCATCTGCTAGGAGATCTCTTGGCAGTACCTTTGCCACAAATCTCTTAGCGAGAGAGGGATAGCCTTTCTTGCGACCCCCTCTTATGGTGGAGACGTCTCCCTTTGCAGCATTTTCTTGAGGTCTGACGAGCTTCGACATTTTCCACGGCTGGGATTTCTTTTTCTACGACTTTACACGCTTTCTCGGTGACCCCTCACCAGACCTTAAGGTTGCCTGCTTCAGAGTTCATATACTTTTCCTTGCAGCTAGGGGGATAGAGGCCTTGGACTTAGTGGTTGGCTTCTCTTTTCCTCTATGTGGCAAGGACTAGGCTTAGTGGACTATAGATGCAGTTTTGGAGTGGCTTCAGACACAGGCCCTAGAGTTTACTCACCACAGGGGAGACCTAGGGGTTACAGACTTGCTTCAGACTCTTTGGCCATTGGCCAAGTTTGTGTGACACCTCCAGATGCAGCAGGATGTAGACACATTGTGGTTCAATTTTTTGTTGACACACAAAGCCTGCCATGCTATGTACACATACATGAGGACTCCTGGACAGAGGAGGTAGCTTTACACATGGCTCAGTCTACTTGGGCCTGGGCTAGGCAGAGTCTCTGCAGTCACTCCTATCTCGAGGACATTCGAATGCGGATTACTCCCCATCCAAGCCTGCATCAAAGATAGCATGGTTAGCTGTTGCGACAACATCAGTTCTCTCTGGCTCCCCATGAGGATCGTCTCATGGAATGTACACGGAATAGGTGGGCCCCAGTTTCAGCGTCAGACGGGCCGACTGCGTCAAGAGCTTCAGTGATGCCTTGTGGGAGGAGAGATTGACCTTCTTATGCTATAGGAGAACCATTTGTGTGAGAGCCGCATTAGACGTTGTGGTTAGCTTTTGCGTGGATGATCTAAGACTTTTTGGGTAGCTGCATTTGGACATGGAGGCATTTAGGGCGGGGGTATGTATTACTATTGCAGATTCTTTGCAGTAGGCCATTGTGGACACATGGATCATTGTTCTAGGTAGGTCTTAGTGGATCATCATGCAGATTTAGGGTTGTCTCGTGGGCTTCTTGAACATCTATGCACCCAATGTGGCTAGTGCACGTGCGGAGTTTTGGTCTCATATTGTTGAGTCTATGCCGCCGGCAGAGTAATGGTCTGTAGGGGGTGACTTCAACATGTTGGAGGAACCCTCTGACAGGATTGGGGGTAGGCTGGCAGCTTGGGAGAGGTTTTGTTTGACTCTGCGGGTTTCAAATGTGTTGCAGCATTCTAGTTTTGTGAGGCCCCCAGACAGTCTAGCTTTCTCTCATTTGGACCGCAAAGTGGGGGACGTGAATCTATCTCGGATAGATCTCTTCTACACTAGTGACCACTTTTGTGACTTGGGTGGGACAGTTGGAATTTGGTAGGGACTTCCTTTTCAGACCATGCTCCAATGATCCTTACATTGACTGATAGGCAGAGGAGTGGGAGCATGATGCTTCACATCCTAGAGAGGGTCTTGCTAGACTCGGTGCTTAGAGAGTGAGTGGAGGCTCTTTGGACAGAGAGCGTAGACATGCAGGGTTCTCCTACTGACAGCGTGGCCTCAAGACTTGTTGAGCTTAGTTGACCTCTTTCTTCAGCAGTCGCGTCGGCTCACCTGGTTGCAGCGAGAGAGGAGGAGTAGCATCTCTGACAGAGCGTTGCTTCCTTACAGAGGATGCAGGAGCAGCATCTAGACAGTCCTTGGTTGGAGGAGCAATTACAGCATGCTTTCCAGGAGCTTGTCAGCATAGAGGAGAGGTGCCATGAGTTTGCTTTCCATCGACAGGCATCTCAGTGGACCCAGGTGGGTGAGAGAGTAACATGCACCTTCTTTGAGGCAGTGGGACCTTGACATACACATGCCAAGGTTAGTCAGTTGATGAGGCCCAACGGGTCAATTGCTTTAGAACCAGAGGACATATGTGCAGTTGCCACTGACTTCTACAGTGATTTACTATCTACAGAGCCTTAGTCAGAGTGACAAGATGCATGCAGAGAGTAGGTGTGGACATAGATGCCTTGTCTTGTGTGACTGAGGAGATGTGTTGTGACTAAGGAGATGCACTAAAGGCTTGAGCTGCCTCTTCAGCTAGAGGAGCTGCAAACGGCTCTAAGAGCACTCCCCCGTGGTAGCTGTCCAGGTGAGATCAGCTTGAGTCCCAGTTTTTTCTTAGAGTACTGGGACTTTCTCGAGTCAGATATTTGCAGTGCTTTTCAGTACATCCTTCACAAAGGAGAGATGCCTGACAACCAGGGCCTGATCTACCTCATTCCCAATGAGGGTAGCTCCTTGGATGAGATTCGGTAGTGGCGCCCCATCACCATCCTCAACTCAGCCTACAAAATTCTTTCCAAGGCTTTGAGCTTGAGGATTCAGCCACTTCTAGAGAGCATTATACATGGGACTCAAACAGGTATTGTCAAGGAGCACAGGATCCTTAACAACATCTTTACTTTTTGGGAGGCTTCTACCCTCGTGCGGCTCCATGGTGAGGATCTGGTGATTCTTCTTCTCGGATTTGAGAAGGCCTACGATAGAGTTGACTGGGACTTTTTGGAGGGCACTCTACGCAAGATAGGATTCTTAGATGCTTGGATCAGAGGGGTGTTATCTTTGTTCAGACGGACACACAGTCAGGTACTTCTGTCAGGAGGTAGAGGTGATCGTTTCATGCTCACACGTTTGGTCAGACAGGGCTGCCCTCTTGCCCCCTTCCTTCTTCTGTTCTATGTTGAGGTGAAGAGAAGGTTTTTTATTTCACAGCAGGTTGGTTTACATTGGTGCAGCCAAAGTTGGTCGAAGCTAGGGGGTGGTCTATGTCAGGCAGAGGCAACAAGCAAGTGCAGTGCAGAAGGCTAGGGCAGGTGCCAAGGACCTAGGCAGCCAGAGGATAGCGAAAAGGTATGTCTGAAGTGCTTTTTTAGGCCAAGGAGGCTCAAGGATGGTCCACATGGGATGGAAAATCAAGGTGTCCAAAATGCCAAATCAATGTCCTAAAATGTAGTGTTCAGCGTGCTCTAGAAGCTAGTCTAGACGGCTCGTCAAACGGAGCCCCGGTGCTCAAGATACTGACGTTTGAAGCTAGAGTGTGTAGCAGATCCCCGACGGATAGGGCAGCTGGGGACAAGTGGCCCAGGCTGATTTTGGTATAAACAGATGTAGTGCTCGAGTTATGGAGCATGTCTGTCTTCTCAGATTGCGAATCGGAGCTCGGAATAGCAAGTTATGGACAGTTGAATTTTTTTCGAGGGCCGGGTCTGAGCCCATTTGACCCCATTGGAGGCTGTGCCATCTAGCATCTCTTGGGCCTCGCCAAAGTTCTTGGTGATAGTGTGCATCATGTGGAGGCAGCATGAAGTGACGGCACGTGGATCGGAGCTCGGAGCGGGGAGTTATTGCAAGTCAAAGTCGGCATTTAAAAATGAAAGCAGGGTGCTAGATGATTTTCTGGTTTTTTGCATGCACTATTCAAAGGCACACTAAGGCCAAAGTGGGACGAGGTCCAGGTGGTTCGGAGCCGGCAAGGGGTTCTTCCGCTGCTCATTGAGCATGTGAGCAAGGATGTGCTGCAGATTGAAACAGACCTAAAGTTGGGTTTTCATGGGGGTATTTTCCAAATGACTTGAAGGCTCAAGGAGCTGGTGAATGCCACATGGTGCTGGGCTATGTCCCACATGCGAAGAAGAGGGTCCGTGAGCATGGGTATATATCCAGGAGAGAGGGCCTTCAATAGAACACAAAAGGGGAGAGAGAGGGGAGCTCTCCCTCCCGTTGGCTATGGCGGGCCCTTGCGGGCACTGTGTGTTGACGATGTCGGGCGCACACGTTAGCGCTGACGGTTTTGGGTGCTGTGAGCACTACAGACGGTGGTGCGAACTCGTTGGTGAGCAGCGATTGGGCGATTGATGACATGGCGGTCCCAAGGGGGCCCGTTCCCGCAGCCCTTATAGGCCCCATCTTTTGAAGTCAAGGGGGGAGGGCATTAGCGACATCGCTAATGCCTCCCCGGCATGAGATAGAGAGCAGTCCCATGTGAAATGAAGAGAGAGAGAGAGAGAGAGAGAGAGAGAGAGAGATTGAATTATCGTCCATGGAGGTCATATATGACCTATAGGACCAGAACAAAACAGTACAAAGGATTTCGTCTCATACATATCAGTTAAGGACTGAGAGTCCATCGAGTGGGGAGAAAAAAGATAAGGTGGGATGAACAAAAGTCTAAGATGAGGTAGGTGAGGAGGAGGGGGCCGGTTTGGGAGTTCGAAACTCTTGGATGATGGCTTTGCCTCCTCGGTAAACTGCCCATTTCCCTGCTGTGCGCGCTTCTCGCATCTTTTGGAGTTCGGTCTTCTTTTGTTTGAGTTGGGTGGGTGTGAGATCTTCGGCAAACCAAATTTTTGTGTCCTTGAGAAGCTTCGATTGCTCAAGGAGCTTGACTCGATCCGCTTTGGTCTTGAAGGTAAGAATTGCATGGTTGGTGCGATGCTCGTGAGCGAGAGTGGTGATTGTTGCTGGATCCCATTGTATCATGGGGGTTGTTGTTCGGATGCGATCGAAAGACTTGTGGAACTTGGAGAGAGAGAGAGAGAGAGAGAGAGAGAGAGAGAGAGAGAGAGAGAGAGAGAGAGAGAGAGAGAGAGAGAGAGAGAGAGAGAGAGAGAGAGTGTGTAGCCAGCTGGGCCCGAGCCAAAAGTTGAGTGCAAGGGGGTAAGTTCCAAGAGAAGAGGCCGTCCAAGCAAAGAGCAAACCAAGGCAAAAAAGCAAAGGCAAGGTGGAGGCCTGATAAAAAAAAAGGCAGTAAACATGAGAGACAAGGTTGGAGGGAGTTGGACAATAAAAAGGTCAAAGCCAGGCCAAGGAGGCAGTATATGCTAAGCTCCCCCAAAGGGATAAAAAATAATGAGTAGAAAATGATTAAAAATATTAAAAAACCTAGGGGCAATAGCGACATTGCTAATGCCCCCCCCCCCCAAGTACAAAAGAGAGAAGAAAAGAGCAAATAGAGCAAGGCAGTTCCCCTTTCCCAAAAATGCCAATTCAAGGTGCCAGGTGGACCAATTAAAGTGTAAATTCCCAAATTAAAGTCCCCCCTATAAAAGTCAAAATTGGATCAAATTAAGGGCTTTTTTCCTCGCCTTTTGGGTGCCGTTTGAAGCCTGCAAAGTGGAGTCCTCTAGCAAGCTAGCCCCTTTGTAACTTTTTCTTAAAAATGGCCATGGTGATGGCAGTGCAATTCCGTGTACATGTTTTTTGAACTGCAATCAAGCCACCGTTGCCTCCTCTTGCTGTTGTTTCCCCTTCCCCTCTGCTCTTTCTCCTACTTTCATGTTTCCCCTCGGTGACGGCTGTGTGGATGTGTGTGCCCCCCCGGACCGACGGCGATTTGTGTGAGAGAGTGAGATGGAGCGGCTGTGTGTGTGTGTGTGTAAGGGTGGAGACTGGCCATTGCTCAGTTTGTGTTTGATAATATCTGTTGCCGTTTTGGTGTTCCATGGGTGTTAGTTTCTAATAGGGGTCAGGGGTTTAGAAGCAAGCTCATGAGAGCATTAGTGGAGAAGTTGAAGATTCAGCATCCTTTTTCCTCTCACCCCCAATGCAATGGTCTAGTCGAAAGTGCTAATGGGCAAATCTTCAAGATGTTAACAAAGTACGTGTTAAGCAGGAAGCTCAGTGGGAAGCAAATCTAGAGAAGTGTCTGTGGGCGTATAGAACGTCCTATAAAGTGGCTACAAACTTCACTCCATTCGAGTTAGTCTATGGTAAGGAGGCTGTGTTGCCAGTACATGCACAACTAGGTGCTTTAAAGGGTATGTGGCGTGTCAATGCCACTCAACAAGGGGTTCTATAGGATGGGATAGCCAGTTTGGAAGCTTTGCAGATGGACAGAGAGGCAGTGACAAACTACTATGTGAAGCAGAGAGAGAAGCAGGTTGCCAAGTTCAATCAGAGCCTACCGGACAAGAAGATAGAGGAAGGAGACCTGATCATGAAGTACGAAAGCTACCTGGATTTCACATTCTAGAAGAAGTTCAAGAAGAAGTGGACAGGTCCGTATAAAGTGAGAAAAACCTTTCCGAATGGGACCTACTAGCTGGTAAGAGCAAATGGCAAGCTTCTTAGGAACAGGGTAAATGGTGTGCGGCTCAAGCTATATTTCGAGCGGGATTTAGTGCCTGAGGTGCAGCAAATTGTAGTCAAGGGGGGTGGGTAACCCACCTAAAGCATGCGGTGTGCAAAAGGAAGGAGATGAATCTTTTGTACATAGCCTGTACAAACAGTTATGGTTTTGCGAGTTCTTTTAATCGTTAGTTTGGTGTGCCAGTTTTAAAGTTCTGTACATATGCTTTTGGTCAAACATAAATGTTCGTCAAGGGGGCTGGGCAATGATGGTGCAACCAAAGTTGGTCGAAGCTAGGAGTGGTCTATGCCAAGCAGAGGCAGCAAGCAAGTGCAATGCAGAAGGCTAGGGTAGGTGCCAAGGACCTAGGCAGCCAGAGGATAGCGAAAAGGTATGTCTGAAGTGGTTTTTTAGGCCAAGGAGGCTCAAGGATAGTCCACATGGGATGGAAAATCAAGGTGTCCAGAATGCCAACTCAGTGTCCTAAAATGTACTGTTCAATGTGCTCTAGAAGCAAGTCTAGATGGCTCGTCAAACAAAGCCCCGATGCTCAAGATACTGAAGTTTAAAGCTCGAATGTGTAGCAGATTCCCGACGGATAGGGCAGCTGGGGGCAGGTGGCCCGGGCTGATGTTGGTATATACAAATGTAGTTCTTGAGTTATGGAGCATGCCTCTCTTGTCGAATTACGAATCGGAGCTCGGAATAGCAAGTTATGGCCAGTTGATTTTTTTTTAGCGCCGGGACTGAGCCCACTTGACCGCATTGGAGGATGTGCCGTCTGGCATCTTTTGGGTCTCACCAAAGCTCTCGGTGATAGTGTGCATCATGTGGAGGTAGCACGATGTGACGGCACATGAATCGGAGCTCGGAGCGGGGAGTTATGCAAGTCAAAGTCGGCAGTTAAAAATGAAAGCGGGGTGCCAGATGATTCTGTGGTTTTTTGCATGCACTGTTCGAAGGCACATTAAGGCCAAAGTGGGACGAGGTCGAGGTGGTTCGGAGCCGGCAAGGGGTTCTTCCCCCAGGGCTTGATAGGCTGCTCATTGAGCATGTGAGCAAGGATGTGCTGCAGATTGAAAGAGGCCTAAAGTTGGGTTTTTATGGGGGTATTTTTCAAGTGACTTGAAGGCTCAAGGAGCTGGTGAATGCCACATGGTGCTGGGCTATGTCCCACATGCGAAGAAGAGGGTCCGTGAGCATGGGTATATATCCAGGAGAGAGGGCCTTCAATAGAACACAAAAGGGGAGAGAGAGGGGATCTCTCCCTCCCGTTGGCTATGGCGAGCCCTTGCGGGCGCTATGTGTTGACGATGCCGGGCGTGTGCGTTAGCGCTGACGGTTTTGGGCACTGTGAGCGTTGCAGACGATGGCGCGAACTCGTTGGTGAGCAGCGATTGGGCGATTGATGACGTGGCGGTCCCAATGGGGCCCCTTCCCGCGGCCCTTAGAGGCCCCATCTTTTGAAGTCAAGGGGGGAGGGCATTAGCGACATCGCTAATGCCTCCCCGGCATGAGATAGAGAGCAGTCCCATGTGAAATGAAGAGAGAGAGAGAGAGTGTGTAGCCAGCCGGGCCCAAGCCAAAAGTTGAGTGCAAGGGGGTAAGTTCCAAGAGAAGAGGCCATCCAAGCAAAGAGCAAACCAAGGCAAAAAAGCAAAGGCAAGGTGGAGGCCTGACAAAAAAAAAAAAGGCAGTAAACATGACAGACAAGGTTGGAGGGAGTCGGACAATAAAAAGGTCAAAGTTATGCCAAGGAGGCAGTATATGCTAAGCTCCCCCAAAGGGGTCAAAAATAATGAGTAGAAAATAATTAAAAATATAAAAAAACCTAGGGGCAATAGTGACATCGCTAATGCCCCCCCCCCCCCCCCCCCCCCCCCCCCCCAAGTACAAAAGAGAGAAGAAAAGAGCAAATAGAGCAAGGTGGTTCCCCTTTCCCAAAAATGCCAATTCAAGGTGCCAAGTGGACCAATTAGAGTGTAAATTCCCAAATTAAAGGCCTCCCTATAAAAGTCAAAATTGGATCAAATTAAGGGCTTTTTTCCTGGCCTTTCGGGTGTCGTTTGAAGCTTGCAAAGTGGAATCCTCTAGCAAGCTAGCCCCTATGTAACTTTTTCTTTAAAATGGCCATGGTGATGGCAGTGCAAGACTCTGTACATGTTTTTTGAAGTGCAATCAAGCCACCGTTGCCTCCTCTTGCTGTTGTTTCCCCTTCCCTTTCTCCTGCTTTCATGTTTCCCCTCGTTGCCGACTATGTGGATGTGTGTGCCCCCCCCCCGACCCCCGATTGACGGTGATTTGTGTGAGAGAGTGAGATGCAGTGGCTGTATGTGTGTGTAAGGGTGGAGACAGGCCGTGGTAGCAGGTGTGCGTTGTGTGGAGTTTGTGAGCAGTGGAAATTGAGCAGGCGGTGGTCTGCTAGTCTAAAGTGTTTTTTTGAAGGTGTTTTTTGAGAGGATAGTGGTGTTGTGGATACCCTGAGCTATAGAGAGGCCCTTGTGTTTGTGTCGGGCTTGTTCCCCCATTCCCCCTCTTCAACATGGCTTAGTGCTCCCTATTTGGGGAGATGAGCTACTGGACACTGAGTTTCCAGATGACTCCGCCTTGTACTTGGATGGCCATAAGGCCAACCTTCACAAGTGTGAGCAGGCTCTTGAGACTTTCTGTTGTGCATCTGGCGCACTGATCAACTGGAGAAAGACAATGGCTTTCTCAGTTGGTAGTGCTCCTACGCCTGACTAGATGCCAGGTGAGGATTTTAGGTGGATTCGCCCAAGGACTGCAGTTTGGTACTTGGGCTGTCACGTTGGTTTGGACTTGTCTCCCGAGCAGCAGATTGCTCCCCTCCTCTTGTCCATCAGGAGGAAGTTGCTACATTGGAGCTCTGCACGACTTTCTCTGGCAGGCAGAGTTGTAGTGGCCAACCAGGTGTTGTTGGCTACTATGTGGTACATCACTTCTTCTTGGATCTTCACAAGTTCTTGTATTAGCTAGGTTGAGAGGTTGATCAGGAACTTCCTTTGGTCAGGGCGTGACACTCAGATAGCCCGGGCCAAAGTGGCATGGTAGGTCATCACTCTTCCTTGTTCTCAAGGAGGGTTGGGGATCATAGACCCAGCACAGCAGAGCAGATCCCTTCTTGGGAAGTTTATCGTCGGAGGATTCTTCAAGGTGAGGAGCCTCGGAAGGAGTTCTTGCTTTAGCAGCTTAGTGCTAGGGTGCCTCAGGCTGGAGGCCTCTGGCAACCCTCGACTAGATGGATTTTCATAGAGATGCGCAGAGTTGGCTTGAGCAGGAGACTGTAGGACCGCTTTGCTGTGACTCTGCTCCGATCTTGGGAGCAGTGTCAGCCTACTTGCACAAAGGAGCATCTGAGACAACCCCTTGTTTGGAATCCCATGGTTAGCACTCAGAGAGGCCACTTGGTTGGTAGTTGGCCTCATGTTTCTTGGGGTCCCATGACAGAGGGTCCAGCATGCTCTTTAGGTGACTGGTTACAAATTTTTGTCTTGTCCAAGGAGCTTCAGGGCATTCAGCTCTATAGGGCATAAGAGGGGTGCAGAGCATGGGTCAGGACATCTCAAAGGCAGTATCAACTGAGTGGCTCACACCTCTTGAGTCAGTAGCGCCCAGATGGATGGGAGCCTTATCGCGGCTGGAGGTTCTCATCTCAGTTTGGGCTTGTTCAAAGACTGTACCCTCCCTGTTTTTTGAGCTACAGGGTGAGGGACGTTTACACAAAGTTGCAATAGAGGCTCCACAGGTCACAGAGTGTTGTTTTTAGAGGATCCGAGTGGTGGGCATATGTGGGAGGACTTGTATCACAGATCCCAACCCAACAGCTCTTGAGACTGGTCATTGGAGACTATGGGCTTGGGAGAGCTATCCACTTGCATGAATACAGTGGGATCCTGGAGAGTGGCTATGTGGAGGGACCCTTTCTCCTCAATGGACCATCCAAGTGTCCCTTTCTTTTAGTACATTGTTCGCAGCACAATGAGAGGCTCATCCTACCGCAGCACCTCATTGGCAGGAGGAGGGTCTCACAATTGAGTTCTTGGTAGCTTTTTGGGAGAGGTTGTGGGACTCCAGACAGCCAAGGTGAGTCACTTTGTTCTAGTGGCTGGTAGCACACCAAGCTACAGTAGTTGGGAGTTGGCTTCTACATAGTGGTCTCTTGACCGCATGTGCAGCTTGTGACCACCTTGTGGAGAGTCAGCATCACTGTCTTTGGGACTTTCCTTTAGCACAATAGGTGTGGCTTTGTGTTCTTCAACTGATGCAAGCTCTTTCCATCTCTCAACACAGTACACATGGGGAGCAGCTGCTTGGTCTACCCTCACGGGCCAGGCACTTCAGTTTGAGCTATCCTCCACTAGCAGGATGATAGTGATACAGGGGGGTTGACCTACACTCCAGCGTGCTACAAAACTTACTCCACAGGAGTGTTGCAGTGAGAGAGAGGAGTGTTGGGAGCTCATCACTGGCCTGACACTCTGGTTCATCTAGCGGGCATGTTGCTTCCACATCTTCGAGGCACGCCCTATACCACCAGCAGAGACAGTTTGGGATCTTTGGCTAGAGCTAATCCATACTCTCAGAGGACAGTTCGAGCGACTCCAGGGCAGCTCCAACCGCATATGGGAGAGTAGAGAGGCTTTCCTTTGACTTTGGCGTCCTAGGCCTTTCTTCACTATGGTCTAGGGTGTGCTCAGATGGCACTACTGTCCACTTGTGTGGCTCTTTCCTCCTCCCATCTCTTGATTTAGCCTCATTGTACATATGTTGTTTTTTCATTGGGAGAGTCTCCCCATCATGCTTGTTGTAGCCCTCTCTTGCAGAGGTGGTTGTAGCCCTATGGGCAGTTTTCATTAACTAATAGAAGGATTTTTTTCTCGGAAAAAAAAAACTTTATAAAGAGCTTTAGAAGCTCTTTTTCATATCATTCGCAACTCTTAGCTCTTCATATTTCTCCTCATCTCTACTTTCCTATCTTACACTAATTTCTCTGTCAAGCTTTCCTTTGATCCCAATTTCTTTATCTCACCTTCTTTCTCTCAAGCTCTTAACTTCAATTTCTCATATGCCATACCTTCATCTATTTTCTCTAATTCTTTAGGTAAACTATGAGAATAAGAAATCAATCCAGAAACAATGGTGCCGTGGTTGAAGTTTATGTTACTACATTGTTGTAATAGGTATGGGTGGAGCAACACAATCAAGTGGAGAATTTAGTCATCGTGTGGAAACTGCTACCACAACACAAGACATAGGAAATGAAGCATTTGGAAATGTGGTCAACAAGCATATTTCTTTGGGTTAGGTAGATTCTTATAGAGCTCCCTATGATGGAAAACTTCCACGCTTACCTCTATGTTGACTTCTTTCGAACCCCGCCATCCGCATGCATGATGACCATGTGGTGGATTTGCAACTCTCCATTGCAAATAAAATCTACCAACCAACCATGGCAAGATTTATTATAAGTGAGCAGATTCCTAGGGATGATCATAAGCAATTCTCTTGTCATGGTCACACTTCGAGATATCTTGCAATGTCATATGATTTGGACGAGGAGCTTCATCTAATCCCAAGCTTAGTCACATGGTCGAGAGGTACTTTGTGGTTTGGGATGGAAATCACAGATTGGAGGCATGGATGCGGTGGATGAACGAGAATGACATCCCAATTGAGAAGGCACCAAGGGTGGAGTGCGTGCTTGTTGATTTTCAACCCCATGAAACTACGGAGTTTTCTTTTGGTTTTGGGAATGATAAACAGGTAAATCCAACTGCTTTTTACAAATGTAAATGCATCTTATACAATGTGTAATACATCCAAGTGTTAAACAGGGCCACAAGGGTCTCATTCCCTCACACCACTGCTCATGATATATTCATGATGAGAAAGCTAGGGTTGGCGGACCCAACTTCGCTCCTGCAAAAATTTCTGGAAAGAGCGCATCTGGCAGTAGAGAGAGCTTTGAACTTTAGGGGTCCAAACAAATCAAAGTGGCTAAAATTGCCAATGGTTGTCCTTGCTCAACTCATTTGCAAGGTATGCTTGAAAGCAATCCTAAATGAGAATATGTTTTGATTATGAATTCTTATTATATATGTTTTGATTGTGTCCTTGGCAAATGATAGGAAGAGCTCGATGCTATGTACAATAGTAAAACTGAAGGGCTGCCATCAAAAGGGAGTTTTGACTACGACTTGGCACCTGATGCATACGAGCAAAGTATCGTTTTTGTGCTATCTCAAATAGAGCAATATTTCACGCGCAAAGGGATTGTGATAGCAACCATTGCAAATCCAGAAAATGGCAAAGACTTTTTTCAAAAATGTATATCATTTAGAGGCTGGGGCGAGGAGACCACCAAAATGACACCCTCTAGAGTGGTAGAGGTTGCACGTGCACGCATTAGTCCAAAAGAGTAAGTAAATGTCATTTAAGTCTTTTGATATCTTTCTCTTTTGATTATGTATCAATGAAAAAGAAGACTCCCTTTTCCTTTGCTAGGAAGTTTTACTTAATTGACTTGCTCCAAGGTGGTGATGCAACCATGAAAGAGAATGGCATAGGGTTGACGGAGAAGGCATGGATCTAGTGGCTTTGATATCACGTCTATTGGTGGCAATTGGAAAGGTGGATCAAGTGAATATGTCCTCAAATCAATTTGTTGGTGATCTAACTTGTGTCATATTATTTGTTGTAGGAGAGTGCTTGAAATGGCTAAGAAAATGGAGGGTGAGAATCAACACGTTGCCATCCAACACGAGAAGGCTGAAGAGAGGCATGGTTGCACACTCGCACACACATTGCAAAAATACGGACAGAACCACTTTGACAAAGCCTTCAAGAAGTGAAGTGCACGGATCAAGTCCACACAAGATCCCAAAGAGCAACCCCACTTTGCTTGCACGGCACGATGCATGTTGTACAGGTTGGACATCTTTGATTGACACATTACGTATGTTGTAGGTTACACTAATCTTGTCACAGTGGCTCAAAACATTATTTTTTGTCTTGTAGATGGTGGAGAGATGCTCTAGTCTTTCCCATTCCCGAGCACCCCAGTGATGCATGGTACAAGTCGGAGAGAAAGGAGACGGGCTTATATCCGGATGTGTGGATAGATGACTTGTGGCCAAAGAGAGCGTGGCTCAAGTGTCCTTGGTGGCTGGATTACCCAGAGAAGGAGTACCCACCCAAAGAGGAAGCACTTTACATAGGTATCATACTATGTAGATTTTGCCTTTTCCATGCAATATGACACGGGTACAATAACTTTCTTTTTTTAATCAATAGCGGAGCATACTTCTTCACAAAAGAAAGCCATTGTGATAGAGGATGCACTCTCTCCGAACACAACAAAGAAGCCGGCCTCAAAGAAACTAGACTCAAAGAAACCGGCCTCAAAGAAAGACACAAAGATTGGCTCCACATCGGCCCCGCAAGCACCCTTAGCTGATCGGCAACATGGGAAGAGAAGGAAGAGAGCTATTGCCCATAGTGATAGTGAGAGCGAGCATATGGTTGAGGAGTATTCTGTAGAAGTCAGTGATAATGCTCATAGCCTTGGTGCTATGAGCCACAGTGTACCAACACTTTCCTCAACTCCGAGACTAGTAGGGGGCACCCAAGAGACCCCTCCATGTTCACCATCACAGGGCAGGGCTGCAGAGTACCTATCAAACATGGCTAGAGTGGTTGGAAAAAACCCTCCAGGTACGTGAAAATGGTTAATGTTGTGTTGTTCTCTTTAGCATTTTGCTATATATATTTGATCTTATGTTGAGTATACACTTTCCTCAACTCCGAGACTAGTAGGGGGCACCCAAGAGACCCCTCCATGTTCAGCATCACAGGGCAGGTCTGCAGAGTACCTATCAAACATGGCTAGAGTGGCTGGAAAAAACCCTCCAGGTACGTGAAAATGGTTAATGTTGTGTTGTTCTCTTTAGCATTTCATACTATATATATTTGATCTTATGTTGAGTATACAGATATGCATGTAGAGCCACGCCACCTTGCAGTGCATGCTAGTGTCAAGTGCTGCTCAAAATCTATTCCAGATGTGTTGTGCAATGACAGGTAAGCCCCGCTTTTTTGCCTTCATAGTTATGTCCACAATTTTAGTGCTAACAACGATTGCGTGTAGTTCTATGCAGTCACTACGTAGATTCTTGGGCTCTCTAGAAGAAACATGGAAAATGAACCCCAACTTGAGTTTGGGTGGCGTACGTATGATGTACATGGCCTTTCCCTTACACACGAGGCCACATGCAGCTAGCACAGGTGGAGTTCCTTTATGGAACCAATGGGATAGCGAGCTTGTGGATGCTGAATTCCTTCTCGCAATCGAGTTTCTTTTGGTTGATGGCATGGTTGTGGAGACATGCCGTGCAGAACATCTGTCCATTGTCACTTTGAAGGTAGAGGGAGCTCATCTCTAGTGAGGGTATTGTACATATGACTGTCGAAGTCTAGTTGCACGACTATTCAGGACTATGTAGAGGGGGTATGTTGTTTTTTGTTTTGATATTGATCAGTATCTTTGTTGTTCACATTTCAAAATATCTACTTTTTAATGTTATTCATAGGTTGGTACTTTGTTGCTAGTCATTTTTTCACCCCCTAGAATCGGCGGGTGTCGGCTTCCGAGGTATGATCTAGCGGATGGAGAGATTGCAGCAAATGTACATGGCTTTTGGAGATGAAGACATGTTGTAAGAGAAGCTACTAGGTACAGATCCCACACATTGGATGCTTGACCGTATGGGTAGGCCTTATCGTAGACCTGTTGAGAGGAGTCCAGCGTTTGCCAGGTGCTAGAAACTTATTGGATGTTTTTACTTCATGTTCCTAAAAAATTAGAGGTATAACAAATCTAAGGATTTTTGTTGTTTTGGAGGTGGCTACTAGGTACCTTCACAAACTTGGGAGATGTTGTGTTGGACTATTTTGCAGGAGTGGGGACATTGGCAGCACAATGTTTACTGCTATGCAGTCATTGCATCAGTTGTGAGAAGCATTGGCCAGTTTTCAGTGCTTGTCTAGGGCCGGCTCAGCGCCTACCTTCCGATTTAGGCTCGACATTGATGTTTTGTAGGAGTGATGAAGTTCATGTAACTGAGCATCCAAAGCAAGTGACAGAGCATATTCATCCACTAGAGTCACCTTTGCTAACACCACTCAGCAGTTGGGGGGGGGGGGTGCAATAGCAGCTCCACATACTACTTTCACGGCCCCAGTGTTGGCATGGCATGCAACTGGACCATCCACCTGTGCATTCAGTGCCTCCACATCTGAGGCCCCGCCTGGAATTGATCCATTGCCTCTTTCACTACCTACAGGCCTTCCCACATATGGTTCGTACCCTCTGCCATTTGGAGGAGTTCCCCCACCATTTGGTGCACTACCCCCATTGGCATGACCTTTGTTTCCTCCGAGAGCATATGGCCCCCCACAGCCCTTCTTTCATCCACCTCACCCATGATGTATATCCCCCCCCCCCCCCCCCCCCCCCCCCCCGTGCATGTATTTACTTTTGATGGAATGCAAAACATAGATTTGGGGTTTCCTATATCAAATAGACCATAATTGTGTGTAAGGAACTTATCTTTGTCTTATCAATAGTGTATTTAATGCATCCATGGTGTTAAATCATGTATTTGTTTGAATGTAAGTTGGCCCTGAACGTTCAATCTTCAATGTTACAGCTTAGTTGAAAAGGGGGAGAGAGAGAGAGAGAGAGAGAGAGAGAGAGAGAGAGAGAGAGAGATAGAGGAACCAAAAGTTAGAGAGAGAGAGAGAGAGAGAGAGAGAGGTAGATAAAGGACCTTTTGGGAATCCGCCTGCCCAATTCTTAAAAAGCGCTCGCCAAAAGTTGCACCCGGCTAGACCAGATGCCTGATTCATGCCAAGAATGAAGCTAAATGGGGGCCTCATTAATTTTAGGATTAAGTGGCTAATCACATCGGGCATGCAACCCTTAGGTATTAAGGTGTGAAGCAAGATGACCCAATTTAAGAGGTCAAGAATCCTACTTCTTTAAAATAAGGAGACAACCAGTCCATTTATGATTTGAGCATCACAATGCCAATCCAATGAGAGGTAGAAAGTGCAAGGTATAGACTTATGGTAATCCCCAAACATTACATCCATAGATGAGATTACAAGGTCAAAAAATCATGGTGAACACGCCAAGCAATCATATTCATTAGCTCCCTTATGCATATCATGAGCTAGAATCACCCATTGAGGATGTGCAAAGTAGCTATCCAGATAATCACCCACCAAACAATAAAGCAATTAGCTACATCAGTAGTTCAAGTATAGGGGGGTGTGTGGAGTTAGATGTAGCCATCATAGTGAGATGAAGTGACCAAGTGTGTGTGTACATGTGTGTGTGTGCGCGCGTGCATGTGTGTGCACATCCACCCTTACCTAGGCACCATACTCAATGTTAAGATAGCAAGCCCATTGAGTATGGGGCCCCCTTCATCAAGTCAATGAGAGTAAAATAGTTAATTTTGAATCTTTAGAAGAGATGTACCACATCAAAGTGCCCCAGAAGAAAGTAGAGCCGGTCTTATCAATACAGTATGTGATAATGTCTTCAAAGAAGATTGTACTCCAGTGGGAGTTGTAAGGCTTAGTCAGCCAATAGAAATAAGTGTGGATGTCATTCACATGTTTTCCATGATTTTTGCGTGTTTCATAGAGAAGTGAACAGGAACCCAGTCTATAGTCAAGGAAAGACCACCTAACACCTGTCACCTAACAAGGAATTATAGAAAGTGGGTCAATCAAAGCATCATATAGACAAAGAAAAATATAAAGCCAGCATCCCGATCCATCCAGCTGCTTGGGGAGGGCCTTGTGTTTAGGGCATGTGTATTGTTGTATTAAACTTAATATATATACACAAAAGAAACTTAAGTTCAAAAGACAATTGGCTTTAGATAATTGGACAATGATTTGTACAAAAATGACTCAGTCTTAGACTCATTTTTGTACAACACAATAAGAATGCGGCATCATTCCAATGATTCTGTACAAAAGTAATAGAATTATCGATGTCATCCCAGTTGAATCATCAGGGATCTTTAGAGCCAGACTACTGCAAGCTAGACCTTTTTAAGCCAAGATAGAATTCTCACATGCATCCATATAGAAGTCAATAGATTTGTTAGACTTGGCCATGTATGGCAGGCTTCAAATAACCTATCACTTGTTATCCATGTCAAACTTTATAATTATTAGACTAGCTAATGTCCTAAATAGTACTTAAAAGTATGAGCAAAAATGAAGTAATTCCCACTTCTTTCAAAATTGCAGTGTCCAAGCCAAAATTGCATACTCTAAGTAGTACCCACATGATTTTGAAATGCTTCCTTTACAATACCCTTTTACTTTATTAGAAAAGTGCAAAGTTGTCTTAATCATCCTTAAGCTATCCTTTTGCCAAAATAAATACCAAGACATACATGCTTGTCGCACCTAATGTCCCTAATCCAAAAAAATGAAATATTATTGCAAAAGCTGCTAACCATGGTAGAAAGCAATGTCCCTAATACAAGCTTTGTCAAACCTGGTGCCCCTAGTCCAAAAAGAAGAAAATATTTTGTAGCTTCACTCTCACCACCTCACACTCACCTTGTTGCATCAACTTCACACTATGAAATGTGTGTAGAAATGGCCTCCTTTTATAAGCCAAAAGGGCTGCCCTCTCTTATGAGAGACAGCCATGTGTAGCCGCCCTTATGCGAATAAGTCCAAATCGGACCCTCCAATCCGCCCATGTGTGGCCGCCCTTGAGAAGACAAGTCCTCTTTTGAATCCGGCCACCGGCCACCGACCATTGACTTTCGGCCACCGGCCATCGGCCATTGACTACTGACCACCGGCCAACCGACCGGTTGTTTTCCGACCACTTTCCAGCCGCCGTCCGGCCATAATATTCCGGCAAAAAGGAATATTCCGGCGGAAAAAAAGTCTCGGGGGCCTTTAAAGTTGCCCCTGATTCTTGTCCGTGAAAATTTTGGTTTCCGGTGAGTGATTTTCCTTCACGCACGATGGCTTCTCCTCATAATGGGGGCCTTACAAATGTGCGCTTTTACCACAGAAAATTACAACGGTAAATCAAGCTCCATACTTAACACACACACACACTTCATCATGAATAAAAAGACCCCTCGTAGTTAATAAACCAGTAGCTTTTTTCAATTTATGATTTTTAAACCCCTCTTGTACATGTAATATTGTAACTCTTTGGTATACAAAAAATCCCTCCGGGTGAACTTACGTGCTACACTTACATATTTTTAGTTGGATCCCCCGGGGACCATCTGATCAGGTTCCTTGGTTTTCAATCAAGGAAGAGATGGTTGCCTGTCATTTTCTTGATTGTTCTGAGTAGTGTGTTTTTGTTGGCCTCCTTTGTCTTAATGGTCCTCTCCTTGGTGTGAAGACCAAGGAGACTAGTCTCCTCCAATTCCATTTCATTCAAGGTCTTCTTGATCTTCAACTATATTTGGGTAGGTGATAAGTAGTTTCCTTGCACCCTACAATTGATGTGCTTCATCTGAAGAAAATACCAAGGTTCCAAGAAGAGGAAAATTATCTGAGAGACTTTCATTCACAAGGACATGCATAAGCAATGAAGAAGACACCCAATCACCTCTATGAGAGAAATAAAGCTTGTCTAGTCTAGAGGCAGACTGCGAGGATTGGAGATTGTGGTAAGTGAACCCCGTGTCATCCTTCCAAGGGCCAGTCTTCTAGGAATCACCCAGAGCCCATTTATCCTCCAGGAAAACCTATTTCTTATGGTCACCACCACAAGAATGCTCAAAGGGCCCTGCGTATCTTGTCTCGAACAAACCATATTCCATCAAGAAAAAATCCTCCTCTATTTTTAATTATGAAAGGTCATTCCTTAATAGCCTTTTGCCTTTGGAATCATAAGGACTGTAAATTTTGACAATAGTGGCAAGTTGTTATGAACCTTAATAGACACCACAAGATCCCTCTCGATTGGGTGTTGAAACACAACGTTTGGCTGCAAATCCCTTTGAACTCTTGTCAGCACTCCGCTATAAAACCATTAGGAGTGATGTTGTAAAGGAACAATAGCTCACCAAGCATTTGTTTTCTTGGAACTGGGGCATCAAGGTGGTGGTTCTGCAGACACCAGTAGTTAATATCTTTTCTCCTCTTCATGCATTGAAAAATATTTTCTTGCTTCTCTTTCGTTCTTATGCCCGTCACATTCTAGGATAGCAATTGTAGTGTTGGGTTCATGGGGTAAGAGGGACTAATTCCTCAACATCCAGTGCCTGCTGTTTAGCAGATGGACCAAACAAGCACCCACCTAGTCGACCACCTCGTCATAAAGCCACCAATTTTGTACTCACATTATTTTTCCAAAAAAAAATCCCTGCAAATAAGAGGAGCTTTAATTGTCAACCGAGTGATCATTAAGCCCATCTTTTGTAGAATCAAAGTTGTAATGATTGATTCTAAGTTTGAGCCTTGCAAGTCGGCCATTGGCCAAAAGAAGCCCTCGGTATAAAGCCTAGTTTTGTAAGTTTAAACAATACTTATCATTATCAAAGGTTTTTGGAGGTTTTGAAGCTCACAACTAAGAGCAGGGCAGATCATTGCTGCCACATTTACATTCTTTTGTGGACTCAAATTGGGCTAGTTTTTTTGACATGCAAGTGTCCATGAGTGGGTTTTGTTTCATGCTCGGTAGTTCATGCATATCATGGTTGAGCAAAAAGAAACCTATTGTGTTCACTTCCAGTTGTGAGTTTGAGTATAGGGCAATCTTCACAGCTACGTTGAGTGTGTATGGCTCAAACACCCTATGGATGATTTGGGTGTTGGACATGACACTACCAACACTATCTACACTAATAGTGAGAGAGCATTGGCAATTGTGAGGAACCCAATTTTTCTTGCTAGCACAAATCACATTGAGGTGCATTACCACTATGTAAGGGAGAGGTTCTCATCAAAAGAGATCATCTTGTCTTATATGCCAACACATGACAACCTTGCAGATCTTTTCACAAAGGCATTGTCTTGTGAGAAGTTCAAAGCTTTGGGCTTATTCCCCTTTGTGGATTGATCATGTCCTCATAGGGTAGGACACTTCCCTATACTCTATGTGCCATCTCTCGTTCATCGCATCACTCCCAGGGGGGGTTGGTACCATATACATGTGGTAGTGATGTGTGTGAACACACTTAGGACCACCGATGCATTTTTTCCCTCACTAGGAGGTTTTTTCCCTCGTGCATTGTATATACGTCCATCACTCTAGGGCTATCTCATCTTTCCATTGCACACTTAGTAATACACTCTCTGTTGTGTGCCTTGAGCTTCCTCTGTCTTCCCAAGGTGTGTCTGTTTCCATGCAATCCTAATTCCAACAATTTGATGGTAAGAACTGAAAAGCTTATTTAAACCCAAAAATAAGTGCAGACTCACTCAAATAAAGAAACTGGACAAAAGGCACAAAAAACCTCTGAGATTGACCAAAAACTGGGACTTTTTTAACTTTTTGAGATCCAAATCCAAAAAGGAGTGAAAATTTGATCTCTATAGGGCTTAAGCATTCTGCTAACCAAATTTCATGTTCATATGTGATCAAATATGGATCGTGATCCATGTACCTTTTGACAATCTGAGGCTGAGATTTTAGTAGCAGATAGCTAGCAACATTTGGAGCAACTTTTGCAAAAAATACCATAACAAAAACTACAAAAGTTAACCAAATCATCAAAACCAGTAGCTAGTCAAAAACCACAGAGCAGACACAAAAACTTTCTTTTGATTGACAGAAAGTTTTTCAAATCCAAAAATAAGTTGTGGAGGGGACTATTAAGACTGCAAGTAATCATCAAGCCAAATTTGGGCTTCAGATCTAATGGAACATGGATCGCGATCCGTGTACCTTTTATAATTTTTTGGATAGAGACCATATAGACTTGTAGTAGAGCCCAAAACAAACAAAATATCCCAAAGCAAGATATCCAAAAAACTTCAAGAAGTGGGTCAAAAGGGGGCAAAAGTACTTCTCCAAAAACCACCATACAAACCTAGGGTTTATCTTTTAGGTGACCTAAATTGATCCAAATCACATTAAAAACATATAGCCGAGATCAATTGTGTAGGAGGCGGGAACCGACCCTAAGTTGGATTGGCAGGTGAAGGAAGCTTCTAGGAGAAGTAACCAGCGAGTACCACAATAACCGAAAGTGCATAGTCAGTCAGACACCAATCTGACAACCTATAAATAAGATGAAGGAGTACAAGCGGAAGTGCAAAGCGAGAGAGAGTGCGAGAAGGAGAGCACGACGATATGGTGAACTCGCTCTACTGTAATGTGTAGAGCATAGTGAGTTCTTATTAGGTTTTTACAAAAGAATGTGTGTACATACCTGGAGGCCCAAGACCTATTACTCATTTTATAGCTTTTGACTCTTTAGAATCTTTACTAGTCTATGTTCGGAGCTACTTGTGCTCTTGTAATCATTTTGGTGCTCTCTCTCTCTCTCTCTCTCTCTCTCTCTCTCTCTCTCTCTCTCTCTCTCTCTCTCTCTCTCTCTCTCTCTCTCTCTCTCTCTCTCTCTTCTGTATTGATAAAGCCAGCTTCTGGGATATCAATCGCTTTCCAGTGTATTCTGCATATTTGAAATAAAATCTCAATTCCAATTTCCTTTAATAGTATCTTGTCTTTCAGTTCCACTGTTTCATCTTTTGGTTATGGTGTTTCCTCTTTCAGTTCTAGTATTGTTTTCCAATAATCACTGAGTCTTTGAATATGATATCTTTAGTTCTAAGTACCAAACTGGAATAGCTATCTAAATGCACTTAGCTTCAAGATATCTGACACCAGACCACAGTAATCTAGGTTGCTAGTGCTCTCATTCATGTCTCTGGCACTGGCCCTGCTCTTTTGCATGAAACTAACCATTAACCCACTGTCAAACGTATTTCTTCTGCTGTCAATTTGTTGTGTTATGAATGCTTTCCATGCGACCACAGTGCCATGTATGTATGATACCTCCAGTCACATCCAATAGCCAGCTCTTCCTCTTCTAGAGATATGGGTTCTCCGATCTGTTGAGCTGCTCTCACTGTCTTGTCCAACCATGCCATTGTAGGGAATTCAGGTAGAGGAGCGAGACAGTCTGGCATGGGTAAGCCTCTAGTCGTTCAGCTTCGCCTGAAATCGTGTGGCTCCCTATTTCGTCTCCTTTCTCTTCTTCGTACCTTTCAAGCCATTTTTGCATCAATTCTGAATTTAGTATACACAATTTCATGATCTTTTCTCGCATGTCAGGACAAGGGTAGGACCAATCCGGGCCAAGGGCCAGGGCCAAGGGCTAGGACGGACATGCAGTCAAGGGGGTCCCTATATTTAGAAGGCCAAGGGCCTATATAGGGCATGGTTGGGTGGTGATGAGCAGTTCAGTTCCCTTGCCCTTATATTGGTATCAGAGCTCAGGGGAAGGAGCATCCATGGAGGAGGGGAAGAGGCAGGGCCTTCTCTCTCGTTCTCTCTCTCGATCTCTCTCTCTCTCTCGAAGATCTCTCTATCTCGAAGAAGAAGAAGAAGAAGTGAGCCAAGGAGGAACAAACGGTGCAAGATATGCAACGTGCATGTAAGGTACATGCATGCAAAGGAATTGGAGCTCGAAAATGGCATGGCCGCAGGAAACGACTCCTGTGCAAGAGCCGAGGAAGAAAGGCGCAGTGCGGGAAGCAACCCGTGTGTCGGGATGGGGAAGAATGACGACCTGCACCAAATCGTGCATGTATTTCGTCATCAGGTTCGCGCTGGGCTAGGGAGTCGAAGTCGTCACTGCACGGCATGCTTTTGTGCATCGCGCATCGACTGGTTCCCTTATCTCTTCTTCGCGGCTATGTTCGCCGCCATAGCCAGGTTCGACAGCTTTTTTATTTTTAGTTTTTTTTACTATGGTCATGGGCGCCCTCTAATAACCAAGGGGGCCACCCTAGCTTAGGGGGCCGCCCCACCATTTCTTGGCCCAAGGGGCCACCCAAGGGGGCCGCCTCAAGAAAGGCCTGCCCGTGTTGTGGAGGTCGACCGACATGGGGAAAGTATGGCACGCATGCATCTCGTACAAGCTTCGCCTCGCCATCGGCAAATAAACCATGCACGACACGAAACTAAGGTATGCGCTGGACAGGATCGACACGCACACTATGCACGACAAGGTCGTGTTTTCTAGAAACTTCTGTAAGCTTTTGGAGTTGCCGAAGCATCAATGGTGATGCAGTTCTTGCGTTCAAGAAGCTGTGACGATGATGCCCCTGATTCTTGTCCGTGAAATTTTTGGTTTCCTATGAGTGATTTTCCTTCACGCACGATGGCTTCTCCTCATAATGGGGGCCTTACAAATGTGCGCTTTTACCACAGAAAATTACAAGGGTAAATCAGGCTCCATACTTAACAGAATATTCCTTTTCGCCGGAATATTATGGTCGGACGGCGGCCGGAAAGTGGTCGGAAAATGACCGGTTGGTTGGCCGGTGGCCGATAGTCAATAGCCAGTGGCTGGTGGTCGGAAGTCAATGGCCGGTGACCGATGGCCGAATTCAAAAGCGGATTTGTCTACACATGGGCGAATTGGAGGGTCCGATTTGGACTTATCTACACAAGGGCGGCTACACATGGCTGCCTCTCATGAGAGAGGGCAGCCCTTTTGGCCTATAAAAGGAGGCCATTTCTACACACATTTCATAGTGTGAAGTTGACGCAACAAGGTGAGTGTGAGGTGGTGAGAGTGAAGCAAGGCGGGAGCTCCATTAAGGGTACAATCCCTTTGTAAACTACTTCTTGTTTTGAAGTACTAAAGCCATTGAGTGGCTGCTTTCCCGTGGACGTAGCCCACATTGGGTGAACCACGTATATCGTGTGTACTCTTACTCTCTCTCTCTCTCTCTCTCTCTCTCTCTCTCTCTCTCTCTCTCTCTCTCTACTCTATAATCTCGTGTATGTAAATCTGTCTCTCCCCATTAAGTAATCTACTCAATTATCTATTTAGCTACGTCTTATTTCATAACATGTGATTGAGGCCTTTAGACAAGAGGCTCTCACTGATTTGTTCTCAATAATAGAAAGATTCATAGTACAAACATGCCTTCCAACATTGCCAAATTCAATTGTAAACTCATTCCATAAGTAACAATCACATGACAAGGGTTTTCTTTTCCTAAGAAACTCATTAGATCATACCAGATGTCGTATGGAATCAGTAAATCTCCACCCAATCCTGACTTGGCTGAGTAGATCCAAATTACCAAATGTAGAGAGAAAGCATTTGTAAAATATAAAACGAGGTAAATTATTTTTTTTTTTTGGCAAAGATGCAATGAATAAAAACTCCATGCTCAGATGCATTTTGCCAACCTCATTACATGGTACCTGCATTCATAAATCCAATAAGTGTTTGATAGGATATCCTCTTCCTCTCCCTCTAATCATGCTTCTCGCTTTCCCTCTCCCTCCAAATGACTCAACAGAAGAAGAGGCTGGCGTCAAAAAGGACGTGTACGACAAAGTGGGGGATATAAGAGAGCTGGGTCTTTTAAGAGTAGGGGAATCCTCAACCTCCGTAATAGGTTTTAGCAAGCCTAGGAGAGTTTTAATAGCAAGATAGTTAGAAGCCTTGGTTTTTTTGCAGTCAGTTCTTTGAGAAGATAAAGCATAAGGGAATGGAACTGAATAAACGCCATTTGAGCCAACACAAATTCTTTGGCATGGCCTCCAAGCCAAGAGCAGAACAGGGAGAAGTAGTGAGTTGAAGGAGTGTCAAGGAACATGAGGTCCAAGTTGTTGAGGGCATACCATATAGCATGATCAACCCAAATAATGCTTGATTCACAAGAAGCCTTAGGGTCAAGAAAAAAAACAAGATCACAAAGATCACAATGGTGCAACACCACATAAGACTCAAGGAAGGAAGTAAGCATGTAGTGCAAAAGCTCAAAAGGCTACCGTCACGGTGTTTTGCCAATATCGAGATGCTATGCGTTCGTCACTTTTGGGACCCGAGGCATGTCTTTGGCGTCAATCTTTGATTTGGTGTTGCTTCCGCATGCTTTTGGTTGTATTTCTTCTTTTGTCGATTGTCTAGTGCTTGTTTTCTTCTTTGCTTTAGATGTTTGCGCATATGTGCTTATGCATGTGTGCGTGTATGTGTTTCATGTGTGTTAGTGTATAAGTAGGTGCATTTAGCATGTAAGTGTGTGTGTTTATAGTTTATGGGTGAGAGAGAAAGCACATTTGACATAAGGCCTGTAAATGTTCCAAATAGACTCAGTGTAGTACTCAGAGTTACTTTTGGAGAACTCCATCAAGCCCTTTGTACACACATACAAGCCATTATTTGAGCCACATTTCTTTGAATCAAGAAACCGCATAGTAAAAGGAGCTTTAATAAGGTCACCTTTATCAAGAGATTGGACACCTTTTAACACTTTGAGTCGTGCTTCTTCTATTGAAGCAACCAAAAGGTTGGCTAGAAAAACCTAGGTCTTGATAGAGATGGGAGATAAAAACCCTTTGTTAGGCAGGGTCCACAGGTGATGGTCCACACCAAGTGATTTGATTTCAACTTATTTAGAAGGCAAGAAGGGAAAAACCCGAGAAACTTTAGGTACCATTTCAATTAGCGAGGTTTCACTACAAGAATAAATCTCTTTTTGAAAGGCTTTGACAGCATCAAGGGCCAAGGGGTCCCTGCAAAATAGAGTGTTGGATACAATTTGTATCGGAATAGATGGAGCTGAAACAAACCCATGTGTAAGACCACATAATTTGCATAAGTAATTGGTCAATTCAGTACCTCTAGAAGAGAATTTAGCTAACTCTCCTTTATGAGCAAGTGTCAGATAAGGAATGCTCTCCATAAATTTGAAGAGATCTGCAATCCCTTCCTTAGAGTTATTGACAAGTTGTTGGGCGAGGGTATGGGCACACTTCTTGTTAGTGGTGGCTAACATAGGCTACACCAAATATGCATCAAGTGCGAGATATCTATGGTGTACATAATATTTCCAACACACTTTGTATAAGTCTTAGGCTCACTTGGAGTTCCAAAGTTGTATATGGTAGTTCGAGGGCTCAAGCTTAAACCCATACTAGAAGGGATTGTGGTGAAAGCCTTTAAAAGGAAGCCTTTATGCAAGGAGGCTTCATTCTTGAGTATCCACTCTTGAGGATCCACTTTTGAGAGCTCTCCCTCTCTTGAGTGTTAGCTCTATGGCCTAGCCTTGAGCTTAAAGTTATGTTTAATAGGCTAGTGCTAATCATTGTAATTAGAGTAAGCTCTTCTTGATTAATCTAATTCTTATTTTCTCATTAGTCTTATCTTCTCTACATTTCATTATGTCATGGAGTAGTATTACACTCTCATTATTCTAGATATGAGAGAGGTGTGTACTTCTTGCTATTAACCACTCCTAATCTTCTACAAACATTCGATTTGTGATATTTAATATCACTAATTAGGTTGATTAAGTTGGGTCTTAATCTTGTAATTAGTATGTGTGCCCTATTGTTTGCTTGTGTGTAGACAGGTTTTATGAAACTCTAGCACCATCCACTTCATGTGTGTAGCTATTGATGAAGTGCCGTGATTGACATGTGGTAATTAGTGCGTGCTTATCATTAGTGTGCTTGGGATTTCTAGTCTATGGTAAGTCGGACTTCGGTGGACTTGATGTGTTTAGGAGTTAATAGATTAGTGATTAGAGAATGATTAGAGTTAGTCTTGCCATGGCTAATCTCTACTTGCATTGGAGAGGTGATCTCTTGAATCCTCTATTTCTATTCATCCGATGCTCCTGCCTCCATGCCTAGCCAGGTTGTCGATCCGCGGATTTGATAATTTTGTGTGGGTTGCAATTAGGTCGTTGCTACAATGCCTCCCAGCATTTAGCGCTGTTGC
This sequence comes from Adiantum capillus-veneris, assembly GCF_014529385.1. Lineage (NCBI taxonomy): Eukaryota > Viridiplantae > Streptophyta > Polypodiopsida > Polypodiales > Pteridaceae > Adiantum > Adiantum capillus-veneris. The sequence goes on along the minus strand of NC_140943.1, from coordinate 136,044,842 downwards.
CGGGGATCGACAACCTAAGCTAGTGATTTTAGGATGTGTAGAATAGAGTAGTTTCATTACTAATTTCTCGGTTTTTGAGTGTGTGTAACTCAATTTTTGGTTTGATTTGATGATGTTGTGCAAGAAATTGATGCTAATGTTGAGTTATGAATACCCCAAACCCTTAATTCCATCCCCAATTGCACTAATTTCATACTAACCCTTGCTAATTCGCTTCTACGCTTCTTTTCCATGCTAATTGTACTAATTTCATGCTAATTTTCACTAATTTTGACTAGCCTTGCTAACCTAACCGCTAACATTTGAAGTGTAAAGTATGTTAAATCCCCTTGTAAGAGGTGGAATCATCACTCTAATCAAGTTAATTGTGCTAATTTATGCTTAATTTGATGATTTGGGTGTTTGATTTTTTACCTACAAATGGTCAATTTTGGAGCCGATTTGATGGTGCACATACTTGTGTGTGCAATGATGCGTCTTCCCGTGGAGCAAAGGGTAACTTGGAATGTAATTCTAATGTAAGTGCACTACATTCTTGACTGATTAATGTGGTTCAATGTTGCTAATTATTTGCTAAAATTAGGTGTGTAACTTAATTGGCCTACACTTTGCACCTAATTTGATACACTTGAAATGAAATTGATGGTCAAATTGTGACTAATGAACCTTGTGTGTATCAAAATAATGCTTAATTCTCATCAAGAATTCACGTGTGTGCATAAAAATCATTGTGTGTGTGCATGTACCAAAGAGGGAAAAAACTGTCAAAAATTTCAAGTGTGTGTGCACCTAATCTTGAGTGTGTGCATGCTTATAAAGTGATAGAATTGATGGTATATGAGTATGCCATCGTGTAATTGATATGTATGCGAGGCTAATTCAGTCATTGGATAAGCCTAATTACCCAAAAAATTGGGAAAAAATTGAGTGCGTGTGCCTATCCAAGACTACTTGATTTTCTACGACTGATGGTCAATGGGAGCACCAAAACGATTTTTAATTGTAAAATGTTCATAAAAAGTGTGTGCAATCATTAGGTGTAAGCCTAAATGCATTGGCAATTGAGCCAAATTTTATCTTTTGTGCTTAATTTTTGAGTGTGTGCATTGCTTGGTTGGGTCAAAATAGTGTTAATTTTTTAGAAATTGAGCATGCATGCATTCAATTATACTTGATTGAGTTTGCAATTTGAGCATTGCAATGTGGAATTGATGTAATTTTTGCATAAAAATTTTGGCCTAAATTTGGGCGTGTGTGCCTACTCAATGGCATGTGCAATCCAGTGCTTGAATGCATAATTGGTATTCTTTACCAATTATGATGATTAATTTGGCCAAATAATTGATGTGTGTGTCACAATTGGCTTGAAAATTGAGATAAATCACTCAATTGATGCTAAATTGTGTAGATTTTAGTGTATCTCCATGCTAATGATGAATCAATTTGATGAACATGGAAAAAATGCACTAATGTGTGTGCCTATGCAATGGCATGATCTACCAAATGAGAAAATGAATGATTAGTCCACTACTAATCATGATGATCGAAAGACCTAAAAGTTTGGTGTGTATGATCAAATGACTTGGTATGACTCAATTGTATACAATCAAGGATGATTTTATTACCATTGATGTGAATGCCAATTGGATATTGTAAAAATTTGAATGATTTGTGCAATTTCTAATGTCATAATCACAAGGGTATAGCAATCCAAACCTAATTGACAAGCCTAATTAGGTTTGACGCTTTTGCGTGATGAAAATGAGCAAATTTTGTTGCAATGATTATGAAAGGGTAAATTTTGAGGGAAGAAACCGGTCTTCTATGCACAATTCCAAGCCATTTCAATGTGTGTGCTCCCTTATTAAAGGATTGTGCATTGATTTTTTTTAAAGAATGACCTTACATGTATGTGCACAAACCATTGATTTTGAAAAATTGATTACGATTGGTGCCCAATTGAGCACAAATCCATTCCATTTTGAAGAGAAAATTTTGGGTTAATTGCATAAACGAAGGTGATCATGTTGAGAGAATATGAACTTATAGTAAATGTTGAGAGAATATGAACTTATAGTAATTGCTTCATTCTTGAGGATCCACTTTTGAGAGCTCTCCCTCTCTTGAGTGTTAGCTCTATGGCCTAGCCTTGAGCTTAAAGTTTATGCTTAATAGGCTAGTGCTAATCATTTTAATCAGAGTAAGCTCTTCTTGATTAATCTAATTCTTATTTTCTCATTAGTCTTATCTTCTCTACATTTCATTATGTCATGGAGTAGTATTACACTCTCATTATTCTAGATTTGAGAGAGGTGTGTACTTCTTACTATTAACCACTCCTAATCATCTACAAGCATTCAGTTTGTGATATTTAACATCAATAATTAGGTTGATTAAGTTGGGTCTTAATCTTGTAATTAGTGTGTGTACCCTATTGTTTGCTTGTGTGTAGATAGATTTTATGAAACTCTAGCACCATCCACTTCATGTGTGTAGCTATTGATGAAGTGCCGTGATTGACATGTGGTAATTAGTGTGTGCTTATCATTAGTGTGCTTGGGATTTCTAGTCTATGGTAAGTCGGACTTCGGTGGACTTGATGTGTTTAGGAGTTAATAGATTAGTGATTAGAGAATGATTAGAGTTAGTCTTGCTATGGCTAATCTCTACTTGCATTGGAGAGGTGATCTCTTGAATCCTCTATTTCTATTCATCCGATGCTCATGCTTCCATGCCCTAGCCGGGTCGCCAATCCATGGATTTGATAATTTTGTGTGGGTTGCAATTAGGTCGTTGCTACAATGCCTCCCAACACTTATCAAACGACATGGTTTGAGCCAAGGAATTGGCTAGATCAATCAAAGCTCCTGCTATTGATTCTGATGCCAAAGGATTGTGAATGCATATGAGTACTTGAAGCGAGGCTTTAGAAAGAGGCTCACTAGGAAGCTCTAACCCTTGAGATAGTGCTAAGCTTTGCATTGTCAAAAAAACTTGTGTTAATGATCGACTTAAAAGACTAATAGTAAGAACTGGTAGCTTCTTCAACATTCAACCGACCAGGAGAAACCATGGGATATAATATAGTAAGTAGCTCTTTGAATAGTATCACTACCACCCTTGGTGTTAGGTGTGTGTGTGTGTTCAAATAACAATATAACATAAACACCAAAGGATTCTTTCAAATTATAAAAGACACTAGAAACTATGTCAGTGAAAAGTTGGTATAATTCCCATTCATGGTATAGAACGGACTTTATAACATCAGTACAAGAGCGTAAGAGTTTGAAGATGTATTAATCCACCATATTCACTCAAAGGAACTTTGAAAGCCATAGTTGAGAAGGTAACCCTCATGTGCATCCATGGCAACAACACAACAATCGGTTAGAATTGGCACCGTATGCAGGTGATGCATGGGTATCCCACATGTTATAGATGTCACCCAACATAACTGCTTTCAAAGAACATTAATAAGAAAGAGATGGTTTCTATTACAAGGTGGAAAACCAACAGGAGCCCTTTGTGCTTTACAAGCTCTCATGAGATAAGGACGGAGACGAGTTTTCTTAGGCAATTTAGCCTCGATGTGGGTCATATATTCTTGTTTCTTGACTTTACAAATGTTGGAGGAGCGACTCACACACCCATGAAGTGCATGCAAACACTACCTAGATCAACATAATGTCAATCGAGGACACAGATGACACGATAGGCACACGGAGGAAATCTCTTTAGCTTGTCAGGCTGAGACCATCCTACACATACAACACTCTGGAAGGCCAACTAAACCACAATCAAGGACCTCACTGCTCTCAACTACACCACCTAGCCACATACACACATACAGAAGGTAACTCACCTAATCATGCCAGATTCGTACGAAACTTAAGGAACACCATCCCCTCACTAGGATACACCTGTCCCTAAGCTTCTACACTCAAAACCCCCACTCTAAACCCATCTGCAAAAAACGCGTAGGATGACAGAGCAAAATTTTGAAAGTGCCCGAAACTGAAATTTATGAGTACCTATGCGTAGCTTATGTCTCCACGATTCTATAGACTACTAGCACGCAGAAACAGACATCGTTTGATACACTTACGGCCACAAATTGCTCATAGAGGCGTCGACGTGTGCGCTTCATCTCGCGTGGAATGCTTGGCGTTGTCGTGTAGCTCTCCTCGAGCCTACAGCAATGGTGCAGTCGGATCTCCAATGTGTTGAGCGAGCCGGGCGTAGCGAGAGGATAAAGCTCACTCTCACTCTCTTTCATAGTAGACGGCAGCGCTAAAGTTTTGATTCTGATTAAAAGTCTTTTTCTACAAAATGACCTAGGTACCTTATATACTAAGGCTACCTTAGGTTTAACCAAAAATGGGGTTGAAAGGGTCAAATGGCTTTGTATTTACAATCTGGAAGTGCCATTGCACCCCGGCTTCTGAAACTAGAATAACTACTCATTACAAATGACATTTATAGCCATAATCCGCAGCATTTCATAACTCGCAAAAGATAAGACTTTGGTACGAAACTTGAGTTATGTTGTGTTGTTGACCAAGCGGTCAACACTCCCCCCTTCCGCGTTCATGTCGTCCCGACATGACCTGATTTTCGATGGCGATGTGGTCTTTGTTGTCGTTTTGGCTTCATCTGTTGCACTGCTTGTAATTTTGTCGAACCACAACAAGAACTATGATCCATTAGAGCGGACATCTATCATCATAACACCTCTGATTACTATTATGTCTGCTCTTCTTCATTTGGGACTTCTTTGTTCCTGTGCAATCATGTTGTTAGTGTGTCTGCAGCTTTGTCATTGTAGGCCATTCTTCGACTCGCCATTAAGGAGAAGTATGCTATGATCTGAAATTGGTGCTCCAATTCATTTGTCAATTGATTTGAGTAGCATTTCCTTATTATTGATGTAGAAGGAATATGTACAAGAGGATGGTGATAGGTATCTTTAGATTAGGGTCTAAAACCTGGATGACCAAAGGGAAAAAACCCAGTGGGAAAAAAAATGCCTTTGATATATGCTCTTATTAGAGTTGAGCACTTGAACGTGAAGTACATGTTCATGAAAGGTGAGTGCTTGGGTGAAACACGGAAAGAGTGCCTGATGCAAGTGCCAATTATGGGACACTCTATATGCATATGAGAAATTTGTCACCAAAAGCATGCAATGTGAAAGAAGGAGATGATGGGTGTTTCGAGGAATAAATGTAGCACATGTGACATCAAAAGATGTCTCAATAGCTTCCACCTTTCCAAGAAGGGTTTTCGATGTAGAAGTTTCTCCACTCGTATCTCACTGTGATCACTACGTGAGTGTCTTTTGGACCTTTCCTTCACTTCACCAGACTTAAGTACTTAGACTTCGACTCTTTTGCTCACCTATACCAACATGAGCGACACAACGCAAATATGCTCAACTCTTCCAGCTTGAGCAGTACCTAGAATACCTAAGACGCTGTGAGCGAGATGAAAACACACACAGCGCCTCTATAACGACCCGACACACACTCTTGGGAAGATACACACACACACTATGGGGCACCACTCGACTTACACAACACACCTGGCCGAGACAGGGAACACACCCCTGGAGTGAGAGGAGAGAGACTATCCACTTGCCCAATCCACACACACACACACACACACACACCCAAAAAACTAAGCTCAAAAGAGGAGAATTTCTGATGTTTAGATACAATTGAGCTTGGGCCAACACCAATGGGGCAAATAGCTCACACAATATGGGTAAAATAAGCCAGGTACAATCACAAACTAGAGCAGAAACTTCGCTCATAGGAGAAACTTACACAGAAAAACAGCAGGAAAAGAGTGAGGAATTTGGCAAAATGGACAGCGCCATCGCGTCCGGAACGGCCCAAAACCCCAGTCTACAATGTCAAAGTGCTCAAATCCGACCTCGGATGAGCAGTTTACGGCCAAAACAGGCTCCAAAATGAGCAAAAACACAGCTGCGGTTGTTCCTCCTCTCTTCTCCACGTTTTTTCTGATCTTCTCTCTGTTTTTTCAGTTCCCACACTTAGCTTTATTAGTTGGGCACCCTTGGCCTTTTAGATGACCTCAAACGGACCCCGAACAGGCCAAAAACTGACCTCGCAGTGCATAGTTGTCACCTTTTTGCATCATTCGCACACCTGGCACTCAACTTTTTTCCAATAATGCATCTCGCCACCACGTGAAGTAGCCCCAAAAAGTGGTCCTAATGATGACCTTTCTGCATAACTCTCACAAGAAAACACCCACGTTGTGTCCGTCCTCATCCGCGTGCAAATATTGACCTCGTTCGCCCTCCTGACGCCACTAGATGCCATCTGACGCACCTGCTGACCTCATGTCATCGGCCCGCGGATAGCTTCCTCGAGAAGTTTTACGCACTATAAACTCCTCATTATTGTAGAAAAAACATACTGGTACTGGTGATAGTGAAAATCGATGCACTATGTACATGTTGTCCTACCTGTACACATGTGGGCCCCACGTAACCACCTGGCTAAGGAAAATGGGCAATCCTTTATTTGATGCACCATGCATGTATATGTACATATGCGCAATCCCTTGCTCCAAAAAACTCCTGACATAATTTGCCCATCCCCTAGCCTGCTAGATCATTCATGATGAGCAGCAGCAAAGAGAGATATGAGACTCGCCGCATCACAGGTCTCCTCATCCCTCACCAACACTGCTTGATCCACAGACAGCTCATCTTGCTCCACCATCATCAATCTAGCATGATACAATTTAAGACGCAACCCATTTACCCTTGACTTATGTAGAACACCATCCAGGTTAGCCAGCTGATATGTGCCATTTGGAAAACACTCCACTACCTTGAAAGGGCCTTCCCACTTAATTTGAAACTTCTTTTGGAAGGTGTTGTCCAGCTTACTGTTGTAGCGCAAAACCAAGTCATGTTTCTTGATACCCTTACTTTTAACCTTTTCATTTATCTTTGCCAAAGCCTTATCCTGCATCTGCCCATAATGCTCCAATGCGCTCATCCTATCCAACTGGACCTCTTGTAACTGCAAGAGCATCTCTTTGAATGCATCACTAGGCGACCCAAGCAACTTCTCTAACATCTTGACCGCAGGCAACTCTACCTCCACAGGCAATAGTGCTTCCTTTCCATACACCAAATGAAATGGAGTAAACCCTGTACCTGTCTTCACCGAAGTACGGTAAGCCCATAATGCACTAGGCAATTCCAAATCCCAATTCTTTCCTTGGTGCTCTGTCACTTTAGAAAGAATTTGTATCAACTCACCATTGAATCTTTCATTTAAGCCATTACACTGCGGGTAATAAGGAGTGGTATGCTGGTGCCTAATCTTCATCTTTGTGCATAAGAAGTCTAGCAGTTTAGCTCTAAATCCTGGCCCCTTATCTGAAAGTAGCTCTAATGGCACCCCAAACTTGCAACATATTTCATCATACACAAATTTTGCCACATCCTTTGCAGTGATCTGTTTTACTGCTATAGCCTCTGCCCTTCTAGAGAGATAGTCCATTGCCGTCAAGATATAGCTTTTGCCCCTGCTTGTGATATGTAACGGGCCTATTGCATCAATCCCCCACTTTTCAAACACATCAAACGCCATAATGGTTTTTCGTAGCTCTGGCTTCAACACTCTCTTCCCAAATGCTTGACACCTATTGCAACACCTACACCAATGGTGAACATCCTTGTGCAAACTAGGCCATACATACCCCTCTTGCAAACTCTTATGCAAGGTGATCTTTAGAGAAAAATGGCCACCACATGCGCCTTCATGATTCTCTTCCAACACTCTGTAAAGCTCCTCCCGCCAAGGTACACGTCTCAACACGAGATCAGCCCCTTTCATGTATAAGACATCACCAATCAATTTGTACCTGTATGCTCTATGCACAAAGCCATACTTCTTAGACTTCTGAATCTCCTTTGGAATGATTCCTGTTAGCAAAAACTCCTCTTCTTGAGCCAAACTTTCCCGGCCATGATAAAGAGGTAAAGTGGTCCTCAACACAAATAGCTCCCCAATCATGCCTTGAGCTGCTTCATGTGCCTCTCCATTTAGAGCACGTTCAATGTGTCTGATGATCCATGCTTCGAACTTTTTTAACAGGCCTTTAATTCTGAAGCACATTTCCTTCAATGAGGTGTTCTTGCTCTTCCACACACCCAGCACTTGCTTCACCACTAACAAGGCATCACCTTTTATGATCAACCTTCGAACCCCATGCTTCAAACAAATGTGTAATCCGGCTTCCAATGTAGCATATTCAGCCTCATTGTTACTATGCGCATCCAATTTGAACCCTCTCTTGCATACTAGCTTCCCCTCTGGATCATAAAGTGTTATACCCCCTGAAGTTGCATCGTGGCTCTTTCTGTATGAACCATCAAAGAACAACACATGTGCATTGCTGATCTGTGGCACTTCTTCAACTACCTTTCTCACCACCTCTTCCTTAACAATAAGGGGATTCTCCTTGTAGGTCAACAAATCAGCTAGGGTAGCCCTTGTACTATCTTCCACTAGAAAAGAGAACTCAAACTCTTGCAGCTCAATTACCCATTTCTTCACCACATTTGACATGTTAGTACCATTAATTAACTGTGGCAAAAAGGCATAACTCGTCAAGAAAACAAAAGGCCGTGGTAGCAAGTAACGACAAAATCGTCGACAAGCAAATATTACACTGGCCATCACTAGCTCTACTTCCGAGAACTTTCTCTCCGCTACCAACATCACTCGGCTTGCACAATACACTGGCCTCATATAATGGCTGCCCTTCCCCTTTTGCAATAGCATGGCTCCAATGGCATCATCCCCTACTGATGGATTTACATAAAACACTTTCTCCCAATCAGGAGCCTGCATGGCTGACAACCCCCCTAACACCTCTTTCACCTCTTGAAACACTTCTTCACACTTGTCATCCCATTGTAATGGATCATGCTTTGCCACTTGCTGTAATGGATAAAGAAGCTGCGAAGACAATGGAATAAACCGTGCCATGTACTTCACTTTGTGTATAAAGGTTTCCAATTGCTTCGTACTCATAGGTGATGGAAGAAGAATAATAGACTTCACCTTATCTGGATCAGCCTCAATGCCATTTTCTGACACCATATGGCCCAATAACTTCACCCTTGGCTGTGCTAGATGACATTTCTTTGGATTTAGTTGTCCTCCACATTCATCATATCAAGCCAATACCATCTGCAGCTTCTCATGGTGATCAGCCCTACTGCTATAGACACAGAAGTCATCCATAAAAGCTTTAACACAACTACCAATGAATGGTTCCAACACCCAATTTGCTCTCTCTTGATAGAAGGAAGGTCCATTTGACAACCCAAATGGCAATACTGTGTAGCAATAGCAGCCCCATGGCGTAATAAAAGTTGTCTTTGTGCGGTCTTTAAGAGCAATCTTCAATTGAAAATAGCCTAAAAAACCATCACACACACTGTACCTCTCATAACCTGCCACTGAATCTAAGATCTGATCGATGAATGGAAGAGGATATGGGTTCTTCTTAGTGGCTGCATTTAAGGGTTTAAAATCCACACAAATTCTCCACTTCCCATCTTTCTTTGGACTGACTACAACTAGACTCACCCATTCTGTGGTCTCCACTGGAACTATGAACCCTGCCTTAAATAACTTGTCCACCTCTACCCGCAAGGCTTCCATTTTCTCTTGACCCATCCTTCTTAGCCTTTGCCGCACTGGCTTAGCACCTTCTTTCAGCTCTATATGCATCTCTTCACCCTTGAACCCTCTGATCTCTTCATATGAAGTAATGAACAAATCAGGAAAACTAGCCAGCATATGCAAATATATATCCTTCTCCATAGCTGAGAGGTCTTCACTAATCATTTGCGTCATTAATTCCTGCTTCTTTGACAACTCAACCTTGGTTTGCATCAACCCTTCAATCACTTCATAAGGCCCTTCACTTTCATCTTCAACCTCATTCGCAAATGCAACTAAACCAATCTCCTGGATTTCTTTGTCCATCAAAAGAAATGCAACATCAGCATCCTCATCACTGTTGGTAGTGCTATCACTGTCCTCATCTGTCACCAAGGAAGAGTCTTCATCACTAGACTCATCCTCATCTTCATAAAGCTCCTCTAATCGTTTCCTTGTGTCCATATTATAAAGCTTCTTGGTACCTGTCTTTCCATAGAGGCTAATCGTACCATGTCGCCAATCCTGAACAGCTCCCACTGCACGTAACCATGGTCTGCCCAGTATAATAGGATATGCTCCCAACCCTGCTGGCATCACATGAAAATCAACCACTGCCTTTGCATCATATGCCTCCACTTCTAAGCTCTTTACAACACCCAAGCATTTTACTTTTTGATGGTTTGCCAATCTGATCCGAAAACCTGACACCCCAGCCACTGTGAGACCCATCTTCTCAACGCATGAGTGTGTTATGAGGCATATTTGGGCTCCGCCATCCACATAACCTTGTCCCAAATTTTTCCTTTTATGCCACACATCTACTATTGGACAAATGTCTGGTAGCTCGTCCATTGCCAACACCTTCACTGAACCTCTCTCTGGCTCTTTCTCCATTGGGTTAACCATCCTCTTCCACTGTCGCTTTAGCTTAGGCACCATCTCTATAAGCTGCCCAAAAGTAACATCTGCCTTCCTGCTCGTCAGATCCTCCTTCAAGTCATAGCTTAATTGCCCATCCCCTAGTGGAAAATCTGAAACATGAAACTTTCGACGAGCTCTCCTTTTCCTCTTGGCCTTGACATCCTCGCCTTCATGGCTCTTTCCTTTCTTCTTACTAGGACCTGGGGCACTTCTTCCTTCCTTATCCTCTGTGGTCCTCTTCCCAATAGGCATCACTAATGTATCCTCTAGCTTTGATGCCTTCTTCAAGGTGACTACACTTAGCACTTTTGTCTTTCCCTTTTCCTCCTGGGTTAATCCACTGGTTCCTTCATCTCCCTTAATTTCGATGCCATAATCATTTGACCTAGTTAGCACCTGTCTTGGCAATGGATACATGTCTCCCCCCATCCTTGGTGGCTTATCACATTGCGGGCTGATGTGACCCAACTCTCCACAATTATAACATGTGGGCGTCTGCCTCCAAAACCTACCATTGCTTTGTCCAACACCGTTCCTAGGCCTTTCTTCACCTCTTGGCTGATTTGCAAACCTCCCTCGACCTTGATTATTTCCCACTTGACCTAGCATGTTTAGGCTGAGATTCTTCATCAAATCTACCACTTGCCTCATGTCTTGCCTTAGCCCATCATCTTGCACTGATGTAGTGACCACTGTTGGCATAACCTGAGTAGTAACAGGAACCATTGGTTCGTGATGAACCCCTGGCATGAGACCTCGTAACGAGTCCATAGGCTGAAATTCAGACCTCATGGGCAAAGACTCCACCCCTAACTGGCTCATTTCCCTCAGCTTCCACTCTTTGTTCCTTGCTACCTCTAGTGCATCCTCATATGTCCTAGGCTTCTTTAGCTCCACTCTCCAACGTATATTCTCCCAAAGACCAGCCAAGAACCTGTCCTTGTTCATCATGTCAGGCGGGGGTACCTATGGTGCTAAAGCCTTGCACATCCGCTCCCATGCCAATGAAAACTTTCGTATATACGCATCTACTGGCTCACCTTCCTTTTGCACTAAAGCCTGTACTTCTTGCCACACTTTGTCAGGGTCTTCTATCTTCACAAACTCCACTTCCAATCCATGCCTTAGATTATCCCAACTCAATCTTATAGGTGGATCAGCCATACGCAACTCCTCTTCAAATGCTTTGGACCAAGCTCGTGCATCACTCTTCAAACAAATTTGGAGAAGACGTAACATTTGCGTAGGGTCATGAATCTGGTTGCTAATGCAGGCAACCTCCATCTTTTCCAAAAATTCTTCCACATCTTCATCACTTCTTCCATGAAACTCCGGATAAGAGAAAGCCATGGCTACCCAAATTATGATGCTTTGAGAACCCCTTCGAACACACGTGCAAGAACCCAAAACTTTTCACTACCCAATCCCCAGAAACTTCAATGGAGCTCAGCTTTAGATAAGGACAAACACATGCACATCAAATGAGTTTTCATAGTTAATCATCGGAATGACAACAGGCAAAGGACATTCCAGGATCTCTCTCAATCTTCTTGGCCCAAACATAAAGACTATGCGCTGCTGGAAAAATATCTTCTAGGACACATGAACATTAATCTGAATTCTTTGAGTTAAATGAAAAGGAGTGAACTGAGGGCCATTTTGATCATCCATCAAAGCCAACCATGAAGCTCCCAAGAAGGCACACCTGACTCAACCTCTGATTTTGCCAAAATTTCAGCAGCATAACAGCATAAATGGCTCAAAATACCAAAAAACCAGCCATCATAACTTGGGAAAATTTTGACAGAGTTTCCCCAGAAGTAGAGCAGTAGGAACCCAAAATATAGACTGTCTATGTATGCATAAACTGTCAACAATAGAACCCGAGCATCAAGTAGGACTCACTAGTACATAGCCTATGGCGAGGTCACAAAAAGGGTGCTCCAGCTACCTGTATCACCGAAAGGATCTCTACATTTGAGAATCCCCTAGCTCAATAAAAATCTCACTCTATCGACCCTCACACGAAGGCTAATGCAAATCGCGTATAGTCAAGTCTCAGAAATGACTATCTTCCAGACCAAGTCTCAGAAATGGTTGGGACTGCCAAATACAACCAAGTATGGCTCCACAAATGCGTACAATGGCAGTTTCCACAAGTAACGTAAAATCCAGCAGACAATGCGCTCAAACAGGCGCCAAGTGATGCATACCCACAACAACTGCAAGTGACATCATTGCTAGTATATCACTGTACTCCAGCTACCTGTACCTGTGTGAATCACCTGTACCTGTACCTGTCCCTGTCCCTGTAACCTGTAACCTGTAACCTGTAATCCCAAAGCTCAAAGCTCGAAGCTCGAAGCACAAGGTACTCAAAGAAGATCCTCCGTGGGGGCGCCAAAAGAATGTGAGCGGGATGAAAACACACACAGCGCCTCTATAACGACCCGACACACACTCTTGGGAAGATACACACACACACTATGGGGCACCACTCGACTTACACAACACACCTGGCCGAGACAGGGAACACACCCCTGGAGTGAGAGGAGAGAGACTATCCACTTGCCCACTCCACACACACACACACACACCCAAAAAACTAAGCTCAAAAGAGGAGAATTTCTGATGTTTAGATACAATTGAGCTTGGGCCAACACCAATGGGGCAAATAGCTCACACAATATGGGTAAATTAAGCCAGATACAATCACAAACTAGAGCAGAAACTTCGCTCATAGGAGAAACTTACACAGAAAAACAGCAGGAAAAGAGTGAGGAATTTGGCAAAATGGACAGCGCCATCGCGTCCGGAACGGCCCAAAACCCCAATCCACAATGTCAAAGTGCTCAAATCCGACCTCGGATGAGCAGTTTACGGCCAAAACAGGCTCCAAAATGAGCAAAAACACAGCTGCGGCTGTTCCTCCTCTCTTCTCCACGTTTTTTCTGGTCTTCTCTCTGTTTTTTCAGTTCCCACACTTAGCTTTATTAGTTGGGCACCCTTGGCCTTTTAGATGACCTCAAACGGACCCCGAACAGGCCAAAAACTGACCTCGCAGTGCATAGTTGTCACCTTTTTGCATCATTCGCACACCTGGCACTCAACTTTTTTCCAATAATGCATCTCGCCACCACGTGAAGTGGCCCCAAAAAGTGGTCCTAATGATGACCTTTCTGCATAACTCTCACAAGAAAACACCCACATTGTGTCCGTCCTCATCCGCGTGCAAATATTGACCTCGTTCGCCCTCCTGACGCCACTAGATGCCATCTGACGCACCTGCTGACCTCATGTCGTTGGCCCGCGGATAGCTTCCTCGAGAAGTTTTACGCACTATAAACTCCTCATTATTGTAGAAAAAACATATTGGTACTGGTGATAGTGAAAATCGATGCACTATGTACATGTTGTCCTACCTGTACACATGTGGGCCCCACGTAACCACCTGGCTAAGGAAAATGGGCAATCCTTTATTTGATGCACCATGCATGTATATGTACATATGCGCAATCCCTTGCTCCAAAAAACTCCTGACAACGCTTAGACCACAGAGAATATTACTTGAAGCTTTGGGACTAACACCTCACTCATTTTGTGGCTTAGCTACTCAACTCTGACTTGTATGACTTGTTGGTTGCATGTTGACACTACTTTGTGATAAGTTCTTCGGCTGTTGTAGTGGATGCTAAGACATACTTCATGAAGTTTCATCGTTTCCCTGTACCTTCTTCTCTTTGTAGTGCTCGGGCCTCTCGTCAGTCTTTTCTTTATGTGGATTATGGGTTTTTTTATTTTTTCTTAATAATAAACAAAGAAAATCTTAAAACAACTCAACAAAAGAAAAATCATTCAAATAGAAATCTAAATGCTATGTACACTATACACATGTCCCTAGGGGCTCATATATGGATTTTGTCCCCAGACTCCTCTGTAACACTACTATGAGGGCATATACTCTAAATTTTGTCAAAAAATTATCACAATAAAATGCAAAAATTCAATGCATCTCACAAAACATTGCCCTCTAATAGTCATAATATTAGGTCCGCCCCCCTTCCTATTTGGAGTCATCCTTTACGACAAGGTATCGCAAAGGGTATGTGTTGTGCTTGGGCAATTAAAAGTTGTGCCTATGCAGGCCTTGTAATGTAGCCCTATTATGCATACACAGTCAATGCATGGAAAAGATTTATGTTGTGCAAGATGTGGGTATAAGCAATTTTCTTATTGGCATTTGTTGGCGAGGCTTCCTATTCTAAGCAATGTAATGGTCTTTGAAGCTCCTGTATCGTTGCTTGATTGAAGCGACTTGCTCTCTTCTAACTGTGCTGTAATCGTAGGAAGAATTGTAAGAATTCAAGCGGCGATGCACTGACAGCAGTTTTGTTGTTCTTCTTTGGGACCCGTTTCTTTGCGATTATTGGTTGTTTTGTTGCTGGCTCTCGTTTGGGAACCCATACTTGCCCGTGCTTCGTTTGTGTTTGAAGAGACTTCTTTGGGATCCACCTTTTTGTTGTGTGAGTCAACAGTGGTCTTTGCTTCAGCCCTTGTACGCTTGGTTGGGGACGGGAGTCAAGCTTTGAAAGTTGATACTGTGGGTGTTTTGGAATCCAAATGAATTCCTAACTTTTTCGTGCTTGAATCAACTTCGTTGGAGCCCAAACCTGAGTTGTGAAAGCTTGTGACTTTGTGATATTCTTACCCGTTCGTGCACGCTTTCCTTGTTTTTGTTTTGGTGTTGGATCTTGTGATTTGTCATTAGAGATCTTTGTCTTCTTGATCCATATCTGTTTTTGGCCGATCTGGCTTTTTGGTATCCAGATTTGTCGAGCTTTTTGGCTTTGACTTGTTGTCCTGTTCTTTTGACCTGTCATGGTTGTTGCTGAAGGGGTTGGTGACAGTGATAGCCTGAGTTGATGATAGGGGATGCCGTAAGATTCATCACTATCGCTACTATCCTCAGCAAGGTTGACTTCTTGTACTTTCCCTTGATTTTTTGGCTGGTAGTGGAAAGTTACTGTCTGTTTTCTCGTGGGTGGTAGTTTCTTGGAGGACTTTTCTAGCCCATTGATTAGAGCATTGTTAGCTCGTTGCTCTGGTCGTATTCCTCCTTGCTGAGTCTTTGCATCCTTTTTAGGAGCCATGTATGAGGATGCTAGTGGTGGTTGTGTTTTCACCGAGGACTTTGGAATCCACTTTTGATGCACTTTATTCGTGTAGCGATGACATTGATTCCCGGGTCGTTGATCTTCTTGAAGCTCGAAGTGTTCTACAGAGTCATAGAACTCGTCGTCTTCTTCATCTTTTGATTCTCCACATTTCTTTGTTTGCTCCTTATGTCAAGAGCTTGTTTATGTCTGGATCTCTTCGTTTTCCTAGATTACACTCACTGCAAAATAAGGAACGACATCATAGCCATTTTCATCACAAAACTTTGTTGTGGGAGCATCCTCCACGGCGCACACGTCCAGAGTAGCCAAGATGTGTTCCCATCCAAAAGGCTCTAACTCTTCTTCAGGAAATGGTTCTGGGATATAGTCCCTATCCTCTATAACCCACTCTAGGATACATTCCTCACGTTTCAAGCTGCCACATTGTGAAGCTCCACACATCCATAGTTCTTTAGGCTTACCTAACCAAGCTGGAAGTTCTGATCTTGCTACGGTGGCGGAATCAAACTCCTCAACCGGTGTTCTCGTCACATCCCTATAGCTATGGTCCCTCAAGTTTATCTTTGTTATGATTTCCATATGTCTCGGGTATATATGGTCATAACCCCAATCTTGGACCATTTTCAATTTTCGTATGAATGGTCTTCCCAGAATGATGTCATAGTTGTTCTTCTTGCCAAAGTCAACAACAGCAAAAGTGTGTTCATATTCAATGCCACAAGAAGTAACAAGTAATTTTTCTAGCAGTCCTAGGGGCTTTTCCTTGTGTCCGTCTGCAAGCTGCAGGGTCATTCGTGTGGATATCAAGGCAGGTTTTTCCCATTTTTTCCAAACCTCTTTGGTTGCAATGGCCACACCAGCTCCACTGTCAAGGATTGCCATGGTTTTTACATTATTGAATTCCACAGGAAGGGTGGTGTTTCCATATTCTCCCTCGTAATACTCGCCTACCTTGTTTAATGGCACTGGCCTAATATTTAGTTGAGGCATTTCAAGCTCTTTGATGCCTTCCTCGATTTGAGTCATTGGGGTTTTTACACCAAATTTCTCTAGACATTTACCCACATTAGCCCACATGTTTGGTCTTATTCTGAGAAACTCGACTAACATTATTGTACAGGTGACTGGGGTAGATAGAATATCTACTAGCCCCTTTGAATCGATGGCCTTATTGGGAGACAGTCTCTGTGATGGGACTGCAACCACATCTAACTTGGTCTCGTACTCTCCCATGTAGGACGGTAGTGTTCTTAGCGAATGGGGTTGACTATCCATAGCTTGTACAGATCCTTGGTCGCCCCAATACGATCGCACGTCTAGATTCATTTGAGATCCAGTCTCAAATTCCTCTATTGGTGGTAGAAATACTCCTCGTTCATCACCAGTCTTGTCTACTCGTCTTCTTGGGTCATCTGCTTCATTGGCCTCTCTGACTTGTTTCCACAATTAGTCAAGACCATCTATCTCTTTACAATCCTCAGGTATAGCTTGGTGAAATCCCTCAAAAGAGTTATCCATGGTATTCAGTACTATCCTTGGTTCTAATGCTGGGTCTTTGAGGTTTGGTCTGTGCTCATGACTAGAATCTGGCTCTTTTAGTTCCTGGTTTGGTGGGATTACTTGTGTAGGCATGACACAGATCACATCCTCAGGTTTTGCAACTGGTGGTTCTAGTAAAGCTTGGGTTGTTCGAATCATTTTCTGGCACATTTCAAACCTTTGCTTTTCTAGTTCCTCATAGGGATATGTCATCCACCTGTGTTCTTGGGTTTGGTTGTTTTTGAGCCTCACGTCATAGGCTTTCAAGAGGGCATCTAATGTCTCATTAACCTTCTCTGCCAACACAGATCCTCCTGAACTAGCACTTCTCGGTTTCTCATCTGCGGATGGTTCTTCTAGAGGTTTAACCATCTGTGTAAGAGAAGGTGCCTCCTTTTCCTCATGTTGTTTTATCTTCTCGTGAGCTTCGGTAAGCTTCTCAGCTAGGGATTTTTGCTCTCGTTCCCTACGTGCTTTCATCCTAGTCTTTCTAGCTTTCCAACTATTTCGTTTGCTCTTGGTTTTCAAACTAGGTGCGTCTGTCTTTGGTCCATCATCTGTCTTTGGACTCATGTCACTTTCCGTGTTCTTTGTCTCTGGATTCTCATCAGCTTTCTTTTGAGCTTGTGCTCTCGTAACCACTTGAACTGGTACGACATTTTCATTTTATGAGCTACTAGGTAGTTGAACAATCCCTAATACATTTGTCGTGATTTTCCTGATTTGGTTTGGTTTTTTTGGGAAATTGGGGATCAAGTGAGTGATGCCACAATCAAGACAATAGGCATTTACTTCAGTGATCTCTGTATGAGGACATTGTTTGACCAAGTGGTTGTCACGACTTTTGTGACAATCTGTCTCTGGTTGAGGAGATTCTTTTAGCATTTCCTCTTGGCTATAAGCAAGCTTTGACCTAGATAAGCCGCTATTTGAAATGAATCGCAACGTCCTTTCGTCCATTTCATACCTTCTTTCTCTCGATTGAAACCCAGGAGGTGGAGGTTGTACCGGCCTCACCACTCCATGTGTTTCTCTCACATTTTGTTGCTCCGAAGGGTAGTACTCACTTTGGTTGCTATACCACATTGTAGTTGGTACTGGCGTTGGTTTATTTGATGCTTCCATCATTGGCATGTATCTCATGTCTACCTGCATTCTAGCACCTGGCAGCGGAGGTTGTTGTCCTAAGACAAGCTGTGGCCTTAAAACCCCTATTGGTCCTGGCGCATTCCCCGTAATGTATCTAGGTGGAGTAGGTGCTTCTGGAACAGGTTGTACATACCTCTCCCTAGCATTTTCCATGCTATAATAGCACTCTTCCCCCGTATGGTTTGTCCATTTTCTCTCAATTTCACACCACTTCGGCTCTCCCGAATGAGACCTTACAAGAGGAAGCAACCTCTTGACCAAGTCGTCGATAAGCTTTTCTTGATCAATAGGTGTCGTTGGCTTGGCAATGGACTCACTTATCTGTGAAACATTGTGCTGAGAGGATGTGTCATCTCCTTGACTCTTTAAGTCCTTTTCTTTGTATGCCTCATAGTTATCCACTAGATAAAGAGCTTCTTTGATCAACTCGTTTAGCGTCATCCTCCTTATCATATGCAGATCCTTCTGAAGGCCCGCATGTCTCATTCCCTGGATAAAGATCAGCATCAGTCGTGCTTGCATAATTCCGCTGCTTAACATATCTCTTGAGCCGTAATGATGCTTTGCGTACTAATTCATCCTCTTTCTGTTTGAATCTATGGATTTGCGAGACCGTGTTGTGAGCAATGCCTTTTGGCGATAATTCTTCAATAAACTCCTCAAACAGCTCATCTAGGGTCTCAAAATCAGATTTTTTCACCAAGTCAAACCATGTAGCTACATCATCTTCTAGAGTCAATCCGAATCCCGCAAAGTGTGTTGCAAAATCTGAAACTTCCTCTGCTCTAATCACTCTTCTAAAAGCCGTTCCGTGATCTCTCGGATCTTTATCCCCGGAGTATTTTATGTTTACCCATTTCTGGACTTGGGATGGTCTAACTCGTCGATTGTCTACAAGTCTAACCAGAGACTCTCCCAATCCTTCTCTCGTTATCGCTCTTGAAGGGAATCCTGGTGGCTCTCTTCTTGGAATTCCTATAGGAATTCTCGTGTTTGGTGGAGGCATTAGTGGTCCTTCATTGACCAAATATCCACCTCTTTCTAGTACAGTCTGTGGATTTGTGCTTTCTACAACTCTGTATTCTCGTCCATACTTTGACAACTATAGATCTCCATTGACAGTCGAATCCGTATGTGTAGACATATAAGAGCTTGTAATACGTTATCTCTTCTAGGTATGGATCTGAGCACCTATAAAGATTGACCTCATTGTCGTCAATGTATCTATATAGTCCTTCACTCTCATGACCAATCATCCAAACTCTCTCAACAAGATGGATCTTTATCAATTGCAAGTTTGGAAGATCCATTGTGGGAGGATATTCCTCTATCGTCGGGATCTCCAAGCTTGTGTAAGCTGCGTTTGAATCTAGGGTAGACATGATTTCTGGGCTTAAGAGCTTTTGCTTGGTTCAAGTAGACTTAGTCCACTGTGTTCAAGTTCTTTGGTTAGGGAAAAGTCGAAACTATGTCCAAAACCGCAACCGTTTCGTCACAATTCTCGCAAATTGTCGCTTTCGGACACCCCTAACTTGCGGATGTATTTTGAGGCCTCAAACGACGTTTTTTTTCAAAATTGAACTAAATGGTTGCCGTAAGCATACATTTAGTTCATGTTTAGCTCTAAGATCTGTAGAGCCATTCTCAGGCTACGTTTTGATATAAAAACTTTTCCGATCCGATACCGTGTGAAAGTTATGGCCAAAACAATGAAATGCGGTTTGGAATGGTCAAAATGAGTCCAAATTCAATTTTAAAAGAAGATTTGGGATCTCTATGACACTGTGAACACTCATGTATGGTCAAAAATACAGTTGGACCCTAAAACTGGCCCAGAGACATTCTACGCGTAGGATGTCTATATGCTCAGAATTTAACAAAATTTGGTCCAGAGACTCCCCTTAAGTCCAGCAACACAATGGTATGCTCAGAATTTCATTTGGACCTAAAAACGGCCTTGAGACATCCTACGCATAGGATGTCTTTTTGCTCAGAATGACTTGAAATTTTCACCCTAGCTTCTCCTTGATGTGTTGATCACAGTGGTGTGCTCATAAGTTGGTTTGGAGTACTAAATCAAGCTGGAGACATCCTATGCGTAGGATGTCTAACTGCTCAAATTTTGTCCAAACTTGATCCCAAGATTCTCTTAGTGCTCAGCAACCCAATGGTATACTTAGATTTGGATTTGGATGCCAATAGGTCAAGATTTAGGCTACAAGAGCTTCTAGTGCACTCCAAGAGTAGGATGTCTGACAATTCTTGTCTTTGCTTGATAAATAGGTCAAACAAGGTCCAAATTCACTTTTGAAAAAAGTTCTTGAATCCTTGAGACACTTAGAACCTCCCTATATGGCTACAATAGAATTTTGACCACTTTATGACCCTGGAGACATCCTACGCGTAGGATGTCTTTTTGATCTGTTTCAGCTCAAACTTGCAATGTAGCTTCCCCTTGATGTGCTAAACTCACAGCTATTTTTACTTTTTGATTCTGACACCTATAGGTTGGTCAAATGATCAAGAATCTGTTCCAAAAGCCTGACGTCTGTTCTGATGAATTCCTAAGTCAAATCAACTCCAAATTGGACCAAATTTGCCTAGGAGGCTTGCCTAAGGCTATACAACACCCTGCTATGTCCACAGTTTGAATTTGGCCTCTAAATCATGCTTTAGACATCCTACGCGTAGGATGTCTAACTGCTCAGAATTGCCCCAAATTTGAACCACATACTCTCCTTAAGGTGCTGATCACTGTGGTATGCTCAGAGGTTGATTTGGAGTGCTAAATCATGGTGAAGACATCCTACGCGTAGGATGTCTAAGTGCTTAGAATTGCCCCAAACTTGAGCCACAGCTTCCCCTTGATGTCAACAACCCAATGCTATGCTTAGATTTTAATTTGGATGTCAAAAGACCCCAAAACTAGCTATCCTTGCCTTTTTCAGTTAAAAAAGCTAAAGTCTATTCAATCTTCCTTTCACTAACCCAAATGAGATGAAATTTATCACATGCACTCAATACAACATTTAGAACATGCCTTTGGAGTCATCCTATGGTTTGGTCTCAAAATTAGACCTTGGACACAATTTGGGTAGGATGTCTGGCAATTCTCGTCTTTTGGCTTTGATCTGTAAAAATTTGGTCAAATTTCCACTTTCCATGTGATAATAGGGTAAAACCTACCTTCTGAACACACTGGTAACGTCAGATTTTCAAAAAAGTGCCCAGATCACCCTATAGACATCCTACGCGTAGGATGTCTATTGCTTGTTTTTTTAGACTGAAGTGTTCCTGATGCTTCCTTATTCTCTCAACAAGTGCAAGTATGCTTCACAATTGCAAAAACATGCAAAAATCACTCAATTTAAACCCTTTCTGAAATTTTACGTTTTCTGACTCCGCCTTTTGGCTTTTGGTCAACAAAAATAGGGAAAAACACCCAAGTCAATATGTTACTAGGGTAAAACCTACCCTCTGAACCCACTGGTGTAGTCAGAATTTTCAAATTTGGTCTCCAGAACCCCCTTGAGACATCCTACGCGTAGGATGTCTATGTTTACAGAATTGCGGGTTTTCTTCACAGAACCCTTGCAAATGCTCTTTTATATGCACAGCATCAGTCAGTCATACAAAAATATCCACAAAAGCTTGTTTAATGCATTTTTACCCTCAAAAGCACACTTTTCCATGATTTCAAATGCAATCAAGCACTTTAGCAAATAATTCAATGTTGAATAGCTCTAGATCAGAATCGGATCACTTACCTAAAGCTACTCCTACAAATCATATGGGGTTTTGCATCTATGAGTAGAAAAACGCGTCACTGCCACACACGGACTAGTAAACGCTTTTATCACCTCACAAATCACTCGACCACCAACAACTACTCTAATCCACAGATCCTAACTAAACCTATCTAGTCGCAGACCCTCGGCAAGACACACGCTTCCTGGCTATCCACTTGATCACGGAATATCCTCTTCCGGATCCACTTAAGAAAAACGCTTTCTTTAGCCGAAACTAAATCAATCAACCATCACACGAGTGTTAGTAGGAAACCTACTTAGGTCCTTGTGTCCCCATCAGCGGCGCCAATGTTGGAGGAGCGACTCACGCACCCATGAAGTGCATGCAAACACTACCTAGATCAACATAATGTCAATCGAGGACATAGATGACACGATAGGCACACGGAGGAAATCTCTTTAGCTTGTCAGGCTGAGACCATCCTACACATACAACACTCTGAAAGGCCAACTAAACCACAATCAAGGACCTCACTGCTCTCAACTACACCACCTAGCCACATACACACATACGGAAGGTAACTCACCTAATCATGCCAGATTCGTACGAAACTTAAGGAACACCATCCCCTCACTAGGATACACCTGTCCCTAAGCTTCTACACTCAAAACCCCCACTCTAAACCCATCTGCAAAAAACGCGTAGGATGACAGAGCAAAATTTTGAAAGTGCCCGAAACTGAAATTTATGAGTACCTATGCGTAGCTTATGTCGCCACGATTCTATAGACTACTAGCACGTAGAAAACAGACATCGTTTGATACACTTACGACCACAAATAGCTCGTAGATACGTCGGCGTGTGCGCTTCGTCTCGCGTGGAATGCTTGACGTTGTCGCGTAGCTCTCCTCGAGCCTACAGCAATGGTGCAGTCGGATCTCCAATGTGTTGAGCGAGCCGGGCGTAGCAAGACGATAAAGCTCACGCTCACTCTCTTTCTCTCTCACACACAGTAGACGGTAGCGCTAAAGTTTTGATTATGATTAAAAGTCTTTTTCTACAAAATGACCTAGGTACCTTATATACTAAGGCTACCTTAGGTTTAACCAAAAATGGGGTTGAAAGGGTCAAATGGCTTTGTATTTACAATCTGGAAGTTCCATTGCACCCCAGCTTCTGAAACTAGAATAACTACTCATTACAAATGACGTTTATAGCCATAATCCACAGCATTTCATAACTCGCAAAAGATAAGACTTTGGTGCGAAACTTGAGTTATGTTGTGTTGTTGACCCAACGGTCAACAACAGAGTTTGGCATTAATTGCCGTTGTTTTTCAGGGTCTGTGATAGTAGTCATATGTGTGGTCAACCTATACCTTGGAGTCACCAGTAACATGAAAAGACATTAGTAAATAATCCCAACACCATTTAGTCAAAGTCGGAGACTATATGTGAGTTACTAAGTGTTAAACCCAATATTCCATATTTCATTATTTGTTCAAAAAAAGCTAAGGATGTGTGCCACAAATGTCCATATCCTTAATGTAATGTGAAACTACATACGGCTTATGAGCCGCTTAATCTACAACCAAATTTATTATACCTCATCTTAACCATAACCATATTCGGCCACCGTCCATCATAACCAAGCAGTCAATCGGCAGATTATTCTATTATGCCCAAAAGCCAAAAATGCAATTGTATTGACCTTAACTGAACAAGAGTTGAACCTTGATAACCAACCAGAGTCACATCACCTTATTATAACCACCACACCATCGTTACCAGACCATACATGTCGATGTTTAACACCACATAAGTAGGTTACCAAACTAATTAGGGTCAAACATCAATCAACCATACCATATAGGGTCTTTCACCAAGTTTTTAGGAAGACTGTTAAGATTTTAACGGCACCATACATCTATTATGGCAGGAGGCTACTTTCCTTCCATGTACAGCAACCCGAGCTAATGACAGGACCATCTTTATGCATCAACAGAACAAGCCTACATTTTGGCATGCAACACAAACCAAGGCTGCCAATACCCACTATTGAACTTCCTCTTTTATTTACCAATAAAAAGAAAGCATTTCCTACAAGAAAATACACCAACCAACCATAGCCATAACAAGGCTTAGTCGAAGTCATATTACAATACAAGTATGAGTGACAGCATTAAGTGAATCAAATCACACCAATCAGACAGTAGTCTATAACTCACCTGAGATGGAGTCGGAGCGGCCAACTCTACGATAGCATGCTTATCCTTGCCTTTAGCCATATAACCGATTACTAAACCCGACACCCTTGCGAGAAAGGAACCTCACACTCTCAAAGCACACAAGTACTTCACACGCTCACAACAACAATACAGTACCAATGCTAAGTGAGCAAAAAAACTTACCTTTATAA
Organism: Adiantum capillus-veneris; assembly: GCF_014529385.1. Taxonomy (NCBI): domain Eukaryota; kingdom Viridiplantae; phylum Streptophyta; class Polypodiopsida; order Polypodiales; family Pteridaceae; genus Adiantum; species Adiantum capillus-veneris. Next base: position 136,020,166 of record NC_140943.1, on the reverse strand, counting down.
TGATGGGATCCCAAGGCCATTTCCCTTTACAGTAGAGTGGCAGGACAACTTCAAGATGATGATGATATGGCAATGCCACTGCATTAAGTGGCCGCATTCCTTCTGAGTTATTGCAGCGGGCCCAGTTTCTTCTACCTCTTTACCTCGTTCAAAGAATAGGGGACGGGAGAGATAGAGAGATAAGAGCGGGGCAAGAGGGAAGGGGAAAGAGGAAGGTATTTGACTGTGCAATATTGCCGACTGCAGTAGGTCACAGAAGAGGGTAAAGAAATGATAGAGCGAGGTTGCCCGCCATCCTTCATTGCTCTTTAGTTAGCTACTGGTGATGGTTAGGTGTTTATATTAAAGGCACATCTAAAAATATCCATACTGAATTTTACTCCAATAATTTACCAAAGGCTCTTTATGTCAAATAGTCCCAAGTTTAAAAATTATCACAAGGATATTAACCCAAGGGCATAATGCCAAAGCCAGACTACCACCGTTTCTTCATATCACTTAGCTATTATTGTATATAAGGTGTCATTTAAGGTGCCTCCAAAATATCAATTATTGAATTACCTACTATATTACACCCAGGACTCCCTAGGTCAATTGCCCTAGTAAATTATGCCTAAGAATATTTACACACTATCCTAGCCGGGCAACAGGTCCACCCATTTTTACACCAGTACCAGTATCCTAGTACACAAGTAGCACTAGTACCAGTTCAGTACCCATTCCAGTTTCAGTACAGCATTAGTACACCAGTGTCACCAGTACCAGAACAGAAGCCACGTCATTCCAGTCTTTAATAGTACAAAAACAGTCTTAGTACTAGAACCTGTTCAGAACCAGCACATAAGTACCAGTCTCATAAGCAGCATGAGTATCCGTTCAGTATAATACTTTACACAACCAGTATCGGCGGTCCCAGGACCAATATATCATACAAGTGGCATCAGTATGAGTTCGGAGTAATAAAATACCAGTACCAGTGCAAGTCCAGTATACTACAGTACCAGCATCAGTACCAGTTCAGCACTAGCACACCAGTGGCACCCATACCAGTACACAAGTAGCTCTGGTTTAGTATTTATAGTTCACAAACAATATTAGTACCAGTACCAGTTCAGTACCAATACACAATTAGCAACACGTCATTAGTGACTAAGCCCAAAAAAACCATTTATTCGAAGTTAGAGACCATATGTAAGGTGGAAAGTGTTAAACCCAATATTCCATATTTCAATATTTGTTCAAGAATGTGCCACAAATGCCTATATCCTTAATGGAATTTGCAACCTCATACTACTATATGAACAACTTAACCAAAATTTCTATAATTCACATCCCATCTTGACCATAGCAATATTTGGCCACCATCCATCATAACCAACCAGTCATTTAGTGCATTTCGTCAGTTATGGCCAAGAACAAAAGACACCACATCAGTAACGATACGGTGCCAGTACACAATTAGCACCAGTTCCAGTCTCACAAGCAACCCCAGTACTAGTTCAGTATAATATTGTACACAACCAGTACCATTTCTAGGACCACTATATCCCACAAGTGGTAGCAGTATAAGTTCAGCACAATAACGTACGATAAAGTACCAATACTAGTACGATATAGTACCAGTACATAAGTAGTATCAATTCACAAGTAGTACCATCAAGTTGGGCCAATAGGAAAGTGGTGCAATGCTTCTAGCCTATATATGATGCTCACATGTATGGAAGAGATTATGAATTGAGCACTTTAATATTTATACATTTCCATTTCCTCACATCCTAAATTTCTATAGCTAGTATCAGAGTCATGTGGGTACCATCATTGTTATCCTCACTAATAGCTCTCTTTTTCCCCAAGCATGGCTTTCTTTTTGAATGGTTGTCAACCATATTTAGGATAAATTCAAACTCAAAGAAAACTTGCTAAGAGTGGCCATGGAAAATTGAGGCCTCATCCACCAAGGTTACACAATGCTGCATGGCAAGGCTTCACCTGCTTCATGCTACCTTGCAAAGTTTGGTTCTCTTTGCTGGTCCTCTTGGAAATCCCTTGGCATCATCTACTGCCCTACTTACTTTGTGCACTCTTGCATAGCTAGCTCCCGATAGAGCTTGGTGAGGTCTTCTATGCCTCGGGCCAAGCCCACTGTCCCTTGTTGAAATCAAGCGAAGTTCAGATCCATTTGGCTATAGCAATTGCCACCTCAGCCTCTCGCATATGCTGAAACAACATTGAGGCCCCAGCCAATGCTTCCCAACTGCTACCATGTCATCAAACCTTCAACCAACCTAGCTCTGCTTCAATTGCATGGCTAATTTGCTCTCATGCGGCCCTGCAGCTAGTTGCCGCCTAATTTTATGCGGATCACCATTCTCATCCTACCCCATTTCAACCTCACTCCATTGTTTTGCTCTTCTCGCCATTCTGATGCCCTCTTGTCACCATTCTCAGCCTGCCCCTCCATTACCAATAGTGCCTATAGAGCCGCCGATGCATGTTCATAGGTCAGCTCATAACGAGCCTTCAATTTACTTAATTTCAAGTTGAAGCTTCTTTATTGTCTATTAAGCAACCATTCCCACAGTGTGGTTGGGAGCTCTTGGTTCCACAACTCGTTACTTGACAATCAAGCTAAAAGTCATAGCCAAGGAGCCTACCATAAATAATTTTATTCAAGTCTTGCATTAATTTTTACATTCACATTCATCACAATCATTGTAGTCACCTTGCTAATCATTTGCATTTCATCCTTGTATTCGAGTTTAGACATTGCTGACATCGCCTATTCACGTATGTGCACATAAGACACATCACACGGAATGTATGTGTGCTTCTGCCTATGGGCCATGAAGCTTGCACTCTTGATCAATCGGACTGATAAACATCAAGAACAAGACCATGAAGATGAAGAAGGAGAAGGACCAACGATGATGAAGCATCAAGATCGATCCGCTATTGCATGGCATCAACAACATACGGATGAATAAATGGTATAAAATTTGTACCACTAAAGGAACTACCTTGTGAACCTAGCATAGGAGATCAAAAACACCTTGTGAACCATGGTGATGAATTTATGTAGAACCACCGTGATGGATTAGTGTTTTCCATGCCTAGATGTATCATTAGTATCCTAAGAGTACACTATTCACGATAACCACGAGGCATGAGCATTATATCAGTCATTGTAAAAATCTCCCTAAGTTTGGCTTAAGGGGGCATTTGTTGGGGTTAAGCCCAACTTGATGAGTATGAGCGTGTAAGAAACCCATCTAGTTGTTTCACCAAGTTCGTATTCGGCTTGCCGATATACCTAAGACTGCATTCCGAACACGGTTTGGACACTACGAGTTTTTGGTGATGCCCTTTGGGTTAACCAATGCGCCCGCAACATTCATGAAACTTATGGATAGTGTCTTGAAGCCATATTTGGGCAAATTTGTCATTGTTTTCCTCCATGACATCCTAGTCTATAGTGCTTCTGAAGAAGAGCACTTACAACATCTCAGGCAGGTGTTTGAGTTGTTACGTACAAACAAGTTATATGCCAACGAATCTAAATGTGATTTTCTAAAAGATGAAATTCATTATTTAGGGCTGTTATTTCAGCTCACGGCCTATACATGGATCAATCCAAAGTGGATACCATCAGAAAATGGCCTCTCCTAAAAATCTGGAAGAATTACATATATTTTTAGGATTTGCAGGTTTTTACCGAAGGTTCGTTAAAAACTATGCTCAAATTGTTGTTCCTATGACGGATCAACTTAAAGGCAAAGGAAAAGCTTTTCAATGGGGATCCGCTCAACAGCACAGTTTTGATATGCTCAAGGATGCATTAGCTACAGCTCCTATACTGGCTAATGATCATGCTATTGAAGCAGTCCTGTTACAAGACGGACGGCCGATTGCATTTGAAAGTAAGAAGCTTGATGCAGCTCAGCAGAACTATTCTGCTTACGAATGCAAACTCTATGCAATTGTGTTTGCCTTAAAGACATGGTGGCATTATCTGTATTGTGCTCAGTTCGAGATTGTGTTTGACCATGAAAGCATCAAATGGTTTACACAACAAACAGATTTAAAGGGTCGAAAAGCCAGGTGGGCCAAGATCCTTCAGGAATATGACGCCAAGCTAAGGTATCACAAAGGCCGATACAATGTAGTGGCAGACGCTCTAAGTAGAATGCCAGAGATCAATTTGCTCTTGTTCACGGAACTTCGTAGTGAATTTTTAGATTCTCTCAAGGGCAAGTATGAGCATGATGAAGCATATTCCAAAGTGTGGAGCCATGTTCAAAAGAGAGATCCTTTTCACTCCAATGACGGTAGTGTACAGTTAACCTCCATACCTAGTTCTCCTTTATCAAGTGATGAACTACAACGATGGAAGCATTTTACCAACGACAATGGGTACCTACTCCACAAGGGGAGAGTTTGTGTACCGACAACGGACACGGACATTCGACGCCAAATTCTTTATGAATGTCATGATAGTCCAAGTGCAAGGCACCGGGGATTAGAAAAACTTATGCTCTCTACAATGACAGTTTTACTAGCCAGGTATACATGCCTTTGTTCAAGCTTATGTCTTGCACTGCAAAACATGTCAAGTTAACAAGGCAAAGCGCCTGAAAGCAGGAGGACTCTTACATCCTTTGGAGATTCCCAATGGAAAATGGGAAAGTCTCTCTATGGATTTTATTGTAGGTTTATGTGCGCGTATGTCGCACGTGTCAATGCAAGGAACTTGCCGATACACCGCGTGCGAGCCACAAATGGCTCCAAGCACACAACAAGCCTAAACTAGTAAGCTCAAAGATGACGATGGTGTCTCACTCACCGCTCTACGCTTGCTTCGTGGAGGATTCCTCGCCGTGAAGAAGAGGGAGACGCCGCTACGTTGCGCTCAACCGCCTCACCGCCGTCGTGCCGCCTCAATGCTTGATCGCTCTCTCTCTCTCTCTCTCTCTCTCTCTCTCTCTCTCTCTCTCTCTCTCTCTCTCATGCATACACACACACACACAAGGAGATGAAGAAGAAGAAGATGGAGATGGAGCAAGAGCACTCTTCAATTGCACAAATGAGAGAATGAGTGAATTTTAGGTTTAGTTGACTTTTATATGAGCTCACCCCATTCACACTTGGGCGCCCATGCTTAGCCAACTAATCCCTTGAATGTTCCAGTTAGAGTGCACCTCTCATCGACGATCACTCTTACCCTTTTCCTATTGGACCGACAAGCCCGGTACCTGACTCTACCAAATAAATAATACAATGTCCGTCGTAGGTGATAGGAATGTGCGTGAGGGTTTAACATGCCCCCCTTCCTGATGTAGATTCCGTCCTCGTAAGCTATTGAGTTGAAGCTCGTTCGTCGAGGTGGAAGAGCATTTGAGATGAATGTCCTTAGCCTTTTTCAGTCACTGCAAAATCAAACAACATTGGCACAGTATTTGCATTCTCATATACACTTAAAAAGCATATGTAGTTGTAGGCAGACAAATTGATTGGTAGCATAAATATAAACCATTTGTCAGCAATAAACATTAAATTGCAATATAATCAAACGCATAAACAACTATAAAGGTAAAAAATTAAACAAGTCTGGGGTCGTTAAGTTAACGATCGAAAGGCACTAAAGATCGACTATTAATACCATGGGTAAGCTTCTCAATTTTCTCTGGTCAATTAAGTTGTTTAATCGCGAGAGCCAAGTATTTCATGTTCGAGGGCTGACTAGAGGCTATACCTAGAAGACCTTGAGTTAAGCTACAATAAAAGGAATTTCTCATGAAATCATCGCCTAACTAATTACCTTTTCTTTGACCCCCCAAAAGTCTTTTCTCATTGATTTACTTTTGATGTGTGTGCTTATTTTGTATGCCTTGGGTTTTTTGCTTTTCAAGAAAAAGCGCCCACACTGGAAACCTCTAGGGCTCTAGTACCATAGGCGATACATGTGAGTGAAGTACCAAATCGAGCTGAGATTTCTCTTCCAGCTTAAGATTTTACATTGTGGCACTTTGATTTTTTGTTTGTTCGTTTTCAGCATTTTAATTTTGTAACTTTGGGGGGTCATATAACACTATTACACCTCCCCAGGCTCATCACACTAGTAAACTCCATTTATAATACTTAAGCTAAAGGTCAATAGGGACTAAGCCCACTAGAAAGCCCTAGTTCATTTCACACAATGTTGCCTAAATCGGATTAAGAACCTAAGTAACCATTAATTATAAGGAAGGCATTCCCCATGGTATTAAGAGAAGATCTTTAACGCCTAGCTTGGTCAAACTAGAGTCGGACTGCTTGATTTTTAAACCTAGATAAGTGATTATGACAAAAAATTACATTGAATTTAATGTTTGGTACTAAGCAAAGTCACTAAATATTATGCTACCAATCACAATCAAAGCAGACAAACATGGATGCAAAAAGATAAGGGGTAATGCTAATGGATAAGAAACACATGTTTGTGTTGATGGTCGCGCTTGATTTGAAGTGTGAACGAGAGAAAGATACCATGAAGGACCAAATCCTAACAACAGCAACACGTTCCTGTACACACGAAGAAACACAAAGAATACCTCTAGGAGGCACATCACTGGGAAAAAGGAACTTGGCTAATCACTCAACTCTAAAACAGAAACACTCCTATCGTACTAATTCTACCTACCCTCCATCACTCGAGTGATGAGGATCAAAGTTGTTTTATGGCATAGGTTTTTGTTTCAGTGTACCGGATGCGAATGTGTAGGTCTGAGTCAATGTTTTGACTTTTATTGTGCATACTCGTTTGCTAATTGCTCTTGCTCTTTATTTGTTTTGTTTTTTGTGAGTATAAGGCTATATATATACATTCCCTAAGATTGGGAGATTGAGAGGTCAGGGAGGAAGGTTGAGAGGGAAGCAAGTGAATGATAACTGTCAGCAAACACTCCCACCTTCCTTGGGTAGATCATACCATTTGAAATGATCTTGTCACCCTTTGAAACCAATTGTTCCAATTGGTAATAGGTGAGGATTTTTGCCATTAGTTTTCTATTACCTTAGGTGCCTCATCGAGTTGCAAGGGTGGTAAGGTACTCTCCCAGGATCGAACTTGAAGTGGTTCATCACGTGATTCTTGAACACTGGGAGGTGTGGATTCCTTTGTAGCTTCATGGAGGTCCACTATTGTAGGTGGAGGTTGTGGAGAAGCTTTTACCTCTATGGATGCATTACATGAGGAGCTAGAAGCTTCACGGGACTCCCCTCTTCCTGAGCTAGGTGGAACAAATCGTTCTTTCTTCGGTACCCAAACTAGCTCTGGAGTGGGTGTGTAGCATTCTGTGATTTTTTCCTTTCCACGATTGTCGATTTGTTTTGGAGCTACGAGATTGGGCTCGCATGGGTCAGGTGACAAGTAAGAACACAATCTACGTTTTGGCACCCAGATTTGATCATTTCCTTCACAATAGCCTTGGGCTTCCAATAGTCGTTTAGGAATCCAACGCCATGTTTCCTTACATTTCTTGGGGCGAGTGGGACGCTTCTGTTTTTTAGCATCAACCATGGTCACTAAAGAAGATTTAGGGACCCACTTGTATGTTTTCTTTATTATATGAGGATAAGTCTTGTCAGAAGCTATGTACATTGCTTCTAGCATATTTAAAGGTACAAGCATTTCATCCCCCTCAGGTGTTATCCAGGTCGTCCCCCTATTTCCCCAAGTGTCTATGGTTGTTGCTAGGTGGACCCAATCCACATTGTCCGACTCAGTCATCCCAGGTAGTACATCCATATAAGGAGAATCTTCCCCAACATCAGTGTCCGCTTTACACGTGTAACAATACTGCAATGGGGCCGAGTGAACTGTGGTGTCAGATCTATGATCAATTATAAACCTGTTTCCTACAGGATGTGCTCGACCAGTGATGGATATTTTTCTATGCCTAGGCCATGGAGCAGGACCAGACAAGAAAAACCAAGCAAAGACAAAAAGACAAACTCCCAACCCAAGCCCACCAACAAGGAACTATGGCTGGAGATGTGCTGCTAAAATCTGATGCCAAGGAATATGCAATGCAGTCTCAGTGCCAGATTGTATTAATGATTATCCACAAACATGATCGCTTAATAGTTCATCAAAAAGGAAGAGAGAGAATGTTGTCTTTAGTTTGAAAGAGAGAGACGAAAGTCGAGATGAGAACCAGATATTGTGAAATTATTGCACAATTTGAATAGTGAAAATATTGTTTTTACAGCAAGCTTTACAAAACTTATCTTTGGCTTCAAAAACTTTCGTCGATGCAGCTTCGTAGGCTTCCACTTTGCTTGAAGGTATCAGGGCTTACACCCTATAGGGCAGCGCGACAACAGGCTTACACCCAATAGGGCAGCGCAATGACTCGTTTCTTTCTTCTCTCTCTCTCTCTCTCTCTCTCTCTCTCTCTCTCTCTCTCTCTCTCTCTCTCTCTCTCTCTCTCTCTCTCTCTCTCTCTCTCAACAGTAACCCCGAACAGATGTCCCAAGCATCCTCTTTCTCTCTCTAGCTCGACTTGCAGCAACGACAAATCGCTCTTTCTCTTCAATCCTCCTCGAATCCCTTCCTATGGGAGCACCCCCTAGATAAGCTTAATGAGTTTTAATGAGCTTTCTTTTTATTGCTCTTTTTTCAATTCCCTGCAGAGAGCGAGATCGAGCTCTCTCTCTCCTCGATCTACAGTGGGGCAAAGCCCTTTCTCTCTATGGTTCTCACTGATCTCGGCAGCCCACAGAGGCTTTCTCTCTCCTCGTTTTCACTCAGAGAGACTCTCAGCCCTTTGACTCTCATTTTGGCCACCCTCGTTCTCTCTCGAAAGGCTTGCAAACTGCAGCCCGCTTAAGCACTAACCTTGCCTCTCTCATGGCATTCATAAAAGCCTCATCATCATGGACCTCGTGTGCGCTCCTTGCAGCACTATCGAAGCAAGGGACTTGCCAATACACCGTGTGCGAGCCACAAACGGCTCCAAGCACACAACAAGCCTAAACTAGCAAGCTCAAGAAAACAAAGGGTGTGTCACTCACCGCTCTACGCTCGCCTTCGTGGTGGATTCCTCGCCGCGATGAAGAAGAAGCTGCAGTCGTGCCGCGCTCAACCGCTTCGCCGCCGTCGTGCCTTCGTAATGCTCGATCGCACACACACTCTCCCTCTCTCTCTCTCTCTCACACACACACACACAAGGAGGTGAAGAAGAAGAAGATGGAGATGGAGCAAGAGCACTCTTCAATTGCACAAATGAGAGAATGAGTAAAAATTAGGTTTAGTTGGCTTTTATAGGAGCTCACCCCATTCACACTTGGGCACCCATGCTTAACCAACTAATCCCTTGAATGTCCAAGTTAAAGTGCGCCTCTCATCGGCGATCACTCTACCTTTCCCTATTGGTCTGACAAGCCCGGTACCTGACTCTACCAAATACATAATACGCGTCCATCGTAGGTGATGGGTGTCCGTGAGCCGTGAGGGTTAACATGCCCCCCTTCCTGATGTAGATTCCGTCCTCGGAAGCTATTGAGTTGAAGCTGGGTCGTCGAGGTGGAAGAGCATTTGAGATGAATGTCCTTAGCCTTCTTCAGTCACTACAAAATCAAACAACATTGGCACAGTAATTGCATTCTCTTAAAAAGCATATGCAGTTTTAGGTAGACACATTGATTGGTCAAAGAATTTCAAACAATTTGGTAGCAATGAACATTAAATTGCAATGTAATCAAATGCATAAACAGATGTAAAGGTAGAAAATTAAACAAGTCTGGGGTCGCTAATTTGACGGTCGAAAAGCACTAGAGATCGAATATTAATACCATGGGTAAGCTTCTTAATTTTATGTGGTCAATTAAGTTGTTTAATCGCGAGAGCCAAGTATTCATGTTCAAGGGCTGACTAGAGGCTATATCTAGAAGACTTTGTAGTTAAGCTACCATAAAAGGAATTTCTCATGAAATCATCGCCTGACTGATTACTTTTTCTTTGACCCCCCAAAGTCTTTTCACATTGATTCAATTTTGATGTGTGTGCTTATTTTGTATGCCTTGGGTTTTTTGCTTTTCAAGGAAAAGCGCCCACACTGGGAACCTCTAGGGCTCTAGTACCATAGGCGATACATGTGAGTGAAGTACTAAATCAAGCTGAGATTTCTCTTCCAGCTTAAAATTTTACATTGTGGTACTTTGATTTTTTGTTTGTTCATTTTCAGCATTTTAATTTTGTAACTTTGGGAGGTCATATAACATTGTTACATTCCCCAGGCTCATCACATTAGTAAACTCCCTTTATAATACTTAAGCTAAAGGTCAATAGGGTTAAGCCCACTAGAAAGCCCTAGTACATTTCATACAATGCTGCCTAAATCGGATTAAGAACCTAAGTAACCATTGCTTATTAGGAAGGCATTCCCCATGGTATTAAGAGAAGATTTCTAATACCTAGCTTGGTCAAACTAGCTTAGTCGGACTGCTTGATTTTTAAACCTAGACAAGTGATTATGACAAAACATTACATTGAATTAAATGTTTGATACTAAGCCAATGCGCTGAATATTATGCTACCAATCACAATCAAAGCAGACAAACATGGATGCAAAAAAGATAAGGGCAATGCTAATGGATAAGAAACACCTGTTTGTGTTGATGGTCGCGCTTGATTTGAAGGTTCCATGAAGATCCAAATCCTATCAATAGCAACACGCTCCTGTACACACTAGGAAACAAAAGGAATACCTCCAGGAGGCACATCAGTGGGGAAAGAGAACTTTGCTAATCTCTCAACTCTAAAACAGTCATGACATAGGTTTCTGTTTCACTGTACCAGATGTGACATGTATAGGTCTGAGTCAATGTTTTGACTTTAATGTGCATACTCGTTTGCTAATTACTCTTGCTCTTTTTTTTTTTGTGAGTATAAAGCTTTATATGTACATTCCCTAAGATTGGAATTGAGAGGTCAGGGAAAAAGGTTGAGAGGGAAACAAATGAATGATGACTGTCAGCAAACACTCCCCCCTTCCTTGGGTAGATCATACCGTTTGAAATGAGCTTGTCACCCTTTGAAACCAATTGTTCCAGTTGGTAATAGGTGAGGATTTTTGCCAGTAGTTTTCTATTACCCTAGGTGCCTTGTCAAGCTGCAACGGTGGTAAGGTACTCTCCCAGGATCGAACTTGAAGTGGTTCATTAGGTGATTCTTGAACACTGGGAGGTGTGGATTCTTTGGTAGCTTCATGGAGGTCCACTACTATAGATGGAGGCGGTGTAGAAGATTTTACCTCTATGATGGTATTACATGAGGAGCTAGAATCTTCATGGGACTCCCCCCTTCTTGAGCTAGGTGGAACAAATCGTTCTTTCTTTGGTACCCAAACTAGCTCGAGAGCGGGTGTGTAGCATTCTGTGATTTTTTTCTTTTCACGATCATTGATTCGTTTTGGAGCTACGGGATTGGGCTCACTTGGGTCAGGTGATAGGTAAGAGCACAATCTACGTTTTGGCACCCAGATTTGATCATTTCCTTGATAGTAGCCTTGGGCTTCCAATAGTCGTTTAGGGATCCATCGCAACATTTTCTTACTTTTCTTGGAGCGAGTGGTACGTTTCTTACAAGGCTTCTGTTTTTAGAATCTTGGCCAATGTCTATATCCTTCTTACAAGTGTAACAATATTGTAGGGGGGCTGAGTGAACTGTGGTGTCAGAGCGATGATCAATAATGGTTTTACTCCCTAAGGGGTGTACCTTACCAGTCACCAAATCCACTCTAAGGACAGAGTCTTGGAATTGCAAATAGACATGATTCTTAGACCAATCGTGAACCATTTGTGCTTCCCTCATGAATGGTCGTCCTAAAATCATTTCATATGACATAAGGTGTTTAGAGAAATCCATTACAATGAACGTATGTCGTACCTTGTGTCCTAGAACTTTGATCTTAAGATCCTTGAGTATCCCCATAGGTTTGGCTATGGTACCATTTGCCATCTTTACCACAATGTTAGTAACACTGAGGCGGGGTTTTTCCATGGATTCCCAACAATCTTTGGTAACGATGCTAACTCCCGCACCACCATCAAGAATTCCCTTTATAGTTAATCCCTTGGTAGTGATGGGTAGGGTCGCATTAGACTCGTCGCCTTCAAAATACTGCCCTAATTCGTTAATGGGTACCTCGATCACAGACTCGTGTCCATCTAAGTCAAGTGATTGTACATGATTTTCCTCATCAATCATAATCGAGTCAGGCCTATTTGGTTGCGCAAACTGCGGTAATCCCGTTCGTAGCTCTCCGTTAAGGAATGCTCGAAGTGCAAGGAATAACTCAGGATCTCCATACAGCTTTGCTATGATCGTGGTTCGGACCTCAGAAGACATGAAGTCCACTAGTTTGGCAACATTCATTGGCGTTTTGCAGGGTGTAGGTCCTTGACTAGGAACTGGTGAGGATGGAATCTCATATTCCTCAATGGGATCAGGTATACCTTCGTTAAACATCCTTTCCAACAAGAAGGGTGTATGCTCACTTTCTGATGTCCTGTCCTCACTCCCTTCTTGGATGATACTAGATATGGATAACGGTCTATGGTTCATGTGGGGTGGATGAACTTGTGTGGGAAACACTGTGTCATGAATTTTGATATGCATGGGTTCTGGTTCTAGTTTCCTTTGAGTCTCCTCCACTAAACCTCTTAGATGTTTCACCTGCTCAATCTCATCTACTGGGTTTGGGTACGTCCCAATCTTCTTTTTACGATTCTTCCCTTTTTGCCCCTGCGGTTTATCTTGGGGGTCTTGGATTGGATTTGGAAACACTTGTGGTGTTTTCAGAGGCTCTTTATGGTTTTCTCTTATTCGGTTTTCATTTGGTTCCATGTTATGGTTTTCTTTGTCGGTCTTTCCCTTTGTGGTATTGGTTCTAGTCTCCATTGTCTCGACTGAATCTGAATCATCCTCGAGGTCATTCATATACACGGGGTCATCTCCTGATCCTATGTTTGTTTTGGAACTTGGCTTTGAATTTTCCGTATTCTGCGACTTCTTCCTTCGTGTCTTCTTTTTCTTTGCTTGGATAATTGACGCGGTATCTCTCTCTTCGAGGATATGTCCTGGCCCTTGAAGCATGGACCGTGTAATCGCATAAGCGGGTGCGACGGGTGGTATTGGCGATGTCACACTAGCAATTTCGACCAAATTTAGGGGTGTGATTTTAGGCGCATTTGGGTTATAGGGGCATTGGGCAATCAAGTGATCTATGCCACAACGATTACATGTGAGTATTGGCATTGCAGACGTGCTCCCTTGATTCATTTGCATCTGTGCAGCATTCTTTTGCAGCCTAATAGGGCACTCCGCTACTCGATGTGGTCCACCACACTCGTAGCATTGAAGAGGTGGCCTCCTAGCCTGGGTGTTGATATTTTGACCTCTGGATGCGAGAGCAGTAGCTTGATAAACCGGCTTGACTTGTCCCCAACAATCTTCCATGTAGTATATAGGACATTCTTCCAATGTATCAAGTCCGTAGGCAATACTAGTGTCTATTTCCTCCTCACAGCCATCTGGATAAGCATTTGATGGCTCGCAACCCACTTGGTTCATAGGGGCAACTCTTGGATGCAGGGGCTGCGGTCCTAGCACAGGAGGTGGTAGCGGTGTAGCTTGTACAACATTTTGAGATCTAGGGACCATGTGTTGCGGTAGTTGCTCAACAGGTGGAGTAGGCATCAATACAGGAGCTCGAGGCACATCCGTCCAGGCTACAGGTGGTCTATTTGCCATCATACGTTTGATCATTAAACAATCCTTAGCTTGGTGACCATACCTACCACATGCGTTGCAAGTTCCATTAAATTTTACTCTAAACGTAGGGCACTCACTAGTGCTATGTGGACCTAAGCAAATGGAACACCATTGTTGCTCCCTTCTTGGATACATGTGACTATTTTGAGGGGGTCGATTATCCTTAAGAGACTCTTGGATTGCCTTGGTGAGGTCTGTCAAGAATGTCTCAAATACCTTTGGCTCATTGGCAATGGGCTTTGCAGTCATGGGTTCATACTCAATGGCTTGTGAGCTAGTGGATCTCGTGTCAGTAGACACCCTCATGCCTGCTATCATCAAGTTGTCCTCTAATTGGATTGCATTGGCAGTGACATCTTCCCAGGTTGTGATACCTCTAATCACTAGTCCATTATAGATTCCTTCATTCCTCAACCCTCGAATGAATCGATCAAGCAGTTGGTTATTGTTGAAGCGCTCATTTATAGGGCAGCGAGAGTTTAAGTGCTTTAGACGACTAATGAAGTCCCTTGCTGACTCTCCTTCCTTACGTTCGGCCTTCTGTAGCTGAGATGCTACACCCCAAAGCACACCTTCTCGTATGTACTCCTTTAGAAACAACCTTCGAAGGGTAGGGTAGATTGTTTTCTCGTCCACCCTTAGGGTCCTATACCAATCTCCAGCCTTCCCACTTAATGTCAAGCTTAAGGCATTGCACTTATGTAGTTCGTTGCGTTCCCCTAAGGAATCACATACTTGTTCAAACACTTCAATGTGTTTTCTAGCATCTTCGTCCCCATTGAATTTTTGCGTGAGTTTGGCAATTTGTACTGCCTTACTTCTAGGCTCTCTATCAGATGCATGACGCATATTTTCCGCGATAGATCGACCTATGGTTTGAGCAAACGCTGCCAAGTCACCTATGTGAGGAGGTAGGGCCGGTGGAGGTACTCTTGGAATCATATGTGGGAGAGGAACGGGTACCGGTCTTGGCATATGTGTAGATGATGCAGGATATGGAACATAACCGGGCATAGGTCCACTCGGATAAGAGCTAGGGAGCGGCACTCGAGGAGCATAAGCAAGTGGTACAATTGGAGGTGTGGGGGCCATGTGTGCATAAGGGGCTAGAGGCACATATGGTCGAGGCCCCATATTAGGTACTACAACACTAGGTAGTGGCACTGCGCTAACCGTAGATGTCATCGGTACATTCTCTGTTAGGCTTATCCCTGGAGTGAGCACTGTGTTTTCCTTGATAGAGGGTTGAGCCAAGTTAGGGAAGCTAAAGTTGTCGCTCGGAGGCTCAGATTGCATAGAGACCCCAGGTGAAATGACGTAAGATGGGTCCATGGGGCTCATTAGAGGAGTCTCCATTTGTGATAGAGTAGGCTGTTGAGCCTTGCTCGTATCCAGAAATCTCATGGGGCCAGTTGAGAGTATATTTACCCATCGGTTTTGCCTTTCTGATTGAATAATGCCATGGATAACATTACAGATCATTTTTTGTTGATCTTCGATGCTCGTGGCACTAGAGGTGGATTATACAATCTCTATCCATCCTACATGGTAGGCGTGGCCAGAGTGTAGATCCGTCAACACCTCAGTGTGGAGGTCGTATGTCCAATGATCATTAATGAACCATCCTTCTAGAGTCGACGTGTTAACGGTTTCTTGTGAGGTAGAAGCAATGTTGCTCCCCGTGGTTTTACTTGTCACCAACGGTACTCTAGAGGGAACTTCTGAAGGAGGCAGCTCAACAGGGCCTTCTTGGTAAGAAGTTGGTAGGATATCCACATGGACACTCTTTGGGGGTGTGGGGTCCACGTGCGATGTGAAAGGAGAGTCCACTTCCCCACCCCCTTCGTGTGCTTCATTTGCATCAGGTTCCGAGCGAGTAGCTCTACCTAATGTTTCCATGAAACGGCTAAACATACTAGTACTAGGCTGTGGAGCTTCGGGAGGTGCATGGCCTTCTCTCTCAGTGTTTTGGGTAGGGTATGCTTCCATGATTTCTGAGTCGGAGGAGGAATCACTAGCGGCTATTTTAGGGTCTTGGGTGGTGCTACCTTGTGTCCCCGCTGAGGGTCTAGAGCTTATCGTGGATGGGTAATGGGTATCCGTATGAACAGAGGCACCCTCAATATGATCGTGTTCTAGCACCCGCCCAGAGCGTAAGTGCATGTGCTTTTGATACCCTTAGGTGTCAAAAAGCTGCTCTAGGAGGCCTTGTGACTAGTTTTTAGCGTGTTTTTTGTTTGTTTTTTTTGCTATATTTTTTTAGAGCGTGTCGTGGAATGGGCCGTGTGATAGCTCGAAACGAGCGTATCGGTCAGAGGGTCGTGCCGTGCTTTACAGCCCTCCGTTTGGTCACTCTATGCCCTCGGAATCCCTAAAACTGTCAATTTCCAGTAGGGAACTAGGCCCAAACTAGAAAGTCTAAGGGTGCAAGTGGGAAGAGAAAGGAGGAGAGTGGAGGACTTGTCCCACATGCTCTCATTCTCTCTTGAGGGAGTAGGGTATATATATAAGAGTGAGTCTAGTAAATATCATAAAACTGAGGCCTGGGCCTGGGCTTGGGCTTGGGCTTGGGAAAATGATCTCGATCCCGATCTATCTTTTATACAAACCAACCCGTCTGTTTTAAGAGTCACGTTTTTTATTTTCGAAAAATATCGCCGCCCACTTGCTCGCGTTTTTAATTTCCGAATTTTATTTCTTTTTTTGGGAGAAAAAATAAAAAACTTTTTTTTTTCTTTTGTGCGGAAATACAGAAATTGAAAACGCAGGTATGCAAAAAATGCAGAATTGCAGAAAATTGCAGAAATTGCAGAAAATTACAAAAATTGCAGGAAAAAACGCAAAAATTGCAGAAATTGTAGGAAAAAACGCAGAAATTACAGAAAATGCAGAAATTGCAGAAAATTAAAAAAACGCAGAAATGCAGAAAATTGCAGAAATTGAAAACGCCGAACTTGAAAATGCAGAAATTGCGGAAATTGAAAAAACGCAGACAATAGCAGAAATTGAAACTTGACAGCAATTGCAGAAAACGCAAAAAACAGAAATCTCCACACACTCCTTCCCTGCCTTTCCTATGATAGAAATTGCACCACAAGGAAGCGTAAAGTGCTAACCGAGCTTAGTGTAGGGCATATCCCCGGCAACGGCGCCAAAAATGTGCGCTCCTTGCAGCACTGTCGAAGCAAGGGACTTGCCAATACACCGTGTGCGAGCCACAAACGGCTCCAAGCACACAACAAGCCTAAACTAGCAAGCTCAAGAAAACAAAGGGTGTGTCACTCACCGCTCTACGCTCGCCTTCGTGGTGGATTCCTCGCCGCGATGAAGAAGAAGCTGCAGTCGTGCCGCGCTCAACCGCTTCGCCGCCGTCGTGCCTTCGTAATGCTCGATCGCACACACACTCTCCCTCTCTCTCTCTCACACACACACACACACACACACAAGGAGGTGAAGAAGAAGAAGATGGAGATGGAGCAAGAGCACTCTTCAATTGCACAAATGAGAGAATGAGTAAAAATTAGGTTTAGTTGGCTTTTATAGGAGCTCACCCCATTCACACTTGGGCGCCCATGCTTAACCAACTAATCCCTTGAATGTCCAAGTTAAAGTGCGCCTCTCATCGGCGATCACTCTACCTTTCCCTATTGGTCCGACAAGCCCGGTACCTGACTCTACCAAATACATAATACGCGTCCATCGTAGGTGATGGGTGTCCGTGAGCCGTGAGGGTTAACACCTCGTCTTGCACGGGCTTGCCCCACTACAACTGGTTGGCGGCTCGTGCTCTCAAAGTGCACGGTGTCCCATGGCAATGCGTTATTTGAATATCTATCATAGCAATCATATTAGCACTCTATCTCTAAATATGGCATACACGCAAACCAAAGCAAGTGCTATATAGTGCAGAGAAAAATGATGTTAGAAGTGAGGCGCCGGCTGTGGAAAAACAAGCACAACATAATCATTTCCCTTCATAGTTTTGAACCGCATCAAGTCCATTGCCAGCTTGATCTTTAGCTATTGGCCCTCACGTTTCCCTTTGTTTACCTGTAAAACAGCTCCAACTAGCCGATCAAGTGCAAGTATCCCTAACAAATAGCACATAAAATAAATCTTTTCAAGTGCAATTCTCATGCAGTCATGCTGTTGTGCGGCCAAAAAAAATTATAACAACCAGTAACAAGATCCACTCGAATGACAGAATCTTGGAACTGCAAGTAGACATGGTTTTTAGACCAGTCATGCACCATTTTTGCTTCCCTCATGAAAGGACATCCTAAGATCATCTCCGATGCCATAATGTGTTTGGAGAAATCCATAACAATGAAGGTAATCCTTATTTTATGTCCAAAGACCTTGATCTTGAGATCTTCTAGCATCCCAATAGGTTTAACAATAGACCCATTGGCCATCTTCACTACTATGGTTGTGGTCGCAAGGTGAGGTCTTCCCATAGTTTCCCAACAATTTTTAGTAACAATGCTAACCCCAGCACCACCATCAAGGATTCCCTTCACAGTTAATCCCTTAGTAGTGATTGGTATGGTCGCATTGGATTCATCACCCTCAAAGTATTGTCCCAACTTGTTAACAGGTATTTCTATAACAAGGTTCTCATCTAGGTTGGGTTGTGGGTCTAAGTGTTCCTCCTCTGTTGGCATCTCCCCAGCTCCATCCATCTGTGCAAATTGTGGTAGCCCAAACTTCAATTCTCCATTGAGGAAGGCTCGAAGAGCTGAGACTAGCTCAGGGTCTTTATATAGTTTGGACATAATGGTGGTTCTAACTTCTGAAGACGTGAAATCCATCAATTTGGCAATGTTTAACGGCACCTTTTGGCCTTGAGTCCCTTGACGTGGGGAAGATGGGATCTCCATTTCTTCAAGTAAACATTCTTTCCATCAAGAAGTGAGTATGCCCACTTTCCCATGACTTTAAGTCACTTTCTTCTTGGATGACACTAGGTATGGCTAAGGGTCTATGGTCTTGGTGAGGTTTTTGCTACGTAGGGAACACGGTGTCTGTAATCTGGATCTGCCTAGGTGCTGGTTCTAGATCCCTTTGGGTATCTTCTACGAAACTCCTTAATTGCTTGACTCGCTCAATCTCCTCTGTAGGGTTTGGATAAGTTCCTATCTTCTTCTTGGATCCCTGCCATTGTGGCTCATGAAGATCTTCCTTGTTGGTTTCTATCTTAGTGGTCGTTTTGGTCTCCATGGTTTCACCTGAATTAGAATCTTCAGCGTCATTCATATATACGGGGTCGTCACCAGTCCCTATGTTGGTCTTTGAACTGGGGTCTGACTTCACTGATTTTTGCGATCTCTTTCTTCGTGTTTCTTCTTTTTCTGAGATTGGGCAATTGATGCCGTGTCTCTTTCCTTAAGGATATAGTTTTGTTTTTGGAGCATCGATCGTGTGAGTACGTTTACTGGTACCACAAGTGTACTTTGTGATGGCTCCTCGGTAACTTCAATCAAGTTTAATGGCGTGATGTTCGGTGCATTTGGATTATTTGGACATTAGGCAATCAAATGATCTATGGCACATCGATTACACATGAGTATCGGCATTGTAGACGTGCTCGCTTGATTGGTTTGCATTAGTGTGGTGTTATTTTGTAGCCTAATAGGACACTTGGCTACACGATGTGGGCCTCCACACTCATAACATTGAAGAGGTGGTCTCTTACCGGTGTAATTGATATTTTGGCCTCTTGCCGCAAGAGCAGCTACTTGATAGATAGGTTTGACTTGTCCCCAATAGTCCTCCATGTAGTATTGTGGACTTTCTTCAAGCACATCCATCCCATAGGCGATATTAGGATCTATATCTTCCTCACAGCCTTCCAAACAAGCAATAGATAACTCACAACCCACTTGATTCACAGAAGTGATTCTCGGATGTGGTGGTTGCGGTCCTAGCACTAGAGGTGGTAAGGGTGTTGTTTGAACAACATTTTGGGCTTTAGGGACCATGTGTTGTGACGTTTGTTCAAGAGGTGGGGCCGACATTAATGCAGGCACTCAAGGGTGTGTCTGTCCATGCTAAGGTTGGTCTATTGGCCATCGCGCGCTTAAATACTATGCAATCCTTAGCCTGATGACCATACCTCCCACAGGCATTGCAATTCCCATTGAATTTTACTCTAAAAGTAGGGCATTCACTTGTACTATGTGGCCCATAGTATATTGAGCACCATTGTTGATCCCTTCTTGGATACATATGATTGTTCTACGGAGCATGATTGTCTCTAAGACTCTCTTGAATAGCCTTGGTGAGATCTGCTAAGTCATCTCAGATATCTTTGGCTCCTTAGCAATAGTCTTTAGGGTCATTGGTTGATGCCCTGATGCTTGCGAGCTAATAGATTTAGACTCAACAGAAACTCTTTCTCCTTGAATCATTAAATTATCCTCCAATTGGATCGCATTGGTGGTGATTGCTTCCCAAGTGGTGATACCTCTAATGACTAGGCCATTGTAGATATCCTCATGTCTTAATCCCCTAATGAATCTATCCAGCAATTGATTATTATTGAAGCACTCATTTGGGTTACAACGAGAATTCAAATGCTTCAAGCGACTGATAAAGTCTCTCACGGACTCTCCTTCCTCTCGTTGGGCTTTCTGGAGCTGAGAGGCTACACCCCAAAGCACTCCCTCTCGTATGTATTCTTTCAAGAAGAGTCTCCTAAGAGTAGGGTAAATCGTTTTTTCTTCCACCCTTAGGGTTCTATACCAATCCCCAACCTTTCCACTTAAGGTTAGGCTTAAAGCATTGCTCTTATGTAGGTCATTGTGTTCTCCTAGAGAATCACATATTTGTTCAAACACTTCGATATGCTTTCTCACATCCCAATCTCCACTAAATTTTTGTGTGAGCTTGGCTATTTGTACTGCCTTACTTCTAGGTTCTCTATCAGGCGTGTTACGCATATTCTCAGTGATAGATCGACCAATAGCTTGAGCAAATGTTACCAAGTCACCTAAGTAGCAAGCACCGTGGGTGGAGGTGCTCCAAAGACTACATGTGGAGTAGGTATTGGCATTGGGCTTGGCACATAGGAAGCCCTTGGGTTCCACGTCGGGTACGATGTTGTGCCATGTGGTGGTCCATAGTTCATATGGGTGGCCCTAGGCATAGCAGACGTCGGATGTGACATGTTAATGCTAGCCGGTATAGTCCCATGGAAATAAGAACTTGGGTGTTGTGGTTGTGGAGCATAGGTAGTTGAAATAATGGGAGGAGTAGGGACTACATGAGTACGAGGACCCATGGGTGTATACGATTGGTACACACTTGTAGGTACTGTTGTAGGCATTGAGCTACCATGTAGCGGTGCTTTACTAACAAATGAGGTCCATGGCATGTTTCTCGGCATGCCCATCATTGGGGTAGGCATGGTATCCGTGGTGTCATCAAGGGAAAGATGAACTAGACTTGGAAAGGTGAAGCTATCACTTGTGGGCTCAGATTGCACTGAGACCCCTGGCGAAACAATATATGGAGGATCTATTGGACTTACCGAGGGAGTCTCCAGTTGCGATAAGGTCGGTTGTTTAGCCTTTCCTGTATCTAAGAATCTCATGAGACCCGTTGAAGGCATGTTGATCCCCTTGTTCTGTCTCTCTAACTCAATGACCCTATGGATGACCTCACAAACTCTTTGTTGTTGATCCTCCACACTAGTAGTGCCCATCGTGGATTGTAGGACATCTAACCAACCCACGTGATAGGTGTGACCTGTGGATAGGTTGGTCAGAGGTTTTCGTTTGTAGTTCGTACTCCTAGTTCTCATTTAAGAACACTCCATCTAGGATTGCGGTGCTAGGGGTGTCCTTTGAGCTAGATGCAATGTTGCTTTCTAGAGGTTTCCCTTTAGCAGTTGCTAAGTCAGGAGCACTTGATTGCTCTCTTAGCAAGGATATTGACATAGGGGCTTTCTCTTTTAACTCTCTTCGTTGCTCCACCTTGCGTAAGCTCTCGACTTCCTTTTCCCTCGCTGCAAGGATATATCGCTCAACCTCTTGCACTTCGGCAAGGCTTCTACCATCGGCGGGTAATATGACCTCGGAGGGAAATAACTCTGAAGAGTCAGGAGGTGCAGTGAATGAAGTATTCACTCTAACGGTATAGGGTCTAAGTTGGTCACGAATGGAGAATTTACTTCCCCACCCCCTCATTTACATCATTAGATCCATGTTCGGAGCGAGTGGCTCTACTAAAGGTTTCCTTCAGGCGGCTAAGCACGCTCGGCCCGAGCCGCGGGCCCATGGCATGCATGTCTTGGCTTGAGCTATCGGGATTAGGCATTGGGAAACCCTCCATGACGTCGAAGTCAGAGGAAGAGTCACTAGCCGCTATGTTCGGGTCTTGGTTTGTACTACCTTGGGTCCCTGTCGAGGGCCCGGAACCTAAAGTAGGTGGATATTGAGAACTCACGTAAGTCGAAATTCTCTCTAGTTGCTCCGTCTCTAGCACACGACCAGAGCGCAGATGCATGTGCCTTTGGCACCCTACAAGCATCGGCGAATAACCTTGAAGGTTAACCGCTTACCTTTTTTAAGCGTTCGTTTTCACTCGTTTTTTTTATGTTTTTTAATGTTTGATTTTTTTGATTAAAGTGTGTGATAGCTCGAAACGAGCGTATAACTTAGAGGGTCATTGTGTGCTTTACATCACAATTTTCGGGCATCTGAAGTTCCGTTGGTCCTCAAAAAATCGATTTTTAGCTACGTGTGAAGCTAAAATTCATAATTTTAAAAGGCGACTGAGGCCTAGGCCTGAGCTTGAGCTTGGGCTTGGGTCTGGGAGATATTCCCAATTCCTGTCCTACCTTTTAAAAAAAAAAAAAAATTAATTTTATTTTTTTTAAAGGATAAGGTCGCCACGGCCTGCGCGAGAGCACACACACACACTCTATCTACCTACTTCTAACTAATACACCTGCTGTTACACACTAACACACTCTATTAACTCTCACATATCTACTTCCTACTTACTGTACACAGAAAACTAACAACCTTAGTACACAGAGAATAAACACAGTACCTTTGAAAACTCCATTAACAAAGAAAACTAACAACCTTAATACACAAAGAATAAACACAGTACCTTTGAAAACTCCATTAACAAAAAAAATACGCAGTATAACACAAAATCCTTCTTCTCAACACACACACCCTCCTTCCTTACCTTTCCTACAATTGAAATTGCACCACAAAAGAAGCACAGAGTGCCATTCAAGCTTAGTGTATGGCAATCCCCGGCAGCGGCGCCAAAAATGTGCGCATATGTCGCACGTGTCAATGCAAGGAACTTGCCAATACACCGCGTGCAAGCCACAAATGGCTCCAAGCACACAACAAGCCTAAACTTGTAAGCTCAAAGATGACGATGGTGTGTCACTCACCGCTCTACGCTTGCTTCGTGGAGGATTCCTCACCGCGAAGAAGAGGGAGACGCCGCTACGCCGCGCTCAACCGCCTTGCCGCCGTCGTGCCGCCGCAATGCTCGATCGCACACACTCTCTCTCTCTCTCATGCATACACACACACACACACACACAAGGAGATGAAGAAGAAGAAGATGGAGATGGAGCAAGAGCACTCTTCAATTGCACAAATGAGAGAATGAGTGAATTTTAGGTTTACTTGACTTTTATATGAGCTCACCCCATTCACACTTGGGCGCCCATGCCTAGCCAACTAATCCCTTGAATGTTCCGGTTAGAGTGCGCCTCTCATCGGCGATCACTCTTACCCTTTTTCTATTGGACCGACAAGCCCGGTACCTGACTCTACCAAATAAATAATACAATGTCCGTCGTAGGTGATAGGAATGTGCGTGAGGGTTAACAGTTTACCAACCACTATACGAGGTCATGACTCAGTATGGGTGGTCGTAGACAGGTTGACTAAACTATGTAAGTTTATTCCGACCAAATCAATGGTTAAGAGGCCAGAACTAGCCAAGTTATTTGTGAACAATCTATACAAATTGTATGGGTTGCCAAGTAACATTGTTAGTGACCGTGACCCCAAGTTTAACAGCCACTTTTGGAGAGCTTTATTTAAACGATTGGGTACACAAATAAACCTCAGTATAGCTGATCATCTGAACAGAACGGGTTAACCAGGTGCTAGAGGATATACTAAGAGCATACATCAGCAAAAAACAGTCAGACTGGGAAGAATACTTACCTATTCTCGAGTTTGCCTACAACAGTGCTAAGCATGTCACAACAGGTTTTAGTCCTTTCATGCTCATGTACGGGTTTCAACCTAGGTCACCAGTTACGGTGGGGTTGGCAACCAAAAAACTCCAACAGGTTAAGGATTTTCTCCAAGACCACGTGGATATGCTGAAACTTGCTCGTCAGAATGTCCGGCAAGCACAGGATTGGTATAAGAAATACGTTGATGAGAAACGTCGGCAAGTTACCTTCGAAGAAGGGGAGGAAGTATTTTTACGTGTGCCAGAACATTCAAAAAGTCTGAAAACTGGATCGACACCTAAATTATCTCCCCGATATTTGTGGGCCTTTCAAAATACTCAAGCGAGTAGGAGATCGTGCCTACAAACTATTACTACCTTCACATTCTCGCATTCATTCGGTGTTTCATGTAAGCCGTCTACGAAAGCGGTTACATGGGGACAACAATGTCATTGACCAACAGGTTTTGGTTGATTACATTGAACCTCCTACCTTACCGCATGAACCTGAACGTGTTCTTGATTTTCATGAGTTGCGTACACATCATCACGTACGACAACAAGCCTTAATCAAGTGGAAAGATCGACCTGAAGAAGGTGCCACTTGAGAAAACATTAGTGTTCTTAAGAAAATTTTCCCACTTTTGTTTTCGAGGACGAAAACTCTTCTTAAAGGGGGAGTAATGTCAGGACACCGGCAAGGCCGGACTAGATAAGGCAGGGCCGGGCTAGGCGGTGTGGATGAGGGAGTCCAACTAGGGCAAAGGGCCAGGGGCATGCCTATATAAAGGATGGTTGGGTGGTGGACTCTCAGGCTCTAGTCACCCATGCCTTACAAGCAGACACCACCAATGCGATCCAATTGGAGGATAATTTAATGATTCAAGAAGAAAGAGTGTCTGTTGAGCAAATCTATTAGCTCGCAACGGGGCATCAACCAATGACCCTAAAGCCTATTGCTAAGGAGCCAAAGATATCTTAGATGACTTTAGTAGATCTCACCAAGGCCATTCAAGAGAGTCTTAGAGACAACCGTGCTCCGCAAAACAATCATATGTATCCAAGAAGAGAGCAACAATGGTGCTCAGTATGCTATGGTCTGCATAGTACCAGTGAATGCCCTACTTTAGAGTAAAATTCAATGGGAATTGCAATGCCTGTGGGAGGTATGGTCCATCAAGCTAAGGATTGTATAGTATTTAAGCGTGCAATGGCCAATAGACCAACCTTAGCATGACAGACATACCTCGAGTTCTTGCATTGATGTCGGCCCCACCTCTGGAACAAACGTCACAAGACATGGTCCCTAGGGCCCAAAATGTTGTTCAAACAACACCATTACCACCTCCAGTGCTAGGATCGCAACCACCACATTTGAGAATCACTTCTGTGAATCAAGTGGGTTATGAGTCATCTATTTCTTATTTGGAATGCTACGAGGAAGATATAGACCCTAATATTGCCTATGGGATGGATGCGCTTGAAGAAAGTCCACAATACTACATGGAGGACTATTGGGGACAAGTCAAACCTATCTATCAAGTAGCTGCTCTTGCTGCAAGAGGCCAAAATATCAATTACACTGCCAAGAGACCACCTCTTCAATGCTATGAGTGTGGAGGTCCACATCGTGTGGCCGAGTATCCTATTAGGCTACAAAATAACGCCACACTAATGCAAACCAATTAAGCGAGCCCGTCTACAATGCCGATACTCATGAGTAATCAATGTGGGATAGATCATTTGATTTCCCAATGTCTGAATAATCCAAATGCACCGAAGATCACGCCATTAAACTTGATTGAAGTTACCAAGGAGCCATCACAAAGTACGCCTGTGGTACCAATAAACGTACTCACACGATCGATGCTCCAAAAACAAAATTATATTCTTGAGAAAAGAGACACGACATCAATGCCCAATCTCAGAAAAAGAAGAAAACACGAAGGAAGAGATCGAAAAAAGCAGCAAAGTCAGACCCCAGTTCAAAGACCAACATAGGGACTGGTGACGACCCCATATATATGAACGACGCTGAAGAGGATTCTGATTCAGGTGAAACCATGGAGACCAAAACGACCACTAAGATAGAAACCAACAAGGAAGATCTTCATGAACCACAATGGCTAGGATCCAAGAAGAAGATAGGAACTTATCCAAACCCTATAGAGGAGACCGAGTGAGTCAACAACCTCACCAAGTCCATAGACCTTTAGCCATACCTAGTTTCATCCAAGAAGAAAGTGACTTAAAGTCATGGTAAAGTGGGTGTACTCACTTCTTGATGGAAAGAATGTTTACAGAGGGACTACCTAACCCTATCAAAGAAATGGAGATCCCATCTTCCCCACGTTGTCGGGATGTGTGCGGTCTAGCTGGGAAGGTGTGGAACCTATGGCTGTGAGAGTTCGTGATGAGAGTCATAAACACTTTCTGAAAAAGCGTTTATGGAGAATCACCAACCCTCTTTCTAAAGATGGTTTTAACTCTAAGAGCGTTCGTGACAAAAATGTCACAAACCCTCTTTGCTATTGTGCTTGGAACGTGCTTGTTTTGGTAGTCGAGATTATGATGAAAGGACCATCAAATCACATCCAATTTTACTTTAAAAGAGAAATTAGGAACACTAAATGTTCAGCCATAAAACCTCAATGCTCATACAAGCACAATTCTCAATCAAAACCCAAACCTCTTTGGTGGTATCATGTAGCCTCGCCCCCAATTACATAGTCGTAGCATCAAACAATTGAAACGAATACACAAGCTTCCACCTTCACGGCGACCATTTGCTGAGTTTGCAGAGATTTAAGAGATTCTAAATTGAAGCCCACACACCATTTTGATAAGGGGAAACCCTAATTCACTCCCTCACAAGCTCAGATACAAGATTGCGAAGAGACGGGACTGCAACACACATAGATTGGGCAACCATGGAAGCAATTACACAGTAGAGAAAAATTGCTGGTTTTTCGTGTAAAAAGCCCCTTCTTTCTCTTCCCCACGGAAATATGAGCTAATGTGTCAATTTTTGGGCCATTTTGCCACTTTGGACCAAAACTAGGCCATTTTCAGCTCATTTTTTACCCAAAAAAGTCATTTTTGATGCGAAAAATCCCAAACGGAGTCAGGAAAATCCCTAAATTTGTGGGATCACTCGCATAAGCATAAAAAGCATAGATAAGCATCATTTTTCATCAATATACCATTTTGGGTCACTTTCCATGCAATTCTGCAACGATGCCTGTTAGCTGCTATTTTTGGCAGTTTTTTCTCGCATCAGTCTTTGTAGGCGAGATGAGTGTGCCACCATGAAACACTTGGACTATGTACATTGTCAAACCAAATTAAGCATCTTATCAAGTGAAAAAGCACGCAAATGAGCCACATCCAGGGCCACAACTCCACGGATAGTATGTACATGATAGCGATCGCAGTAGCCGCTTTAGCATATATCACGATATGTACATTTTTGCTTTTCTTTCCATGCATCGAGAAGTGTCAAAAGTGAGGTGAATGTTTTTATTTCACACTATGTACGTGCCACAGCACGACATCCACCCCCTCTGAACCTGCACATCCTCCGACATGTGCCAACATTTTCCCTATATAGGTTTAATCTTCATTAAGATCCACAAATATATGGATGTCATTTTCATCTTCTGCAAAGTCTAGAAAATCATCCTCTACTTCTTCATCTTCATTTGTAGCAATGTCATTAGGTTCTTCATCATCATCTTGTTGTGAATCAAAAGGATTATTATCATGTCTCCTCTTGAACATCTTGATTCTTTTGCCCGCTATGGGAATTTTAAGCTCTGTTCCATCGAGCTCCCTCAAAGTATATGTAGCATTTCCATGCACATGTTTGACAACATAGGGACCAAACCACCTTTTTGCAAGTTTCCTTTGTGTGGTGTGTTGGTTGTCAAGGCTATTGTCATCTATTAGGACCCAATCACCCTCTTCAATAGGCTTTGGTCGAAGCCTATGTCTTTTATCAAACCTATCTTTATTCTTTAGTCTTGCATCCTTCAATCGATCTTTAGCAATGCCTATGTATTCCTGTCTTCTTTCCAATTTCCTTATGCGCAAAGCAAGTAGATTTTCCCTACTTACACCATCTTCCTAAGGTAACATGTTCCAAGTAGGAACTACATCCTCAATTGGCATGACTGGCTTCTAACCATACAACAATTCAGTAGGCATGTAACCAGTCACTAAGCTATGAGTTGTATGATCAGCCCACAAAGCATATGGTAGCAACCTTGGCCACGCACGCATTCTACCTTTGCATGCCTTAGCCAAAGCTTTGATAATAGGAGGATGTCCTCTTTCACTTTTCCCATTTCCCTCTGTATTATAAGCACAAGTCGGGGCTAGCTTGATACCAATTCTTGTAAAGAAATCCCTTGCTTCATCTGCATCTAACTCACCTCTATTAGCAACTATCTTTCCCACACAGCCATAGTGGCAAATTACATCTTCAAGCAAAAATATACAAACAGCTTCTGTAGTTTTTGTCCACAATGCACGCCCTTCCACTTGGTTGTCAAGTCTTCTCGTGCAAGTACCAAGTATCTCATTTGCCAAAGTCCTAAAGGCATTGTGACTAGATCAACAACCCATTTATAGTGCATGGCTAATGGGTATGTAGGATGCAATTCATCACGATGACGTACATTGGAATACATTTGGCATGTGACACAAGACTCCACAAAATTTGCTACATCCTTATACATGCCTTTCCACCAATATCTCTCTTTCACTTTGAAAAAAGTAGCCCATACACCTCGATGTCCAGCATATAGGCTTTCATGAAGCTCTTTGATAACTTTGATCTGAGTAAGCTTATCACATACTACTTGTAATGGAGTCCCGTCTCTTCTTTAGGATGTTTCCATAAGTAGCCATCCCTCAAGAAGAATCCATATGCTTTCTTTCTGATCCTTTTGAATTCTGACTCACTCCAATCATCTTGCTTTTGTAAAGTACTCGGGTAGGGACCTATGAGCAACCATTCATCCTCATAGAACTCCTCTGAAAAGGATTCAAGTGAAGATACAATGCATATATCATCACACTTTGCATGAGAAAATGTGTAGAATTTTGTGCCCACATCTTCTTCCTCATCAATCTATCATCCTCATCTTCATACCTTGCCCTTGAAAGCATATATGCCATTGCATTATCTTTTCCTGCAATGTGATTCAATTCTGGGTTCAAGGACTTTATATAAGCAATCCACCTAAGCATAGCAATATTAGGAGTAGAGCAGCTTGCAATCATCCCCAGAAGTGGTAAGCAATCAGTCTCCACAACTACAAATGCTCCAATGAAGTACTCTTTGTCACACTTTAATGCTGTAACCACCCCCCATAACTCCCCTTTTACCTGTGGATATGCTCTTTGGCGAGAGCTTAGAACCTTGGCCCCAAACCTCACCACACACCTGTGTTTCTCTTCATCATCTTGTCCTACTACCCATCCCATTCCCGTTGGACTAGTGTCCACTGTCACAATCATCGGTCTTCCACACTCATAGTCAATCTTCCTCAAAGTTGGTGAAGACAGCAACAATTGCTTCAACTTCCTCATAGCTTTTACATGTACATCATTCCATTGAAACCTTTGATTCTTCCTTAGCAATTGATAAAGAGGATTTGCAACATGTGCATAATGTGGAATCCATATGAGATAGAAGACACATGCACCTAGAAACCTTCTCACCTCTGTGATATTTACGCATACTTCCTTCATCCTCTGTATTGCATCCACTTTAGTTGGACAAGGTCGGCGGCCATGAGGATTACAAAGATGTCCCACTATCAATATTTCTTCAACCCCAAACACTGACTTTTGCCCAGATAATGTAAGGTTCACTTCTTCCAGCCTTGTTAAAATTCTATCACAATCATTGATGTGGTTTGCTACATATTTACGGCACCCCCTCGAATCCAGAGCCTCATCTTTTCTAGCTAAGTCGCATCCTTTGATTGGAACGTTATCAAGAAAAGGCATTGTAATTTGAGGTATGAAGTCACGAAGGACTTTGTTCATACCGTTCATCATGTGCGCAACCGAGTTGGTTGCTCCCTGCGGTAAGGTGCACATCCTTACCAAACCCAAGGGTGTTCTCATGGTAGTCAAGTCCCTGCTTTCCATTGCTAGTTGGAACTGATCATACCTTGAGTACAAATCCCCCATATAATATATTGCCCTTCCTGCAAATGCTTCTGCAAACTCATCTACAATTGGCCCTATACCCACATTCCTGATTGTGACTTTGTTGACAGGCTGCATGTCTTGAATGAGGTGTAGAGCTCCATTTTTCTTTGGTACTGTGAACCATCTGTTTGAGTAGGGGGCACATGAAGGTTCCAATATCCCCATCTTTATCTTTTCATTGAGTAAATCTATAAGCTTTGCCAAGAGTGCTTTTGGCACTGGAATTGGTCGTAGATTCCAAGACACATGAGATACAGTGAATATTACCATTGGTTCGACTATAAATGGATCCACACACCCTATCTCATGCGGCTCAAATGCAAAAGCTTTTCCATGTTTGGAGAGTGTCTGTTCAAAGCATTTTCTTTCAATCTCTGTCAAGGAGTCATTGCCTCCAACTTTTAACATCTTCCATTACTCTTGCGTAAACTTGTGTCCAATTCTTTTTGGATCTCGGAGACCAGGTTGCAAAGAAGCCTGATCCATCGTTTCCTTGCAATCTGTAGGCAAAGGCAATGCCACTGGTTTCACCTTCTTTGCTATAGTTTTGTACTTTGTCTTCACTCACACTTCTACATCTTTTTGCACATTGAAGAACTCCTCATCTTTGAAAGACTCAATGATTCTATACATGTCCATAGAAGCTACTTTTACCAGGTCATTTCCTTGTTGGAAACTAGAACTTGTTATAGCATTGATATCACCCATAGTATCTACAAAACAAACCTCCTCGAAAACACCTGAAATGTACTCGTCTTCATCTAGCAAATTATGGTTTTTGTATTTTCTCTGTACACTATTTACATATTGTTTTTGTCCTTTCTTTAAATCTCCAAGCTTTGTGAAAGATACTGATCCATCCTTTGCTACCAGGGCACCTGTAGAAAAAACTTCATGTCCCTTCGGATCAGGCAAGAACCTTTTTCTTTCTATACCACTGCACTCCCGCTTCTCAATGGTACTCGGCCAAAACCCCTCATCTCCCTTTGATCTCGAAACTCCTTGCTTGATTTTGGTAGAGAATGGTCCCTTAAGCTGTCACGATTTCGCTCATGGTCAACGTAAATTGTCAAGAATTGGACAACTCGTTTTCCATCTTTGCTTTTGACCCTGGCATATGCAAATCCATCATCCAATACTTTTGTCTCCATTCGCACTGCGGTGATGTATGGTTGTCCAAGGATTAGAGGATAGCTTGACATCTCTTGAACAAAGAAACTTTGCTCACCTTTCACATCCCCTATGGTTACATTAACATTTTGACAAGCACCATAGAGATCCCCGGATGAGTTGTTTGCAGCCCTAATCATCCACCCATGGTCGGTATCAATTGGCCACTTTCCCTTCATATAGAGACTCTTGGACATGAGGTTAATCTCTGAACCATGGTCTATCAAGGCCACATAAGGCTCCTCAAGATCTCCCACCTTAACCAAGGTTTCTATTGTAGCCCTTGCCCAATGGTTTCTAGAATAGTGGCTCTTATGAGTGGCTTCGTCTTCATCTTCATCTTCAAATTTAACATGCCTATTTCTGCCGCCCGAAGACTGGTAGCAGCTTACAAAATTATCATCTTCATCTATTTGTTGTACTTGTATCACATGTGTCTTTGAAGCACTCTCTTCAGCCTCTGATTGGATAGACTCCATTAAATTTTGTCGCTTCCTTCTTATTATATCAATGATTTCCTCGTGGAACTCTCTTTTTGCAATGCCAAGGACTTCTCCCAATGTAAACTCCACCTTGCTATTTAAGATCCTTTGCTCTAAAACTTTCTTTAAATCTGTGGTAGCTTCAATATATGATTGTAGCTTGTATGATGGGCTTTTTCCCTTGCTCTTTTCTTTATCTTGCTTCTCCTTTGATGTAGCATATCTCATTGGTACTTCTTGTGATGGAGGCTCCCTTGCCATGGGCTCTTGAGAGGGACTCGGATCCTTTCTCCCTCCACCTCTAGTAGCCCTCTTTGAGGGGCCTTCATCCCATTTTCTCTCCTGCGTTTTTCTTCAACAAGTGCCTTGTTTCCTCGACACTTTGCAATGTAGGCATGCACTGACAAAGCATCTACAGGTTCATTCCACCCAAGCTCAAGATGGATACAATCTCCTGCTTCATGTAACACTTCTTTAGTCAACTTTCCCTTCATAGCTAACTCCATTGCCGATGGCCATACATCTTCACCATCCTCACTCATGTCTTCAATATATTTTGACCCTTTGGGCATGACTTGACCAGCCTTTAAGCCAAATGCTGCTGCTTTAACCATTGAGATAGCATGACTGGTTTCCATGTTCTCAACTAGCTTTTTCATCCCTCCTTTGCCAAAGTTGGTCGCCAAGGGCTTCCTTGTTTCACTAAGATGTATCTTCCCTTCTTTGAAGAAGACAAGATCTTTACCCAAGGCATCTTTCAAGCTTTCACAGTCCCTTCTTGGATGGTTTGTGCTATCACACCAAATGCACCTATTTACAAATACCTCTCTGTTTTGAGGTCTTTGACTTGATGACTGTCCAGACATTTGCCCCTTTTCTTCAAGCCTTGCTAGCTTTAATTTCAGCTCACATATGCCCTTCACAAGTTCTTCAAGCACAGACCCATCCTCCTTAGAAGCTACAATAGAAGGTTTTGGCTGCTTCTCAGTAATAGTAGGAACTGGAGTACCATTGTTCACCACCATCTTGTCTCTTTTGCGTTGTCTTTTTGCCAACAGGGAGACTGCATCTTGTACATCATTCCACCTTGTCTTCAAACCTTGCTCTGCATCTTTGTCTTCCAAGAGAAGCTCTAACTTTTCTTCAATTTTGTTGCCCGCTGCTTGTAGGAAAAGTTCTACCTTCTCCCTATCCAAGGAAGCTTGTTCGATTTGTGATAGTTGAGCATAGCGTCGCTCAAACTCTCTGAGAAGCTCTGTAGTTGCAGAATTCCCTTCTTTAGGCTTTGCAACCCAATCTAAGAAAGTTCTTTTGGTCACCCTCTCAGAGTCCTCCATAAAGTAGTCTTCTTTTAGAAAAAGCTTGAATTCCTCCCAATTTCTTCCATGAGCATTTTGAATTTTCCTAATACGGTCTTTGATCTCTGGGACACAAACTAGCTCAAAACTTCGAACCATGTCTTCCTCACACACTCGGTTCAACTCCATTTCCTTCATATAATCTCATAGATACTTTGTGATGTCCTTACCATCAAACTGATCAATTCTCTTCACAATGGACTGTAGTGCTTTTGTGGTTGAAATCTGGCTTCTTTCTCCTGCTTTTTGTTGCTCCATGTACATGGAAAATGCTTGAAACATCTGCATGACTGCAGGATCAAAGTGTATCCCATGTGTCTCTTGATTTTCTTCCATGGCTAACAAAGTGTCTAGATCAATTCACAAACTCCCACCCCAGCAACTTCGCGTCGGGTTCACCAGAAATGTCGGGATGTGTGCGGTCTAGCTGGGAAGGTGCGGAACCTATGGCTGTGAGAGTTCGTGATGAGAGTCACAAAGACTTTCTGAAAAATCATTTATGGAGAATCACCAACCCTCTTCCTAAATATGGTTTTAACTCTAAGAGCGTTAGTGACAAAAATGACAAACCCTCTTTGCTATTGTGCTTGGAACGTGCTTGTTTTGGTAGTCGAGATTATGATGAAAGGACCATCAAATCAAATCCAATTTTACTTTAAAAGACCAATTAGGAACACTAAATTTTCAGCCATAAAACCTCAATGCTCATACAAGCACAATTCTCATTCAAAACCCAAACCTCTTTGGTGGTATCATGTAGCCTCGCCCCCAATTACATAGTCGTAGCATCAAACAGTTGAAACGAATACACAAGCTTCCACCTTCACGGCGACCATTTGCTGAGTTTGCAGAGATTTAAGAGCTTCTAAATTGAAGCCCACACACCATTTTGATAAGGGGAAACCCTAATTCACTCCCTCACAAGCTCAGATACAAGATTATGAAGAGGCGGGACTGCAGCACACATAGATTGGGCAACCATGGAAGCAATTACACAGTAGAGAAAAATTGCTGGTTTTTCATGTAAAAAGCCCCCTTCTCTCTCTTCCCCACGGAAATATGAGCTAATGTGTCAATTTTTGGGCCATTTTGCCACTTTGGACCAAAACTAGGCCATTTTCAGCTCATTTTTTACCCAAAAAGTCATTGTTGATGCGAAAAATCCCAAACGGAGTCAGGAAAATCCCTAAATTTGTGGGATCACTCGCATAAGAATAAAAAGCATAGATAAGGATCATTTTTCATCAATATACCATTTTGGGTCACTTTCCATGCAATTCTGCAACGGTGCTTGTTAGCTGCTATTTTTGGCAGTTTTTGCCCACATCAGTCTTTGTAGGCGAGATGAGTGTGCCACCATGAAACACTTGGACTATGTACATTGTCAAACCAAATTAGGCATCTTATCAAGTGAAAAAGCATGCAAATGAGCCACATCCAGAGCCACGACTCCCCGGATAGGTATGTACATGATAGCGACCACAGTAGCCGCTTTAGCATATATCACGATATGTACATTATTGCTTTTCTTTCCATGCATCGAGAAGTGTCAAAAGTGAGGTGAATGTTTATTTCACGCTATGTACGTGCCATGACACGACAATGTCAAGGGACTGAAGCCCAAAAGGTGCCGTTAAACATTGCCAAATTAATGGATTTCATGTCTGCAGAAGTTAGAACCACCATCATGTCCAAACTATATAAAGACCTTGAGCTAGTCTCAGCTCTTCGAGCTTTCCTCAATGGAGAACTGAAGGTTGGGCTACCACAATTCGCACAGATGGATGGATCTAGGGAGTTTCCAATAGAGGAGGAACACTTAGATCTACGACCCAACCTAGATGAGAACCTTGTTGTAGAAATACTTGTTAACAAGTTGGGACAATAATTTTGAGGGATATGAATCCAATGCAACCATACCAATCACTACCAAGGGATTAACTGTAAAGTAAATCCTTGATGGTGGCGTTGGGGTTAGCATTGTGACTAAAATTGCTGGGAAACTATGGGAAGACCTCAACTTGGGACCACAACCATAGTAGTAAAGATGGCCAATGGGTCTATTGTGAAACCTATTGGGATGCTAGAAGATCTCAGATCAAGGTCTTTGCACAAAAAATAAGATATACCTTCATTGTTATGGATTTCTCCAAGCATACTATGGCATCTGAGATGATCTTAGGACGTCCTTTCATGAGGGAAGCAAAAATGGTGCATGACTGGTCTAAAAACCATGTCTACTTTCAGTTCCAAGATTGTGTCATTTGAGTGGATCTTGTAACTGGTAGAGCACATCCTCTAGGAAAAAGGTTTATAACCGATCATAGATCTGACACCACAGTTCACTCGACCCCATTGTAGTATTGTTACACGTGTAAAGAGGACGCTGATGTTGGGGAAGATTCTCCTTATATGGATGTACTACCTGGGATGACTGAGTCGGACAATGTGGATTGGGTCCACCTACCAGCAACCATAAACACTTGGGGAAATAGGGGGATAACGTGGGTAACACATGAGGGGGATGAAATGCCACCACTCGTACCCTTAAATATGTTAGAAGCAATGCATATAGCTTCTGATGACCTACAAGATGAAGGTTTGACTAGCATTGGAACCAGTAGCGTCTCACAAGACTATAGCCCACACGATTTGGGGTCAGAATCATCAATTGAAATTGACTCTGAGGACGAAGAATCTGAGTTAAATCTTATTGAAAATGAAGGGACAAACCATTCACGGCCCAGTGGTACCCTAGATGACAATCTATCCAAGGGAGCAAGAGACACAAGTAGTGATTCATCTAGTGACTCTTCACTAGAGACCGGCCGCAATAAAAAATTAGACAAGAAGAGTAAGAGATATAACGGCGACGATATTAAGCGAATCTGCGTGCTAGAATAAATGAAAAGAAATCTACTACAGAATAGCTTAATTATATAGGGGCATGTGATGCTCATCAAAAGTTGATAGATAAATGGGATGAATACCTTCAAAGTGTTATCGGTGTAGTCCACAACCCATTGACATCGCACAAGTAGAGGCTATAAAGAAGCCAAAGTTGAGTCGTACCGTATGGAGACGAAAAAATTGAGAGTTAGCTCAAACAACAAAAGGAATCGGAAGTGAAATCACAGTCCACAGAACAACAGGACCCCACAGACTTACACCCTACACCTGAACATTTCAAATCCTACACCACAGAGGATCGTAAGGTTTTGTATACAAAGGCTCAAAGGAAAGCTATTGATGGAAACGATGGAGTCTATGATGGTCCAACAATAGTTAAGGAAATAGAGCTAGCAAACCTAGGAGAAGAGTCCAAACTTGTTTTCATTGCCCACTATCTGACAGAGCTGAGGAGTGTGTACTTAAATAACTTCTCAAGGAATTCAAGGATATATTTGCCTGGACATATCATGATATGAAAGGTGTTCCACCATTCCTGGTGCAACACACAGTCCCCATGAATAGCATGGCTAAACCAGTCCAACAACGACCCTACCCAACGAATCCTAAATATGCAAAGACCGTTCAAGAAGAGATTGAAAAGCTTGTGAAATGCGGATTCATATACCCTATTGAGCACTCAGACTGGGTGTCACCAATAGTGATTGGGCCAAAAAAGAATGGGAAACTCAGAGTGTGTGTGGATCTCAAGAAGGTCAATGCCGCCACTAGGAGGGACCATTACCCCTTGCTATATTCAGAACATGTGCTTGAAAGAGTTGCAGGGAAGGAAGATTATAGCTTTTTAGATGGGTACTCTGACTACAATCAAATCACAATTGCACTAGAGGACCAAGCTAAAACAACCTTTATAACCAAATTTGGAGTGTTCGCATTTCGTGTTATGGCTTTTGGCTTAACCAATGCCCTTGCTACCTTTCAAAGATTAATAAACACTGCTTTTAGAGAATATTTGAGGGAGTTTTACGAAGCTTTCTTAGATGACCTTTGTGTTTATTCCTCTTGGAAAGAACATCTATCATGCTTACAAAAAGTGTTCGAGAAGTGCAGATTGTATTGCATCTCCTTAAACCCTTTCAAATACCAATTTTGCATTAAACATGGAGTCATTTTAAGGAAAATAGTGTTCAAAAATGATATTTCCACAGATGAAAGAAAAATTAAATCCATTGATGAATTGCTACCACGTACAAACTATAAAGAAGTTCAAAGGTTCATGGGCCATGTTGGTTATTCCGACGGTTTGTTGTAAACTTTGCCGAGATAGCTCGTCCTTTGTACAAGCTTCTTATTGAGTTCCACTGAACCGCGGAGTGTGACCATGCTTATGAGTCATTGAAAAAGACCTTGACAAAAGCGCTCCTATTTTATGAGTGCCCGATTGGAATGTAATTTTCCATGTGCATATTGATGCATCAAACTTTGCTATTGGGTGTGTTTTAGCTCAACCATGAGAACATAAATTGGACTACCCCATTAGCTTTGCAAGTCGTCAATAGAATAATGCCGAGAGAAACTACATTTCAAAAGGTGACGACAACATTCCAAAAGGTATGATCTACCCAAGGAAGGGGGGAGTGTTTACTTACATTCATCATTCACTCACTTCCCTCTCAACCTTCCTCCCTAACCTCTCAATCTCCAATCTTAGGGAATGTATATATAAAGCCTTATACTCACAAAAGACAAAAATAAAAATGTAAAAGAGCAAGAGCCCCCAAACAAAAATTTGGAAACCTACGAGTTCTATACATAGGGCAAAATCATAAAAACACATTATGCACAAGGACACGATCTTTTGACATGACCCTTGTAATATTTGCACTCTAACCATCATCTATCTATGTGTACAGATATGGCTAGTATGCTAGAGTCATCCACTCTTGCCTTGGGTGAGAGGTACCCTCATTACTTTTCACAAGTGTTTCACATGGTCTTTCCGATGCTTGCCTGTGAATGGGAGTTGGTAGGTACGCTAGCATGTGAGAGGAATTTCAAGGAGTTAGAATGGCTGATACGTCTCTTGACCACAACTGGTCCATACTTAGCAGAGAGCGTCTCTCTCATTGCAAAAGACTACCCTCTTGACCAAGATGACTATAGGAGTCTAGTGACCTTCTTAGTAAACATTGGTGCCTCTAATGATGAAGACGATTTACATGATTACATAGATGACATATATGGTCTCACCGATGATGACTTTGTTTTTCTCGACGACGAGGATAGGGGGTTAGCCTTAGGGTTCCCCCACAATATCTACACTATCCTATTCCCTTGAATCTCTAGGGGGAGTGCAAATAATTAGGTTAGGGTTCCTTATGTTTTTTAATTGTGTTCAATAAGGGTTGGTACCTTTTCCTACTATGTGCCTCTGGAAGGTGGATGTTTGGTGGTGACTATTGTGCAGTTTGTGACTACATAAGGATGCCTTTGAAGGACAACGACAATGGATGTTTACATGTTACAATGCATGTACTCCATACCTCCAGGTGTACTACTTTCCATGATTCATGTTGATTGATATGTATAATTGCTAATTGTGGTATTTCATGGTTTGTTTGAGTGCAATAGTTATGTTTGTTATCTGCGATTATAGATGTATAAATTTGTCTTTGCTTAAGTTGATTGAACTAGAGTTTAATTTTATAGATGAGCCTTGAGATTAGGAGACGGTGACTTTAGGTTAACTCGTTTACTTAACCAATAGTCCTAGTTGATAAAATTATATGAGTGTTTGAGACCTTAGGAATGTTTTAGGCATAGAGAAGCTTGCTCACTTAAACAACAACAAACACTAGTGAGAATACCAAGGAAATGGAAGCAAAACACATAAGTGCCACAAATGAAAAATCTTACGCTGGAAGAGAAATCTTGGCTTGATTTGGTACTTCACTCACATGTATTGTCTATGGTACTAGAGCCCTAGAGGTTCCCAGTGTGGGTGCTTTTCCTTGAGAAGCAAAAAGCCTCGGACATACAAAATAAGCACACACGTCAAATGATTGTGAACCAAAGTAAAAGAAAAAAGAAAAAAAAAGACATTTAAAAGACTTCCATCGAGCTTACAATTAAAATTTCAAGCTTTTGTTTGGAGTTGTGAGAGCTAGTTGGCTGATCAAAGCTGAAAAGCACAATTAGAGAATCTTGCATTTAGATATCTTCTTAGCTTAGCTAGTACTAGAGTAGTTGTCTTAACCTTAGTCATGCTAACTAATTGATAGACTCATCCATAAGCCCAAAACTCATGATTAATTAATTTCATCAAAGTGCAATTTATTTGTCCTTAATGACAGTCTAGCATTTCATAAATCTTGCATTTACTCATTTCCATGTGTACTTTACATCCCTCTCATAATTTATTGCCATATCATTTTGCTTGCGTAAAATAGTGACTTTGCCTCGCAGATTCAAATCCAGATGCTCTACAACATGGACAAAACGGGCTTTCTCTCACTAGCTTCTGAGGGCGGAATCTACATCAGGAAGGGGGACATGTTACCACCAAGCGACCACATTTTATGCAGCCATGGGCCGGGCTTGTCAGACCCGCTAGTAGTGTATTATGTTATTGGCTGGGCTTGTCGGTCGTGTTGGAATGTTTAAGAGTGATCGCCGATGAGAGGTGTACTCTAAAACTGGAACCTATAATGTTTGGGTAAGATTGGCTAAGTGTGGGTGCCCAAATGTGAACGGGCAAGCCCATATAAAAGTCAATCTAAACCTAAAATACCTCATTCTCTCATTTGTGCAATGCAAGAAGAGTGCTCTTGCTCCATCTCCTTCTCCGTCTCCTTTGTGTACTAGTGTGTGTGTGTGTGCTTGAGAGAGAGAGAGAGAGAGAGAGAGAGAGAGAGAGAGAGAGAGAGAGAGAGAGCATTGCGGCGGCATGATGGCGGCGAGGCGGTTGAGCGCGGCGCAGCGGCGGTTCCCTCTTCTTCGTGGCGAGAAATCCTCCATGACAGCAAGCGTAGAGCGATGAGTGACACACCATTGTCATCTTTGAACTTACTAGTTTAGGCTAGTTGTGTGCTTGGAGCCATCTATGGCTCGCACACATTGTTAAGCAAGACCCTTGCATCAATACGTGCGGCAGAAACCCACATCATGCCTGTTTTGATGTTTAACAAAGAGCACAATCAATGCCTAAGCTTGTGCATCCTCAACATCCCAACATGCCTACTCAACAATACGCAAAACAACTTTAGCAGCAAAACACCTAGAACTTGCATCACCATAAAAAATACATGTATTCATAGATTACATCATAACCACACACAATGGTCCTAATGGCATTGCAACGACAAGGGCATGTTGCATCATGTATGCTCAAAGTGGCTAGTTGTCCCTATCTAGTTTGTCCTCAATAGAAAACATACAAAAAATTATCATTGTTGTTTGCATGGTCAGTCATTGCATGAAAGATCAAGGGAGCTATTGACGTGCCTTTTCCACCCAATCACCTCCTCTTATAACTTCATGGCCAATATTTAGTAGCCCCTTTGTGTCAAAAGGGAGCTGGCAACACTGCCCCAAATGTTGAAGCATACTCTAATACTAGTTGTTGGAAATATGCATGCAATAATGCATGTAAAGATGAAGGAGAAGCTCAATAGAACACAACACATGAAGTAGTATTATCATGTGTGCTCATACAAAGATAAGGCTTTCCCTAGAGTGATGGTCGTATCTACAAGTTGGGAAATT
This sequence comes from Adiantum capillus-veneris, assembly GCF_014529385.1. Lineage (NCBI taxonomy): Eukaryota > Viridiplantae > Streptophyta > Polypodiopsida > Polypodiales > Pteridaceae > Adiantum > Adiantum capillus-veneris. The sequence goes on along the minus strand of NC_140943.1, from coordinate 135,979,223 downwards.
AACCTCCCTAAAGAGGCCCCCACAGTCCTAAGTGTGTTCACACTCTCACAATGTGTTGACACATCACTATGATAATTTGGTAGAGTTTGGCACTAATTAATAACGATATTTGTAGTTTGACTACCCTAAGGTTATGAAATAGAATGTTTTGTGTATTGTTGGTTCCTTGCCTTCTTCCTTTCATATTTTGGTAGAGTTTGGCATGATAGAATGTTTTCTCTGTTGTTGGTCCCTTGTGTTGTTGGTCCCTTGTCTTCTTCCTTTCATACTCTCTATTTAGGGCTGGTTTGACATAGGACAATCTATCATCATCAAGTAGCACTTTACTAGTCTTGTCTTTGATTTGCCAAAGGCAGAGGCCTTAGTGTTCAATTTTTTAAAGCTCTGGAGATAAGGTAATTATGGCTTTGAGTGCTAGATGGATATCCCATAGCAAAAAGGGTGGTGAAGCCTTAAATCAAGTTATATCAACTTAAAAGCGGTGGTGATTGTTTAATGGAGATATCCTTTCCTCGTTTTCATTTTCCTTTTCCCAAATGAAATGTGCTTGCTCATCTCTATTTATTCCTCAAGTTTTGCAATTTTATTGATCGATATTCACACCCTGCAAGCTCTGTGTAATAATGGCATGCCATGATAGAATAAAAATTCGCTTACTTATTAGAACTTCACATCATATATTTTGATCTTGCATATAAAGCTTGATCTATTTCAATATAAATGGTGCTTTTGGCATCAAGCGTACTATATAGCTGGAGACTAGAGGTCTTTGAGCTTTCATTGAAGCATTTTAGATCACCTCCAATGGTGCATCACACATCATTCTCCATGATTTTCCATATGGGCCCTGGGGGACTTTTATCCTTTTTGTTCTAAACTGAGGCGGGGAGTTTAAATTTCGAAAGTCCATGGAAAATTTCCCGCGCCTCAAATCTCGTAATGTGGAGGTTTCTTGACTGCAGAAAAAGTGTGAGGGAAGCCACAGAGAGAGAGAGAGAGAGAGAGAGAGAGAGAGAGAGTCTGAGAGAGATGAGCATCTGCGAGGACCTGCCCGAAGCGCTCTTCTCAGAGATATTTCAGTTTCTACCGGCTTCTCAGGTAGCAGGAGCATGCAGCTTGGTGTGCAGGCTATGGCGAGACTTGGCAGATGAATCCCCGATCTGGCGTGACATGTGCAAAGAAGCTGGTCTCTCTGAGATGGATTGCTTGCGTTGCTTGTTTGGATGGAAAGGGCTTTTTGGGCTAGTGTTTGGACAGAACATGGTGGCAACCCCCTGCTTCGAACCTGTTCCCCACATGGAAATGGAAGCCATGAAGCACCAGCGGCTTGGAGCTTGGGAGCCCAAGCATCGGATAATGCTGAATCGGATCAGTTCTCTTGATGACGACCATGACGATTCTCACACATACAGTTTTTGGGCTGTGGAGGGAGGCACTGTGTTTCAGCGAGGTGGTGGAGATGGAGTTGTTCGTGAGTGCCCTCCTGTGGGTTGTCCGCCATGCCCTGCCTTTCCGGATAGGCCAGTGATTGCCACCTCTTTTGAATGGGGCAAGGTTCAGCAGTGCATTTCCTTCCCCACATTCTCTGAAATGTTTATTGATTCTTCCCCGCCGCTTTTCATCTCAGTCTGGTATGCTGGAAGATGTGATGCCGAGAGTCAAATTAAGCTTCAGGTCCTCTTTCGAGACAAATCCAAGCACTGCATCTTCTTCTGGTTGGTCTCTCTGAGCACTTATACATTCTGTCTGCTTGCTCTTGGTCATTTGTGTTTTCATGAGAGAAAGAGACGCCACTTGCTATGTTTGCTTGAGGTTTCCATCAAGTTTTGGTCAAATTTTAGTAGCAAGTGTTTATGCAAGGATCACTTGTAGTTAGCATCTAATTCTCCTAATGTGGAGATGCTTAGTGCATTGCATCTTGGGTCATAATGTTGCTTACATGCACTTTGTAGAGGATGATGGGTTCAGATCTTTCATTCACTATTTTTCCCATAGTTTTGTGTGTTTTAAGATTTAACTTTGGTGCTTCCTTTGCCTAAGGGATTTACAGGGCTTTTACATGGTGGGCTTCAAAACCCACGCTCACCAAATAAAGGGGGCAAGAGGGAATAAAGGAGGAGAGGATGCGTTCAAGAAACTTTTGCAAATATGCAAAAGTTAGCATAGTTTAAGAACATGAAGGCTTTTTTATAATGCAAGAATAGAAAGTGAACTTTACTTTCCTTTTTATAGGCCATGTGAGAATGCAACACCAAAAGTTTTTGGTGAGTTTGCAAACTCACCATGTGGAAGCTCTCTTATACGGCTTAAGTTGGTGATGCCTCTATTCTGAAAAGAAACAATGCACAAATGAAATGATCAGTAAGCCCTTGAATCTCTCATTGGTACCAACTATTAATTCTAGAGATCTAGTTAAGGCTCTGGAATAAGTTGAAGTCTGGTTGTGCATTGAAACAGGGTTTTAAAAGGAGCTGTTATTACATAGAGACTATTATTACCCAACATTGCTTATGCATTTAAGTTCGAGCTCAACGGTTTGAACAGATGAAGATCCCATTGTCTTGGGGTTTGTAGGCATGCGTAAATGCTAAGATCTATCCTCATCCACCAGGTCTTGTGCTAGACTTGGCAACTTAAGACTTGGCTCCTGAAGGAAGTTTCTGATCTGATGCTTGATGAGTATGTATAATGAGTAAATATGAAAAGAAAACTGGCATCTTTTGCTCATCAACAATGACTCTGTCTTCCACATCTTGATCATGGGTTTCGGGACAAATAACGCTCTTACCTGAATAGTAAGACATGTGGCTTGACATCTTGTGTACAAGATGTAGTTGCTTGTTGATTTCATGAAGTGTTCAATTGCTTTCAATATATTGATGGAAACAATCATGAAAACTTAGTTTTCCTAGTATAGCTGAGTGTTTTTGTGGCCACCTATGATAAGAGGAAAGACAGTTTCTTGGTCGAGATTTAAATGAGTGGCAGGTTGGGCATCATGTCAAAATAATTAAAAGCAAGGAGAATTTTGTTGATAACATTGCAAAAACTTATGTGCAGGGACTCTGGTGAAATTCCAGCAAGAGCAGGAGAGTGGCAGGAGTTAAAAGCAATCATCAGAGGATATCCACCTGTAAGTGATAAAAGACCGATTCAAATCTCTTGCTTGAATTAATGAGTGCCGGCTTCTTTGAAGAGTCCTTGGTAACTCTTTGTTTGCATTGCTGCTAGCAGGGCATTCAATCAATCATTTTGAAGGTTGGTGGCATGAGTCTAAGCTCTGATAAGATGGCACATGGGTTCTTTGGTGCCAAGTTTACAGGACTAAAGCTCAAGTTTGTGCCACCATTTGAGGTATCAGATTGGCGTCTGTGTTGTGTATAGCATTTTTTGATGTCCATTAGCCTTCCATATTTCATGTTGCCTATAGGCAATTAAGCTCTAATAATATAGGCCATGTGCTCATAGGTGTGCCAAGTTTACAAGACTGAAGTTAAAGTTTGATATGAGCATTAAATTGAAAGCTGTGTGTGAGTATGAGTGCAAATCATGCTCTAATGTCAATCAGCTTGCATGTAACCAGTCTAGACTCTGAGAAAATGGCTTATGAGGTCTTTAGTGCCAAGGTCAAAAGGATTGGAGCTAATTAAGTTTGTGCCACCATTTTAGTATGCACATGATTTATAAATCATGTTGAAAATGTCATATGTGTATATATGTCAGGATTTTGTTGCAGAAGTTCATCGGGTAGATTTGTGGCTTAGTGATGTTTGAGATAGATAGATAGATAGATTGAATTATCGTCCACGGAGGTCATATATGCCCTATGGGACCAAAAACACAACATTACAACAAATCGTTCTCAGTGCGGGTTGAAACATATCAGTTAAGGATTGAGGGTCCATCAAGAGGGTAGGGTAAAGGGAGAACAAAAAACCTAAGGGTCGCCGGTTGAGGGGAGAGCTGGTTTGGGGTTTTGAAATTCTTGGATGATCGCTTTGCCACCTCGGTAGATTGCCCATTTACTTTGCTTGCGCCCTTCATGCATCTTCTTGAGCTCGCTTGCTTTACTTTTGAGTTGATTCATGGTCAGTTCTTCTGCAATCCAAAGCTTTTTGCCCTTGAGAAGTCGAGATTGACATAGCAGCTTCATACGCTCATCTTTGTCCTTGAAAGTGAGTATGTAGTGTTCGGGTGGCACATGTCTATGTGTATCGTTAATCCAAGCAACATCTTCGGACTTGATGTAGATAGGTTGAAGAATGTCATTGAGCTTGATGATTGCTTCTTCAAGGGTGTCCTCCGGGGTACACCATGGTGAGTGTAGTCCCCCAGTCCGAACCTTGAGGCCAAGAGATTTTTGTAGTCAACATTCTTGTAGGGCCGTCTGTATCTTTGTGTCACTCTTTTTATGTGTTGTTGCGTGTGCTTCTTTTTGGGCTGTCATGACAATTTCGGTGAGTGAGGCTTCGACTGCGTGTGCTTTTTCAAGTAGAGCTTGGCTCTCTACTTCCTTTGTATCTTCAAGCTTTTGTAAGCGGTCTTTGAGTCTCTCGTTCTCCTCGATGAGGTCTTGAATATGAGCCTCAAGAGCTGTGATTCGTGCTTCTTGGCGGGCGGTGGGGTCCTTTCTCGGTGCCGTTGCCATTGCAAGAAAGCTCTTGCGTGCAGAAGGGGTGCCAAAGGGCGACGACATCAGGTTGCAAAAGGGGGGGTTCTTGTCGAAACACACAGCGTGGGATCAAGGGCTTGTGATTTAAATTTTTGTGGGTGAAAGCATTGCCATGCCCTATGTACTGTGTCGGCGAGGTAACAGAGACAGGAAACGAGCAGCGAGGAAGGAAGCGGGCAGAGAAGTAAGGCGAGTAGAGCTTGGTTTTTACGGGCTGAGAGAGGGGATCTCTTTGTGAGCTGTATGTCGCGTGGGTGACGTCTTTGACGAGCTGCAGGTCGTGGGTGACGTCCTTGACGAGCTGCAGGTCGCGGGCATCCTGTGCTTGGTGGCGGGGCTGGGCTGTGGCTTAACGTCCCCCACAGGGCCGCCCTCTCCCAGGGGAGACACAGATGCTGTGGTGCGAGGAAGATGGGGGCTAGGTTACTGGCTGAGAGAGAGAGAGAGAGAGAGAGAGAGAGAGAGAGAGAGAGACTTATAAGTGATGCTTGACAGGTTAGACATTTTGATGCACGCGTGGTGGAGCTTGGAAAGGCTGCAATGTGTAGCCCTAAAAAGTGTACACTACCTTTTGATTGATGCAGATTTGCAGTTTTTGTTTAGAAGATCAGACAGGGAGCCTAAAAGCTGCTCTAAAAGCGCAGGGAAGAGTCCTTCAACAGGCACCATTGAGGTGAGCTTCAATGGAGATGAGCAAGAACAGCAAGGATTTTACCCTGCTATCATGGAATGTAAGCTTATATCCAGCAGAAGACATGGGGTTTCAAAGGCTTGAAAGTCTTAAGGACAAATAGCTGTTCAGTACCAAGGGGGGTGGGGTGGTCTTTCTCGCATCAGCTCCTTTAGTTGGACAAAGGCTCCACAAGAATGTAAATATAATCTGGATGGGAAATTCTGCAGTAAATTAAATGCTCTATGAGTAGAGATGCTCCCCTTGGATTAGTTGTGACAAGCCTAGCCCCTTTCAACTCCAGGATTATGGCCTTTCAAGTTTGTAAATGTGGAATTGTGAGGCTTGGTTCATCTCTACCACTTCATTTGCTGTGCCCTTTGGGGAAGATTATGTAGGAACTCCCATTTAAAGATCCATCATTTTTGGACTTAACCATCCTCCTCAATGCTGTAAATGACCTACATTGAATGGTCTTTAGTTCCATATCTATAACATGGCATGTGCTTTCTAGAGTTCTCTTTGCTTTTTATTTCTTGGATTCCAACCCTTTGCATTCTGTATACATAGGGATATTCTTTCTTAATTTGAAAAGGTTGATGTTTATAATAGTTGAATCTCTTCACGGCTTCAAAAATATTTAACCCATATGCATACATATTTAATGAACCTCCTAGGTAAAGTAAGACTTCAAACTTCCCATTGCCTTGAGGCTTTTCATATCCTCTTACCTTCACTCTGGGGGTTCAATTGTTTCTAAAGGTTTTCATTATTTGTTCAAATTGTGGGGTTCAAATAGTCGTCTACGATGTCTAGAGAGGGTTGATGAAGGTATACAATCCTCTTATTCAAAACACAAGCAACGAAGCCTAACTTGTTATCCTCCTAGGCCTCTTGGACAATTGGGCTTTAACCATAGAGCTCTCTGTTGCAAACCTTAGCCTCATTTTGTGTAAGTACACTCCACCAGTTAGAGTATACTAATGCATGCAACCTAATGCTTATAAATTAATGATTTGCTCTTTTAGGTGGCAAATTTAAAACTTAAATGACCTAATTATAAAATTTATTGCTTTTGGAAGTGGCCATTGTAGGCGTATGCTTCTACTTGTAGAAGAATGTCTCTAGCCCTTGTTTTGTGGATTGGACCCCTTGCAACAATACAAAGACAAGTTCTTCAAACTTTACATCATTAGGTTCATTCTTTGTCACAAGCTTTAAAGGTGGAGGTAAAAATTTGATAAGAATCTTGCAAAGCATCATGAATTGTTTGCGTGACGGAACTACGAATAACTTCACTAATGACGATTAACTTTTCATTGAGGTCTTTAATCTCCATAACATACCATCCTCATGCATAACCTTGGATTCTAGCTCTTTACACAAGTAATCAATTTTTTCCCAATTTGTATTTGCATCTAGAGAAGGTAGTCTATCTCATGCTTGTTTTACTATTTATGTTGATTAAATGTGTAGAATAATGGAACAAAAAGTGCACAATCAATGCATGAGCTTGTGCATCCTTACCTTCATAACATGCTTGCTCAATATTAGGAAAAAATGCCAATATCAACATGATTGCTTGAACTTGCATCATCATCTGTATAACTTTTATCCATAGAGCATAGTCTTAGATTGTAACCATGTACAATGTTCCATGTTGCATTGTGTATGTCCTAAGGGGGTTGTCTCCACCCACTTTGTCCTTAGAAGGGAGCACGTAAAAAAACATCATTATTTTTAATCATGGTTGGTGATTGCACTTGATGCAAAAGTTGCTTGTATAGAAGAAAAATTGCACAAAACAAACCTATGCTATATAGCACAATCCACAAAAGACTAGAAAGGGCTCGTTTCGCCAAAACTTGCATTGTTGCAAAACTTGCACAAAAGGAAAAAAATGCTTGCACAATAGTGTCAATAGTAGGAATGGAGGAGCCTAATCAAAATTTTGACAATCCCAAGATCAAAGATCTTATCAGAAGGTTGTTGCCCTACGAGGGCTCAGTAAAAATTACCTCAAATTAAGGACTTGAGCAGAAAGGATGTTAGCAATACCCACATGTCGAAGCTTGTGCTAATGTCAATTGTTGACAATGCGGCACACAACACAAAAGTAGTGTACTCATACAAAAAAGGGCTTGCTCTAGAGTGATGTGCATATATAGAAGCTAGGGGAAAAAAGTCTCTTAATGAGGAAAAAAGTTCTTTAGTGGTCCTAAGTGTGTTCTCACACACCAGTACCATACTATGGTGATAATAATAAGACACTCCTAATTGAAAAATCCTTCCATGATTTGCAACCTTCAAGAGCAAAACATTTGGAGTTCCTTTTAATAAGATGGGCTCAAAATTTTGTGGAATCCTTTGCCCTAATTCTCCATTTGTGGATGAAATGATTTGTTGGGCCAATAAAGTTGTGCAATGCTTCTAGCCAATGGATGGTAACCTCAAAGCCTATATATGAGGCTCACATGTATGGAAGTTTGTATGAGATTGTGAATGGAGTTCATTTTATTATTTGTACATTTCTATTTCCTTACACCCTAAAATTCCTACACATGGCAATCGGGTTAAAGGGGGAGTTGCACTCCCCAAGAACTTGCACATTAGCAACGTCGTTAGGGTTCAAGTAAAAATCCTCATGCAACAACATCGCTACAATGGTAAAAAATGGGCATGAATATGATGATGTTGGCCTTGGGTTGATGTGAGGTAACGTGCAAAAGGTTTGTAGAGGGTAGCTAGGGACGCCAGCATTGCATGCCTAGGGACGCCAGCATTGCATCTTATAGCACCCTAAGATTAGGATTGAATATTGGGTGAGTCTTGCTCAGCAAGAGGAAATTTTGAAGCAAGTCAACGAGCTTCTAGAGAAAGGGTTAATACGGCCAAGTGCTTCACCCTACTCTCTCCAGTTCTACTGGTGCAGAAGAAAGATGACACGTTTCGAATGTGCATAGACTATAGGTCTTTAAACAAGATCACGGTCAAGAATCGCTTTCCGATCCCTGATATACTTGATAAGTTGCAGGGTGCAAGTGTCTTTAGTCGCATAGACTTAAAGAGTGGGTATCATCAGATACGGATCGCCCATGAGGATGTCCATAAGACTGCTTTCCGCACAACCTTTGGACTATATGAATTTTTGGTAATGCCATTCGGCTTGACCAATGCTCCTGCGACGTTCAATCGTATGATGGACCGCATTTTCAGCCCGTATCGAGCTTTTACGGGAGTATTCTTTGACGACATACTCATCTTCTCTAAGTCAGAAGAGGAACATCGGAAACACTTGGACCTAGTGTTTCACCCTCTTCACCACATTGACATTCGCACTGCATTTTTACATGGATGGCTAGATGAAGTCATTTATATGGCTCAACCGCCCTACTTCTATTGTGATGATCCCACTATCTATGTATGTAAGCTACATAAGTCTATATACGGTCTCAAGCAGTTTGCACGACAATGGTTCAAGCGCTTGCATGATTTTCTTATCCAATGGAGATGGGTTCAATGCACTTCTGACCCAAACTTATTCTATCATACTCTCTTTCATGGATGGGCAATCATTGGTGTCTATGTCGATGATATTCCTACCATTGCTAGTGATGAGACATTTGTCTCACATGTTGTGGAAATGTTCAAGGAGGAATTCCCAGTCCATGACAACGGCCCTATGACCTACTTCTTGGGCATAGAGGTCAACAGGGATCCAAATGTGTTTGCGGGTGGCCGCGACGGACGTCCATAGCATAGCTCTCAAGCATCAACATAAAATTATCGATACAGGGGAAGCGACTCGGATGAGGCATGGAAACTCACTAGGGTGTCAATCCTAATGAAGTGAACTCGAAGAGATGCAACTACTAACTCTACAAGCAAATCAAACGCACGAAAGCCAAGTAATTTGCCTATGTCCTTCTACACAGCTCTTCAGTCATCACGCCCGTTCACCATGCAAATCATATCGGAATCGCACGAAACTTGAAGGGAAGCTACAGGTCCTGCTACATGGGCAAATCCTCGGACAAACCTTCGATAATACGAACATAATCCCAAGAAGCTACGTACATCATGTACCGTAGTGGGAATAGGCCAATCTTCTACCACTCGGATCTTGGCAGGATCCATACTCACTTGATTGTGAGAGACTATATGGCCGAGATAGTGTATCTCTAAAAGAAAGAACTCGCTCTTCTTTGCATTCACATGCAACTCATGCTTTCGCAATTGATACATCAGTCATCTGAGGGACTGGTCTTGAGCCTATCAATGTGTCAAAATTGTTGACGAGATAACGAGTCAGACTGTGCATAATGTTAGCTTAAGGATTGGTTTAAATGGTGGATTTTCATTGATAACCATTCAAAAGGGTGTTCACAGTAAATTTTGAGAGTTCATTTGGTTTTTATTTCAACCACAAGTTTTACATCCATCAAGCTAACCCCACCTTTGTCATCAGATAGTGTACATATATGATAGACAACCTTGGAGTCCTCGTAATATCTGTGTTGCCCCAAAGATAAGCTTCTAACTACAGAACACAGTTGATCGAATATGTCTTTGAAGGTTTTTAAAGTACAAAAAATAGATAATTGATGATAGCAAGGAGAGATTAAGGCAAATGCCCCATAGGACAGATTAGATTGATTCCAATGCAAGTATTTGAATATTCCTTTGAACTTTGTGAGTACATAGTCCCATCTCTACTTCATGAAAACACTGAATCCCGGAAGGACTCCTAGCAGTTGACTATTAATGATAGGTTCACATCCACTCCTGTACCACATTAGGCACTGAGTTGGAATAAACTTTATAATATATTTTTTCATGATTGACCATTGAATTGTTGGCTAAACAAAATAGTTTAAGAATTTCTAAGAATTTAGGTACTTTGCCATAGATGGCACTAGAACTTTCCACCTCTAAGAGGATTTCATGGATATTACTTTTGATTTTTTTGGGAACTATGTACCACTTGAACAAGTTTCTTGCATAGTATTTGGTGCCTTTTTTAGGAGGTTGTCAACATTTATTATTTCTTATGTTTTGAAACCTGAAAATATCTTATATCTCTTCATAGAAATATTCAATCTATAATTTTTTCATAGGAATTTCAGAAAGAAACTATTGAAAATTCCCATGCAGCTATATTTTTGATAGGTTTAGTTGGACACACTATACAAGTGTTGATGCCAAGAGCACTAGTTGAAGTCAATATTTTTGAGATTAGTAGTGATTGTGTAGGTCGATCTAAATGGTAAGACCATCAAAGAGACAGTTTACAGACAATCAAACAAAGAAAAGGTTTTCTTTTTCATCTATTGCAAGAATGGCCACCTCTTTGCAACTGCTTTGAGTATCTTGGATAACAGTTTCTGCTCGTTAAATGCAAAATTACAAGGAATGAGTATTGTATTGCATTGTAACATGTAGGTCATGGAGCAATAGTCATCAAGTGTCCACGTCTTTGGTGTTGTTTGCAGAACACAAGACACAAAATTAGTAGGGTTGTTTTAATTTATAGATTTGACAAAATGGTAAGTTACACAAAAAAGAACATATTAATAATAAAAAGGAATTTTTCTCTACAAGAAACAAAAGATCGATATATATAACAACGATTTAAGGCCTAAACAAACGCGTTTGAAACCTTCACCAAATCTTGAATGCTTACACTTGAATGAAAGAGCAGAGTAAGAGGAACACAATGTAAGAAACAAAACTGAATTTGGATTACCGTAGCCACAGAAGCGATGATTACAAGTGGAGCAAAGAGGTAGCTCCCTGTACGTAACGCAGTAGTCCCTTATCTTCACAAAAAATGATCTCCCTTTCCCACTAACCTTAGTGTATTATATACCTAGGGCTTTCTAAAGTGGCCAGCGGCCAACTTCTCATGGTCCTTTACATACATCATTGGAAAAATTACATCTTTGACTCAGACTTGACATAGGCGATTGTCATTAGACTTTTACAGGGTTTGATGTATTAAACATTGGAAAAATAATGTGACCACATCAAAACTTTGGCCGGCTGACTCAACAGCGCCTTAGCTAGGTGGGCGCTTGTATGTTGTTATCACCTCCAAACACTCCCCCCTTCCTTGCTCGTGTCGTCCCTTGACACGACCTTGTGCAGTCTTGTCATAGGGTTGTCTTTAGCTTTGTCTTCAAGGTTGGTCTTCATCTTGGGAAGCCCGTTGTCGTTGATGACGCTCCCCCCTTCCTTGAGTGATGCATAGCTGTCATGTTGTTGATACATGATTTGAGCTTTGATTATCGAGGCAACGTTTCTTCTTGTTGTGCATTCGCCTCTTGGTTGTCAATCTTAGCTGCCGTAAAGATGGATGTTCAAGTGTTTGATCATGTAGAACTGATTTTCCTTGTGGCGTGGACTTTATGATGGATATTCTTTCAAGGTCCACTGCAATTTGAGTTGTTTGCAATAGGTCACCAATGTTGAAGCACTGTGTGAGCTATTTTTGATTGTTGTGGATACTCGCTTGCTAAATTCCTCATTGCTTGATGTTGTAGTCCATTCTTTGACGTGCCATTGTTGGATGGAGCTTTGTTGTCACCCTTGAAGATAAAAGATTCTCTTGATAAGCCTATGGAGACCTGCTGTTTTTGCTCCAAGTTGTTGTTGATTGATTTGTAGCCCTTTCCTTATTGTTGAAACTTGATGTAGAAGGAATATATACAAGAAGTTGATGATGAGGTCTAGATTAGGGTCTTAAAACCTGGATGACCAAAGGGAAAAAACCCGGTGGGAAAAAATTGCCTTTGGTATACGCTCTTATTGGAGTTGAGCATTTTGACTCGAAGTACTTGTCATGCAAGGTGAGTGCTTGGGAGAAACAAAGGAAGAGTGCCTAATGTAAGTGCCAATTATGGGACACTCTATATGCTTATGAGAAGTTTTTAAACAAAAGCATGTAGTGTAAAAGATGGAGTTGATGGGTGCTTCAAGGAACAAATGTAGCACGTGTGACATCAAAGGACGTCTCAATAGCTTGCACGTTTCCAAGAAGGGTTTTCGATGTAGAAGCTTCTCCACTCATTCCTCACTATGCGTAGTGCGTGAGTGTCTTTTGGAATCTCTTCTTCACTTTACCAAACTTAAAATATATAGACTTCGACTCTTATGCTCACCTATACCAGCATGAGTGACACAACATAAATACGCTCAACTCCTCCACCTTGAGCAGTACCTAGAATAGCTAAGACTCTTAGACCATAGAGAATATTACTAGAAGCTTTGGGACTAATGCCTTGCTCATTTAGTGGCTCAGCTGTGACTTTTATGCCATGTATTTTTAATTGCGACTTGGACTTACCTGTTCATGGCCTAAAACCCAATGCCATAAGTTCTTGAGATTAAGGCTTCTATCATTGCTTTGGTCTTTGAATGCCACCATTTTTTCGAGTAGGTTGGCATATTTTGGCTCCTCTTGACTTTCTTGTTGTATGTTGATACTTCTTTGTAAAACAAGTCCTTCAGCTCTGATAGGGCTTGATGTAGCCTTTGTATTAATTTCCATGAGAAGCGATTGTCGAGATGTGTGGGTTCTCTGTGATTGAGTTTCCACTAGCAATTTTGGAACCCATCTTGTTTTTGGTCCGTGTGTGACCCTCTTTGGCATTTTATCTTCTTCTATAATTTGATGGACACTAGGCTTTGGTATCCAAACCTGATGATTTCCGTTGTAAAAGCCTTGCTTTTGTAGTAGAAGACGAGGGATACATTTTGAGGTTGTTTCTCCCTTGGTTGTGCTTAGTCCCCATTGGCTCTTTGTTGTTGTTGATTGTCTTTGTGTGGGGTCCTTTTCTACTTGGTTGGTCTTAGTGGCTCTAGGTTGAGAAACTACTTTGGGTAACCATATTTGGGTGTTACCTTCATAGAATCCTTGTGCTTCAAGTAGCTTCACTGGAATCATCCGCTTATTCACCCGTTTGTGTTGGGTATCTTTGTTGAAGTCTGATTTCGGTACCCAAACTTTTCGCGTTGCCCGCTTGGAAGGTCTTTTTGTTTGCCTTTTGTTGGTGTTCTTTCGCTTCCCTGAGTATTTTGTATTCCGTTGATAGCACGTCTTGTTCCTTGTAGAACTCGTTGGTTGAGGTGGGTAGGTCCAGGCTGTTACTTTAGGCTTTTTGGCCCAAACATTAGTGTTTCCTTGGAAGTAGCCTTGAGCATTGATTGACTCGTTTGATGCTATCCACCCTGTCACCTTTTTTTGTTTTGGTTGAACCCGTGTTTCATGTATCCAAACTGGGTCTTTGACTTGGATGTGCTCTTTGGATATTAACACCTGCTCGACATTCTTCGGCTTCTTCTGGATGGTTTTTTGTGATGGAAACTTTGGTTGATAGACTTTTGGCTTTGGTTTCCATTGCATTGTTGATGGTGTGGCTCTTGATGTAGAGGCTTCGTGGGAAACTTGATGGAAGCTCATTGAAGGTAAAGTCGTCTGGCGAGGTTGATATACTTCAATGTTTACCTTTGCTTTACCTTTTTCCACGATGGTTGGCGATTTCTTCTCTGCATGGATTTGAGAAGCTTCATGGAGTCTTACCGTTGTTGTTGTTGAAGCTTTTGATTGTTGTCGAAAGAAGATGTTCCTCCAGCTTTCTGCTAGGACCAGACTCTCTTTGATATGATGGGAGTTGATTATGTGGAAAGTATCTTTATACTCCCCGGTACTCAATTTGAGTACAGCTTCTGCCACTCCGAAGCTAGGAATCGGCATTTTTGAACTTGTGTAAACTGTTTCTTCTAGCTCATTGATTGGTTGCTTTCCCATCATGATCCATGTTCCATAAGTCATTAGATTCTTTGTTGCTTCTGGATCTATTGCCGCCGAACATGTAACCTTGAGCCCTGTTTGTCCGCATAAATTGAATTTGATCATCGTAGGAGATAGTCCATCTTCTTCCTTGTCCATGTTCTTCTTTTGATCTTGCGTTTGTTGAAGATTTTTCGTTGAACTTGGAAGCTTTTCTCCTTCATCTACTTTCATTTTCACTTTTTCTGGAGTCGGCTTCTTTGAAATAGCTTTTGTCGATTCTTCAGGTATGTCAATGATGACATATTCTCGTTGTTGCTCTGTTTTCTTCATGTGCACTTTGGCATCATGCTCCATGATGTAGCTATCTGTTTCACCTTTTTTTCCTTCACACTCACAAATCTCGTTAGCTTCCTTCAACACCTTTATTGTAAATACGGGAGTTATATCATACCCTTCCTCATCACAAAATTTAGTCGGGGTCACCTCATTCACACACACATCCAAGGTTGCCAATATTTGAGTCCATCCAAATGGATCAAATAACTCCTCTGGAAAGGGTTCCGGTATGTAAGCTTCATCGTCCATTGATCTTTCTAGGATGCAATCCTCCTTCACTGAGCTTCGACACTTCGAAGCACCACACATCCAAAGTTCTTGTTTGGTTTGTATCCACGCAGGTATCTCTTTCCCATTGACTATAGAAGAGTCAATTTCTTCTAACGGAGTTCTATTCACATCTCTATAGCTATGGTCTTTTATGCTTATTTTTGTGGTGATCTTTTTATGTCTCAAGTAGATATAGTCATAGCCCCAATCTTGAACCATCTTAAGTTGACGCATGAAAGGTCTTCCTAAAATGATATCAAAATTGTTCCCTTTTCCAAAATCTACTATTGCAAATGTATGTTCATATTCAATTCCACAAGAAGTCACAATAATTTTCTCTAGGATACCCAGAGCTTTTTCTGTGTATCCATCTGCAAGTTGCAACTTCATTCTAGTTTTCCTAAGCGCTGGTCTACCCCATTTTTTCCAAACGTTTTTTGTGTCTATGGCTACTCCAGCCCCACTATCAAGTACAGCCAATGTTTTAACTCCTTTGTTTTCCACAGGTAAGGCGGTGTTTCCTTCTTCTCCTTCGCAATATTCCCCCACCTTGTTTATTGGCACAGGTTTAGCATCTGCACTTTCTTGTTGAGTTTTGTTTGATTGTTCATTTGAGGGTAGATCTTGAAGAGGCATCTTTAATCCCATCTTCCCCAAATTGTTGCCTACTTCATCCCATACATGTGGTCTAATCTTAAGCAGTTCAGATAGAGTAATGGTGCACTGTATTGGAGCTGATATCAACTCTTGCATACTCTTTGTATCCATCATCTTGGATATGGGTTTCCTTTGAGATGGCACCACTCTAGTCTCTGAGTCTGCCTCGTTCTCCTATGTATGAGGGTAAGGTCTTCAAGGACTCTGGTTTGCTTTCAATTGAAACTTCCGTCCCTGCATCTCTGTTTAGAGATTGAATGTCTCCCTGATAGACTTCATTCCCTGTATTGACCTCAATTAAGGGTGCAGATTGGAAATTCGCACTTCCATCTTTTGCACTTCTAATTGCTTTCCACAATTCATTTGGCCATGGCTCATCTATCTCTGGGATAGGTGCCATAAATTGTGATCTTGATCTTGCATCATTAGTGGTGTTGGCCACTACTTGATCATCTAGTTGAATTTCTAGGTTGTTGGTTTGTGTTGCAGTCTTTGCTTGCACATCCATTTGTGATTCTAGCTCAATGTTTCTTTGAGTTAATGTTTCAACAACCTTTGCCTTAGGCATTTTAAATCCAACACTTTTTGGTTTTGTTTCTGGAGGTGGAATTGGTACTTCAGGCTCCATCATTTCCTGTGCCATTTTTACCAATTCCTTACACATTTTCAACCTCTCAGTCTCTACCTCAGCATGAGGATATTTCATCCCTCGTTGCTCTAGGGTTTGGTTGGGTTTCAACCTAGCCTCATATGCTTCCAGTGCAGCATCTAATGGCTCTAGGACTTTTTCTACCAACACAGATCCTCCGGAAGACGCCTTCCTTGGTTTCTTATCGCTCACCACCGTTTTGTTTTCCCGTTCTTGTTTTAACTGCTCCTTTGTCTCTTGTAATTCTGTTTGTAGTGCAGTTTGATTTGTAATTGTTTTTGCTTTAATTCTGTTTCTTTTGGCTTTCCAGGATTTTCTCCCAGTCCTCACTGACACACTAGTTGTTTCCCCGTGTTTGGGTTGTTGATCTTTCTTCTCATTAGCTTGGTCCTCATCATTTTCTTTTGCTTGGGCTTTAGTCACTACCTTCACAGGAATTTTGGGTTCTGCCTCTGATCCACTTGGAGAAGGTACCACTCCCACAACATTCATTGTTGTTTTCCCCTGTTTGTTTGGGTGTTTTGGACAATTTGGAACAACGTGTGTAATGGCACACTTCAAGCAATATCCAATTATCTCTACACGAGAACAATTCTTAGCCCAATGGTTACCTCCACAATTGTAGCATGGTCCATCTTCTTGGAAACTTAAAATGCTTAGCTTTTCCCAATACGCATGCTTCACAAAATGTAATTGGTGTAATTGTGGTTGGTAAACCTACCACTAGCTTCTTTTGCTGCATATCTTTGAGCACTTGTTGCGAGACATGACCTAGCCTGTAGTGCCAAGTAAGTGTCTCCTCTTGCTTAGGAGAATTGATGACTGTTGAAAGTGCTTTGGCTTGGTATTTACTAGAGCCAAGAGGATACATGCGTCCTTCCTTGGGGCAAGATATAGAGAAAGGCTTGTGATTTGTGTCAATTGTATGCAGGATGCACTTATCATGCGTGAAAGAAACTATAATGCTCTTTGAGGTGAGATCTCCTACTGAGATCAGATTCTGCTTTAGACCAGGTACATAGTATACCTTGCCTAAGTGAGCTATAGTGCCATTTGTTAGGGTAATGGCAACAGTGCCATATCCTTTAGCATGTTGAATGTTGCTATCGCCCATGAGGACTTCAAGTGGGTGTTGAAGAGGAGTGTAGTGTGCAAGCCAATCAAAATGATATGTCATGTGATGTGTAGCTCCAGTGTCTAGATACCAAATAGAAGAGTTGTGATGTAGCTTAGAGGAGCTGAAGCTTGCAGCAAAGAGTTGTATAGAAGTAGTGTGTGTATCACCATCATAGCTTGAAATATTGGTGAAATGAGCATGAGATTTGTGATGATAGCCTCCATTGCTATATGTCCGTTGAATCCTCCATGATTGCCACCGTGATGCTTGGTTTTGGACCTGCAGTCCTTGGCAATGTGTCCGAACTTCTTGCAGTTGTGGCATTGTACTTGACTATAAGGTGCATTTCTAGGGCGGTTAGAACCACCTTTATGCAACTGCCTTGAGTTGTTGTAATGGTGGTTAGGACCACCTTTTTTGAAATTGATATGAGTGGCTAGAGCCACTGGAGTAGAGCCATTAGACTGGTCTCTCAAAGCTTCTTCTTGATGGATTTTGGATGCAAGGCCTTGCAATTGCATCTGGGACATGGCTTGAGTAGTAACAAAGGCTCTCCAGCTTGCGGGTAAAGATGCCAATAGAAGCATACATTGAAATTTCTCTGAAATCTCCATTCCAGAGATGAGAACTTCATCTAACAGTGGTTGCCAAATGTCAAGAAACTTGACTGCAGATTGGCCTTCTTGCATAGTATTGTCCACAAGCCTATTGATCAGGGAGACTTGATAAACAAGATCAGTGTGCTCATAACTGTTGTTGAAGAACTCCCAAGTAGCCTTAGAGGTGGATAGATTCCACACCATTTGGACTTGCCTATCCTCACAATGGAGTATAATCTCCATTTGAGCCGTAATGTTCCTTGAATCCCATGCTGAGTGTAGCTCCGTGTCAGAGGCGTACTCGTCTTCACTTGGTCTTATTTGATCTCCAGAAACAATATTCCAGAGGCCATGTTGCTTCAAATATAGCTCCATTCTCAGCTTCCACACATAGTAATTTTTCCCATTGAGCTTGTCAATGGTGAAGTACCTTGACTTGGTGGTTGCAACCATAGGTGACGAGGCGCTAGTCATGCTAGCCGAGTGAACCTTGGAAGTGAGAGATGGGCGTAAAAGAAATAGGCCGTTGCTTCGAGAGAAGGCTCGTAGAGTACTTATAAGCTCAAGTTCATAAGCTCTGATACCATGTGAACTTGATTGATATATAGAAGATAGAGTGAGAGAGGAGAGAAGGAGAGAATAGACAGAGAGATGGAGGTAAAGAAGAGAGAGAGATGTGAGAGAGAAGGGAAGGGGGAGTTGACACCAAGTAGAGGGGGAAATTCGAATTTAAATTGCATACAACAACTGCTAGGGAACAATACAAGGGGAGTTCCTTTTATAGACTTGGATAAGCAATCTAGCCGTTGTAGGGATAAGGTATCTGTGGTGAGGTTGGAACTCCAACTTAGGTGTAAAGAGAATTGCACTTTCCACAATTCAAATTCGAATTTCCCCCTCTACCTTGTGTCAACTTCCCCTTCCCTTCTCTCTCACATCTCTCTCTCTCTCTCTCTCTCTCTTCTTTACCTCCATCTCTCTGTCTATTCTCTCCTTCTCTCCTCTCTCACTCTATCTTCTAGATATCACTCAAGTTCACATGGTATCAGAGCTTGATAACTTGAGCTCATAAGTACTCTATGAGCCTTCTCTCGAAGCAACGGTCTATTTTCTTGCCCATCTCTCACTTCCAAGGTTCACTCGGCTAGAATGACTAGCACCTCGCCACCTATGGTTGCAACCACCAAGTCAAGGTATTTCACCATTGACAAGCTCAATGGGAACAATTACAATGTGTGGAAGCTAAGAATGGAGCTATATTTAAGGCAAATTGGCCTCTGGAAAATTGTTTTTGGAGATGAAATAAGACCAAGTGAAGACAAAGTACGCCTCCGACACGGAGCTACACTCGGCATGGGATATTATGGCTCAAATGGAGATTATACTCCATTGTGAGGATAGGCGAGTCCAAATGGTGCGGACTCTATCCACTTTTAAGGCTATTTGGGAGTTCTTCAACAACAGTTATGAGCACACTGATCTTGTTTACCAAGTCTCCATGATCAAGAGGCTTGTGAACAATACTATGCAAGAAGGCCAATCTGCAGTCAAGTTTCTTGACATTTGGCAACCACTACTAGATGGTTCTAACCGCCCTAGAAATGCGCCTTATGGGCAAGTTCAATGCCACAACTGCAAGAAGTTCGGACACATTGCAAAGGACTACAAATCCAAAACCAAGCATCATGGTGGTAATCATGGAGGATTAAACGGACATAAAGCAAATGGAGGCTATCATCACAAAGTTCATGCTCATTTCACAAATATTTCATGCTATGATGGTGATACACACCCTACTTCTATAAAACTTTTTGCTGCAAGCTTCATCTCCTCTAAACCACATCACAACTCTTCTATTTGGTATCTAGACAATGGAGCTACACATCACAGGACATATCATTTTGATTGGCTTGCACACTACACTCCTTTCAACACCCACATGAAGTCCTCATGGGGGATATCAACATTCAACATGCTAAAGGATATGGCACTGTTGCCATTACCCTACCAAATGGCACTATAGCTCACTTAGACAAGGTATACTATGTACCTGGTCTAAAGGAGAATCTGATCTCAATTTATTTCACGCATGATAAGTGCATCCTGCATACAACTGACACAAATCACAAGCCCTTCTCTATATCCAGCCTCAAGGAAGGACGCTTGTATCCTCTCGGCTCCAACAAAGTCCAAGCCAAAGCAGTTTCAACAGTCATCAATTCTCCTAAGCAAGAGGAGACACTTACTTGGCACTGCAGGCTAGGTCATGTCTCGCAACAAGTGCTCAAAGATATGCAACAGAAGGAGCTAGTGGTAGGTTTACCAACCCCAATTACACCAATTACATTTTGTGAAGCATGCGTATTGGGAAAAGCTAAGCATCTCATGTTTCCAGGTCCAAATCCCATACAGCTCAACCTCCTGAGCTTATCCACTGGGATTTATGCGGCCCAATGCAGACACAATCACTCACTGGCAACAAATACTTCCTAATCTTCATCGACGACTATACAAGGTACACCCGTGTCTATTTCTTGGGAGATAAAGCTGCAACATTTATCAAATTTCAGGCTTTCAAATCTGTGGTGGAGACACAACTGGATCGCAAAATCAAGCCACTCAGGACAGACAATGGTGGGGAATACAAAAGCAACGATATTGTGTATCAAATGGCATTCGACGGGAATTTACAATTCCGGATCACCCTCAACAAAATGGAGTCACCGAGCGCAAGAATTGCACTTTAGTCGAAGCTGCTCGCTCTATGCTAGCCCTCGCTCGACTTCCTATTTCTTTCTATGAAGTAGCCATAGCTACCGCAACCTACATTCAGAATCGAGTCCTCTCATCACTCAATCCACACAAAACTTCTTACCAGCTATGGTTCAACCACCCGCCCAACATAACCCATCTCAAGATCTTTGGTTCCCCGGCATATCCTCTGCTCACCAGTCCTAAACCCAAATTTTCTTCTAAGAGCATCCACACTATCTTCTGCGGATACAGCGACACTCATGGCGTTAAGGCCTATCATCTTTATGATTCGAAAAAAAATAAGTTTTTGTTCTCAAGGCCAGTGGTATTCTGTGAATTTATTCTCTTTAATCATCCCGACGATGCTCCGCCCTCATCGACCACTGAGCCTCTTCTGCCTACCCCATATACAATACCCGGCAAGTACCCTATGGTTACTACACTTACCAAGTCAATGAACCATGGTGTGAATACACCCTTGCACACATTAATTCAATCAAATAAGCCCACAGGCTTAAAATTGCAAGCTGCCAATGCTCACAGCTTGAGCATAATAAACCAACGCCAGCCCATTCCCCAACCTGTAGCGCTACCTGCTCCTCATCAACTTGCGCCCATTCTTGGCATACACAGACATTATTTCCCTCTCTCAAGCACACTTAAGGAAGGCCACAGACACACTCCATTTCAGACCTCTGTCTCAAGCTATTCCTCTCCTCATAAGCTCCAATTCTCAAGCTCCATAGCACCATCTCTTGCTCCAAGCAACATCAGCCCCTTACATCAATCAAAAATGTCCCCAAACAACTCTCAATTCAGCCCCTCAGCTTCTCCTTCCTTGCCTCTAAGCATGGCACACACACCTATTGTCGTATCATCCTCCTTCTCAACCCTGCCTACT
This sequence comes from Adiantum capillus-veneris, assembly GCF_014529385.1. Classification (NCBI taxonomy): domain Eukaryota; kingdom Viridiplantae; phylum Streptophyta; class Polypodiopsida; order Polypodiales; family Pteridaceae; genus Adiantum; species Adiantum capillus-veneris. The sequence continues at coordinate 135,957,804 of NC_140943.1, read as the reverse complement.
TCTACTACTTGTAGAAACACTATCAATCCCATCACCATTTCCTCTTCATCCTCAGCTCTCAAGGCATCTAATCAACACTCTTATAGACCCTCCGGATCAGCCCCAATGGATGATGAAGGAATATCACCTCCCCTTCTCCCTCGACACTGCTCTCTGGAAGCCATCTACGAAGCAACATCATTCCCCTCATTCTTGCTTCAAGAAGAAGAAGACCTCTCCATCAACATCCCCGACCCGCTCGAAGAGAATACACTCTCAATCTAAGACGCCATTGCCTCTCCCGAAGGCGATCAATGGATTCTCAAGTAGAAGCATCGCCCCAAGAGTTTTGTCGAACGCTACAAAGCAAGGCTTGTCGTGAAGGGATATACGCAGCAACATGGTACAGATTTCACTGATAGTTACTCTCCTGTCATGGGTGTCAAATCATTTCTCATACTTGTTGCATTAGCCGCTTTCTTTGACATTCCTCTTCACCACATTGACATTCGCACTGCATTTTTACATGGATGGCTAGATGAAGTCATTTATATGGCTCAACCGCCCTACTTCTATTGTGATGATCCCACTATCTATGTATGCAAGCTACATAAGCCTATATACGGTCTCAAGCAGTCTGCACAACAATGGTTCAAGCGCTTGCATGCTTTTCTTATCAAATAGGGATGGGTTCAATGCACTTATGACCCAAACTTATTCTATCATACTCTCTTTCATGGATGGGCAATCATTGGTGTCTATGTCGATGATATTCCTATCATTGCTACTGATGAGACATATGTCTCACATGTTGTGGAAATGTTCAAGGAGGAATTCTCAGTCCATGACAACGGCCCTATGACCTACTTCTTGGGCATAGAGGTCAACAGGGATCCAAATGGCATATCATCAAGCTTTCTCAGCGGAAATACATTGAAGACATATTGGGTGAGTATGGTCTTCTCTCTTCTAGTGCACAACTCTCTACAACACTACTTGTCAAGCATAATTTATTCACCTCTATGCCACCATCTTAAAATGATACTTATTCTGTGTCAAGCTTTCCCTACGCTTGCTTAATCGGCCAGCAAAGGTATCTCATATCATGCACAAGACTTGAAATTATCTTTACAGGTCATGTATTATCTTGCCATATGAAGGCACCTAACAAATGCCATGGTCTCGCTGCAAAGAGATCACTGTGCTACTTACTTCACACTCGCCATCATTTTCTCACGTATTATAGTCAGCACCACTCATCACCACTGCAAATCAAAGGTTTTGTTGATGCCGACTGGGCCGGCCAAGACCCGAATATGCATAGCATCTCTGGGCATGTATTTCTTCTTGCAGGAGGTGCTATTTCTTGGCGAAGCAAGCGCTAGACTTCACTTGCTCTATCATCTGCTGAGGTAGAGTATATAGCAGCATCCCTTGTTGCTCATGAAGCATTGTGGCTTCACCAACTCCTAGAAGAATTTCCGATTCCATGTGCCACTCCGGAAATCATTCTACATTGCAACAATCAGTCAGCAATTGCAATGGCAAAGAGGCCTCAGCTTACCGAGCGCACAAAGAACATCAAGCTCGTCGCCTATCACTTCATCAAGGAGCTAGTAGAAGAAAACTTCATTCACCTCAAATACATCTCTACCACAGAGAATGTAGCCGATTTCCTTACCAAAGCAGTTCCTCCTGAAAAACACATTCTTTGCTCAGCAAGAGCCAGTTTGGAAGCTCCCTAGCTTCATATTCAACAACACTCATTGTATTTCAGCATGGTTTTATTTTGTATTTGCATTTGAGGGGGGATCTCCTCACAAATGCTCTATGCTTTCTCTTATGATTTCGGTTTGAGGGGGGATGTGGAAAGTGCAATGCACTTTACACCTAAGCTCGAGTTCAAACCTCACCACAGATACCTTATCCCTACAACGGCTAGATTGCTTATCCAAGCCTATAAATGAAACTCCCCTTGTATTGTTCCCAAGCAGTTGTTGTATGCAATTCAAATTCGAATTTCCCCCTCTACTTGGTGTCAACTTCCCCTTCCCTTCTCTCTCACATCTCTCTCTCTTCTTTACCTCCATCTCTCTGTCTATTCTCTCCTTCTCTCCTCTCTCACTCTATCTTCTATAAATCACTCAAGTTCACATGGTATCAGAGCTTATGAACTTGAGCTCATTAGTACTCTACGAGCCTTCTCTCGAAGCAACGGCCTATTTTTTTTATGCCCATCTCTCACTTCCAAGGTTCACTCGGCTACCATGACTAGCGCCTCGTCACCTATGGTTGCAACCACCAAGTCAAGGTACTTCGCCATTGACAAGCTCAATGGGAACAATTACAATGTGTGGAAGCTGAGAATGGAGCTATATTTGAAGCAACTTGGCCTCTGGAAGATTGTTTCTGGAGATGAAATAAGACCAAGTGAAGACGAGTACGCCTCCGACACGGAGCTACACTCGGCATGGGATTCAAGGGACATTACGGCTCAAATGGAGATTTTACTCCATTGTGAGGATAGGCAAGTCCAAATGGTGCGGACTCTATCCACCTCTAAGGCTATTTGGGAGTTCTTCAACAACAGTTATGAGCACACTGATCTTGTTTATCAAGTCTCCCTGATCAAGAGGCTTGTGAACACTACTATGCAAGAAGGCCAATCTGCAGTCAAGTTTCTTGACATTTGGAAACCATTGTTAGATGAAGTTCTCATCTCTCGAATGGAGATTTCAGAGAAATTTCAATGTATGCTTCTACTGGCGGCTTCACCCGCAAGCTAGAGAGCCTTTGCTACTACTCAAGCCCTGTCCCAGATGCAATTGCAAGGCCTTGTATCCAAAATCCATCAGGAAGAAGCTTTGAGAGACCGGTCTAATGGCTCTACTCCAGTGGCTCTAGCCACTCATATCAATTTCAGAAAAGGTGGTCCTAACCACCATTACAACAATTCAAGGCAGTTGCATAAAGGTGGTTCTAAACGCCCTAGAAATGCACCTTATAGTCAAGTACAATGCCACAACTGCAAGAAGTTCAGACACATTGCCAAGGACTGCAGGTCCAAAACCAAGCATCAAGGTGGCAATCATGGAGGATTCAACGGACATAAAGCAAATGGAGGCTATCATCACAAAGCTCATGCTCATTTCACTAATATTTCAAGCTATGATGGTGATACACACCCTACTTCTATACAACTCTTTGCTGCAAGCTTCAGCTCCTGTAAGCTACATCACCGGTTTCCATTGAGGATGTCTGTCTCTTGACATCTGTAACACAATCTACAAACTTGCGAAGTTGGTACAATGGATCTCACAAAAGGATATCAACCTAGACTCCATACCATTCGCCAAACTAAACGCTGTGGAGGTTGTGTGTATGTTTTTAGAAACATTTTCCTACTACCATGCTAACCATTCAGGTGCATCTTCTTGTTCACATAGTTGATGAGGTGGAAATAGCCGGCACAGTACATTCCAGATGGATGTTCTTTTTAGAACGTTTCATGAAAACGCTTAAGGGATATGTGCATCAGAAGGCACATCCAGAGGGTAGCATGGCAGAAGGTTGGCTGGTATCAGGATCCCTAGTGTACATTGGAGAGTGGCTAGACGGATTTGATAAAGCCCGGGACACGCTATGGTGAACCATAGATGATGAGCTCATATCTCGAATTTTCATATGCAATCTCAGTATTGAGAAGAAGATGACAGAAGATCTAGAGGCGAAAATCAACCAATTTTTCATGCTTCACAATCCAGTCATGCAGAAGTGGATCTCACAATATGAGGATGCAAAGCAAGAGCGACAAAGGGCAAGAATCGAGTGGAGACGGGGAAGACAACCACAAATGCACTATCCGACGGGTCTGGAGAGACTACCAACATTCATGAGCTTAAGATGGTTGCACAACCAACTGAAAAGCGCACGACAATGCGGTGAAGAAGTGACTGAGGAAGAGTGGGAGTACTCTAGGGGTTGCGCGACCAAGGTAAGTTTGCAATGTATGACAATAACTTTCTAGATGTTTGAACGGCCACTCATAATCTTTGTTGGTTATAGTATAAGTCATACACAGCAGCATGGTGTAAAGGTTGACATTTTAGGGTGGAACGGATCGACAAAAAACGTTTTACTCAAGATTGTGGAATCATGGCAAAATTTGAACAGCCTAGTCGACGACGGTCCTCTGATGCAGATCCCGTGGTGGCGGAACTCACTTACTTCGGCACGCTACAAGAGATTTTGAGGATCGATTATAGAGGATTTTTTGTCGACTCGTTCGACGTGCAATGGTTCAAGATAATCATGGAGGGTCGCAACGCTACTGTGCGTAGAGGAGAGTCTGGTTTTCTTGAGGTGGATTCAACTAAGAAATGGAATGACCTAAGAGACACTTTTGTACTACCCGAGCATTGTGAACAAGTAAGTATGTAAATAGTTAACGTGTGTTTTAGAATTTATGTGCTTGGAAGCTCTCATGTAAGTTGTGTGGCTCTGGCAGGTGATATTTCATCCCACAAAGTCTGCATCAAACTGGTGGTACGTCATAGAGGTAGCCCCTCGTAGTGCACGGACGTATGAAGGCTACCATGTGCCAATCACAGCGGCATCAATGGAGGAGATCGGAGAAGATGCTCAGTCAGAAGCCGTGGAGTGGTGCCAGACGAACATCAACCTGTTACTCTCTATGGGGTGCATGCAGAGGATCTACAAAATGAAACAGAGGACATCTGTTTAAACGGAGAGCTCTATATAGATATAGGAAGTTATGCTGAGCTATGCGAGGATGAGAGAGAGATCTCTTAAAGCCATAAATATTGTTCTGTAAATTCAGAGTTATGCACTTGCCTCTTTCATCACTCAAGTTGAATAGAAGAAAAACACATTCTGTTGCTGCTAGCCTTTGAACATTCCAAAGCTACAAGCACTGGAGTGTTCTTGTATGATTCTCCGGATCTTTAAGTATTTGCATCATTGTGTCATTGTATTTATCTCTCTCTCTCTCTATCTACTTGTCCATGTTTTCTACTCCATTCATTCAATATTAAGTTTAAATGTTCGTGTGTTTAATGCAAGTATGATGAGTTTCTTTCTTCTTTGTCACCCCAACAGAGACAGTGGTACGTGGAGCGTCATCGCTCAGGCGCACCATCGCGCGTTCCTACTCCATCCGCATCTCCCTCTGTTTCGGAGTCCTCAGCGTGCTCCAAAGCTTCGGTGTTGACGAGACGATCTTCACACTCGTCTAGGCACCGACGCTCTAGTGGTGGCGGTGGCGGTTGTTGTGGGGGTGGCGCCACCGATGCTTTGACACCGCCTCGTGTTCGACGAGGCTCTTTACCCTCCCCTTCTTTGCCCATCCCGACACCAGCCACGGCATCGCCATCGACACCAGGTTTTGCGCGGCTGAGTGCTGTTCCCCATAGCTACACACCACTAGCTACTCCTCCAGGAGTCACTCTAGTGGACACTCCTCGCTTCGGGGCTCAGACTCCAGTGGAGACACCTGGCGTTCGTACCCCCGTTGACACGCCGCTAGAGACCGCTGTCGAGACACCCAGGTTCACGCGTCAGCGGCGAGAGGGCTTGCCTTACTCCGTCGACTTCAGCGGCGGCATTATCTTGGATGATGACGGCAAGAAGGTGATTTCGCGCATGCGCGGTCTTTGCTCTCAGGTGTTTAGACACTACATACTAAACACCTGGAGTGAAATACTGAAAGAATTAAAAGACAGAGTCATCAGCATGCTTCATGACGAGTTTCCCGTTCCAACACGGGATGACCGCTTCAATGAAGATGTGATGAAGGTTCGAATGCGTGAATACTGCAAGCATAAGCGTTCCGAAGTTCAAAAAGCAATCGAGCATGGATGCAACAGACCAAATCGGCTGGCCAAAGAAGATTGGAAGCATGCGAAGAAAGAAGCGCGCGAGAATCCCGACAAATGGAAGCAACAAAAGGAGGCAGCCAGAGCGCGAGTAGAGCCAGGGAGCTCGCACCACTTGGGGAGCGGCAGGTGGGAATCATTTGAGGACGATTTTGTAGGTGTTTTTGCATCTATGTTCGATAGTTTAGCGTTTATGGGATTTAAAATTCTAACATAATGGATTCTTTGTATGTTTTGGTAGTGGTCGGTTACAGGATGTGATCCCACTCCGTACGAGCGTGAGTACGCAGGCAGGAAGGGCTTAAACGCCCCTATAGACATCCTGACTTCTCGCGACGGCATGGTTAGTATTAGGGTTTATTCTTTTCTATTTATTGTATTGTTTTATAAACGTCGCTCGCTATATGTTTAATTATACTTATAAAAAGCTATCTTATTGTTTTTTTTTGCAGATCTGACAGATACGCTGCTTGGACGCGATGAGACGTCTAATTGGACGACGTCAGTTTAGCCATAGCTAGATAGCATTAGTTTCTTTTTGTCCTAGCTTATGTATCATGAGACCATGTAACTATGTATTTTTGAAAACCATGTATATTTTTTAAATAATGACAATGGTTTGTATCTATTACATTTTTAATGATTAACAATCAAGTGATTTTGCTGCTGTGTACAATTGTTATTTATTTACTTCCATCAATTCACGCTTGTCATTTTTGTATCTTTATTTTGCAAACAATATGTACTATGGATGATGGAGTTAATGATTATATTGTCTTGTGGCTGACTATTTTTGGTCTATATTTACCTTTGTACTTTTTTTCAAAGGTAAATTGACCAATGAAACATTCAATATGGTTGATGGGTGGCAGGGCATTCAATGCCCTGCCACCAAATATTTTTAATCTTGGGCGTTGCTACATTGTGCACTGTAGCGTCGCTATAAGCATCGGTATTTACGGCGCTGCAACGTCGCTATATGCGTCGCTATATAGCGACGCCTGTAGCGATTTCTATAGTGATGTTCTCTTATCGACGTTGTTAGCGACGCTTTTTGCGACGCCGGGGGATTAAAAAACCCAATGTATTTCCGTCGCTATAAGCGTCACAAGAGTACATAACCTCTTGTATTGTAAACCTACCACTAGCTCCTTCTGCTGCATATCTTTGAGCACTTGTTGCGAGACATGACCTAGCCTGTAGTGCCAAATAAGTGTCTCCTCTTGCTTAGGAGAATTGATGACTGTTGAAAGTGCTTTGGCTTGGTCTTTACCAGAGCCGAGAGGATACAAGCGTCCTTCCTTGGGGCAAGATATAGAGAAAGGCTTGTGATTTGTGTCAATTGTATGCAAGATGCACTTATCATGCGTGAAAGAAACTGTAATGCCCTTTGAGGTGAGCTCTCCTACTGAGATCACATTCTGATTTAGACCAGGTACATAGCATACCTTATCTAAGTGAGCTATAGTGCCATTTGGTAGGGTAATGGCAACAGTGCCATATCCTTTAGCATGTTGAATGTTGCTATCGCCCATGAGGACTTCAAGTGGGTGTTGAAGAGGAGTGTAGTGTGCAAGCCAATCAAAATGATATGTCATGTGATGTGTAGCTCCAGTGTCTAGATACCAAATAGAAGAGTTGTGATGTAGCTTAGAGGAGCTGAAGCTTGTAGTAAAAAGTTGTATAGAAGTAGGGTGTGTATCACCATCATAGCTTGAAATATTGGTGAAAAGAGCATGAGCTTTGTGATGATAGCCTCCATTTGCTTTATGTCCGTTGAGTCCTCCATGATTGCCACCGTGATGCTTGGTTTTGGACCTGCAGTCCTTGGCAATGTGTCCGAACTTCTTGCAGTTGTGGCATTGTACTTGACTATAAGGTGCATTTCTAGGGCGGTTAGAACCACCTTTATGCAACTGCCTTGAGTTGTTGTAATGGTGGTTAGGACCACCTTTTCTGAAATTGATATGAGTGGCTAGAGCCATTGGAGTAGAGCCATTATACTCGTCTCTCAAAGCTTCTTTCTGATGGATTTTGGATACAAGGCCTTGCAATTGCATCTGGGACAGGGCTTGAGTAGTAGCAAAGGCTCTCTAGCTTGCGGGTGAAGCCGCCAATAGAAGCATACATTGGAATTTCTCTGAAGTCTCCATTCGAGAGATGAGAACTTCATCTAACAATGGTTGCCAAATGTCAAGAAACTTGACTGCAGATTGGTCTTCTTGCATAGTAGTGTTCACAAGCCTCTTGATCAGGGAGACTTGATAAACAAGATCAGTGTGCTCATAACTGTTGTTGAAGAACTCCCAAATAGCCTTAGAGGTGGATAGAGTCCGCACCATTTGGACTTGCCTATCCTCACAATGGAGTATAATCTCCATTTGAGCCATAATGTCCCTTGAATCCCATGCCGAGTGTAGCTCCGTGTCGGAGGCGTACTCGTCTTCACTTGGTCTTATTTCATCTCCAGAAACAATCTTCCAGAGGCCAAGTTGCTTCAAATATAGCTCCATTCTCAGCTTCCACACATTGTAATTGTTCCCATTGAGCTTGTCAATGGTGAAGTACATTGACTTGGTGGTTGCAACCATAGGTGACGAGGCGCCCTAGAAATGCACCTTATAGTCAAGTACAATGCCACAAGTGTAAGAAGTTTGGACTCATTGCCAAGGACTGCAGGTCCAAAACCAAGCATCACGGTGGCAATCATGGAGGATTCAACGGACATAAAGAAAATGGAGGCGATCATCACAAAACTCATGCTCATTTCACCAATATTTCAAGCTATGATGGTGATACACACCCTACTTCTATACAACCTTTTCCTGCAAGCTTTAGCTCCTCTAAGCTACATCACAACTCTTCTATTTGGTATCTAGACATTGGAGCTACACATCACATGACATATCATTTTGATTGGCTTGCACACTACACTCCTCTTCAACACCCACTTGAAGTCCTCATGGGCGATAGCAACATTCAACATGCTAAAGGATATGGCACTGTTGCCATTACCCTAACAAATGGCACTATAGCTCACTTAGACAAGGTATACTATGTACCTGGTCTAAAGCAGAATCTGATCTCAGTAGGAGAGCTCACCGTAAAGGGCATTACAGTTTCTTTCACGCATGATAAGTGCACCCAACATACAATTGACACAAATCACAAGCGTTTCTCTATATCTTGCCCCAAAGAAGAATGCTTGTATCCTCTCTGCTCTGATACCATGTGAACTTGAGTGATATATAGAAGATAGAGTGAGAGAGGAGAGAAGGGGGAGTTGACACCAAGTAGAGGGGGAAATTGAAATTTGAATTGCATACAACAACTGCTTTCTATCAATACAAGGGGAGTTCCTTTTATAGGCTTGGATAAGCAATCTAGCTGTTGTAGGGATAAGGTATCTGTGGTGAGGTTTGAACTCCGCTTAGGTGTAAAGTTCACTTGCACTTTCCACTGTTCCTGGGCGAGTATCCCGTGGCCATGCGCTAGCTGGCGGCCGAGCTTCGTGTGCCACTCATTGATCTCAACGAAGCCACGGCCGCCCTCTTCACCAAGTTGGGAGAGAAGACCACTAAGAGCGATCTCTTCATGTGCCTGCCACCCAGAAAGTTCCCCAACTACCCCACGACAGCAACGACACCACCCACTTGCAGGTGGAGGGAGCCAAGCAAGTGCATGGGCTTGCCGCGCAAGGTATCGTCCGGGACAACCTACAGCCTCTCGTGGCGCATCTGCTACACTAGCTAGTGACGAGCAGCCCAGGCAACTCTAATTATGAAAATTATTGAACTATATATAATAGTGTATAATAGATGGGATGGAAGAATATAAAATAACAACTGAAATAGTTTATCGTATTATTCTTTGACTCATCTCTCTCTCTCTCTCTCTCTTATTTTTGAAGAGATGTTTTATCATGGCCGTTATATTACATTTTGTACAGTATTACATGTTCTGGATAATCCTTTTATATAAAGGATTGTGGTAATGGCCAACAACTATAAGGTCCTCTGTGGATCCCAGTTTAAATGATCTCTCATGTGAAAGAGCATTTGTAAGCAACCTGATTATCATTGAACACAACAACATTTCTTGTTTTCCAGATAAAGGAAATCATCCAAACTCTGAGGTAAGTGAAAACTCATAGCCTCATCGATCGTTTTTGACAATTCCAAACAACATTGTAAATTTAGTGAGCTTTTTGTACCAATGATGCATCCACAAACTGCATAAGTACTTCCACTGATCCTTACTTGCAATTCCATACGATATGTTTAAATGTTTCGGGCTTATTACACCCGGGACAAAACTCCATGGACATATTTTTCTTAAGCAACAGTTGTCCAACAGGGAGTGCTCTCTAATTACTCTCCACATAAAGACCTAATGTTTGAAGGAACAAGGGAGTTTCTGTATAGCAGCTAGTCTCCCTTGCCAGCAGGTGTCACATTTAGTAATGCCCCGAGCTTTGTTGCATCTCATAGCAAGATTAGGGTATGGAAGAATAAGTTCATAAAATTTATCAGTCTTGCTTGTTCACCAGTTGGCTGGTGAGTCCATAAAGTTCCAATCTATGAATCGATTAGCAAGATCTGTGTTGAGAGGAAGAGGGAGGAAAAGACATCCTATGTATTTGTGCACAAAGTAGATTCCATGGAATTCTGAGTCTGTTCCCTAATGTGAACTGCCTTCTTGCCACCATAAAAGTAGCAAAGTTGCTGGTAGAGCCCACAAACTAATCTATCGAGCTGACCCCCCCTCCATATAGCACTAGGGCTTTTTTCCCCTTTAGAAGGGCAGACACCTTTTAATACATAGCTCCAAAATATGTTCTCTTTCCCTCCTCGAGACAACAAAAAATTGAGAAATGGTGGAGGAAAGTTTAATACGTGCAACATAAAATATTCTATCCCATGTTGGAAATTGCCATTGCCCATGAAAATACACCACTGCATAATCCATCATTGTCCAAACAATTTTGGCCCATACGGTACCTTTGGGGAGCATGTATTTAATCAAAGGTGCCTTCATGCATGCATATGGACACTCAATTAAGAACATCAAGTCCCCCTTGGGAGTAGGACATAGTGATAAGGAACCCTAAAATCCATGGAGCCTTTTTAAACCTTTAATGGTGCTTTCAACCTTCAAAGTTCAAAGACCCAGTTCCACATAGTTTTCCCAACCTTGACGGCCAGCCGTCCATTCTCTGCCATTCTAGAAAAGAGGAAGACCAATGTCTTCCTTGACCAACCGCACACAAAAGCTTCCTCACGGTGGCGGCTGCACCAAAGAATGATCCCGCCGGATGCTAAGAAGCAATGATTTCCGCCCTCGAGGCACAAGTCCAAGAACTCATCGGAGAGAACAAGAAACTCAAGCTCTCCTGTTTAGGCTAGAGGAGACAAAGGAAGAAGAGAGCCTAGCTTTACTCGCAAAAGCCCAAGGTGTTGAAGCATCCCTTATTGAAATCGTCAAGGCAGTGAAGGAAGTTCATGAAGCAAATCACAGGAAGATTGACACAAAGATACAAGCAGCTCTACAAGAATGCCGACTATAAGAATCCCTTAGCCTTAAGGTCCGGCTTGGAGGACTTCACTCACCATGGTGCGCTAGTACTCTTGAAGAAGCAGTCGTCAAGCTCAATGAAATTATTCAACCTATCCACGTCAAGCCTGAGACCATTTCTTGGATCAACGACACACATAGACAAGTGCAACTCGAGCATTGCATCCTCACCTTCAGGGACAAAGAAGAACGGTTGAAGCTACTACACCAATCCCACCTCCTCAAGGGAAAACCATTTTGGATCGCTGAAGAATTGACCACAAATCAACTTAAAGCTAAGGCAAGCGAGCTCAAGAAGGAACACGAAGCTTGCAAACAAGGTAAATGGGTAGTCTACAGAGGTGGAAAAGCCATCATCCAAGTGTTTCAAAATCCCAAACCAACTCTTCCCACAATTGACCCACCACCCTAGGTTTTGTTTTCCCCTTTTCCTTTTTCCTTGTTACCCTCTCAATGGACCCTCAGTCCTTAACTGATATGTATCGCCATCCGCTTAGACGTAATTGTTGTAGTGTTTGTTTTTGGTCCCATGGGTCATATCTGACCTCCGTGGACGATAATGGAATCTATCTATCTATCTCTCTCTCTCTCTCTAAAACACACACACACACACACACACACACACACACACACACACACACACACACACACACACACACACACACACACACACACACACACTTATCTAGTTGACAATTCCTTGAATAACCCTTGACTGACTTCTTCCCTCTTTGGTAATCTCTCTCTTGCTCTCGCTCTTGGATGATCGGGTGTATACTAGGATACTCCCTAGGTGTTTTCACAATCTCTTGCTATTGCAAGATGATGCTTCTCCTCCACTGCATGCATGTTGGATTCTTATTGCCTTCATTTTACATGCTCAAGAAACCCTCTTGGGGATAGAGAAATCACAGACCATTGCACATTCTCACAGCACCTACTATATGGACTTAGTGGTGTAACAAACCCACTATATAGCAGGTGTCACAAATCTCCCCATCTAGGTGTCTCCATCTACTTTCCCACCTAGGGTGTTTAATTTCCACAACACATATGCTCAAGAAGGCCCCTTGGATATCAAATATATATGGCTCACTCTACTCAACTTGGTCTCACCTATATATTTGTATCGTGTCCTCAATATGAATCAGTCTTTGGGAGTGTACATGGTGTGTCTGTTGTCTCGTCTCTCTCTCTCTCTCTTTCTCTCTACATCTCAACATGGTATCGGAGTGGTAACGATCACGCGCCGACTCAATTCATGGTGACAAAACAGTATGTGTATGCGATTCGCATGTAAGATTCAAAATTGCTACAAATTTTATTTTTGAGCATTGATTCTTGTTGACAGTGGTTTATTTGTGTTAAGAAGAATATGATTAGTGTTTTGTATGGTGTTTATTGCTAATTAATCTAATGAATCATTGATTACGTTTTCTCGTTGATTTGTTTTTTGACACCCTGAACTTCATCTCAATTTTTGGGGGTCTTCTGCTCAAAATTTGGAGAAACGGGAAATCGGCACTTTTCATCCAAAACTTGTTCGAGATCTTCGATTTGAGTTCTAGGTTTGCATCAATCGAAGTTCGCAGCCGAAAGTTATGCTGCTTTTACTGCAATTGAGCTTGATGTAGCTTTCGTCCTCGTGCGTCTTCGTGAAGCATCCGCAATCGTTTTTCTTATTTTGGCATCAACTTTTTCGAGCAATTTTTTTAAGCTTTTTGCTATTCATATATGTGATCGTCAATCTTGCGTCTCACGGTACTCTATTTTGAGGACTCTTTTATTATTAACGTCTCCTTTCCATGCTTTTTTAGGTGACGTCTCTCACATCTTTGGACGTTCATTGAGCATCCTTCTTACGTTTATCATTGACAGAACGCAGTCGACATATTTCTCTCATTCTCAATTGCGGCCTTCACCATATATGGTGTGAAGATTCTGCGATCTTATCTTTTACGTCTTCTCGCACAACAAGATATGGCTATGACTATTCTCGTCAACGGCTTTATATAGATTAATACATTAACAACAGTAGCGGCTCATAGCGGCTTTTTACAAGTTTGGGTGGATAGGTTAAAACAGGATAAAGATAGAAACATTAAAGGAATGATGGTAATCCTAACAGGACATTAAAGTGTCCTTTCAGGGTTTTGGGAAAAAATTCCAAAACCATAGTAGATCCACTCATTTTGAAAAATCCTTTCATGAGCTTATAGTTCAATAACTACTACATATGGAAAAAATGAGAAACTTGTAATTTTTCTCATCCCTTGGTCACTACAAGCCTCCAATGTTGATGGACCAGTGCATTTTTGCCCAAAACAACAATTTCTTACGGTTGATTGCATATAAATAAGAGTGGGGATTTTTGTAGGACATGAGATAAAATGCCCCATTAACTTCAATGGGTTGGTGACCAAAACATATGGTTGCTTTTACCTCACTAATTTGAGTGCTCATTTTGGCTCATACTTGGTTTCTGGCATGTAATAGGTGTGTACACATGATAGGTGAGGTGATGTGACAATTTCCAAGCAAAAATAGTGCACAAGTAAATTATCGTGATTATTTACAACAGTGATCAATTTTTTTTACAAAACTTACTTTTTTTTACCTATACACATTCTATACACCTAAAACAAGTCCTAAACTGAATTTGGTCAAGTTTGGTCTTTTTTGTGACTACATTGCCTGTTGGGTTGGTCAGTCAACTTTGAAGCTTTGGACTTGTCCGCAACATAGTCGTGAAGCAACTCATCCAATTTTGGCTCATTTGGAGTCAGTTTGACCCCGTTTGTCGAATTTGACGCTTTGTAGCTTTTGAGTTGTTTTTTGCTTTTTGAGGGCTTTGCGAGATTGATTTCACTAAACCAATCATATACATTGTGTATGAACCTCGTAGACAAGCTATCTGTGGAGTTAGATCAGAATTCTGGCATTCCAAAAACCTAGCTTTTCTACTGGGGACCCCCTCAACCCCTGTCAAATGGTCAACTGATGATATAGAAAGGTTCTATTATGCTAGGGCATACTACGGTCCAAATCCCATCTGATTTGGCTGAGGTGACAGTCCGCTATGGTCAGTTTTGGTCGTCGATCTTCATGCACTGCTCGATTTCTAGGGTTTTTTCTAAGGGTTTAGATAGCTACCGGCCGTTCAAAATGGATCATTGACAAGTAAAGAACATACCCCTCATGTCTCGTGTGAGACGGTGCTGAAAATGGGCAATTGTAGACTCTGGAAAACACGCGCGAAAGAGGTCGAAAGATCTCTCTGCAGAGGCTGCAAGTGGAAATGAGGTGGTTTTAGCCTACCTTGGATATCTATACCCGGACTTTTCGAACCAATTTTCCCCAAATTCCCCCGTTAGTCCTACTAGGCCGTGAAATCTATGTTAGACTCAAAAATTTCCCTGATCGGATTCTTGTAGCTCATTCTGCAAGAATTTTGCAAAAGTAGGTATGGCCTATTAATTTAGGCTTCCTGCTTCCATCTTCTGATTTTTTTGGGCAAAAAATTTTGGTACAAAAAAGTTACATTTTTGCTATTCTGCAGACCTATCATCAAAGTTTCTATAGTCACGCTCAATACAGATACTATATACATGTTTTCTTAGTACCCTTTGGGCCTTTGGATTTAAAAGGAGCCATGGAGCATGTCAAAAGGATAATGGATCTATTACAATTGGAACCTTGGGGGCAATGATAAAGTGCTAAATATAGCAAACATAAAAAAATTGGGTTTAGCATTATGACCTCTAGAAACCCATTGAAACTACTCAATATCTAGCCAAGTTTGTAGTCTATGATTAGATATGGTTACTACCTACAAAATACACACAATTGGCCTAAGAACCTAGCAATATTGAGAAAGTTATACTTGCTACTCTAAAATGTATCGTATTCTTCAGCAATCAAAAAACTCAACCATCATCATATACTATGCTATATAGCATATTAGGTCCCCCAAAACTCAAGGAAGATTAGCTTTATGTTATACATTACACTTACACAATCAAAATTGAATTTGGATATCAAGAAAGCCACCAAAAAAATCATAAAAGTGCTAATTTTGGCCAAAAAACAGGATTATGCAATTCTTGTAAATTGGTCATAACTTTCAATTTTATCACTTAGCTCTCCTTACAAGCATCAAAACATGTTGAGAACTATGAAGTCCTAACCTCTAGCCATCTAAACGTCACAAACATGAAGTTTAGAGTGGTATAGTTGCCAAAAATTGAAAAAAAGCCAAAAACAGGACCCATTTTTTCACACGGTTTAGGTTCAAAAATGTTGTGCAAGAGTAAGGTTAATGGTGAGATCGATACTCCAAAAAAAATGCTAAGTTTTTTTCAGCTCATAAGGAAACTTTGTGGATATATACCACCTAGAAAATCATTTTCATACTCTTCAAATAATTCAAGCAAAATGGTCACTTAAAAGGACACAAAAGTGTCCTGTTACCATTCTAGTGTTAATTAATACATTAACAACAGTAGCGTCTCATAGCGGCTTTTTACAAGGTTGGGTGGATAGGTTAAAACAGGATAAAGATAGAAACATTAAAGTAATGATGGTAATCCAATATGGGGAGAATGATAGGGTTTGGGGAATTGAGGATTTCTCCTAGTACCACCGCACTGAATAGGTATACGATCTTCTGTTGGTAAAAGACTTTCCTATCTACGTAGATATTCACATGCATATGATGCAGGAATCTAAACGGGAATGACGTCAGCCCATTTTCCATCATGTACAGAGGATAGAATACTTACTTATACTCTTACCGTTCCAGTGTTGATGAGTCAGCACATCCACAAGAGATCGTCTCCTTTCATGGGCTCTACCTTTCCTTTGTTTCTCAGTACGTACGGGGTGATGGCGACGCGTCTCACCACTCCCAGCCTCTTGGCTAGTAGCAATTGCAGGTAATTTTTGTAGTCGGCGTGTTGCATGAATTCTACTCCATTCAGTTGCAACTCGTCCCCAGCCCACTGGGTTTCACACGTGGTAGAGAGCTTCTTCAGGATAAGTTGTACAGGGAGAGGAGGAAGATCCTCTACTCGTCTTCCAAAACAGCGGGAGCAGTAGTTAAACCACTCTTCCCTAGGACATGGAAATCTTCTTACCACTTCTTCTTCAGGATTGTCGAAGTGGATTGGTAGCACTCGTATGCGTCATGCAAATCGGTAGGCGACCTTCCACCGCTTAGCTTCGGATGACTTCCTCTTTGGCAAGCTGGGTACAACCCGGCTTTCTACGCTTGAAGCACTTGCTTGGCCAAATGCTTCTCCCTTCAGGGTCATGTGTTTCCAGACTAGCTTAACTTCTCCTTACCTTTGGCTCGAGCAGCCACTTTGGAGTAAAGGTTATAACTTTCACTGCAATTTCTTTAGGAAAAAGAGGCCTCGCCGTTTTCTTTCCTTTTTTGATGTGACTGACTTCTTCGCGATGAATGTCGATGTAGACAATTTCAACCCTTTTGCTGCCTTCGTTGTTGCTGGCACTCATTGACAATGTGTCTTGGTTGACAATAGTGATGGCACTTCACCGACCTCCCACCTGATGCTCTCAATTTGTGGTTAGAACGAGCAACACGAGATGGAGAATTTAGGTCTTGAATGCTAATGACACTGCAGCCTGGTAGTAGTACTTCAATGAAGACGGCTAGCACCTCCTTCGTCTCCTCTTCTTCCGTCCTCCAGTTAGAAAATTCCTTCAGCCATTTGTCCATGATTGATAGTGGGCGTCACTTTGAGCATTGTAAACCGAAGGTTCTTAGAAACCCTCCTCCGTGGGGGCACCAAATGACGGGAGCAAAGCGAACCCCGAACCCCGACGGTCTCTAAAATGTCGAGGGCCGAATGGCACGCCTCAAGCCTGTCACAGTAATGCGAACAGGGAGCACCACCCAGCTTTGAGCGGCTAGGACGCAGACCACGATGATATGAACACCGCAAACTTACACACACACACACACACACACACACACACACACACACACACACACACACACACACACACACACACACACACACACACACACACAGATTGAGATTTACAAATGATGAAAGCTCTCGGGGGTGTGAGGGAGAATTATTTTTGCAGTATTTACAATAAACTTCCTTCTGTGGAGGCGGCACACCATGGTGATAGTAGAGAAGTAGGGAGAGAGAATGGTGAAAACTACTTGGTGTGTTCTCTAGGATGACTCAATGATTGTGAAGCTTGCTACCAAGTGCGTGTATACGTGTGTGCATCGACCATTGGAGTCAAGAGGTGGTCGTGGCTTCCTTTGCATGGTGAAAATCCCAAGGCAAACCAACACAGAATCCCCCTCCCCGTGATGCCAATAGTGTTATCTCTTCCCACTACACTCTCACAAGTGCTGACCTCTCATGAATTGCCCTCCCGATAGTGACCTCTCAGTGCCAATTTATAGGTGTTGGCTGGATTATGGTAATCCCGGTGTGATTAGGGTAAGCTAATTGGGGAGACAAAGTAAGTGGTGGGCCCGGTGTGGTTGACCCTTGCTTTGTTTTGGGAGGTTATTAAAAGATGAGAATCTCTAAGTGGGCCTTTGTGACCATCACCTAGAGAGAGGGAATTTACAAAGTGGGAATTTTACAATGGCTTGGGTGAAAACTGAAGAAATGATGCAAATAACCTATAAATTACTGAAACTGGCATCGTGGTTGCGTGTTTTCGGTGAATCGTGTGTTGCCGGTGCGTCGGTGTAACATGTACTTCGTTTCGGAGTCGGTTGGGGCATGCCTTCGGCGCATTTCTCCTTTTTGTTGTTCGTGGCACGTGATTTGGGTGTTCTCCTTCTTTTGTTGATGACGATGGCATGGAATCCTTTGGTTTTTCTTGTGTTTTATCATGTGTATGCGTTTGTACATGTCTGTGTGTGTATGTATGGGTGGGTGTAGGCGGACGTGGGTGTGTATGTGTGAGTGCATAAGCGTGAGTGTATGTATGTATGTATATGTGTGTATTTTTATAAGTGTGCGCAAGCGTGCGTGATAACGGGGCTATATGTATATAATATATAAATTATATAACTTTTTTTTTGGCTCTATTGACGGCGGCCTTCTACGCGAGGATGAGGGGTGGGGTGTGTGTGTGTGTGTGTATAGAGAGAGAGAGAGAGAGAGAGAGAGAGAGAGAGAGAGAGAGAGAGAGAGAGAGAGAGAGAGAGAGAGAGAGAGAGAGAGAGAGAGAGAGAGAGAGAGAGAGAGAATTGCTGCGCCGTTACACGCCGAGAGAAGGGGGGAGAGAGAGAGAGAGAGAGAGAGAGAGAGAGAGAGAGAGAGAGAGAGAGAGCCGGCAGGTTGGTACTGTGTGCAGAGCGCGAGGGAGAGAAGGGATGAGTGGGGAGAGAGAGAGAGTGTGTGTGTGGTGTGTGTGTGTGTAGATAAGGGGGAGAAACTCCCGTTCTTTGCGCGCCTTCACAGGCTGGGATGAACGAGAGAGAGAGAGAGAGAGAGAGAGAGAGAGAGAGAGAGAGAGAAGAGAGAGAGAGAGAGAGAGAGAGAGAGAGAGAGAGAGAGAGAGAGGGTGTGTGGCGCTGGAGCCTTCGGGCTGGGTCCGGGAGAAGGAGAGGGGAGGTGGCAGCGTGGTGACAAAGGGTGATGAGGGGGGGGGGGGGGGGGGTTGTTTTAGTCAACTGGCATCTTTCGGTTAGAGAGAGAGAGAGTATATAATAAAGGCGGGCTCCCACCGGGCGGGAAAGAGAGTGTGTGAGGGTGTGGGGTGGTGATAGGGAATGGGTGAGAGAGGATTGGGGGGGGGGGGGGGGGGAATGAGAAGGGAATGGAGAAAGAGAGAGATTCCTTCCATGGTCTGCGGGGCCACTCTCCCAAGAGAGAGAGAGGATGGGTAGGTCTAGGTGAAGATGGGGGGGGCGGGGGGGGGGGAATATGGCTGAAGGTAGTGTGGACGAGAGGAGAGGTAGGGGTAGCGGGCCAAGGGAGGGAGAATGAGGCCGAGGGTGAGGCGAGCGGGTGGGGAAGAGAGAGGGAATATTTTCGGGTTACCGGCTTGCATAGAGAGCAAGGGAGGGAGTTGTTCTATGGGCTCGACACAACGGGAGCGTGAGAGAGAAAGCTAAAGAAGGGGGTGGGTGCTCAAGGCTGCTCCTGGCCGAGGGTGGCCAGTAAGGGGGGATTATTGGGGTCAACAAGGTGTCGGTAAGGGGAAGAGAAGATATTAGAGAGAGGTATGTAGGGAAAATGAGAGAGAGAGAGAGAGAGAGATATCTCAGTCGATGCCCATCAGGGGAATAAAACTACAGGGGGAGAGAGAGAGAGAAGGGGTATCGAAAACCGAGGGTGGCCTGCTGTGCTGGGGCATAGACGAGCTGCGGCATGAGGGTGATAAGGCCGGCCAATCGAAGGGGAGGGGGGGGTGTGCCATGCTCGTAAAAGCGTCGTGAGGTTGACCAGGCATTGCCGAGCCTTCCAACGATGTCGCCAAGTCTCCGGCAGAGGGAAAAAAAATGTTTTTTCTTTTTTTTCTTTGGTTTTCAAAAATCGGCCATCACCACTATGCAAGCAAAAGTTCTCAAGGACAACCACAAGCTTTTGTGCATTTTCTAAAGTGTGTGCTAGAAGCACTACATCATCCTCATACAGCAAAAGCATGATTACCGTATTGCAAATAGTGATCTCTTCAATGCCGTCTTCTTGCATAAAGTCAAGTACCATTTGTTCCAATTGATTGATGCATAGACCAAAGAGAGTTGGTGACAACGGACATCCTTGTTTAACCCCAATAGTGCTTACAAAAATTTCTAAAATTTATCTTCACATGCACAATTGACAAATCACCTTCTCATAGATTCGAGAAACCGCAAGCATAAATTCACTTGGCACTTCGAGTTCTTCCATCCTTCTCCACAAATTGTTACGTGGAATCATATCAAAGGCTTTCTTAAACTCCACAAAACAACAATACAATCGCTTCTCTTTCAACCGACTTTCCTCCATGAGAACACAAAGAGTGACAAGATGATCAATGGTGCTATGGCATCGACGAAAATCCGCTTGTCCCTTTGCACACTTGTCATTCTCTTCAGCCCAATCACTCAATTTCATCTCCATTATGCACCCAAATAACTTTTCCATACGAGACCCAATCATTATAGTCCGGTAGTTGTTTACATTCTTTACATCCCCTCCTTTATGCAAAGGCTTAACCCAATTAGTACTCCAATCATAAGGCATACCACGTTGAAGTGCAAGGTTGAACATATCACACATCCACTCATGGGTAAAATCTCCCGTCCATTTGATCATCTCCGGCTTGATACCTTGAAGATCTCCCACTTTGTGAGTGGCCAACTTTTCAACCCCACCGTATACATCCTCAATAGTAAAAAAAGAGGGCATACATGGGAGTCAACCATAAAATGGTATTTTTTCAGCATTTGCTTGCTCATATGATTGCCTACAATGTGTGTACATATCCACAAGACTCAAGTTACCAAAATTCTCAACCTGCTTGTCCCTCAAGTTTCTCCAAAATGCTCCACATGCATGTACCTTTTCTTGGACTTGAAAAAGTTGTTGCTTTACTTCCCATCTTCTTCTCTTCTTTTGAATCAATGCCTTGTATGTATGCAAATGACTTTGATAGTTGTCTTTGTCCATAGTTACATCAAGCTTTATCAAAGCCTTTCGAGCATCTTGAAATTCTTTTTCAAACCACCTTTTGCGTGATCTATCTTTGTTGATACCATGGAGATGCTTTATAGAAAAGAATTCTTCGGCACAAGAACAAATAACTTTCTTGAAAGCTTTCCATTTAGTTTCCAATGGTGCATCATACTGAAGCTTCTTCATCCATAATTTTTGCTCAACCATTTCAATATACATTGGTGCTCGTTTGCAATTCATACATAGTGATAATTTCTCTTTCCTTTGGCCGAGATTATCATGCTTAGTTGCTCCTCCACATGAAAGGTCAATAGATGAGGTGCGATGGTCGGATTTCGGGGTCCATTGGCCAAACATTAAACTCTTTATGCGATACATGATAGCTTCGGAGAGTAGCATATAGTCAATCACATTGTCCCCATTACACTACCTGAGGTTGTGTGCACTTGTGACGCTGTTAGCGGCGGAAATACATTGGGTTTTTATACTCCCCCCCAGCGTCGCTAAGACCGTGCTAACAACTTCTATACGGGAACGTCGTTATGAGCGTCGCTATAACCATCATTATAGACGTCTCTATATAGAGATGTCTATAGCGACGATCATAGAGACGTTTACAGACCACTTATAGCAACATTGTAGAGCTTTATATAGTGATGCTCATAGCGACGCCCGAGAGAAAACCTAAATGAATCCAAGATAAGCCCAAATTCACCTTAGAAAGAAAGTGCAAGCTTAGATATCAACCCAAAGTAGTCACCCACAAGACAATATAACCATTAACTCCATCATCCATAGTATTGTTTGGAGAATAAAGATACAAAATTGAAAAGTAAGCTGATGAAAGTAATTCAATGACAATTGTACACATCATAGGCAAAATCACTTGATTGTTAAACTTTGCAAATGTAATAGTTACAACACCATTGTCATTATTGAAAAAATATACATGGTTTTCCAATAGTTACAAAAAGACGTATAAACGTCATCTCATGATACATATGCTATGACAAAAGGAAACAAATGCTATCTAGCTACGGCTAGACTGACGTTGTCTAATCAGACGTCTCATCGCGTCCAAGCGGCGTATCTGTCGGATTCTACAAAAAAAAACAATAAGATAGCTTTCTATAATTATAAACATATAATTTTCAAAACAATACAACAAATAGAAAAGAGTAAACCCTAATACTAACCATGCCGCCGCGAGAACTCAAAATCTCCATTAGGGTGTTTAAGCCCTTTCTGCCTGTGTACTCGCACTCGTTTGGTGTGGGGTCACATCCTGTCATGTAACACTGTCAAAACATACAAAGAATCCATTATGTTAGAGTTTAAAAACCCCTTAACCCTAAACTATCAAACTTAAAGAGTAATGCAAAAACACTTACGAAATCAGCCTCAAATGATGCCCACCCACCGCTCCCCAAGTGGTGCGAGCTCCCTGCCTCTACTCGTGCTTTGGCTGCCTCCTTTTAATGCTTCCACTTGTCGAGATTCTCGCGCGCTGCTTTCTTCGCATTATTCCAATCTTCTTTGGCCAGCCAATCTGGTCTGTTCCACCCATGCTTAATTGCTCTTTTCACTTCAGAATGCTTGTGCTTGCAGTATTCCCACATTCGATCCTTCAGCAGGTGTTCATTGAAGCGGTCATCCCGTATTGAAACGGGAAACTCGTCATGCAGCATGTTGATGACTCTATCTTTTAAATCACTTGGTACTTCACTCCAGGTGTTTAGTATGTAGTGTCTAAACACCTGAGAGCAAAGACCGCGCATGCGCGAGATCACCTTCTTGCCTTCATCATCCAAGATGATGTCACCACTGAAGTCGACGAAGTAAGGAAAGCCCTCTCGCCGGTGACGCGTGAATCTCGGTGTCCCGACACGGGTCTCTAGCGACATGTCGATGGGGGTACGGACATTAGCTGTCTCCACTGGAGTCTGGGCCTCAAAGGGAGGAGTGTCGATTGGAGTGACTCTTGGAGGAGTAGCTAGTGGTGTGCAGCTGCTAGGAATGGTCATCAGCCATGCAAAACCTGGTGTAGATGGAGATGTCGTGGCTGGTGTGGGGGCGGGCAAAGAAGGGGAGGGTAAAGAGTCTCATCGAACATGAGGCGGTGTCGAGGCGTCAGCGACGGTATCCCCACAACAATTGCCACCGCCACCACTAGAGCGCCAGTTCCTAGACGAGTGTGAAGATCGTCTTGTCGACACCGAAGCTTTGGAGCGGGTTGAATGCTCCGAAATAGAGGGAGACGCTAAAGGAGTAGGAACAAGTGATGGTGCTCCAGAGCGATGACGCTCCACGTACCACTGTCTCTGCTGGGGTGACAAAGAAGAAAGAAACTCATCACAATCCATACTTGCATTAAACACACAAACATTTAATCTTAATATTGAATGAACGGAGAAGAAAACATGGACAAGTAGAGAGAGAGAGAGAGAGAGAGAGAGAGAGAGAGAGAGAGAGAGAGAGAGAGAGAGAGA
Source organism: Adiantum capillus-veneris (assembly GCF_014529385.1). Lineage (NCBI taxonomy): Eukaryota > Viridiplantae > Streptophyta > Polypodiopsida > Polypodiales > Pteridaceae > Adiantum > Adiantum capillus-veneris. The sequence continues at coordinate 135,934,203 of NC_140943.1, read as the reverse complement.
GAGAGAGAAAGACAGAGAGAGGACTCATAAAGGGGGAGGGATTCCTGTGTAGAGAGATTTCGTTGAATTTCTGTGAATTTGTAAAAGAACTGCGCTTCGGGTGTGATGGAGACTGAAGCTGCATCGCAAAGGTCTGCTCATAGAAGTTGCTTGCCCCACCACTAAATCTAATTGATCGGGTGAAAGAGATGCTGAGAAGCAATAGTAGTGCTTCTTAGTGTCTCTTTCACCCGATCAACTAGATCTAGCGGTGGGATGAGCAACATCTATATTGACTATACCTTCACAATTGCAACTTGAGTCTCCATCACACTCGGAGCATAGTGCTCGTCGTCCGTGCTTGTGAGAACATACCTAGAGCATACGTACCTGGAGTGGATGCAAAGACCATTAAATAAAATGACGCATATAGACAAAAATGGACAAAAAGCCACGTGAATACAATATATATTATAAAATGGGGCCAAATTGTTCAAATACAATATTTATGGATTTAAGAGATCTCTCTCTCATCCTCGCAAAGCTCAGTATAACTTCCTATATCTATATAGAGCTCTTCGTTTAAAGAAATGTCCTCTATTTCATTTTGTAGATCCTCGCCATGCACCCCATAGAGAGTAGCAGCTTGATGTTCCTCTGGCACCACCTCAACGGCTTCTGATTGAGCATCTTCTCCGATCTCCTCCATTGATGCCGTTGTGATTGGCACATGGTAGCCTTCATACGTCTATGCACTATGAGGGGTTACCTCTATGACGTACCTCCAGTTTGATGCAGACTTTGTAGGATAAAATATCACTTGCAAGAGCCACATAACTTACATTAGAGCTTCCAAGCACATAACTTCTAAAATTGGATGTTAACTATTTACATACTTACTTGTTCACAATGCTCGGGTAGTACGAAAGTGTCTCTTAGGTCAGTCCATTTCTTAGTTGAATCCAACTCAAGAAAACCAGACTCTCCTCTACGCACAGTATTGTTGCTGGCAGTATGTGCTCTTTGAGCAATCTACACAGCGAAAAAAATGCGGTACAATTGTGTAAAAATCTATCAGATCATTATACATCTAGAGTTTTTTATTAAAGTAAACACATTGTAATAGATCACCTGAAAAGCGTTGTGACGCTAGTGTCACTCCATCCAAACTTTGTCTGCATGTTCAGAAGAACCAGGAGCGCAGTCAATCTAGACACACGTGCTCCATCATACAATGGCGTATCGGCTTCACTTTTCATATCATCATAGATAAGCCTTTCTGAATCCATGATCGTCTCGATCATTTCATCCATCTCGGGCTCAAATATTGCCTCGTTGGGAATGTGGTCTGCATGATCATCCCCCAAGCTGTCAGAGGCTACATCTTGTCGCCTCACATATGCTGCTTGACCAAAGCGCCTGCGAACACGTCTATTGGATTGCAAGATTGCTGCCTGTTGGCCAACGTCAGAGTCCGACGAGTTATAATTGGCAACAACTTGATCTATAATAGATGGATCGAACTCGCCAAATTTGCGAACGTGCTGCAAACAAATGTGTCTTTTCTGTCGTACAGCATGCTTGCATTGATTACAAGAACATAAGATCCTCGTTGAGAGATAGTGTTTCGGTTGGACGGCCCCACATCCTCGTCACTACTCATAATGAGGGTGAAAACCTTATAACCTGGACATAAATTTAATCTTCTATTGGAATCCTCCATCTTTTATCTCTCTCTCTCTCTCTTTGTTCACACTGTAAACTACCTCACATTCTCTAGTCATGTCCAATCCCCGCACACCTCGGTCTAGAGGTGCACGGAGATCAGAACCACCGGGTTATAATCTCGTCTTTATTTGTCAATGACTATATTTGTGGCTACAGGAAATCTACACCCACATCTACATGATAGTGCATATAGTGGACAAAACCCCTTTGCCTCTTCCCTAGCTGTAGCATTTCACAGCATCTTCACATCTTTTCACATTAGATCTTTGTTCGAGGGAGTACTTACCACATTACATGTTGGCCTCCAATTTGAGTATCATGTCGTTGAAAGCTTTCCAGCTTAAGGTCGCATCCGTAGAGAGAAAGAGAGGGATCACCGTCCGTCTAACTCTAATTTTTTTACCGTAATCTCAAAGGTAAACTCTAATATAAAAACTCAATCCAAAATCTAATCTTAAATCTAACCTAATTTAGTATTGGGTGATTCACTGCTAATTGAATATGGTTAGTGTGTGAGTTAATAGGTGTCAGATTCTGATGGGAATATACATATTGTTGTGTAACTAGTGTTTGCTCTTTGGGCAAAGCGCACCTTCATTGACATGCACTAAAATCTAACCTAAATCTAAAAAAAGCTAGTCCATCGAACATAAACCTAAATTTAATCTAATCTAACATAAATAAACCTAAATCTAATCTACGTAAACCTAACTCAAAATAAACATAAATCTAATCTAATTTAACTTAAATAAACCTAAGTCTAATCTAGCATAAATCTAAATCTAACATAATCTTAAACTCAACATAAATATAAATCTAAATATAATCTAACCTAATTTAATTTAAATTTTAACCTAATCTCTTTCTCTCTTTGTTTTCTCCCCTTACCTCTCTCTTTTGCCTTCTCCTCCTCTCTCTCTCTTTGGTTTTTTATTCTCTCTCTCTCTTTCTCTTTGTTTTCTCCTCTCTCTCTCTCTCTCTCTCTCTCTTCCTCTCTCAATGTGTGTGTGTATGCATAATTTGTTTATGCATGTGTGTGTGTGTGTTTTGTTTATGCATGTGCTCTCTCTCTCTCTCTCTCTCTCTCTCTCTCTCTCTCTCTCTCTTTCTCTCAAACACACAATGTGTGTGTGTGTGTGTGTGTGTGTGTGTGTGTGTGTGTGACACACACACACAGAGAGAGAGAGAGAGAGAGAGAGAGAGAGAGAGAGAGAGAGAGAGAGAGAAAGAGGGGAAGGAAACATGAGAGAGAGGAGAGGGAAGGAGCATACCTCGCTCTCCTTCCTCTCCTTGTGTGTGTGTGTGTGTGTGTGTGTGTAGAAGAAAGAGAAAGAGAGGGAGAGTGCGGGTTACCTCTTTGTTTGCTTGAGCGCCAAAAACTCATATCAGAGATCTGAGTTTTTGGGCGCTCTCGGTTTATCTTTTATCCATGTTGGCATCGCTATGGGCGTTGTTATGTTACAAATAAACTAGCGACGCCCATAGCGACGCCGTGAATTTTCACTTTTAAAGGTATGATTGAATAGTGGAAGTATTTTATGGTTAGTTTCTATGTTCTTAAGACACCATTTGTATTCGAATAAATCCAGGTAAATATTACACATAAGTGGTGACCAAGAGAAGCCCATAGGGATGCCAAGGCATTGGTTAAAGCAGCAGCCACCTGCAATAATAGTGCAACTATTCAAGAGCGAAAAAATATAGGAGCAGAGTTTTGTTTCATTGAAGTGTAGAGGGTGTATGGAGTGAGATGCTTGAAATCATCTGGGTTTCTTGGATAGGGAGATAAAACGATACTTTCTCTTTTTAGCATTGGTAAAGGCTAAATTAATAACCTTAGCTAAAACAGTCTTAAGGCCAAGATCTCCACTAAGTGGAATGTTTTCGTAGCATTGTGTAATATCAGCTGTAAAGATATGTTGAGGAAGATTAAGTGTGACTTCTGTAGTGTTTTTTGTTAACCAGAAGGGATTATATTGGATATTTAGGAAATCCTTGCAGATTCTCTGCTTCTCTGCACAAATGAGCTCAAATTTTGTGAGAATAATATCAAGGCAAAGAGTAATATCTTTGGTGATATCTGTGAAGATACAATTAGAGGCATCAGATATCCATCTGAATTTATGTTTGTGGAATTTATATGTAGGAAATAGTACTGGTAACCTGGTGTTACTAATTGAGTAACCAAGCTATCCTAAATATTTAGAGATCTTGTTAGAGATATCTTGCGGCGTATTGTTAGTATGACAGAATTCTTTACCTGATACTCGATCCCGAGCTGCTTTCCAAGCAAGGTATTTGCACATAATAGTAGGATTGTTGGAGCTTTTGTCAAGCCCGACCACAAGCCATTTATCTGAGATTAGTTGAAAATCAAGAGCTAGTTGAGGTGTAAGCCAAGAGCTATCAGAAGAAAGCCATTTCCTAGGAAGTAGAGAAATTTTATGAAGGAAGCCTTCCTTCACTAATTCCTTTAAGTCTGGTAGGACTGTCATCTCCAGTCGGAGAGCACTGACAAGGTCAGTGAGGCAGCTAAGTAAAGCTGATAGGGCAAGGTAAGGGTTTTTTGGATAGTTAGGTATGTGATTGAGCCCTTTGGCCAATAACTTACGTATTGTGACATTATCGATAATGCTGAGGTCCTGAGTATAGACATGGTTACCAAATCCTTCAAAATTCCTGTAGAATGAGGCAAATTGAATGCATGTACAATAAGGGATTGTTTCTTGTCTAAGAAAGTCATTATTTAAAACTAATCCTTTTATAGGATGATGGTATTTCCATCCTATGAGAATATTGTCAACAAGTAGTTTATGATTCCCAAAAAATAAGTCCAAGCACTCACAAAAAAGATTTTTTGGTAAGATCCAATCGAGAAGTATATTGTGAAACAGACAGTGTATGTAGATAGCACCACAATTCAAATCTTCTCTGCTGAGAACTCTTCTTCCACACGGGTTTGTAGAGACCTGTAATATATTCATGGATTAGATTTCAGGGAAGTTTCTGATCGCAGGGAACCTGACTCTCCCTCTTGTAAAGCTACGAGTTTTTCCTCGATTAGATGAGGAGCTAGGTGTAAAAAACGAGGTGAAAGAGTTGGGAGTAGCCAAAGAGTAGCTCTTTTCAGGGTAGGAGAATCATAATCTTCAATACAAGGTTTAAGCAGATTAGTGATGAACTTGACCCCTTTAAGGTTAGCATAAGTGGTGAGGTATAGACCGGGCTCATCTGCTTTAAGCTCTTTCAAAATATCATGCATAAGACCATGGAAGATATTAAAGGCAATTTGTGCAATCATAATCTGCTTAGCCTGTCCACCTAGCCATGAGCAGATGAGGGATAGATGAAAGTCGATCGGTTTCTCTGGGAATAACAGATCCAGATGGTTGAGGATAAACCATATTTCATGATCAAACCACATGATGCTTGATTCACAGGTAGCTTTGGGGTCAAGAAATCTGCAAGCACATTTCACATAGGGGTGGAAGATATTCCACATGGAGTCTGTGTAGAAATCTGGGTTACTTTTTGCAAATTCCATGCTACCCTTAGTACGTATGTACAATCCAGCATTTGAGGGGCATTTGGAGTGGTCGATGAGATGAAGGTTAAAGGGTTCTTTTATCAGTTCTCCCTTGTCCAAGAACTGTCCACCTTTAAGAATCTTGAGTTTACAGTCTTCCACGGTTGAGGCAAGAAGGTTGGCCAAGTACACCCAGGTTTCACTAAGAATAGGAGCCAGGAAGGCTTTGTTTGGCAGAACCCACAGTTAATGGTCAACTCCGAAAGATTCAATTTCTATTTGTCTTATTTGTAAGACAGGAAAAACTTTAGAGATTTTTGGTACCATCTCAAGGAGGTTAACATCATTGAGGGAGCAAAGATTATTTTGAAATTATTTTACTGCTTCTAGTGCTGCACTATCTCAACAGAAAATGCCACCAGTTGGAGGGGTATTTGGAGTGCAGACAAACGAGGGGTTAAGCCCACAGAGTTTTCTAAGGAAGTATGATAGCTCAGTTCCAGATGAGCAGAACAGGGCAAGCTCTTGCTGGTATTGTGAAGCAAGGACAGGAAGTTGGGCAATATATTGGGACAACAAATTAACACCTTCTAGGGGGGTCTTTGTCCAATGTAGCCAGAATTTTTACCCAGTCATTAAATGACAACATATGCAAGACAGATAGTTTTTTATCCAAGACAAGAGCTAAATCATAAATAACTTGTGAAGCATCTAAATAATTTTTTTTGGATGTTGTCACAGTATGTATAACCCCCTTCAAAAAAGGGAGCAACTGGTGCATGGTTTTAAATGGGATGAAGAGGCTCAAGTAGCTTTTGACAGGGTGAAAGAAATCTTGTGTCAACTGCCTACGGTGTGTCCTCCCAATCATGAAGATGATTTTTATGTTGCCATGATGGTAGGCACTGTGGCCATTGGGGCAGTACTATTGCAAAAGGTGGGAAGGAGCTATAAACCTATTTATTTTGAAAGCAGGGTGATAAGTCCTGGGGAGGCAACCTACACTGAAGCCGAACAGTGCGTGATGGCCTTAGTTTTTGCTTGCAGGAAGTTCAAGGTGTATCTCATCGTGCAAAAGTTTTTTGTGCTAACGGCCAATAACTTATTGCCAGAAGTAGTGTTACACTTGAAGCTAGGGAAACGGATCATGAAATGGGTGATAGAGCTACAAGAATTTGAGTTTGAATTCAAAGTTGACCATACAAGTCGATCTCACCTGGCAGATATTCTAGTCAACAAGAATATTGATTTATCGGTCTATCCAAGAGTGGTTCTAGATGATGTTGGAGGAGAGCCTGACCTAGAAGGGGCTTTCACTATGTGGTTTGATGGAGCTTATAGGAGAGTGATGCAGAAAGCAGGAGGAGGTGTGGTGATCCAAGACCCGCAAGGTAAAATCATCTTCTCTAAAGCCTATGATCTTGAAGATGTCCACACCAACAATGAGGCGGAATATCTCGCTCTCCATTTAGGGTTGAAACAGTGTGTGGAGTTTGTTATATCCAAGCTCGTTGTGAAGGGTGATGCGTTGCTAGTCATAAAGCAAATGTTAGGTCAATGGTAGGTGAAAAGAGATTCCTTGAAGCATTGGTTTTTTGCCATCAAGAAGCTGCTAAAGTTTTTTGAGTCCATACAATTCAAGCACATTAGGAGAGAACAGAATCAAATGGCAGACCGGTTGGCTAGTGGAAGGATACAAATGCATGTTGCGGGATTGTATGTAGCCCCGGCTACATATGCAGGTAGAGAAACTTTGAAGGATGTCGATGACTTTTTGAGCATCACAGGCCAGTGCTCACCTGAAGTGTCCAAGTTGCAGAAGCGGATGATTATTCAAAAGGCTCGCAGGTTCACTTTAGTTGGCGAGGATCTGATGACCTATGGTCGAGATGGTGTACTAGGGAGGGTTCTGTACAAAGAAGAGATTGGCATGGTTTTAGAGCAGTGCCATGAGGAGAGCGGACATCAAGGCAAGGATCACGTGCTGTTTTGAGTGTTGAGAGAAGGTTTTTGGTGGCCGTCCATAGTTCGGGATATACACTATTGGTGCAAGACCTGCAATGAGTGCCAAGCTATAGGTGAAAGGAGATTGATTGTGGAACCATAGGGGGATATCATAACACATAATGCTTTTGAAAAGTGGGGCTTGGATGCCATCGGTCCACTCCCAAAGTTGTCAGTGGGAAGAAGTACATTGTGGTAGCTATAGACTACCTTACCAGGTGGGTCGAGGCCAAGACTGTCAAAGAGGTAAATGCAAATGTGGTGGCTCAGTTCGTGTTTGACAGCATTTGTTGCCGTTTTGGTGTTCCATGGGTGCTGATCTCTGACAGAGGCCAAGGCTTTCGAAGCAAATTGGTGCGGGCTTTAGTGGAAAAGCTGGGTATCCAACACCGCTTCTCTTCGACATATCACCCGCAGTGCAATGGTCTGGTAGAGAGTGCCAATGGGCAGATTGTGAAGATGTTGACCAAGTATGTTTATAAGTAGGTGACAGAGTGGGAGGTGAACTTGGAAAAGTGTTTGTGGGCGTACCGCAAATCCTACAAGGTGGCCACAAACTTCACTCCATTTGATGTGGTTTATGGTAAAGAGGGGGTTTTGCCAGTGCATGCGCAACTAGGTGCATTGAAGGGTATGTGGCATGTCAGTGCCACTCAACAGGACGTTGCAGGATCGAATCACTAGTTTGGAGGCTTTACAGATGGATAGGGAGGCTGCGACAGACTTTTATGCGAAGCAAAGAGATAAGCAAGTGGCGAAGTTCAACAAGAGCTTGCCAAACAAGGAGATTCAAGAGGGACATCCGGTGATGAAGTATGAGAGCTACTTGGAATTTACCTTCCAGAAGAAGTTCAAGAAGAAGTGGGCAGGTCCGTATAAAGTGCATAAAGCCTTTCCGAATGGGACCTATCAGCTACTGAGATCCAATGGCAGGCATTTGAGGCATAGGGTAAATGGTGTACGGCTCAAGCTGTACTTTGACAGAGGTTTGGTGCCTGATGTGAACCAAATTGTAGCCGAGAGGGTTGGGCAACCCACCTAAGGAGATTTGAAAGGAGCAGATATACAATGTTGTACATATTGCACATACTATACATATGGTTGTGCCTTTTTTCATATGCTTCAATGCTTGTCAAGTGTTGCAGTTTTCAAGTTCAAAAGTGTGCTTTTAGTTGAGCATGAATGCTCAACAAGAGGGTTGGGCAATGATGGTGCACCCAAAACATGTCGACACCAGATAGAGGCTCATGCAAGGGTATGTATGCATGTAGGTGCACATGATGGTGCTAGGGCAGGTGTCTAAAGCCATTGCAGCGAGAGGAATGCAGAAATGTATGCCCAATGCAGTTTTTTAGGCCAAGAAGCTCCAAACGGGACAGGTAAAGTTGGAAGTTGAAGGTGCTCACAAGGCGGCCATCATGTGCCAAAGTGTGGTCCTCAGTGCGCTCTCCAGGCCGGTTCAAACGGCTCGTCAAACGGAGCCCCGATGCTCTAGATATTGCAGTTTAAAGAAAGTGTATGTAGCAGGTCCCCGACGGACAAGGCAGCTGGGGACAAGTGGCCCGGGCTGATGTCAATGCATATGTCTGTAGTGCTCGAGTTATGGAGCATGCCTGTCTTTTCGGATCGCAAATCAGAGCTCTGGATAGCAAGTTAACACTAGAATGGTAACAAGACACTTTTATGTCCTTGGACACTTTTGTGTCCTGTTAAGTGACCATTTTGCTTGAATTATTTGAAGAGTATGAAAATGAATTTCTAGGTGCTATATATCCACAAAGTTGCCTTATGAGCTGAAAAAAACTTAGCTTTTTTTTTTGAGTATCGATCTCACCATTAACCTTACTCTTGCACAACATTTTTGAACCTAAACTGTGTGAAAAAACAAGTCTTGTTTTTGGCCTTTTTTCAAAATTTGGCAACTATACTACTCTAAACTTCATGTTTGTGAGGTTTAGATGGCTAGAGGTTAGGCCTTCATAGTTCTCAACATGTTTTGATGCTTGTAGGGAGAGCTAAGTGTTAAAATTGAAAGTTATGACCAATTTATAAGAATTGCATAATCCTGTTTTTGGGGCAAAATTAGCACTTTTATGATTTTTTTGGTGGCTTTCTTGATATCCAAATTCAATTTTGATTATGTAAGTGTAATGTATAACATAAAGCTAATCTTCCTTGAGTTTTGGGGGACCTAATATGCTATATAGCATAGTATATGATGATGGTTGAGTTTTTTTATTGCTGAAGAATACGATACATTTTAGAGTAGCAAGTATAACTTTCTCAATATTGCTGGTTTCTTAGGCCAATTGTGTGTATTTTGTAGGTAGTAACCATATCTAATCATAGACTACAAACTTGGCTAGATATTGAGTAGTTTTTATGGGTTTCTAGAGGTCATAATGCTAAACCCAGTTTTTTCATGTTTGCTGTATTTAGCACTTTATCATTGCCCCCAAGGTTCCAATTGTAAGAGATCCATTATCCTTTTGACATGCTCCATGGCTCCTTTTTAATCCAAAGGCCCAAAGGAAACTAAGAAAACATGTATATAGTATCTGTATTGAGCGTGACTATAGAAACTTTGATGATAGGTCCGCAGAATGGCAAAAATGTAAATTTTTTGTACCTATTTTTTTTACCAAAAAAGCTTTAGTGAGGTAAAAGCAACCATATGTTTTGGTCACCAACCCATTGAAGTTAACGGAGCATTTTATCTCATGTCCTACAAAAATCCCCAATCTTATTTATATGCAATCAACCGTAAGAAATTGTTGTTTTGGGCAAAATGCACTGGTCCATCAACTTTGGAGGCTTGTAGTGACTAAGGGATGAGAAAAATTACAAGTTTCTCATTTTTTCCATATATAGTAGTTATTGAACTATAAGCTCATGAAAGTATTTTTCAAAATGAGTGGATCTACTATGGCTTTCGAATTTTTTCCCAAAACCCTGAAAGGACACTTTTATGTCCTGTTAGGTTACCATTCTAGTGTTAAGGTCGGTTGAAGATTCTTCGGGGTTCGGGTCTGAGCTCATTCGACCGCATTGGGGAATGTACCATCTGGTGTCATTTGAGTCTCGACTGGATTCTAAAGGGTAGCATGCATCATGCGCGGACTAAGCAAAAATTGACAGCGCGTGATTCTGAGCCCCGAGTATCGAGTTACAATGTGGAGGAAAAATGGCGCATTTGGCGGTTAAATGCTTACAGATGCATTTCCCGTTTTTTGGCGGCCTTAGATGACGAACTCAGAAAAGTTGAAGGGTGGTGAGGTTTGCATGGCATTGGCCTGATACAGTGAAAATCCGGCCAGCAATTTGTGATTCCGACCTCCGGTCATTACATGGGGTCATGGTGGAAGTAGGCCAAAAAAGACACTATGGGGGGGTTCTTTGAGTACTCAAAAGGGCCACATCGAAGGCAGTTCAAGAGCTAGCTGCCACATGGCGGGTAGGGTGGTCCCACATGCACGGCCCGCGAGCAGTAGCGCAGGGTACAAGTCCTCAAGAGGGCGCCCATAGTGGGTATCGAAGTGAGTTGGAGAGCTTGGAGCTCCGGCTATGGAGCGAGTGTCGTTGGCGCTGCGCGAGGCGGTCGGTGGTGGTCCGTGGCGGATTTTGGCCAGCTAGGAGGCGCGCGCGTGCGGGCGGCAAGTTAGAGGTGATGACATGGCACCCCGTAGGGTCGGGGCCGTTTTCCATCGTGCGGACCTCGAGGTCCCCCCGCCCAAAGTCTTTTGAAGGAAAACTTGCCTTTAGGAGCAACGACGGCGCCGTCGTTTGTCCCTAAAGGGCTCTCACATGTGAGTGTGCAAGTGTGGCCTCGGGATGTGTTCAAATTGGTCAAAGCAAGGTCAATCCTCCCTAGAAGAGTGCCACATGTCGGCTGACCATGAAAAATGCCTAAAAACTCAAAAACGAGCCCAATAAAGGGGCCAAACTCTTTGTAAAAAAGGAGTCTCTTTGTATTTTTGCATGGTACATATAAGAGAGCAAGTGAGAGAGAGAGTGAGAAGCTTAGAGGAGCATTGTAATGGGGTTTTGAAGCTATTCATGGACAACCCTCTTGGCCAATTGTGCCGTGTCGCTCCCCCCTTCCCCTTTTCCCTTTGCCGTCTCGTCTAATGCCAGCCGCAGTGCTGTTGAAGCGTGTGTACGCCCTGATCGTTGGTGCTTTGCAAAGAGAGAGAGAGAGAGAGAGAGAGAGAGAGAGAGAGAGAGAGAGAGAGAGAGAGAGAGAGAGAGTGGAGGGAGGTAGAGCAGGTGTAGTGAGGTGTGGACTCATTTTGCAATCTTGGAAAGCGCGTGTGCGCTTGGGAACGGTGCAAGTGAAGCGCGTTATGTGCAGATTGTCGTTTTGAAGGTGTCTTCGAGTGGATTGGGGTGTTGTGTTGACCCTCGGCTATAGAGAGGCATCGTCAGTTGTGCCGGGTGTCATACCTCATTCCCCCTCTCCAACGTCGCTAAGTTACAAATAAACTAGCGACGCCGTGAATTTTCACTTTTAAGCGTCGCACTGCGAGGCCGCTAATGTGAAGTACCTCTTGTAGTGTTATGTCTCCTACATGTTAATCCGTTGGTTTCACTCCACAAAGATACACCATTGGCAATGAGCATACCCCGTGCTATTACACATGTGTAAAAGTAACTTTCCATAGTGATTCGGCTCTTTCTCATCCACTAAAGAATAATCATACAAGTGAACTTCCTCCAACTCCCTTGAAATGTATGGCATATCAAATTGTTGAGTATCACGTTGCAATGTTTTTGTGCGAGCATTCATATCCCCAAATACAATAACATCACCTTCACCTTTGCAATAAGCAATATCCTCTTCTAAATCAAAAAATGGATGATCTCTATCCATGCAAGCATAAAAGAGAGAATCATGATGAGGAATGTAGCAACCGGCTACAAAAATGGGTGCTCTTTCTGGTGTCATAATTTTCAGCCATACATAACGTTTGTACTTGTCATCTTTCACAATTGATACAAAATCTTTCAATCCTTTCTTAAACATGCATACTACCCCTCCTTGTCCTCTTCGTTGCTTAAGATTCTTTGACCACATCAATGAATGTACATTGTAATTCTCCAAGCCGTTAATCCTTTGTGTATCATGCTCCCAAGTTTCAACAAAAAGTACAACATCGGCTTTGCTTGTTAGTTCATCAATGTCAACCCCCGCATTCCATGGGTATCCGTTACAATTCCAAAAGCATAGTTTCAATTGTAACTCGGTCTCATAGGTCACGCATCCCTATTTGCTCGAGGGATTTGTCTCCTCCTTGGGTACATTTTCTTCATGAGAGATCTCCTTGTTTTTCTTATTCTTTTCCTCATGCCTTGAAACACATATTTTTTTGCTTAATAGTGCGATCTTCACATACAAAACATTTTGTATCCCTCAAATAGATCCAACTCAGATTATCAAGGATAATCTTTCGCTTGGTCTCATGTGGCATGGTGCATACAATTGGCCGTTCTTCCGAGCGAGGAGCTCCTTGCTTCCCCACTCTATGTGCTCCATAGACCATAACTCCGGACATACCAAAGTGGGTTTTGAAGAAATCTTCGATAACAATGGCAAGAGAAGGAGGTGTCTCTAGCTTCTCTTTGGAAATTCTACGAATAACAATGTTCTTGGAACGTCGCTCCCGTTCCTCCAACTCCTCCACATCCACATTCTCAACATTATTTGTTTGAACCATATCTTGCATGAGTGAGGAATTAGAAACCACATTGCTACCACATACATCAACCCAAGACTTTTTTGTGCATACATTTTTCATGTCGCATACATTTCGGCTCATGGTGTCAAATTTCTCCTCTTTCAATACATGGTCATGCTCTACTTTGCTCAATCCGCTCCTTCAAAGCATTCAAGTCCACAAGAGAGCGTTTACATTCCTTCACTTCCTCTTCAAGTTGCATCAAACGTGTTGTTGCATCTCAAGTGTCCTCTTGAGATTCTCATTCTCAACCACAAGTACCTTCAGTGTGCCATTCTCCATTGCCAGTGCTCGTAAGTCTTTGCCTTGTTTGTTTACGGTCTCTTGCAATGATACCAAGTATTCCATGATCATGGTTTCCAATGTAAGATCCCCAACCCGCCTACACCAAGATCGGGATGGGATCCTTGACAGGTCTCTAGGTCTTATAAAAATCGGAGTCTCTAGACAAGAAAAATCCAAGGAATAAACCTTTGCCATTGACAATGGCTTGGATCTATAGCTTTAGAAGAAGACCTAGTCCTGTCTGGCAGCGGAAACGGGATAACGTATTCAAACAGCCTACCAAAAAAATTCTTATTCCGGCCCTATAACTTCATCATTCAAATTATGGTTTCCTTAACCAACGCTTTTTTCCCCCTAACATATGTGAGGGCACAGCCGTTGGTGGATTCCTCTTCCAAGTGAAGAAGTTTCTAAAACGTTTTAGTGCGCGGGAATGGATAGTTACCTGACTAATCAGGTCCACCCTTCCATGATTGACAACCTTAGTCAATCCCCACTTACCACCTCGCACTCACACAAGATTCGTTTATTTTATTATCACATTGTTTTAACATTTAAAATAATGGTTTCTTTTAACGTTCCATCATGGTAATTCCTTGAAGACAGCATTGAAAGCATTCTTTTAGCAAACAGACATCTTTACACTTAAGACATGGTACTGTCAATCAAAACATTTTCCATAATAACCATGACCAGTACTCGTCTTGTCTCAAGACCACCTAAGGGTGAAAAACGGCACCCATTCCTTGTTCAAATCCGGAGTGGAATAAACCCCCACCCAAGGTTCCGGGTGCCCATACACCAAACTACTTGCCCATACAACCGGGCGGCTCCCCTAGGATAAAAACGGTATCCTAACTTATGTAGAAACATCAAGACATGACACGGAGTAGAAACTCATCGTTCATGGGGGTAACCGACTTAACCGTGGCTAGAAAGCCAATCATTATCATCAATTTATATCAAGGAGTCAGAGGTGTCTTGAGACAAGCTGTCTTAAGGATGATCAAACATATCTTTCCTAATTCAACCAGTTTTAAACCAAACAATTCTTTCCTATATTATAAACAAATGCACGTTGGAAGTTACCTTCTGTTTTCAGCCAGTTTATCCTTCTTACGTATGCAATGCTAACTTATAAAATAACTTAAACTAATTAAAGACTTAATTGAACAATGGGATACCCACCTGGGATTGATTGGCCATCTGCTGCTGGCTGGCGCCTGAAGACTCTCCTCCGTAGGCCTACTACTAGGCTCGGCTTCGTCGTCGTCGATGCTCTAGTTCGTTTTGGAGCTACGTCCTCATTATCAGATGTAGGATTTTCTCGGGTCCTTTTTGGTATCATAACTTCTTATCCTTATAAAAAGGACGTCTCATTATTAGGTAAATAGTTGAAAATGTAGACTTAACCTTTGTATTCAACCGTAACCCCTCCAAGGTTAAATTTATAGTCTTAATTGGTAAATTCTTAACCTAGTAATTTCTTATTTGTCTATATAGGTATGATAACTTTTTTCACCGCTTTGCTAAGGGTTTTCTAATCTCTCCTAACTTTCTTATAATTTTCTATATCTTTTTCCTAATTTTTCCATCAACTTTTAAGCTAATAATCTACTTATTTTGGGCTCAATATTTATTGTATTTAATTTCTCTTAAAGATTTCATTTCCTTAACTTGATATCATAGGTTTTTAATTACTATAGTTTTTCTAAAAACTTTTAACCACAAAGTCTATTTATTTTAATTAATCATTTGCTAAAAATGGGACTTTTGGTCAATTATAATTTCATAACCTCACTAATTAACTATGGTATAATTACCACAAGTAGATTATGATATTTTTGACTTCTGGGAATTAACTTATTATTTTCCAACTTAGTTATATAATTTCCATCTTCAATTTTCAGCTAAAATTAGGATAATTTGACTTAAATAAATACTTATACTACTTTTCTAACCTTGACATATTTACCATAGCCTCTTTATTATGTAAGCTAACTGTGATAAATAGAATGTAATCATATAACATGATTTACTAATTTCTCCCTTGAAATTTACACCAAAATTAGGATATTTTGACATAGATAAATATCTATACTACTTTTCTAACCTTGGCATAATTAGCATGGCCTCTGATAAATAGCATGTAATTATAGCACATGATTTACTAATTTCCCTCTTTAGTTTTTAGCTAAAAATAGTGTAATATGACTTAGATAAATATCTATGCTACGTTTCTAACCTTGGCATAATTATCACGGCCATTGTACCCTATAATATATCTCTGATAAATATCATGTAATTATAGAACATGATTTACTAATTTCCCCCTAAAAACAACATAATTCCACTAAGATAATTAGTTAAACTAATTATTTGACATCAGAATAATTATCACAAGTTTCATAAACTCTAACTAACCTCTAATAAATAACTCAATTCAATTTGAATCTATTTGCTAATTTCCCCTATTTAATTTGTCTAAAAATCATAGTTTTTCTACTAAAATAATTAGCTAAATTAAATATCTGAGCTTTCCCTAATTATTATGGGTTATTGAACACCTAATTAACCATTGATAAATATATCACAACATTTAAGTTCCATTTACTAATTTCCCCTATTTAAATTACTCAAAAAACAGAGTATTTTTGCTTAATTGATTATCTAGATTAATTTTCTTAGCTTTTTCTAATTATCACGGGTTTTTGAACACCTAATTAACCACTGATAAATATATCACAACATTTGAATTCCATTTACTAATTTCCCCTATTTAAATTACTCAAAAAATAGAGTATTCTTTTAAATTATTTAGCTAGATTAATTTTCTGATGTTTTCCTAATTATCACGGGTTCTTGAACACCTAATTAACTACTGATAAATATATCACAACATCTGAAATCCATTTACTAATTTCCCCTATTAAAATTGTTCAAAAAACACAGTAATTATGCCTAATTAATTAGAAAAACTTCTCAGAAAATTATAGGATAATTTTCCTAGATTAATAACTGTCTAATGCATTTCTTATAATTACTTCAACTTAATCTAATCTTAATTAATATATTTACCATTAATTCATGGTTAATTTGGCTAATTTCAGGCCTATTATAATAGTATAATTAATTAGCTTAGTGTTACTAAGCTTAATTCTAATAATCAACAGAGATTAATTAATTAAGAGAGGTTTGAGGAGCATACATGGGCCTAATCTTTGATTTATTAACAAATATCTTAATCTAATCTTGCTAGTTAAGCAAGATTAGACTAATTACCGTTTAGGTTAATCAATTAGAGATTAATCTCTAATGATTTCTGCGTAGTGTCCTCTCTAGATGAGAGAGAGAGTATCAAGGCTCCGAGTCTCTGTAAAATGTGAAGCTAAGGGTCCTATTTAAAGTTTTCTGGCACTCATAAGCTCTCACCGACTGAAAAAGGAAGTTGCTTGAAGTTCAAGCAGCCCCAACAAGTCAAAAAATGCCCCCTGCTGCTAAATGAGTCCGTGGCAGGTCAGTAATGACCCTCCCATTACCTGCCAGCTTTTAAAATGTCAATTTTGTTATAATTTGACCTAGTTTTGCTTAATTGGTAAATATCTTGTAAATATCTAGGAGAACTTTAATAAAGTCTATGCTTAAATGATTACTGCAACCCTTCAATTTTACCTATTTTACTTAATTCACAGTGTAAACTTTCAGGGGTCATAAGTATGCCAGTTTTTATCGGAATTCAATTCTGAAAATTTCTAGCCCGGGGTTTGTTGTGCTTAAGATTCAAAAAATACCAATATTTTCCATGATCGGACAATTCTACATTGCTTTTCAATAATCATATCAGTTTGATTAAGCTTTATACAACCTTTAAGGTTTCAGAAACTGGAAACCTTACATCCGATGTCGTTGGTTGGGTGGTTGGGTTGCTATCTCCATAGTTAGGATATTTTGGATCATTTTCCACAATGGTTGTGGACCTTGTTGAAGAAGAAGAACCCTTGCGAGTGCCTGAAGATATTGTGTGTAAAATAAGATATAAGAGTCAATTTTTCTAAACCTCTTCACTTTGGAAATGTTGTTACAGAAATGACTTCCATAACTCTAAAAACTTATGTCATTACATCAATGTGTAGAGGGCTTTGTGCTCTTCGATTGAGGCTATAGATCACCCAAATCGGAGTTCGAATGAAGAAGTTATGATCAAAAGAGTAAACTGATGTATACTAGGTCAAAAACGGATGTGTTTTTTGTTGGAGAGAGAGAGAGAGAGAGAGAGAGAGAGAGAGAGAGAGAGAGAGAGAGAGAGAGATCAAAAAAAGGGGGTTTGCTGGGTTGGAAAAAACACTGGTGATGTTAAATTGTAGACTCAAAATTAGCAAGTGAATAGGTAGCCTTATTATGTACCAAGGCAGTCGTAAATACACCCAGCAAACAGACTGTTGGTTATTGTAAAGAGGAGTATATGGGATCTTTTTAATGCTAAAACTCGACTAGTACCTAGATTCGTATCTTACTCTAAGTGTGGATTTAGCAATAGGTGACATGTGTAGTAGGAAGGCTA
This sequence comes from Adiantum capillus-veneris, assembly GCF_014529385.1. Lineage (NCBI taxonomy): Eukaryota > Viridiplantae > Streptophyta > Polypodiopsida > Polypodiales > Pteridaceae > Adiantum > Adiantum capillus-veneris. The sequence continues at coordinate 135,916,385 of NC_140943.1, read as the reverse complement.
ATGGGGCTCATCAAAAAATTGATAGAGCATCAATCGCTCCAGAAGAGCTTATATATCGATATCAGTATAAGCTTTGAGCTCAATCTCCCACAAAGGGCTATGACTATAGTATCTGACTGTAAGAGAAGAGACTGCGAGACTTGTTGAGATGAGAGAGAGAGAGAGAGAGAGAGAGAGAGAGAGAGAGAGAGAGAGAGAGAGAGAGAGAGAGAGAGAGAGAGAGACGAGACGAGACAAGAGACACACCATGTACGCTCCCAAAGACTGATTCATATTGAGGACAAGATATAAATATGTAGGTGAGACCAAGTTGAGTAGAGTGAGCCATATATAGCTCCAACACCCCCACTCAAACAAAGGCCTCTAGCTTTGGATGAAAAAAACCCTTGGGGTTCAAGGGAAAAACCCAAGCCCCTATACAATGTGAAAATATGAACTAGCGATGATGATGTAAAAGTGAATTGTGTATCTATGTACAAATATACAAGTGACTCAGAGATCACAATGTGCAAATGTGGAGTGTACGTAGTGCATGGTACCTATAGGATTACAATGTCATATGTACAAAGCTACACAATAGCGGAGAAGCTAATCTAGAAAGAGTGAGGCCAAAGCAACTCCAAGCTCCCAGCGCAAGAGGATGAAACGTGACTCGTTGAGACCTTTGGTAAGAATGTCTGCAATCATCTGGTCACTTGGGCAGTGCTCAACCATAATGGTTCCTTTGCGTACTTCATACCTGACATAATGATAATGGACAGCAATGTGCTTTGACTTATTATGTTGAACATAGTCTTTTGCAAGGCTAATAGCACTTTGGTTGTCACACCGCAAGGGTGTGCTAGAAAGAGGAGAGTGACCAATATCAACCAGCATTTGTGGAAGCCAGATTAGCTCACGAGCTGCAAGTTACTCCACGATATATTCTGACTCGATTGTAGAAACTACAACACAGCGTTGTTTCTTGGTGGTCCAAGAAACATGACAACCATTTAAAAATAATTAATTTCCACTAGTAGATCGCATAGATAAATGTGAGCTTGCCCAGTCTGCATCTTTGTAACCCAAAATAGAAAGAGATTGCATGGAATCCGATGTGAGTTGTCGACGATAGACCAAACCAAAATCTGTAGTGCCTTTCAACTATTTCAATACACGCTTTACTATAGACCAATGCTTAAGAGAAGGACGTGCAAGATGTTGTCCAAGATAATTAGCAACAAACAGAATATTAGGACGAGTATTCATGCCAACAAGCTGAAGATATCCAATCAAGTTAGCATAAGATTGATTTGTGAGAAGTTGACCACCATTGTCAGAAGTGTTCTTCGTAGAGCTCACAAGACAAGGTGTGTTGTTGGCTGAATGTGCGGATTCCATACCAAATTTTTGAATAGTATCTGCAATAATCTTTGTTGTCGAAGGAATAAAATATCTTTAGTACGGTTTTGTTAAATCCGAATGCCAAGACACGAGTGAATCTCTCCAAGATCCATCATATCAAATGCAGAAGAGAATAACTTTTTCACTTGCTGAAGAAATTTCAAATCATTGGAAACAAGGATGGTATCATCCACATAAAGAGCAAGAATCACAAAGCTGCTACCTTGGTGTTTAATGTATAAGTTGGGGTCTGAAGAGCAAGAGATGAATCCTTTAGAGGTGAGAAAAATATCAAATTTTGTATACCAGGATCGCGAAGCTTTTTTGAGACCATATAGTGCCTTATGGAGTTGAGCAACAAGGTCTTCTTTACCTGGAATAACAAACCCTTTTCATTGTTCCATAGAAATTTCCTCTTCCAAGTTACCATTAAGAAAAGCAGTTTGCACATCCATTTGATGAGCTTCTAAATCAAATTGAGCAGCAAATGCCAATAAAACTCGAACACTTGTAATGCGAACAACTACTGAAAAGGTCTCTTGATAATCAACACCAGCTACTTGGGAGTAACCTTTTGCAACTAGATGTACCTTGAACTTGTCAAAAGATCCATCTGCTTTTGCTATTGTCTTATACACCCACTTACACTTAATAGCTGCACGACCAGGACGTAGTTCAGTTAGTATCCATGTACCTTTAGAGATAAGAGAATCGTACTCTGCTTCCATAGCCTCTTGCCATTGATCCTTTTGTGGTGAAGAGATAGCTTCATCATAAGTAACGGGATCTTCAAAAGTAGACAAATCATTATCAACAATATCGTCATCATAAACATGACATGAGCCATGTTCAAAATCAATAGGCAGATCAACAAAAATATCAATATCATCATTGGCAACATTTGGAATGGATGGTTGTAAAGAGGAAAGTTTCTCTTTAGGAATAGTTTCATCATCTGAAAGATATGAAAAAGACTGAAGCAATGATTTAGTATCATCAGAATCATCCATGGACCATGATCCTCCCATAAGTTTTTCGTTAAAAGTGGCATCACGATTCATAATTACTTTCTTGGAGGAACGGTCATAGAATTTGTAACCTTTGGAAGTGTCAGAATATCCTATAAAAATAACTTTAAGGCCAGGAGCATCAGGCTTTGTTCGTGTTTCTTTGGGAATATGAATATACACAATGCACCCAAAGGTTCAAAAATGAGATACAGAAGGAATGTCACCTGTCCATGATGTGATGGGTATCTTACCAGAGGGTGCAGTAGTAGGAAGCTGATTCTAAATAAATACTTTTGTCAAAGTAGCTTCAGCCAAGAAAACACGAGATAAACTAGAATGAACCAGCATATATCTTACAGCATTGAGAATAGTGCGATTCTTTCATTCAGCAATGCCGTTCTGTTGAGGTGAATATGGAATAGTGTGTTCATGATGAATTCCACTGTCAGCACAGTAACTCACAAACTCTTGAGAAACATATTTGCCTCCATTGTCACTACGAAGCTTCTTAAGGCGACGACCGGTTTGAAGTTCTGCAGCCTTGTGGAATTGTTTGAAAACAGATAAGGCCTCATATTTTTGTCTAAGTAGAAATACAGTCGTATACTGTGAGAAATCATTAATGAAAGTAATGAAATAGCGATATTGTGATCTCAAAGAAGGTAGAGGTCCACATATATCAGTATGAACAAGATCCAATATGTCATGAGAATAAGTTGTATTTGAAAGAGGAAAGGGTTTACGATTATGTTTCCCAAAAGCACAAAACTCACAAATTCCCACATGGGGATGGGCTTTAATATCCATGCCATGAACAAGATCACGATGCTGAAGATCAAAGAGTTTTCAGAAATCGGCATGAACAAAATGGTGATGCCATACTTTGCAATCATGATCACCTGGAGCAGTGACAACATTTGCTATAGTATCGTTGACAGAGAGAGTTTAAACAAATTACCATTTCAAGGAGCAGTGGCTATAGTCTGTCCATCTTTCTCAATTCTGCAGTTGGTATGATCAAATTCAACAAACAGACCAAGATCAACAAGTCTAGCAATTGAAAGAAGATTATGTTGAAGATCTAGTACATGTAATACTCCTTGCAAGATTCGAGTGGAATACCCTTTACTTGACAAGTCGTATCATCAGAAAGATAAACAACACGTTGAATTGGTCGTGGATGATAGTTATGGAGCCACTTAGACTGATATGCCATGCATATTTCTTGTAGCACCAGAATCGACAATAATAAGTGATCCATCACGTACATGAAGTATTCTGTCTGGAGCAACTGAACATAGGACCCAGATTTTTTCTGGTACAATATTGTTCCGATATTCAGTAGCATATGCTCTATTATGATGTGTGTCGAATCGACTCTTATAGTACATATGAGTGGGATGATCAGATCGTCCACAATATTCACAAGAAGAAGAAGAAGAGTCTCTAGATAAACATGGTTGTTTCGTGGTAATATTGTGTTCTTCATCATATTGATGTTGTCGTGCGATGGCACGTTCATAATGTGAAATTGAAGTATCTAGCTTAGAAAGTTCAATGCGGACAATCTCGGCCAAAAATAGCAGGTTTTGTGCGCTGGTGTGAAAGACGTGTCCAAAGTTCTTACCAAGTGGGAAAATGAGGTTCAACATGAAATTTGAACCCAATGGGATTTTTCCACAATTTTAGGGATTTTTCCCAGCTTGTTTGGGCTTTTTACGGACAAAAAGTGACATTTTTGGGCAAAAAATGGTCAAAAATAGCCTTAAAAATACTCAAAATAGCTCAAAATGCCACATCAAAGACGCTAGCATTGTTGCTCAAGTGTGTAGGAATTTTTAGAGCCAAGAATGAGCTCATTTGGGTACATGAGCAAGGAGATACAGCCATTCCTTTACAAGGTGCTAGTATAGTCCCGTGCTGCTTCCACTACATGGTTGAGGCTGTGAGGCCTCCAATTAGGATTTCCCCTCCTCAAATAACTACTTGGGCTTCTCCAAGAAGTACTGAAGCTTCCATGAAATGGTCACGAAGAAGAATCGAAGCGTAAATTTAGGGTTCTTAACAGGTCGAATGAGCACTGCATCTGTGCAATTGGGAGAGAGGCTACACCTAATCTTCACACACACAAGAGTTTTGAGTTAGTATTGGTTCTTTTTCAAAGTGGAGCTTTCATGACTGGATTTTTGTTCTTTTTTAGTGTGTTTTTGGCTTCAAATCGTCTATGCCTTGCTTGATTTTGCTACGAATCCTCACAGTCAGAGGCCCAACGCTTTCCTAGTGGCACTGCGCACTTCTTGACATGTTTTTGGTGAACCCGACGCGAAGTAGGCTAGGGTGAGGGTTCAAAAGCTTCATTGAAGGTCTCAAAAGAAATTTTTAAATCTATGGAGCAACAAGAGCAACACAGGGTTTGGTTTGATCCAGTCACAATGCAAATGTTTCAAGCTTTTGCAGTGTTTATGCAGCAGCAGCAAAGCTGCAGAAAGGAGGGAGCTCTCCTCAACGAAAGCGCTTCAATCTGTGGTGAAGAAATTGGACCAATTTAAAGGTAAAGATGTAACAAAGTATCTTTGTGGATATGTAAAGGAGATGGAGCTTCATCGAGTGCCCGAAGCAGAGATGGTGCAAAGTTTTGAACTTGATGTGGTTCCCGAGATCAGAGAGCATGTAAGGGGAATTAGAAATGAGCATGGGGCAACTTGGGAAGCATTTTAATTAGCCTTGAAGGAAGAGTATTTCATGGAGGATTCCGAAAGGGTAACAAAGAGGACTTTCTTAGAGTGGGTAGTTTGGCCAAAAGAGAGGCTCTCGCCTACGGAAGTGATAAGGGAATTCGAACGCCGTTATGATCAACTTTCAAGAACTGAAAAGGATACTCTAAACTCGAAGAAGACAGATCTCTTTTTGCAAGCCACAGGTAAAGAGATTCAAGAGAAGTTAGAGCTACTACTTGAGGATAAGGATGCGGAACAAGGTTTGAAGACTGATTGGAATGAGGTCGAAGACGCCATTTCACTGCTAGCTAAGCGACAACGACGAAGAGACAAGATGATAGTCAACCCTACTCAATTACCAAGTGTTCTCGAGAGTCCTATAAAGCCTGTGATTGTGGTTCCAAAGAGTGACAAATCCATCCTAGATGATATTGTCAAAGGAATGCAAGAGCTCAAGTTAAAGCTTACAAGGTTAGAAGAAAAGGGGCAACCATCAGGTCAATCTACAGGGCAACGACCGCAAACCAGAGAAGGCTTTGTCAATAGATGCATATGGTGTGATAGTACTGACCATGGAAGGAGGGATTGTGAAATTTTTAAAGACGCTTTGACAAAGGAGCTCGTTTTCTTTAAAGATGGAAAAATTCACTTAAGTGAAATAGGTAAGCTCTTGGGAAAGAACTTTGGCAAAGGCGGGATGAAGAAACTAGTTGAGGACATGGCTACTAGCCATGCCATCTCAATGGTTGAGGCAGCCGCCTATGGGTTGAAGGTGGATCCTATTAAAAGAAAAGGATCAATCAAGGTTGGAGAAGAGGAATCTAATGGTATTGGAGAGCTATGGCCATGCGGTATAGAGTTAAAATGACTACACAGGTTTTACATGAAGCTGGAGATTGCATTCGGCTTGAAACAGGTTGGAATGACCCTGTCGACTCTTTGTCAGTGCATGCATATATTTCCAAATTTCAAGCAAATGAGGCCATTGCTGAAGAGAAACGTAGGCGAGAATGGGGATGAAGGGCCTTCAAAGCGGGCAACGAGGAGTGGAGGTAGAAATGACACAGTGCCTCCTAGATCACCTTCCCCGCAACAAATGCATGTCCCCAAAGTGCCTATGCAAGAAGCCTCTAAAGACAAGAAGAAGGATGCAACAAAATCGAAAGCAAAGGGTACGTCCTACAAACTCCAATCCAATATAGAGGTAGCAACGGATCTCAAAAAGGTTTTGGAAGAGAGGATTCTAAACAGTAAGGTGGAATTTACCTTGGGTGAGGTCCTTGGTATAGCAAAGCAGGAATTCCACGAAGAAATAATTGATATCATAAAGAGGAAGCGACCATCTCTTACTGAATCTATCCATGTACAGGGTGAAGAAGAGACTTTAAATGCACAAGGTGTACAGGTCTATGGCAAACAAGGTGATGAAACTATTGTTGGATGCTACAAGTCTAGGGGAGGAGTAAAACACGTTCGCTTCTTGGATGATGAAGATGAAGTGGAGACCACTCACAAGAGCCACTACTTGAATAGTCACTGGGCAAGAGCAACTACTGAGACACTGTTAAAAGTGGGAGACTTGGAAGAGCCATACATTACATTGATAGATCATGGGTCAGAAATTAACCTCATGTCAAAGAGTCCTTATCAAAAAGAAAAATGGCCAATTGATATAAATCATGGATGGATGATTCGTGCAGCAAACAACTCATCAAGGGAGATGTACGGAGCTTGTGCAAATGTTAAGGTGACTATAGGGGATGTGAAAAATGACCAGAATTTCTTTGTACAGGAGATGTCTACATATCCTCTTATCCTTGGGCAGCCATACATCACTGCTACTCGCATGGAAACCAAGGTGATGGATGATGGGTCAGCTTATGCAAGAATAAGGAGCAGGGATGGGAAGCGTGCAGTACAATTCCTTACTGTTTGTGTGGACCATGAAAGGAACCGTGAAAGTCTTAGAGAGAAACCCTTGCCAAAGACGAACAAAGAATTCAAGGACACTAGGGATATGAGGGGTTTTGGCCATGTACCATTGTAGAGCGGGATTGCAGTGGTACAAGAAGAGAAAGGTTCTTGCATGATGTATATGCAAAGGATACATTTTCTACATGTTTTGTAGGATTATCTGACTATGTATCTATTGCTTTTACAGAGTGTGAGGACTTCAAGCGGCGTGAACGACAACATGTAAATAGTGTACAAAGAGGTTTGAAGATGAATGGTTTGCTAGAAGATGATGAATGCATTGCAGGTGTGTTTTATGAGTGTTCTTTTGTGGATACTATGCAAGATTTGGAGTCTTTAGTGGATTGCAATTTGCATATGGGAAGTGAGGTCGTGAAAGTATGCTCAATAGAAATGTACAAAGTCATTGAGGATTTCAAAAATGCTCAAAGTGTTGATGTACGAGTGGAGACTAAGTATAAGTCCGTGGCAAAGAAAGTGAAACCAGTGGCATTACCTCTACCAAAAGACTGCACAAATAAGATGGAACAAGTTGCTTTGCAACCTAGCCTTCGTGACCCAAGCAAGATTGGACACAAGTTCACAAAGGATTCTTTGAAAGAGTTAAAGGTTGGTTGCGAGGACAGTTTGACAAAAGTTGAAAAGATATTCTTTGAAGACATGCTTGCCAAACACGGAAAAGCTTTTGCATTTGAGCCTTATGAGATAGGGTGTGTTGATCCATCCATTGTTGCTCCTATGGTGATCTTCACTATCCCTCATGTACCTTGGAACTTGAGACCTATTCCTGTTCCAAAGGCTCATTTGCCAAAACTCATTGAATTACTTAATGAAAAGATCAAGATGGGTATCTTGGAGCCTTCTTGTGCTCCGTATTCAAACAGGTGGTTCACAGTTCCGAAGAAAAATGACTCTTTACGCTTTATTCAGGATATGCAACCTGTAAATAAGGTGACAATCATAAATGTGGGTATAGGGCCAATTGTCGATGAGTTTGTAGAGGCATTTGCAGGGAGGGCAATATATTCTATGGGAGATTTGTACTCAGGGTATGATCAATTCCAACTAGCAATGGAAAGCAGGGACCTGACTACCATGAGGACACCCTTGGGTTTAGTAAGGATGTGCACCTTACCTCAGGGGGCAACTAATTCCGTTGCACATATGATGAATGGTATGAACAAAGTCCTATGTGACTTCATACCTCAAACTACAATGCCTTTCCTTGATGATGTGCCAATCAAAGGATGTGATGTAAGTGATAAAGATGTGGCTCTAAACTCGAGGGGGTGCCGAAAGTATGTGGCAAGCCATATCAACAATTGTGATGTCAAGGTTGGAAGAGGTGAACATTACCTTGTCCGGCCTAAAGTCAGTGTTTGGTGTGAATGAAGTTCTTATTGTGGGACATATGTGCGGGCCATATGGTAGAAGGCCTTGTCCTGCAAAGATTGATGTAATCCAGAGAATGAAAGAGAAATGTATAAATTTCACTGAGGTTCGAAGGTTCTTGGGTGCATGTGTGTTTTATGTTATCTGGATTCCGCACTATGCACATGTAGCAGAGCCTTTGTATCAGCTTTTGAGAAAGAACAAAAGGTTTCAATGGGAAGAAATGCATACCCATGCCATGAGGAAATTAAAGAAGTTGCTGCTTATGTATCCAACTTTGAGAAAAACAAACTATGAATGTGGAAGATATGTAATTGTGACAGTGGATACCAACCCCACTGGAATTGGATGGACGATTGGGCAAGATGATAATGATGGCAAGCGATATGTGGTGAGATTTGGAGCAAAAGTCCTAAGTGCTCGTCAACGCAACTATCCACAGGTAAAAAGAGAGTTATGGGGAGTAGTCACAGCTTTGAAATGTGACAAAGAGTATTTGATAGGAGCAAATGTAATCGTGGAGACTGATTGTGTACCCCTTCTTGAAATGATAACAAGTTGCTAAACTCCCGACATTGCTATGTTGAGATGGATTGCCTACATAAAGTCCTTGAATCTAGAATTTAAGCATATTGCAGGGAAAGATAATCCAGTTGCAGATATGCTTTCAAGAGCAAGGTATGAAAAAGAAGAAGACATGGTTGTCGAGGGCGATGATGTAGGCACACAGTTCTATAGTATCTCTCATGCCAAGGGTGATCATGTTTGCCTGTCAAATGCACTTGAGTCATTTACAGAGGACCTATATCAAGGTGATTGGTTGCTCATTGGACGCTATCTGAGCACTTTGACAAGGCAAGAAGGGTGAACTGATCAAGAGTTCAAAAGAATATGGAGAAAGGCCTATGGATACTTTTTGAAAGATGGGTACTTATGGAAGCGTCCAAAACAAAGAAATGGAATTCTAGTGAGAGTCGTGAATGATAAGGACGCTCAAAATGAGCTTATGAAAAAGTTTCATGAGAGTCTCTATGCTAGACATAGAGGTGTATGGTCCACCTTCACTAAAATGAAAGAGAGGTATTGGTGGAAAGGTATGTATAAAGATGTATCTCACTTTGTGGAGTCCTGTGAAACCTGTCAAATGTATTCAAATGTACGTCATCGTGATGGGTTGCACCCTACTTACCCATTGGTCATGCATTACAAGTGGGTAGTAAATCTGGTTACAATGCCATTGGGCTTATGGCAAATGAGATACATAGTGCTTGCACAAGAAGACTTAACCAACCAAGTTGAAGGTCGTGCTCTAAGAACAAAAAGCACAGAAGGGATATGTAAGTTCCTCTTGGATGATGTAATTAGCCGTTATGGCTGTGCTGGAAAAATAACAGCGGACAGGGGTGAGTTGGATGCTGAAAAAGCAAGGGAGCTTTCTCTAGGTTGGGCATTAAACTTGCTCTCACTACTGCATATAATCCTGAGGGAAATGGTAAATCGGAGCGTGGGCATCCTCCTATCATTAAAGATTTAGCTAAGGCCAGCAAAGGTAAAATGAGAGAGTGGCCTAGGTTGTTGCCTTATGCTTTATGGGATGATCGTACAACTCATAGCTCGGTTACTGGTTATATGCCTTTTGAGTTGATGTATGGTCAGAAACCTATAATGCCAATTGAGGATGTAATTCCCACATGGAATGTATTACCTTGGGAAGATGGAATGAGTAGGGAAGACCTTCTTGCTTTGCACATACAACAGTTAGAAAGAAGGCCCCAAGATATTGAGATTGCAGTAGTACGATTGAAAGATGCAAGGTTAAAGAATAAGGACAGATTCGACAAGAGGCATAGGCTCACACCTAAAGCTATTGAGGAAGGTGATTGGGTGTTGGTGTATGATAGTAGTCTTGAAAACCAACATTCAACAATAAGAAAGCTTTCAAAGAGATAGTTTGGTCCTTATGTGGTTCAACATGTACATGGGAATGCGACTTATACCTTGCATGAATTAGATGGGACAAAAATGAAGATTCCCATTGCAGGGAAAAGAATCAAGTTATTCAAAATAAGAGGAGATAAATATCCCTTTCATTCACAGGAAGGTCAAAATGAATGCTCTGATGAAAATGGTATGGATGTGGATGAAGAACAAGAGGATGATGCGTTAGATTTTGTTGCAAGCGATGATGAAATCGACATGTATGTTGATTTGAATGAAGACTGAACCTGCAAAAGATATGTGTGGCAAATGCCAAAGGATGTGCAGGTTTAGAGAGGGTGGATGTCGTGCGATGGCACGTTCATAATGTGAAATTGAAGTATCTAGCCTAGAAAGTTCAATGCGGGCAATCTCGGCCAAAAATAGCAGGTTTCGTGCGCTGGCATGAAAGACATGTCCAAAGTGCTTACCAAGTGGGAAAATAAGGTTCAACATGAAATTTGAACCCAATGGAATTTTTCCACAATTTTAGAGATTTTTCCCAGCTCGTTTGGGCTTTTTACGGACAAAAAGTGACATTTTTGGGCTAAAAATGACTAAAAATGGTCAAAAATAGCCTTAAAAATACTCAAAATAGCTCAAAATGCCACATCAACGATGCTGGCGTTGTTGCTCAAGTGTGTGGGAATTTTTAGAGCCAAGAATGAGCTCATTTGGGTATATGAGCAAGGAGATATAACCATTTCTTTACAAGGTGCTAGTGCAGTCCCGTGCTGCTTCCACTACATGGTTGAGGCTGTGAGGCCTCCAATTAGGGTTTCCCCTCCTCAAATAACTACTTGGGCTTTTCCAAGAAGTACTGAAGCTTCCATGAAATGGTCACGACGAAGAATCGAAGCGTAAATTTAGGGTTTTTAACAGGTCGAATGAGCACTGCATCTGTGCAATTGGGAGCGAGGCTACACCTAATCTTCACACACACAAGAGTTTTGAGTTAGTATTGGTTCTTTTTCAAAGTGGAGCTTTCATGGCTGGATTTTTGTTCTGTTTTAGTGTGTTTTTCGCTTCAAATCGTCTATGCCTTGCTTGATTTTGCTACGAATCCTCACAGTCAGAGGCCCGACGCTTTCCTAGTCGCACTGCGCACTTCTTGACAACGTGCCCAACAATCATCTTCAGTATGGCCATTTTTGTAAGAACATTGCTTATTGAGAAATTTGAGGCGAGAGAAAACATTACGGCGATGGCCACTTCTGCGGTTTCCTCGTTGAAATGGACGCCTTCAAGCATAAAAAGCACGTTCCATCTGTCGTGACTCGGTCTCCTCTTGTGAAATCATAGTTGTATCATGACCATCATTACGACGTTCTTGACCTTGAGAGTATTCAATTAAAGACATGCAGCCTTGTTCGAAATCCAGACCATCTTTATTGGAGAGAATAGTAACAATGTTATCATAAGAGGAGTCCTTCATCGTATCAAGAAGAAGTGTAATCAGTTGCTTTTGTGGAACAGGATCACCTGCAGCATCAAGTTGATTAATAATGGACATGAAATATTCATATGTCCCGTCATGGCAGTACCAACTTCATATTGTAACTTGTTAAGCAACCCTCTCAAATAAAGTATTTTTGTAACAGATTTCTTCTAAAAGTTTGCAATAAGGTACTTCCATACGTCGTGGGAAGTAGGTAGTTCATACATATCAAGCAAAAGGGAATCGGTAAGAGAGAAAAGAATATACCGACGAGCTGCTTTATCACGTCATTGCCAATCCGTATAGGCAAGAAGAAGAAAAAAAGGTTTGTAATTTCCAGAGTCACTACCATGGCAAGTGTTTCTTTCGCCACCTTCAGTGGAAAGAAGGGAGAAGATCTCACCACCGACTTTTTGGATGATTTTGACATTGCTTGTGTCGTCTCCAACAAAGATGACGACGCTTCACGACCTAGAATTTTTCCTCTACTGATGAAAGTAAAGGCCATGTCTTGGTATAATGCATTGCCCCAGGCCACCAAGAATGCATGGGATGTGTTAAGGGCTGCTTTTGTAAAGAGGTTTGGTGGAGGCACAACCTCGGAGAAGCTATGGCAGTTACTGATAGAATTAAAGCAGGGAGGTCTGCTTGAGTATGCCACCTACGAGTCCAAATTTGTGGACTTATGGGAGAGATGGGTTGCCTCACTGGAGTAAGAAGAAGGAGCGCCTAATTTCCTAAAGAAGGACCGTTTCATTGCTGGTCTATGGTCGCCGCTTAGAGAGAAGGTGAAGGGAAGGTTTCCTGCAACCTATGAGTTGGCAGTCGAAGTAGCCCGCCTTAAAGACAAGAAGCTGTGCATACAAGCAAGAGTAAACGAGTCAGAGGAAACAAGCTCGGCCCGACCAACCCCAGTGACTGCAACAGCCAATCATAGATCCCAACCGCAAGAGGCATCCGAAGACTAGCAAGACCTGCTAAGTCGCATCACCACCCAACTAGAGAGTTTATTTGTGCATCTGGTGTAGCAAGGGCATGCCCCTGTCAGGAATCAAGAACAAGGAAGAGGACAACGAAGGCAAAACCAAGAGTACCACTGTTACAACTACGGGGAAGACGGCCATGGAATGTACTACTACCCACACCCAAGGAGGTAGAATTTCAATAGAGGGGGGAGACAGAATCAGCTCTCTCTGCCAAGAGCAAGACCACCACCACCTAGGAAACCAGGGCCGATCCCACTGGTCCGAATCCTTTGACCACCTGTACAACAACAACCACCACCCCAACCTCTCATTCCACCACTACCCCCACCACCTGCTGTGAACCAAGCGGTGAGTGTTATTAGCTTGGAAGCTAAAGGGAAGGCAAAGGTATAAGAATCAGTTTGAGAGAAGCACAAAGGGAAAGCAAAGGTAGAAGAGGTGGATGCTATGGGAGTGAAGCGTGCCAGGCACGAGGAAGCCTCTCAAAGAGAAGAGAAGATGAAAGGGAAGGCCGAGTCTAGTAAGCAAGTAGCTAAACTAGGACGGAAGATAGACATCGTGGACTTCTCACTAGGTGAGTATGCAAAAACCTATGACTTAGTTCATGATGTGTTAATGCAGGGCCCGAAGATAACTTGGCCCCAATTACTCCACCTTGCACCAAGGATGAGGAGGCAATGGACAAAAATGGTAAGTACCAAGAAATCAAGACCCTGGATAACTGGGGCTATCTCTGGAAGGGATCTCGACGACATCCTACCACCATGGACGCTCACATCAAGGGGCAACGAATCTCAAGCGTCTACATAGATGGTGGTGCGCAAATATGCGTCATGAGTGAAAAGATGATGCACCATCTAGGTCTAGAGGTAAGTAGGCTGACATCCTGTAGAGCCAAGATGGCAAACAATGTAAGAGTGAAATGCGTATGCATTGTAAATGCGATCAAAGTAAAAGCATTCAATACAGAAGTAGAGGTAGACATCTTCGTCATGCCACACAAAGAGGAGGGCTACCCCATCATTCTTGGGAGGCCTTGGCTTATGGCTATGGAAGCTAAACAAGATTGGATCACCGGGATGATTCAGATGAAGGACGCAGATGGTAGTAGTCAGAGAACATTGAAGATACGGTAGATACAGTTCAGAGATTTGATGGACAACTACCTAATGATTAATCTAGAACATTGATGATAGGGTATAAGACTTATTTCGTTTTTTTGGTATGTTTACCAGTAATGTGAGTCTGATGATGGAAAGAACTTAAGTTACTGTTAACAGATGCAAATTGAAGTGCAGTTGGCACAGACCAGAGGCTGTGCAGGTTCAGAGGGGTGGATGTCGTGCAACTCCGCTTCCATGATAAGAAAAAGAGCAGAGAAATGTAAGCTAAGATTAGTTAAAGCCTACACATTTGCTGAGCAGTGATCAAGGCTTGTTAATAGGCCAAGTTTAATTATTAATGTATGCCAGATGTAGCTTAAAAGGGCCAACAGATGCGTCAATGATGCCAAAAATGAGTACGCTTGCAATGACCATAGATGAGAGATTATGAGCTAGAACTGTAGTGCTTGAAGTGCTCTATCGGCCTGTCTTTACGGCTTGTCGATTGGAGTCACGGTGAATAAGTTATGGCAGCTTGAAGTTTAAGTCGATTGCAGATCCGTACCGGATTGGGCAACTGCAACTGAGGTGTCAGAAATGAAATGATTGCACGGAATTGAAGTACTCACTTTGTGGAGTGCGTCGGTCTTTTCAGATCAGCAATCGGAGTTCCGGTTGCCAAGATATTAGCCTTTAAAGATTCGTCGGGGGCCGGCTCCGTACTAGTTTGATCTGCTCGGTCGGTGTTCCGTCTGGGTGTTTTGGGCAGCAACTAGGGTTTTGAACGCAGTATAATAAGTGCTCGAGGTAATTGTGCTTTGGTTGAGATGTAAGCTGGATGTGATGCACTTCAAAGAGCACAATAAATGCTTAAGTGGAATCTTTTTTTAAGGTCGTCTCTTGATACGGACAACAGATTTGATCAGGAGGTTGCTCGACAGGGGCTGCTAGGGAAAGATGATATGCTTAGCAATGCCTTGCATGATATTGTAACAGAGTGGCGCCTTTACAGAAGCCGATCGCCAAAAGGCCGCCCAACTTAACCCATGAAGGCCGCCTAATTGTTTTGTTTGGCAATGCTTTGGCCACTATGCATGCCAAATGTGATGCGCTTAAATGGTGCTTAAACCGAAGTGTATGCCAAATGTGGTGCCCTACAAGGGCATTAAGTCGGCCGCCCAAGCAACATAACAATGGCCGCCCGCCCAAAGGCTCACTGAATGGCCGCCCTAACTATCAAAGGGTGGGAAGCCATGAAAAGGAAGGAAGGGACCAAGGCAGCGACGAACAACGCGAGCTGCGCAGGCAGAGAAACGCTCGTGCAGGGCCGAGAAAACGTCGGCTGAGGACCAAAAAGAAACGAAAAGTGCCCAGCATGCCATGGCGCAACATTTCGGAGCTGCTCCTGCGCGATTCCGTGCTGGTCGAAATCCCACCCTCCCACGTCATAGAGACGATTCTTGCCACGTCAGTAGCGGCGGCGCTATTGACTAATAATACGACGCTTCTTTTTGCATGAGAGGGATGGCAAGCCAACGAGAACTGGGAGGGAACCAAGGGCGATTGCATGGAAGCGAGAACGACGAGGGCAATAAGGAAGAACACAACCAAGGCGAGGAGGTGAAGGGAGCCAAGGCGAGGTTTCTCTCTCTCGATCTCCAATCAAAGCAAAGAGTTCTCTCTCTCTCTCTCGACCATGGTGACATAGGGGATCCAGGAGGGTTAATTTCTCTCTCTCTCTCTCTCTCTCTCTCTCTCTCTCTGTGATAAGCAAAAGGACTTGTTCTCTTGCACAAGCAAGAAGACTCTTTCTCTCTTGCTCTCGACATTCAACTAAGAAGAGAAAATCTAACGAGTGAAAGGTTTCGAGCAGAAGAAGGTAATCAAGAAAGGAAGATTGAAGTGGTTTGGAAAGAGAGTCGGATCTTGAAGGAAATAAAAAATCAAGTTGATTAAAAGAGAAGTTGAGGTCGTGAATGACAGATAAGGCAGTGCAAAGCGCACAAAGCAAGAAATTGCAGGATAATCGATAATAATTGAGGCTTGATGATTGAGGCAGTGAACTGACTTGAAGCTTGCAGAATCTAATGGAACTTGAAGCAGATAAAGCGACAGGAGGAAATTTTCGTAACCGTCATCAGAAGCTAAATCTTGAATTAACATTCTTTTAAGTCTGGTGTCGTTAACGGCCCGATTAATCCTATAATTGGGAGCTTAAACTCCTAGTTAGCTGGCGATCCAAGTGATGGTGTTGTTAACAGCCTGCCTTGGCTAACGTTTAAGTTGTACTTAGAGCATTAATCAATTAATTGATGATTACGGTGATTTCTAGATTCAATTACATCTGTTGTTCTTGTTCTCTCTCTTTCACACCTCCCATAGCCAGAGGCCCAGTGCCTGACCGGCTCACGTTACGAACACTTATCCCCTAACATCGTGGTTTAAATGCGGTTATAGTTAAGAACAAATACCCATTTCCCAGAGTAGATGAGTTGTTTGACAAACTCACTCATGCTCGCATTTTTACGAAAATAGACTTGCGGTCAGGATATCACCAACTCCGTATTCGACTTGCCGATATAACCAAAACTGAATTCCGAACACAGTTTGGACACTACGAGTTCTTGGTTATGCCCTTTGGGTTAACCAATGCACCTGCAACATTCATGACAGTTATGGATAGTGTCTTGAAGCCATATTTGAGCAAATTTGTCATTGTTTTCCTCGATAACATCCTAGTCTATAGTGCTTCTCAAGAAGAACACTTACAACATCTCAAGCAAGTGTTTGAGTTGCACAAACAAAATATATGCCAAGGAATCTAAATGTGATTTTCTAAAAGACGAAATTCACTATTTAGGGCGTGTTATTTCAGCTAATGGGCTATATATGGATCAATCCAAAGTGGATACCATCTGAAAATGGCCTTCTCCTAAAAATCTGGAAGAATTACATTTTTTTTTGGGATTAGTAGGTTTTTACCGAAGGTTCGTTAAAAACTATGCTAAAATTGCTGTTCCCATGACGGATCAACTAAAAGGCAAAGGCAAAGCTTTTCAGTGGGGATCCGCTCAACATCACACTTTCGATATGCTCAAGGATGCATTAGCTACAACTCCTATTTTGGCTATTGTAGATCCTTTGAAACCATTCATTTTGGAAACGATGCCAGTGATCGTGCTATTGGAGCAGTCCTGTTACAAGACGGACGATCGATTGCATTTGAAAGCAAGAAGCTTGATGCAGCTTAGTAGAACTATTTTGCTAACGAACATGAACTCTGTGAAATAGTGTCTGCCTTAAAAACATGGCGGCATTATCTGTATGGTGCTCAATTTGAGAATGTGTTTGACCATGAAAGCATCAAATGGTTTACACAACAAACGGGTTTGAAGGGTCGAAAATCCAGGTGGGCCGATATTCTTCAAGAATATGATGCCAAGCTACGGTATCGCAAAGGCTGATACAATGTAGTGGCTGTTGGAATTAGGGTTGCAGAGAAACACACATAGCTTGGAGAAGATGAAGGAAGCTCAAGGCACACAATAGAGAGTGTGTTACAATGCATGGGGGAAAAAACCTCCTAAAGAGGGAAAAAATGCCCCGGCGGTCCTAGTGTGTTCACACACATCACTACCACATGTATATGGTAACAAATCCCCCCTGGAGTGATGCGGTGAACGAGAGCTGGCACATGAATAAAGGGAAGTGCCATGCCCTGAGGACATGATCAGTCCACAAAGGGGAGTAAGCCCAAAGCTTTGCGAAAAGCTTCAAGCTTCTCATGAGACAATGCCTTTGTGAAATGATCTGCAAGGTTGTCCCGTGTTAGCACATACGCCAAGCTGATCTCTCCTGCTAAGAGCCTCTCCCTGACATAGTGGTAATGCACCTCAATGTGCTTTGTGCAAGCATGAAAAACTGGGTTCCTCGCAACTGCCAATGCACTCTGACTGTCAGTGTAGATAGTGTTGGCATGCAGTGTCCTGTCCAACACCCAAATCATCCATAAGGCGTCTGAGCCAAACACACTCAACCGTAGCTGTGAATACTGGCCTGTACTCGGCCTCACAACTCAAAGTGGCCACAATAGGTTTCTTCTTTCTCAACCATGATATACATGAACTGTCAAGCATGAAACAAAAGCCACTTGTGGACACTCGTGTGTCAAAACAACCAGCCCAATATGAGTCCGAAAAAGCATGTAAGTCTGGCGGCAATGATCCCCCCTTGGGATAAAACAAGACAAGATGTAAAGTGCCACTAATGTAGCGGAAAATCCTCTTGATAGCCTGCCAATGCTTAGACCCTGGGCTATGCATAATTCTGCTGACCTGTGAGACTGCAAAATGAATATCCGGCCTCGTGTTGCATACATAAATGAGGCAGCCAACAGCAGTTTGGTAAAGAGTGACATCAACAGGATCGCCAGCATCATGTGGACTCAACTTCAAACCTGTTTCCATGGGAGTGGTAATAGGTTTGCAATCCTCAAGTCCAAACTTACATAACAATGTCTCTATGTAACTTTTCTGACACAAGGCAATACCACCATCACACTGCTTAAACTGTATACCCAAGTAATGATGCAACAGCCCCAAATATTTCATCTTGAAAGTAGCATTCAAATCAGCCTTAAATTCAGCAATATGTCTCTCATTTGGTCCAGTGATCATCAAATCATCAACATAAAGAACCACAATGAGAAGTACATCACCCTCACGCTTTACATACAATGTGATTTCTGTTGGACTGTTACGAAAGCCTCGTTTAACCAAATGAGTGTCAGCTTTCTCATACCAAGCACGAGGAGATTGCTTCAACCCATACAAAGCCTTCTTACATCTGCACACTTTGTCCTCTTGTCCTTTTATGACAAAACCACGAGGCTGCGTTACATAAACTTCCTCAAGTATGTCACCATTCAAGAAAGCAGTAACAACGTCTGATTGATGTACATCCAACCAAAATGAGCTACCAATGCACATAGAAAACGCACAGTAGTCATACGACAAGTGGGAGAAAAAGTCTCTTCATAATCTATGCCTTTTTTCTGTGCATAACCCTTTGCAACAAGTTGAGCCTTATGGCGATCGATCTCACCATCCGCCTTGCGTTTCAACTTGTAAACCGACTTCGTACCAATGGCCTTTTTGCCAGGAGGCAAATCACATAAAGTCCATGTGTCATTTTCTATAAGTGCATCATATTCTGATTGCATGGCAGCCATCCAATTTTTTGAATTCTGTGCTTCATCAAAACACAGAGGCTCCTCAACATCATGTAAAATAGACACACCCAAAGCAAATCAATCTGATGCATAAGATGCATGGCGAGAGCCTGAACAAGTATGACTAGACAAAGGTGCATCCAATTTACTGTCACGCAAAGTGTGCACTAGCAATCACATTGTCCCCATTACACTACCTGAGGTTGTGTGCACTTGTGACGCTGTTAGCGGCGGAAATACATTGGGTTTTTATACTCCCCCCTAGCGTCGCTAAGACCGTGCTAACAACTTCTATACGGGAACGTCGTTATGAGCGTCGCTATAACCATCGTTATAGACGTCTCTATATAGAGATGTCTATAGCGACGATCATAGAGACGTTTACAGACCACCTATAGCAACATTGTAGAGCTTTATATAGTGATGCTCATAGCGACGCCCGAGACAAAACCTAAATGAATCCAAGATAAGCCCAAATTCACCTTAGAAAGAAAGTGCAAGCTTAGATATCAACCCAAAGTAGTCACCCACAAGACAATATAACCATTAACTCCATCATCCATAGTATTGTTTGGAGAATAAAGATACAAAACTGAAAATTAAGCTGATGAAAGTAATTCAATGACAATTGTACACATCATAGGCAAAATCACTTGATTGTTAAACTTTGCAAATGTAATAGTTACAACACCATTGTCATTATTGAAAAAATATACATGGTTTTCCAATAGTTACAAAAAGACGTATAAACGTCATCTCATGATACATATGCTATGACAAAAGGAAACAAATGCTATATAGCTACGGCTAGACTGACGTTGTCTAATCAGACGTCTCATCGCGTCCAAGCGGCGTATCTGTCGGATTCTACAAAAAAAAACAATAAGATAGCTTTCTATAATTATAAACATATAATTTTTAAAACAATACAACAAATAGAAAAGAGTAAACCCTAATACTAACCATGCCGCCGCGAGAACTCAAAATCTCCATCAGGGTGTTTAAGCCCTTTCTGCCTGTGTACTCGCACTCGTTTGGTGTGGGGTCACATCCTGTCATGTAACACTGTCAAAACATACAAAGAATCCATTATGTTAGAGTTTAAAAACCCCTTAACCCTAAACTATCAAACTTAAAGAGTAATGCAAAAACACTTACGAAATCAGCCTCAAATGATGCCCACCCACCGCTCCCCAAGTGGTGCGAGCTCCCTGCCTCTACTCGTGCTTTGGCTGCCTCCTTTTAATGCTTCCACTTGTCGAGATTCTCGCGCGCTGCTTTCTTCGCATTATTCCAATCTTCTTTGGCCAGCCAATCTGGTCTGTTCCACCCATGCTTAATTGCTCTTTTCACTTCAGAATGCTTGTGCTTGCAGTATTCCCACATTTGATCCTTCAGCAGGTGTTCATTGAAGCGGTCATCCCGTATTGAAACGGGAAACTCGTCATGCAGCATGTTGATGACTCTATCTTTTAAATCACTTGGTACTTCACTCCAGGTGTTTAGTATGTAGTGTCTAAACACCTGAGAGCAAAGACCGCGCATGCGCGAGATCACCTTCTTGCCTTCATCATCCAAGATGATGTCACCACTGAAGTCGACGAAGTAAGGAAAGCCCTCTCGCTGGTGACGCGTGAATCTCGGTGTCCCGACACGGGTCTCTAGCGACATGTCGATGGGGGTACGGACATTAGCTGTCTCCACTGGAGTCTGGGCCTCAAAGCGAGGAGTGTCGATTGGAGTGACTCTTGGAGGAGTAGCTAGTGGTGTGCAGCTGCTAGGAATGGTCATCAGCCATGCAAAACCTGGTGTAGATGGAGATGTCGTGGCTGGTGTGGGGGCGGGCAAAGAAGGGGAGGGTAAAGAGCCTCATCGAACATGAGGCGATGTCGAGGCGTCAGCGACGGTATCCCCACAACAATTGCCACCGCCACCACTAGAGCGCCAGTTCCTAGACAAGTGTGAAGATCGTCTTGTCGACACCGAAGCTTTGGAGCGGGTTGAATGCTCTGAAACAGAGGGAGACGCTAAAGGAGTAGGAACAAGTGATGGTGCTCCAGAGCGATGACGCTCCACGTACCACTGTCTCTGCTGGGGTGACAAAGAAGAAAGAAACTCATCACAATCCATACTTGCATTAAACACACAAACATTTAATCTTAATATTGAATGAACGGAGAAGAAAACATGGACAAGTAGAGAGAGAGAGAGAGAGAGAGAGAGAGAGAGAGAGAGAGAGAGAGAGAGAGAGAGAGAGAGAGAGAGAGAGAGAGAGAGAGAGAGAGAGAGAGAGGACTCATAAAGGGGGAGGGATTCCTGTGTAGAGAGATTTCGTTGAATTTCTGTGAATTTGTAAAAGAACTGCGCTTCGGGTGTGATGGAGACTGAAGCTGCATCGCAAAGGTCTGCTCATAGAAGTTGCTTGCCCCACCACTAAATCTAATTGATTGGGTGAAAGAGATGCTGAGAAGCAATAGTAGTGCTTCTTAGTGTCTCTTTCACCCGATCAACTAGATCTAGCGGTGGGATGAGCAACATCTATATTGACTATACCTTCACAATTGCAACTTGAGTCTCCATCACACTCGGAGCATAGTGCTCGTCGTCCGTGCTTGTGAGAACATACCTAGAGCATACGTACCTGGAGTGGATGCAAAGACCATTAAATAAAATGACGCATATAGACAAAAATGGACAAAAAGCCACGCGAATACAATATATATTATAAAATGGGGCCAAATTGTTCAAATACAATATTTATGGATTTAAGAGATCTCTCTCTCATCCTCGCAAAGCTCAGTATAACTTCCTATATCTATATAGAGCTCTTCGTTTAAAGAAATTTCCTCTATTTCATTTTGTAGATCCTCGCCATGCACCCCATAGAGAGTAGTAGCTTGATGTTCCTCTGGCACCACCTCAACGGCTTCTGATTGAGCATCTTCTCCGATCTCCTCCATTGATGCCGTTGTGATTGGCACATGGTAGCCTTCATACGTCTATGCACTATGAGGGGTTACCTCTATGATGTACCTCCAGTTTGATGCAGACTTTGTAGGATAAAATATCACTTGCAAGAGCCACATAACTTACATTAGAGCTTCCAAGCACATAACTTCTAAAATTGGATGTTAACTATTTACATACTTACTTGTTCACAATGCTCGGGTAGTACGAAAGTGTCTCTTAGGTCAGTCCATTTCTTAGTTGAATCCAACTCAAGAAAACCAGACTCTCCTCTACGCACAGTATTGTTGCTGGCAGTATGTGCTCTTTGAGCAATCTACACAGCGAAAAAAATGCGGTACAATTGTGTAAAAATCTATCAGATCATTATACATCTAGAGTTTTTTATTAAAGTAAACACATTGTAATAGATCACCTGAAAAGCGTTGTGACGCTAGTGTCACTCCATCCAAACTTTGTCTGCATGTTCAGAAGAACCAGGAGCGCAGTCAATCTAGACACACGTGCTCCATCATACAATGGCGTATCGGCTTCACTTTTCATATCATCATAGATAAGCCTTTCTGAATCCATGATCGTCTCGATCATTTCATCCATCTCGGGCTCAAATATTGCCTCGTTGGGAATGTGGTCTGCATGATCATCCCCCAAGCTGTCAGAGGCTACATCTTGTCGCCTCACATATGCTGCTTGACCAAAGCGCCTGCGAACACGTCTATTGGATTGCAAGATTGCTGCCTGTTGGCCAACGTCAGAGTCCGACGAGTTATAATTGGCAACAACTTGATCTATAATAGATGGATCGAACTCGCCAAATTTGCGAACGTGCTGCAAACAAATGTGTCTTTTCTGTCGTACAACATGCTTGCATTGATTACAAGAACATAAGATCCTCGTTGAGAGATAGTGTTTCGGTTGGACGGCCCCACATCCTCGTCACTACTCATAATGAGGGTGAAAACCTTATAACCTGGACATAAATTTAATCTTCTATTGGAATCCTCCATCTTTTATCTCTCTCTCTCTCTCTCTTTGTTCACACTGTAAACTACCTCACATTCTCTAGTCATGTCCAATCCCCGCACACCTCGGTCTAGAGGTGCACGGAGATCAGAACCACCGGGTTATAATCTCGTCTTTATTTGTCAATGACTATATTTGTGGCTACAGGAAATCTACACCCACATCTACATGATAGTGCATATAGTGGACAAAACCCCTTTGCCTCTTCCCTAGCTGTAGCATTTCACATCATCTTCACATCTTTTCACATTAGATCTTTGTTCGAGGGAGTACTTACCACATTACATGTTGGCCTCCAATTTGAGTATCATGTCGTTGAAAGCTTTCCAGCTTAAGGTCGCATCCGTAGAGAGAAAGAGAGGGATCACCGTCCGTCTAACTCTAATTTTTTTACCGTAATCTCAAAGGTAAACTCTAATATAAAAACTCAATCCAAAATCTAATCTTAAATCTAACCTAATTTAGTATTGGGTGATTCACTGCTAATTGAATATGGTTAGTGTGTGAGTTAATAGGTGTCAGATTCTGATGGGAATATACATATTGTTGTGTAACTAGTGTTTGCTCTTTGGGCAAAGCGCACCTTCATTGACATGCACTAAAATCTAACCTAAATCTAAAAAAAGCTAGTCCATCGAACATAAACCTAAATTTAATCTAATCTAACGTAAATAAACCTAAATCTAATCTACGTAAACCTAACTCAAAATAAACATAAATCTAATCTAATTTAACTTAAATAAACCTAAGTCTAATCTAGCATAAATCTAAATCTAACATAATCTTAAACTCAACATAAATATAAATCTAAATATAATCTAACCTAATTTAATTTAAATTTTAACCTAATCTCTTTCTCTCTTTGTTTTCTCCCCTTACCTCTCTCTTTTGCCTTCTCCTCCTCTCTCTCTCTTTGGTTTTTTATTCTCTCTCTCTCTTTCTCTTTGTTTTCTCCTCTCTCTCTCTCTCTCTCTCTCTCTCTCTCTCTCTCTCTCTCTCTTCCTCTCTCAATGTGTGTGTGTATGCATAATTTGTTTATGCATGTGTGTGTGTGTGTTTTGTTTATGCATGTGCTCTCTCTCTCTCTCTCTCTCTCTCTCTCTCTCTCTTTCTCTCAAACACACAATGTGTGTGTGTGTGTGTGTGTGTGTGTGTGTGTGTGTGTGTGACACACACACACAGAGAGAGAGAGAGAGAGAGAGAGAGAGAGAGAGAGAGAGAGAGAGAGAAAGAGGGGAAGGAAACATGAGAGAGAGGAGAGGGAAGGAGCATACCTCGCTCTCCTTCCTCTCCTTGTGTGTGTGTGTGTGTGTGTAGAAGAAAGAGAAAGAGAGGGAGAGTGCGGGTTACCTCTTTGTTTGCTTGAGCGCCAAAAACTCATATCAGAGATCTGAGTTTTTGGGCGCTCTCGGTTTATCTTTTATCCATGTTGGCATCGCTATGGGCGTTGTTATGTTACAAATAAACTAGCGACGCCCATAGCGACGCCGTGAATTTTCACTTTTAAAGGTATGATTGAATAGTGGAAGTATTTTATGGTTAGTTTCTATGTTCTTAAGACACCATTTGTATTCGAATAAATCTAGGTAAATATTACACATAAGTGGTGACCAAGAGAAGCCCATAGGGATGCCAAGGCATTGGTTAAAGCAGCAGCCACCTGCAATAATAGTGTAACTATTCAAGAGCGAAAAAATATAGGAGCAGAGTTTTGTTTCATTGAAGTGTAGAGGGTGTATGGAGTGAGATGCTTGAAATCATCTGGGTTTCTTGGATAGGGAGATAAAACGATACTTTCTCTTTTTAGCATTGGTAAAGGCTAAATTAATAACCTTAGCTAAAACAGTCTTAAGGCCAAGATCTCCACTAAGTGGAATGTTTTCGTAGCATTGTGTAATATCAGCTGTAAAGATATGTTGAGGAAGATTAAGTGTGACTTCTGTAGTGTTTTTTGTTAACCAGAAGGGATTATATTGGATATTTAGGAAATCCTTGCAGATTCTCTGCTTCTCTGCACAAATGAGCTCAAATTTTGTGAGAATAATATCAAGGCAAAGAGTAATATCTTTGGTGATATCTGTGAAGATACAATTAGAGGCATCAGATATCCATCTGAATTTATGTTTGTGGAATTTATATGTAGGAAATAGTACTGGTAACCTGGTGTTACTAATTGAGTAACCAAGCTATCCTAAATATTTAGAGATCTTGTTAGAGATATCTTGCGGCGTATTGTTAGTATGACATAATTCTTTACCTGATACTCGATCCCGAGCTGCTTTCCAAGCAAGGTATTTGCACATAATAGTAGGATTGTTGGAGCTTTTGTCAAGCCCGACCACAAGCCATTTATCTGAGATTAGTTGAAAATCAAGAGCTAGTTGAGGTGTAAGCCAAGAGCTATCAGAAGAAAGCCATTTCCTAGGAAGTAGAGAAATTTTATGAAGGAAGCCTTCCTTCACTAATTCCTTTAAGTCTGGTAGGACTGTCATCTCCAGTCGGAGAGCACTGACAAGGTCAGTGAGGCAGCTAAGTAAAGCTGATAGGGCAAGGTAAGGGTTTTTTGGATAGTTAGGTATGTGATTGAGCCCTTTGGCCAATAACTTACGTATTGTGACATTATCGATAATGCTGAGGTCCTGAGTATAGACATGGTTACCAAATCCTTCAAAATTCCTGTAGAATGAGGCAAATTGAATGCATGTACAATAAGGGATTGTTTCTTGTCTAAGAAAGTCATTGTTTAAAACTAATCCTTTTATAGGATGATGGTATTTCCATCCTATGAGAATATTGTCAACAAGTAGTTTATGATTCCCAAAAAATAAGTCCAAGCACTCACAAAAAAGATTTTTTGGTAAGATCCAATCGAGAAGTATATTGTGAAACAGACAGTGTATGTAGATAGCACCACAATTCAAATCTTCTCTGCTGAGAACTCTTCTTCCACACGGGTTTGTAGAGACCTGTAATATATTCATGGATTAGATTTCAGGGAAGTTTCTGATCGCAGGGAACCTGCCTCTCCCTCTTGTAAAGCTACGAGTTTTTCCTCGATTAGATGAGGAGCTAGGTGTAAAAAACGAGGTGAAAGAGTTGGGAGTAGCCGAAGAGTAGCTCTTTTCAAGGCAGGAGAATCATCATCTTCAATACAAGGTTTAAGTAGATTAGTGATGAACTTGACCCCTTTAAGGTTAGCATAAGTGGTGAGGTATAGACCGGGCTCATCTGCTTTAAGCTCTTTCAAAATATCATGCATAAGACCATGGAAGATATTAAATGCAATTTGTGCAATCATAATCTGCTTAGCCTGTCCACCTAGCCATGAGCAGATGAGGGATAGATGAAAGTCGATCGGTTTCTCTGGGAATAATAGATCCAGATGGTTGAGAATAAACCAATACTCATGATCAAACCACATGATGCTTGATTCACAGGTAGCTTTGGGGTCAAGAAATCTGCAAGCACATTTCACATAGGGGTGGAAGATATTCCACATGGAGTCTGTGTAGAAATCTGGGTTACTTTTTGCAAATTCCATGCTACCCTTAGTACGTATGTACAATCCAGCATTTGAGGGGCATTTGGAGTGGTCGATGAGATGAAGGTTAAAGGGTTCTTTTATCAGTTCTCCCTTGTCCAAGAACTGTCCACCTTTAAGAATCTTGAGTTTACAGTCTTCCACGGTTGAGGCAAGAAGGTTGGCCAAGTACACCCAGGTTTCACTAAGAATAGGAGCCAGGAAGGCTTTGTTTGGCAGAACCCACAGTTGATGGTCAACTCCGAAAGATTCAATTTCTATTTGTCTTATTTGTAAGACAGGAAAAACTTTAGAGATTTTTGGTACCATCTCAAGGAGGTTAACATCATTGAGGGAGCAAAGATTATTTTGAAATTATTTTACTGCTTCTAGTGCTGCACTATCTCAACAGAAAATGCCACCAGTTGGAGGGGTATTTGGAGTGCAGACAAACGAGGGGTTAAGCCCACAGAGTTTTCTAAGGAAGTATGATAGCTCAGTTCCAGATGAGCAGAACAGGGCAAGCTCTTGCTGGTATTGTGAAGCAAGGACAGGAAGTTGGGCAATATATTGGGACAACAAATTAACACCTTCTAGGGGGGTCTTTGTCCAATGTAGCCAGAATTTTTACCCAGTCATTAAATGACAACATATGCAAGACAGATAGTTTTTTATCCAAGACAAGAGCTAAATCATAAATAACTTGTGAAGCATCTAAATAATTTTTTTTGGATGTTGTCGCAGTATGTATAACCCCCTTCAAAAAAGGGAGCAACTGGTGCATGGTTTTAAATGGGATGAAGAGGCTCAAGTAGCTTTTGACAGGGTGAAAGAAATCTTGTGTCAACTGCCTACGGTGTGTCCTCCCAATCATGAAGATGATTTTTATGTTGCCATGATGGTAGGCACTGTGGCCATTGGGGCAGTACTATTGCAAAAGGTGGGAAGGAGCTATAAACCTATTTATTTTGAAAGCAGGGTGATAAGTCCTGGGGAGGCAACCTACACTGAAGCCGAACAGTGCGTGATGGCCTTAGTTTTTGCTTGCAGGAAGTTCAAGGTGTATCTCATCGTGCAAAAGTTTTTTGTGCTAACGGCCAATAACTTATTGCCAGAAGTAGTGTTACACTTGAAGCTAGGGAAACGGATCATGAAATGGGTGATAGAGCTACAAGAATTTGAGTTTGAATTCAAAGTTGACCATACAAGTCGATCTCACCTGGCAGATATTCTAGTCAACAAGAATATTGATTTATCGGTCTATCCAAGAGTGGTTCTAGATGATGTTGGAGGAGAGCCTGACCTAGAAGGGGCTTTCACTATGTGGTTTGATGGAGCTTATAGGAGAGTGATGCAGAAAGCAGGAGGAGGTGTGGTGATCCAAGACCCGCAAGGTAAAATCATCTTCTCTAAAGCCTATGATCTTGAAGATGTCCACACCAACAATGAGGCGGAATATCTCGCTCTCCATTTAGGGTTGAAACAGTGTGTGGAGTTTGTTATATCCAAGCTCGTTGTGAAGGGTGATGCGTTGCTAGTCATAAAGCAAATGTTAGGTCAATGGTAGGTGAAAAGAGATTCCTTGAAGCATTGGTTTTTTGCCATCAAGAAGCTGCTAAAGTTTTTTGAGTCCATACAATTCAAGCACATTAGGAGAGAACAGAATCAAATGGCAGACCGGTTGGCTAGTGGAAGGATACAAATGCATGTTGTGGGATTGTATGTAGCCCCGGCTACATATGCAGGTAGAGAAACTTTGAAGGATGTCGATGACTTTTTGAGCATCACAGGCCAGTGCTCACCTGAAGTGTCCAAGTTGCAGAAGCGGATGATTATTCAAAAGGCTCGCAGGTTCACTTTAGTTGGCGAGGATCTGATGACCTATGGTCGAGATGGTGTACTAGGGAGGGTTCTGTACAAAGAAGAGATTGGCATGGTTTTAGAGCAGTGCCATGAGGAGAGCGGACATCAAGGCAAGGATCACGTGCTGTTTCGAGTGTTGAGAGAAGGTTTTTGGTGGCCGTCCATAGTTCGGGATATACACTATTGGTGCAAGACCTGCAATGAGTGCCAAGCTATAGGTGAAAGGAGATTGATTGCGGAACCATAGGGGGATATCATAACACATAATGCTTTTGAAAAGTGGGGCTTGGATGCCATCGGTCCACTCCCAAAGTTGTCAGTGGGAAGAAGTACATTGTGGTAGCTATAGACTACCTTACCAGGTGGGTCGAGGCCAAGACTGTCAAAGAGGTAAATGCAAATGTGGTGGCTCAGTTCGTGTTTGACAGCATTTGTTGCCGTTTTGGTGTTCCATGGGTGCTGATCTCTGACAGAGGCCAAGGCTTTCGAAGCAAATTGGTGCGGGCTTTAGTGGAAAAGCTGGGTATCCAACACCGCTTCTCTTCGACATATCACCCGCAGTGCAATGGTCTGGTAGAGAGTGCCAATGGGCAGATTGTGAAGATGTTGACCAAGTATGTTTATAAGTAGGTGACAGAGTGGGAGGTGAACTTGGAAAAGTGTTTGTGGGCGTACCGCAAATCCTACAAGGTGGCCACAAACTTCACTCCATTTGATGTGGTTTATGGTAAAGAGGGGGTTTTGCCAGTGCATGCGCAACTAGGTGCATTGAAGGGTATGTGGCATGTCAGTGCCACTCAACAGGACGTTGCAGGATCGGATCACTAGTTTGGAGGCTTTACAGATGGATAGGGAGGCTGCGACAGACTTTTATGCGAAGCAAAGAGATAAGCAAGTGGCGAAGTTCAACAAGAGCTTGCCAAACAAGGAGATTCAAGAGGGACATCCGGTGATGAAGTATGAGAGCTACTTGGAATTTACCTTCCAGAAGAAGTTCAAGAAGAAGTGGGCAGGTCCGTATAAAGTGCATAAAGCCTTTCCGAATGGGACCTATCAGCTACTGAGATCCAATGGCAGGCATTTGAGGCATAGGGTAAATGGTGTACGGCTCAAGCTGTACTTTGACAGAGGTTTGGTGCCTGATGTGAACCAAATTGTAGCCGAGAGGGTTGGGCAACCCACCTAAGGAGATTTGAAAGGAGCAGATATACAATGTTGTACATATTGCACATACTATACATATGGTTGTGCCTTTTTTCATATGCTTCAATGCTTGTCAAGTGTTGCAGTTTTCAAGTTCAAAAGTGTGCTTTTAGTTGAGCATGAATGCTCAACAAGAGGGTTGGGCAATGATGGTGCACCCAAAACATGTCGACACCAGATAGAGGCTCATGCAAGGGTATGTATGCATGTAGGTGCACATGATGGTGCTAGGGCAGGTGTCTCAAGCCATTGCAGCGAGAGGAATGCAGAAATGTATGCCCAATGCAGTTTTTTAGGCCAAGAAGCTCCAAACGGGACAAGTAAAGTTGGAAGTTGAAGGTGCTCACAAGGCGGCCATCATGTGCCAAAGTGTGGTCCTCAGTGCGCTCTCCAGGCCGGTTCAAACGGCTCATCAAACGGAGCCCCGATGCTCTAGATATTGCAGTTTAAAGAAAGTGTATGTAGCAGGTCCCCGACGGACAGGGCAGCTGGGGACAAGTGGCCCGGGCTGATGTCAATGCATATGTCTATAGTGCTCGAGTTATGGAGCATGCCTGTCTTTTCGGATCGCAAATCAGAGCTCTGGATAGCAAGTTAACACTAGAATGGTAACAAGACACTTTTATGTCCTGTTAAGTGACCATTTTGCTTGAATTATTTGAAGAGTATGAAAATGAATTTCTAGGTGCTATATATCCACAAAGTTGCCTTATGAGTTGAAAAAAACTTAGCTTTTTTTTTTGAGTATCGATCTCACCATTAACCTTACTCTTGCACAACATTTTTGAACCTAAACTGTGTGAAAAAACAAGTCTTGTTTTTGGCCTTTTTTCAAATTTTGGCAACTATACTACTCTAAACTTCATGTTTGTGAGGTTTAGATGGCTAGAGGTTAGGCCTTCATAGTTCGCAACATGTTTTGATGCTTGTAGGGAGAGCTAAGTGTTAAAATTGAAAGTTATGACCAATTTATAAGAATTGCATAATCCTGTTTTTGGGGCAAAATTAGCACTTTTATGATTTTTTTGGTGGCTTTCTTGATATCCAAATTCAATTTTGATTATGTAAGTGTAATGTATAACATAAAGCTAATCTTCCTTGAGTTTTGGGGGACCTAATATGCTATATAGCATAGTATATGATGATGGTTGAGTTTTTTTATTGCTGAAGAATACGATACATTTTAGAGTAGCAAGTATAACTTTCTCAATATTGCTGGTTTCTTAGGCCAATTGTGTGTATTTTGTAGGTAGTAACCATATCTAATCATAGACTACAAACTTGGCTAGATATTGAGTAGTTTTTATGGGTTTCTAGAGGTCATAATGCTAAACCCAGTTTTTTCATGTTTGCTGTATTTAGCACTTTATCATTGCCCCCAAGGTTCCAATTGTAAGAGATCCATTATCCTTTTGACATGCTCCATGGCTCCTTTTTAATCCAAAGGCCCAAAGGAAACTAAGAAAACATGTATATAGTATCTGTATTGAGCGTGACTATAGAAACTTTGATGATAGGTCCGCAGAATGGCAAAAATGTAAATTTTTTGTACCTATTTTTTTTTACCAAAAAAACTTTAGTGAGGTAAAAGCAACCATATGTTTTGGTCACCAACCCATTGAAGTTAACGGAGCATTTTATCTCATGTCCTACAAAAATCCCCAATCTTATTTATATGCAATCAACCGTAAGAAATTGTTGTTTTGGGCAAAATGCACTGGTCCATCAACTTTGGAGGCTTGTAGTGACTAAGGGATGAGAAAAATTACAAGTTTCTCATTTTTTCCATATATAGTAGTTATTGAACTATAAGCTCATGAAAGTATTTTTCAAAATGAGTGGATCTACTATGGCTTTCGAATTTTTTCCCAAAACCCTGAAAGGACACTTTTATGTCCTGTTAGGTTACCATTCTAGTGTTAAGGTCGGTTGAAGATTCTTTGGGGTTCGGGTCTGAGCTCATTCGATCGCATTCGGGAATGTACCATCTGGTGTCATTTGAGTCTCGACTGGATTCTAAAGGGTAGCATGCATCATGCGCGGACTAAGCAAAAATTGACAGCGCGTGATTCTGAGCCCCGAGTATCGAGTTACAATGTGGAGGAAAAATGGCGCATTTGGGGGTTAAATGCTTACAGATGCATTTCCCGTTTTTTGGCGGTGTGAGCGGAATGAAAACACACACAGCGCCTCTATAACGACCCGACACACACCCTTGGGAAGATACACACACACACACTATGGGGCACCACTCGGCTTAGACAACACACCTGGCCGAGATAGGGAACACACCTCTGGAGTGAGAGGAGAGAAACTATCCACTTATCCACTCCACACAGACACACACACACACACACACACCCAAAAAACTCAGCTCAAAAGAGGAGAATTTCTGATGTTTAGATACAATTGAGCTTGGGCCAACACCAATGGGGTAAACAGCTCACACAATATGGGTAAAAGATACCAGATACAATCACAAATTGGAGAAGAAGCTTCACTCACCGGAGAAGATTACACAGAAAAACAACAGAAAAAGAGTGAGGAATTTGGCAAAATGGACAGCGCCATCGCGTCCGGAACGGCCCAAAACCCCAGTCTACAATGTCAAAGTGCTCAAATCCGACCTCGGATGAGCAGTTTACGGCCAAAACAGGCTCCAAAATGAGCAAAAACACACCTGCGGCTGTTCCTCCTCTCTTCTCCACGTTTTTTCTGGTCTTCTCTCAGTTTTTTCAGTTCCCACACTTTGCTTTATTAGTTGGGCACCCTTGGCCTTTTAGATGACCTCAAACGGACCCCGAACAGGCCGAAAACTGACCTCGCAGTGCATAGTTGTCACCCTGCTGCATCCATACGCCACATGGCACTCGAATTTTTTCCAATAATGCATCTCGCCACCACGTGAAGTGGCCCCAAAAAGTGGTCCTAATGATGACCTTTCTGCATAACTCTCACAAGAAAACACCCACGTTGTGTCCGTCCTCATCCGCGTGCAAATATTGACCTCGTTCGCCCTCCTGACGCCACTAGATGCCATCTGACGCACCTGCTTACCTCATGTCGTTGGCCCGCGGATAGCTTCCTCGAGAAGTTTTACACGCTACCAACTCCTCCTTATTGTAGAAAAAAACACACTGGTATTGGTAATAGTGAAAATCGATGCACTATGTACATGCTGTCCTACCTGTACACATGTGGGCCCCACATAACCACCTGGCTAAGGAAAATGGGCAATTCTTTATTTGATGCACCATGCATGTGTATGTACATATGCGCAATCCCTTGCTCCAAAAAACTCCTGACATAATTTGCCCACCCCCTAGCCTGCTAGATCATTCATGATCAGCAGCAGCAAAGAGAGATATGAGACTCGCCGCATCACAGGTCTCCTCATCCCTCACAGACATCACTCGCTCTTCAGAAAACTCATCTTGCTCCACCATCATCAACCTAGCATGATACAACTTAAGACGCAACCCATTTACCCTTGACTTATGTAGAATACCATCCAGGTTAGCCAGCTGATATGTGCCATTTGGAAAACACTCTACTACCTTGAAAGGGCCTTCCCACTTAATTTGAAACTTCTTTTGGAAGGTGCTGTCCAGCTTACTGTTGTAGCGCAAAACCAAGTCATGTTTCTTGATACCCTTACTTTTGACCTTTTCATTTATCTTTGCCAAAGCCTTATCCTGCATCTGCCCATAATGCTCCAATGCGCTCATCCTATCCAACTGGACCTCTTGTAACTGCAAGAGCCTCTCTTTGAATGCATCACTAGGCGGCCCAAGCAACTTCTCTAACATCTTGACCGCAGGCAACTCTACCTCCATAGGCAATAGTGCTTCCTTTCCATACACCAAATGAAATGGAGTAAACCCTGTACCTGTCTTCACCGAAGTACGGTAAGCCCATAATGCACTAGGCAATTCCAAATCCCAATTCTTTCCTTGGTGCTCTGTCACTTTCGAAAGAATCTGTACCAACTCACCATTGAATCTTTCATTTAAGCCATTACACTGCGGGTAATAAGGAGTGGTATGCTGGTGCCTAATCTTCATCTTTGCACATAAAAAATCTAGCAGTTTAGCTCTAAAGCCAGGCCCCTTATCTGAAAGTAACTCCAGTGGCACCCCAAACTTGCAACATATTTCATCATACACAAATTTTGCCACATCCTTTGCAGTGATCTGTTTTACTGCTATAGCCTCTGCCCATCTAGAAA
Source organism: Adiantum capillus-veneris (assembly GCF_014529385.1). Taxonomy (NCBI): domain Eukaryota; kingdom Viridiplantae; phylum Streptophyta; class Polypodiopsida; order Polypodiales; family Pteridaceae; genus Adiantum; species Adiantum capillus-veneris. The sequence continues at coordinate 135,882,371 of NC_140943.1, read as the reverse complement.
GATAGTCCACTGCCGTCAAAATATAGATTTTGCCCCTGCTTGTGATAGGTAACGGGCCTATTGCATCAATCCCCCACTTTTCAAACACATCAAACGCCATAATGGTTTTTCGTAGCTCTGGCTTCAACACTCTCTTCCCAAATGCTTGACACCTATTGCAAGACCTACACCAATGGTGAACATCCTTGTGCAGACTAGGCCATACATACCCCTCTTGCAAAATCTTATGCAAGGTGATCTTTAGAGCAAAATGGCCACCACATGCGCCTTCGTGATTCTCTTCCAACACTCTGTAAAGCTCCTCCCGCCAAGGTACACGTCTCAACACGAGATCAGCCCCTTTCATGTATAAGACATCACCAATCAATTTGTACCTGTATGCTCTACGCACAAAGCCATACTTCTTAGACTTCTGAATCTCCTTTGGAATGATTCCTGTTAGCAAAAACTCCTCTTCTTGAGCCAAACTTTCCCGGCCATGATAAAGAGGTAAAGTGGTCCTCAACACAAATAGCTCCCCAACCATGCCTTGAGCTGCTTCATGTGCCTCTCCATTTAGAGCACGTTCAATGTGTCTGATACTCCATGCTTCAAACTTTTTTAACAGGCCTTTAATTCTGAAGCACATTTCCTTCAATGAGGTGTTCTTGCTCTTCCACACCCCCAACACTTGCTTCACCACTAACAAGGCATCACCTTTTATGCTCAACCTTCGAACCCCATGCTTCAAACAAATGTGTAATCCGGCTTCCAATGTAGCATATTCAGCCTCATTGTTACTATGCGCATCCAATTTGAACCCTCTCTTGCATACTAGCTTCCCCTCTGGATCATAAAGTGTTATACCCCCTGAAGCTGCATCGTGGCTCTTTCTGTATGAACCATCAAAGAACAACACATGTGCATTGCTGATCTGTGGCACTTCTTCAACTACCTTTCTCACCACCTCTTCCTTAACAATAAGGGGATTCTCCTTGTAGGTCAACAAATCAGCTAGGGTAGCCCTTGTACTATCTTCCACTAGAAAAGAGAACTCAAACTCTTGCAGCTCAATTACCCATTTCTTCACCACATTTGACATGTTAATACCATTAATTAACTGTGGCAAAAAGGCATAACTCATCAAGAAAACAAAAGGCCGTTGTAGCAAGTAATGACGAAATCGTCGACAAGCAAATATTACACTGGCCATCACTAGCTCTACTTCCGATAACTTTCTCTCCGCTACCAACTTCACTCGGCTTGCACAATACACTGGCCTCATATAATGGCTGCCTTTCCCCTTTGCAATAGCATGGCTCCGATGGCATCATCCCCCACTGATGGATTTACATAAAAAACTTTCTCCCAATCACGAGCCTGCATGGCTGACAACCCCCCTAACACCTCTTTCACCTCTTGAAACACTTCTTCACACTTGTCATCCCATTGCAATGGATCATGCTTTGCCACTTGCTGTAATGGATAAAGAAGCTGCGAAGACAATGGAATAAACCGTGCCATGTACTTCACTTTGTGTATAAAGGTTGCCAATTGCTTCGTACTCATAGGTGATGGAAGAAGAATAATAGACTTCACCTTATCTGGATCATCCTCAATGCCATTTTCTGACACCATATGTCCCAATAACTTCACCCTTGGCTGTGCTAGATGACATTTCTTTGGATTTAGTTGTCCTCCACATTCATCATATTGAGCCAATACCATCTGCAGCTTCTCATGGTGTTCAGCCCTACTGCTATAAACACAGAAGTCATCCATAAAAGCCTTAACACAACTACCAATGAATGGTTCCAGCACCCAATTTGCTCTTTCTTGATAGAAAGATGGTCCATTTGACAACCCAAACGGCAACACTGTGTAGCAATAGCAGCCCCATGGCGTAATAAATGTTGTTTTTGTGCGGTCTTTAAGAGCAATCTTCAATTGAAAATAGCCTGAAAAACCATCACACACACTGTACCTCTCATAACCTGCCACTGAATCCAAGATCTGATCGATGAATGGAAGAGGATATGGGTTCTTCTTAGTGGCTGCGTTTAAGGGTTTAAAATCTACACAAATTCTCCACTTCCCATCCTTCTTTGGACTGACTACTACTGGACTCACCCATTCTGTGGTCTCCACTGGAACTATGAACCCTGCCTTCAATAACTTGTCCACCTCTACCCGCAAGGCTTCCATTTGCTCTTGAACCATCCTTCTTAGCCTTTGCCGCACTGGCTTAGCACCTTCTTTCAGCTCTATATGCATCTCTTCACCCTTGAACCCTCTGATCTCTTCATATGAAGTAATGAACAAATCAGGAAAACTAGCCAGCATATGCAAATATATATCCTTCTCCATAGCTGAGAGGTCTCCACTAATCATTTGCGTCATTAATTCCTGCTTCTTTGACAACTCAACCTTGGTTTGCATCAGCCCTTCAATCACTTCATAAGGCCCTTCACTTTCATCTTCAACTTCATTCGCAAATGCGACTAAACCACACTCCTGGATTTCTTTATCCATCAAAATAAATGCAACATCAGCATCCTCATCACTGCTGGTAGTGCTATCACTGTCCTCATCTGTCACCGTGGAAGAGTCTTCATCACTAGACTCATCCTCATCTTCATAAAGCTCCTCTAATCGTTTCCTTGTGTCCATATTATAAAGCTTCTTGGTACCTGTCTTTCCATAGAGGCTAATCGTACCATGTCGCCAATCTTGAACAGCTCCCACTGCACGTAACCATGGTCTGCCCAGTATAATAGGATATGCCCCAACCCTGCTGGCATCACATGAAAATCAACCACTGCCTTTGCATCATATGCCTCCACTTCTAAGCTCTTTACAACACCCAAGCATTTTACTTTTTGATGGTTTGCCAATCTGATCCGAAAACCTGACACCCCAGCCACTGTGAGACCCATCTTCTCAACGCATGAGTGTGTTATGACGCATATTTGGGCTCCGCCATCCACATAACCTTGTCCCAAATTTTTCCTTTTATGCCACACATCTACTATTGGACAAATGTCTGGTAGCTCATCCATTGCCAACACCTTTACTGAACCTCTCTCTGGCTCTTTCTCCATTGGGTTAACCATCCTCTTCCACTGTCGCTTTAGTTTAGGAACCATTTCTATGAGCTGCCCAAAAGTAACATCTGCCTTCCTGCTCGTCAAATCCTCCTTCAAGTCATAGCTTAATTGCCCATCCCCTAGTGGAAAATCTGAAACATGAAACTTTCGACGAGCTCTCCTTTTCCTCTTGGCCTTGACATCCTCGCCTTCATGGCTCTTTCCCTTCTTCTTGCTAGGACCTGGGACACTTCTTCCTTCCTTTTCCTCTGTCGTCCTCTTCCCAATAGGCATCACTAATGTATCCTCTAGCTTTGATGCCTTCTCCAAGGTGACTACACTTAGCACTTTTGTCTTTCCCTTTTCCTCCTGGGTCAGTCCACTGGTTCCTTCGTCTCCCTTAATTTCAATGCCATAATCATTTGACCTAGTTAGCACCTGTCTTGGCAATGGATACATGTCTCCCCCCATCCTTGGTGGCTTATCACATTGCGGGCTGATGTGACCCAACTCTCCACAATTATAACATGTGGGCGTCTGCCTCCAAAACCTACTATTACTTTGTCCAGCACCATTCCTAGGTCTTTCTTCACCTCCTGGCTGATTTGCAAACCGCCCCCGACCTCGATTATTTCCCACTTGACCTAGCATGTTTAGGCTGAGATTCTTCATCAGATCAACCACTTGCCTCATGTCTTGCCTTAGGCCATCATCTTGCACTGCTGTAGTGACCACTGCTGGCATAACCTGAGTAGTAACAGGAACCACTGGTTCATGATGAACCCCTGACATGCGCCCTTGTAAAGACTCTATAGGCTGAAATTCAGACCTCATTGGCAAAGACTCCACCCCTAACTGGCTCATTTTCCTCAGCTTCCACTCTTTGTTCCTTGCTACCTCTAGTGCATCTTCATATGTCCTAGGCTTCTTTAGCTCCACTATCCAACGTATATTCTCCCAAAGACCAGCCAAGAACCTGTCCTTCTTCATCATGTCAGGCGGGGGTACCTGTGGTGCTAAAGCCTTGCACATTCGCTCCCATGCCAATGAAAACTTACGTATGTACGCATCTACTGGCTCACCTTCCTTTTGCACCAAAGCCTGTACTTCTTGCCACACCTTGTCAGGGTCTTCTATCTTCACAAACTCCACTTCCAATCCATGCCTTAGATTGTCCCAACTCAATCTTATAGGTGGATCAGCCATACGCAACTCCTCTTCAAATGCTTTGGACCAAGCTCGTGCATCACTCTTCAAACAAATTTGGAGAAGGCGTAACATTTGCGTAGGGTCATGAATCTGGTTGCTAATGCAGGCAACCTCCATCTTTTCCAAAAATTCTTCCACATCTTCATCACTTCTTCCATGAAACTCGGGATAAGAGAAAGCCATGGCTACCCAAATTATGATGCTTTGAGAACCCCTTCGAACACACGTGCAAGAACCCAAAACTTTTCACTTCCCAATCCCTAGAAACTTCAATGGAGCTCAACTTTAGATAAGGACAAACACATGCACATCAAATGAGTTTTCATAGTTGATCATCGGAATGACAACAGGCAAAGGACATTCCAGGATCTCTCTCAATCTTCTTGGCCCAAACATAAAGACTATGCGCTGCTGGAAAAAGATCTTCCTGGACACATGAACATTAATCTGAATTCTTTGCGTTAAATGAAAAGGAGTGAACTGAGGGCCATTTTGATCATCCATTAAAGCCAACCATGAAGCTCCCAAGAAGGCACACCTGACTCAACCTCTGATTTTGCCAAAATTTCAGCAGCATAACAGCATAAATGGCTCAAAATACCAAAAAACCAGCCATCATAACTTGGGAAAATTTCGATAGAGTTTCCCCAGAAGTAGAGCAATGAGAACCCAAAATATAGACTGTATCTGTATGCATAAATTGCCAACCCGAGCATCAAATAGGAATCACTAATACATAGCCTATGGCGAGGTCACGAAAAGGGTGCTCCAGCTACCTGTATCACCGAAAGGATCTCCTCATTTGAGAATCCCCCAGCTCAATAAAAACCTCACGCTATCGACCCTCACACGAAAGCTAATGCAAATCGCGTATAGTCAAGTCTCAGAAATGACTATCTTCCAGACCAAGTCTCAGAAATGGCTGGGACTGCCAAATAAAACCATATATGGCTCCACAAAGGCGTACAATGGCAGTTTCCACAAGTAACGTACAATCCAGCAGACAATGCGCTCACATAGGCGCCAAGTGATGCATTCCCACAACAACTGCAAGTGACATCATTGCTAGTATATCACTGTACTCCAGCTACCTGTACCTGTGTGAATCACCTGTACCTGTAACCTGTAACCTCTAATCTGCACCCTGCAACCTGTAATCCCAAATCTCGAAGCTTGAAGCTCGAAGCAGAAGGTACTCGAAGAAGATCCTCCGTGGGGGCGCCAAAAGAATGTGAGCGGAATGAAAACACACACAGCGCCTTTATAACGACCCGACACACACCCTTGGGAAGATACACACACACACTATGGGGCACCACTCGGCTTAGACAACACACCTGGCCGAGACAGGGAACACACCTCTGGAGTGAGAGGAGAGAAACTATCCACTTATCCACTCCACACAGACACACACACACACACACACACCCAAAAAACTCAGCTCAAAAGAGGAGAATTTCTGATGTTTAGATACAATTGAGCTTGGGCCAACACCAATGGGGTAAACAGCTCACACAATATGGGTAAAAGATACCAGATACAATCACAAATTGGAGAAGAAGCTTCACTCACCGGAGAAGATTACACAGAAAAACAACAGAAAAAGAGTGAGGAATTTGGCAAAATGGACAGCGCCATCGCGTCCGGAACGGCCCAAAACCCCAGTCTACAATGTCAAAGTGCTCAAATCCGACCTCGGATGAGCAGTTTACGGCCAAAACAGGCTCCAAAATGAGCAAAAACACACCTGCGGCTGTTCCTCCTCTCTTCTCCACGTTTTTTCTGGTCTTCTCTCAGTTTTTTCAGTTCCCACACTTTGCTTTATTAGTTGGGCACCCTTGGCCTTTTAGATGACCTCAAACAGACCCCGAACAGGCCGAAAACTGACCTCGCAGTGCATAGTTGTCACCCTGCTGCATCCATACGCCACCTGGCACTCGACTTTTTTCCAATAATGCATCTCGCCACCACGTGAAGTGGCCCCAAAAAGTGGTCCTAATGATGACCTTTCTGCATAACTCTCACAAGAAAACACCCACGTTGTGTCCGTCCTCATCCGCGTGCAAATATTGACCTCGTTCGCCCTCCTGACGCCACTAGATGCCATCTGACGCACCTGCTTACCTCATGTCGTTGGCCCGCGGATAGCTTCCTCGAGAAGTTTTACACGCTACCAACTCCTCCTTATTGTAGAAAAAAACACACTGGTATTGGTAATAGTGAAAATCGATGCACTATGTACATGCTGTCCTACCTGTACACATGTGGGCCCCACATAACCACCTGGCTAAGGAAAATGGGCAATTCTTTATTTGATGCACCATGCATGTGTATGTACATATGCGCAATCCCTTGCTCCAAAAAACTCCTGACAGCGGCCTTAGATGACGAACTCAGAAAAGTTGAAGGGTGGTGAGGTTTGCATGGCATTGGCCTGATACAGTGAAAATCCGGCCTGACTCAGCAATTTGTGATTCCGACCTCCGGTCATTACATGGGGTCATGGTGGAAGTAGGCCAAAAAAGACACTATGGGGGGGTTCTTTGAGTACTCAAAAGGGCCACATCGAAGGCAGTTCAAGAGCTAGCTGCCACATGGCGGGTAGGGTGGTCCCACATGCACGGCCCGCGAGCAGTAGCGCAGGGTACAAGTCCTCAAGAGGGCGCCCATAGTGGGTATCGAAGTGAGTTGGAGAGCTTGGAGCTCCGGCTATGGAGCGAGTGTCGTTGGCGCTGCGCGAGGCGGTCGGTGGTGGTCCGTGGTGGATTTTGGCCAGCTTGGAGGCGCGCGCGTGCGGGCGGCGAGTTAGAGGTGATGACATGGCACCCCGTAGGGTCGGGGCCGTTTTCCATCGTGCGGACCTCGAGGTCCCCCCGCCCAAAGTCTTTTGAAGGAAAACTTGCCGTTAGGAGCAACGACGGCGCCGTCGTTTGTCCCTAAAGGGCTCTCACATGTGAGTGTGCAAGTGTGGCCTCGGGATGTGTTCAAATTGGTCAAAGCAAGGTCAATCCTCCCTAGAAGAGTGCCACATGTCGGCTGACCATGAAAAATGCCTAAAAACTCAAAAACGAGCCCAATAAAGGGGCCAAACTCTTTGTAAAAAAGGAGTCTCTTTGTATTTTTGCATGGTACATATAAGAGAGCAAGTGAGAGAGAGAGTGAGAAGCTTAGAGGAGCATTGTAATGGGGTTTTGAAGCTATTCATGGACAACCCTCTTGGCCAATTGTGCCGTGTCGCTCCCCCCTTCCCCTTTTCCCTTTGCCGTCTCGTCTAATTCTAGCCGCAGTGCTGTTGAAGCGTGTGTACGCCCGGATCGTTGGTGCTTTGCAAAGAGAGAGAGAGAGAGAGAGAGAGAGAGAGAGAGAGAGAGAGAGAGAGAGAGAGAGAGAGAGAGAGAGAGAGAGAGAGAGAGAGAGAGAGAGAGAGAGAGAGAGTGTGGAGGGAGGTAGAGCAGGTGTAGTGAGGTGTGGACTCATTTTGCAATCTTGGAAAGCGCGTGTGCGCTTGGGAACGGTGCAAGTGAAGCGCGTTATGTGCAGATTGTCGTTTTGAAGGTGTCTTCGAGTGGATTGGGGTGTTGTGTTGACCCTCGGCTATAGAGAGGCATCGTCAGTTGTGCCGGGTGTCATCCCTCATTCCCCCTCTCCAACGTCGCTATGTTACAAATAAACTAGCGACGCCGTGAATTTTCACTTTTAAGCGTCGCACTGCGAGGCCGCTAATGTGAAGTACCTCTTGTAGTGTTATGTCTCCTACATGTAAATCCGTTGGTTTCACTCCACAAAGATACACCATTGGCAATGAGCATACCCCGTGCTATTACACATGTGTAAAAGTAACTTTCCATAGTGATTCGGCTCTTTCTCATCCACTAAAGAATAATCATACAAGTGAACTTCCTCCAACTCCCTTGAAATGTATGGCATATCAAATTGTTGAGTATCACGTTGCAATGTTTTTGTGCGAGCATTCATATCCCCAAATACAATAACATCACCTTCACCTTTGCAATAAGCAATATCCTCTTCTAAATCAAAAAATGGATGATCTCTATCCATGCAAGCATAAAAGAGAGAATCATGATGAGGAATGTAGCAACCGGCTACAAAAATGGGTGCTCTTTCTGGTGTCATAATTTTCAGCCATACATAACGTTTGTACTTGTCATCTTTCACAATTGATACAAAATCTTTCAATCCTTTCTTAACCATGCATACTACCCCTCCTTGTCCTCTTCGTTCGTTAAGATTCTTTGACCACATCAATGAATGTACATTGTAATTCTCCAAGCCGTTATCCTTTGTGTATCATGCTCCCAAGTTTCAACAAAAAGTACAACATCGGCTTTGCTTGTTAGTTCATCAATGTCAACCCCCGCATTCCATGGGTATCCGTTACAATTCCAAAAGCATAGTTTCAATTGTAACTCGGTCTCATAGGTCACGCATCCCTATTTGCTCGAGGGATTTGTCTCCTCCTTGGGTACATTTTCTTCATGAGAGATCTCCTTGTTTTTCTTATTCTTTTCCTCATGCCTTGAAACACATATTTTTTTGCTTGATAGTGCGATCTTCACATACAAAACATTTTGTATCCCTCAAATAGATCCAACTCAGATTATCAAGGATAATCTTTCGCTTGGTCTCATGTGGCATGGTGCATACAATTGGCCGTTCTTCCGAGCGAGGAGCTCCTTGCTTCCCCACTCTATGTGCTCCATAGACCATAACTCCGGACATACCAAAGTGGGTTTTGAAGAAATCTTCGATAACAATGGCAAGAGAAGGAGGTGTCTCTAGCTTCTCTTTGGAAATTCTACGAATAACAATGTTCTTGGAACGTCGCTCCCGTTCCTCCAACTCCTCCACATCCACATTCTCAACATTATTTGTTTGAACCATATCTTGCATGAGTGAGGAATTAGAAACCACATTGCTACCACATACATCAACCCAAGACTTTTTTGTGCATACATTTTTCATGTCGCATACATTTCGGCTCATGGTGTCAAATTTCTCCTCTTTCAATACATGGTCATGCTCTACTTTGCTCAATCCGCTCCTTCAAAGCATTCAAGTCCACAAGAGAGCGTTTACATTCCTTCACTTCCTCTTCAAGTTGCATCAAACGTGTTGTTGCATCTCAAGTGTCCTCTTGAGATTCTCATTCTCAACCACAAGTACCTTCAGTGTGCCATTCTCCATTGCCAGTGCTCGTAAGTCTTTGCCTTGTTTGTTTACGGTCTCTTGCAATGATACCAAGTATTCCATGATCATGGTTTCCAATGTAAGATCCCCAACCCGCCTACACCAAGATCGGGATGGGATCCTTGACAGGTCTCTAGGTCTTATAAAAATCGGAGTCTCTAGACAAGAAAAATCCAAGGAATAAACCTTTGCCATTGACAATGGCTTGGATCTATAGCTTTAGAAGAAGACCTAGTCCTGTCTGGCAGCGGAAACGGGATAACGTATTCAAACAGCCTACCAAAAAAATTCTTATTCCGGCCCTATAACTTCATCATTCAAATTATGGTTTCCTTAACCAACGCTTTTTTCCCCCTAACATATGTGAGGGCACAGCCGTTGGTGGATTCCTCTTCCAAGTGAAGAAGTTTCTAAAACGTTTTAGTGCGCGGGAATGGATAGTTACCTGACTAATCAGGTCCACCCTTCCATGATTGACAACCTTAGTCAATCCCCACTTACCACCTCGCACTCACACAAGATTCGTTTATTTTATTATCACATTGTTTTAACATTTAAAATAATGGTTTCTTTTAACGTTCCATCATGGTAATTCCTTGAAGACAGCATTGAAAGCATTCTTTTAGCAAACAGACATCTTTACACTTAAGACATGGTACTGTCAATCAAAACATTTTCCATAATAACCATGACCAGTACTCGTCTTGTCTCAAGACCACCTAAGGGTGAAAAACGGCACCCATTCCTTGTTCAAATCCGGAGTGGAATAAACCCCCACCCAAGGTTCCGGGTGCCCATACACCAAACTACTTGCCCATACAACCGGGCGGCTCCCCTAGGATAAAAACGGTATCCTAACTTATGTAGAAACATCAAGACATGACACGGAGTAGAAACTCATCGTTCATGGGGGTAACCGACTTAACCGTGGCTAGAAAGCCAATCATTATCATCAATTTATATCAAGGAGTCAGAGGTGTCTTGAGACAAGCTGTCTTAAGGATGATCAAACATATCTTTCCTAATTCAACCAGTTTTAAACCAAACAATTCTTTCCTATATTATAAACAAATGCACGTTGGAAGTTACCTTCTGTTTTCAGCCAGTTTATCCTTCTTACGTATGCAATGCTAACTTATAAAATAACTTAAACTAATTAAAGACTTAATTGAACAATGGGATATCCACCTGGGATTGATTGGCCATCTGCTGCTGGCTGGCGCCTGAAGACTCTCCTCCGTAGGCCTACTACTAGGCTCGGCTTCGTCGTCGTCGATGCTCTAGTTCGTTTTGGAGCTACGTCCTCATTATCAGATGTAGGATTTTCTCGGGTCCTTTTTGGTATCATAACTTCTTATCCTTATAAAAAGGACGTCTCATTATTAGGTAAATAGTTGAAAATGTAGACTTAACCTTTGTATTCAACCGTAACCCCTCCAAGGTTAAATTTATAGTCTTAATTGGTAAATTCTTAACCTAGTAATTTCTTATTTGTCTATATAGGTATGATAACTTTTTTCACCGCTTTGCTAAGGGTTTTCTAATCTCTCCTAACTTTCTTATAATTTTCTATATCTTTTTCCTAATTTTTCCATCAACTTTTAAGCTAATAATCTACTTATTTTGGGCTCAATATTTATTGTATTTAATTTCTCTTAAAGATTTCATTTCCTTAACTTGATATCATAGGTTTTTAATTACTATAGTTTTTCTAAAAACTTTTAACCACAAAGTCTATTTATTTTAATTAATCATTTGCTAAAAATGGGACTTTTGGTCAATTATAATTTCATAACCTCACTAATTAACTATGGTATAATTACCACAAGTAGATTATGATATTTTTGACTTCTGGGAATTAACTTATTATTTTCCAACTTAGTTATATAATTTCCATCTTCAATTTTCAGCTAAAATTAGGATAATTTGACTTAAATAAATACTTATACTACTTTTCTAACCTTGACATATTTACCATAGCCTCTTTATTATGTAAGCTAACTGTGATAAATAGAATGTAATCATATAACATGATTTACTAATTTCTCCCTTGAAATTTACACCAAAATTAGGATATTTTGACATAGATAAATATCTATACTACTTTTCTAACCTTGGCATAATTAGCATGGCCTCTGATAAATAGCATGTAATTATAGCACATGATTTACTAATTTCCCTCTTTAGTTTTTAGCTAAAAATAGTGTAATATGACTTAGATAAATATCTATGCTACGTTTCTAACCTTGGCATAATTATCACGGCCATTGTACCCTATAATATATCTCTGATAAATATCATGTAATTATAGAACATGATTTACTAATTTCCCCCTAAAAACAACATAATTCCACTAAGATAATTAGTTAAACTAATTATTTGACATCAGAATAATTATCACAAGTTTCATAAACTCTAACTAACCTCTAATAAATAACTCAATTCAATTTGAATCTATTTGCTAATTTCCCCTATTTAATTTGTCTAAAAATCATAGTTTTTCTACTAAAATAATTAGCTAAATTAAATATCTGAGCTTTCCCTAATTATTATGGGTTATTGAACACCTAATTAACCATTGATAAATATATCACAACATTTAAGTTCCATTTACTAATTTCCCCTATTTAAATTACTCAAAAAACAGAGTATTTTTGCTTAATTGATTATCTAGATTAATTTTCTTAGCTTTTTCTAATTATCACGGGTTTTTGAACACCTAATTAACCACTGATAAATATATCACAACATTTGAATTCCATTTACTAATTTCCCCTATTTAAATTACTCAAAAAATAGAGTATTCTTTTAAATTATTTAGCTAGATTAATTTTCTGATGTTTTCCTAATTATCACGGGTTCTTGAACACCTAATTAACTACTGATAAATATATCACAACATCTGAAATCCATTTACTAATTTCCCCTATTAAAATTGTTCAAAAAACACAGTAATTATGCCTAATTAATTAGAAAAACTTCTCAGAAAATTATAGGATAATTTTCCTAGATTAATAACTGTCTAATGCATTTCTTATAATTACTTCAACTTAATCTAATCTTAATTAATATATTTACCATTAATTCATGGTTAATTTGGCTAATTTCAGGCCTATTATAATAGTATAATTAATTAGCTTAGTGTTACTAAGCTTAATTCTAATAATCAACAGAGATTAATTAATTAAGAGAGGTTTGAGGAGCATACATGGGCCTAATCTTTGATTTATTAACAAATATCTTAATCTAATCTTGCTAGTTAAGCAAGATTAGACTAATTACCGTTTAGGTTAATCAATTAGAGATTAATCTCTAATGATTTCTGCGTAGTGTCCTCTCTAGATGAGAGAGAGAGTATCAAGGCTCCGAGTCTCTGTAAAATGTGAAGCTAAGGGTCCTATTTAAAGTTTTCTGGCACTCATAAGCTCTCACCGACTGAAAAAGGAAGTTGCTTGAAGTTCAAGCAGCCCCAACAAGTCAAAAAATGCCCCCTGCTGCTAAATGAGTCCGTGGCAGGTCAGTAATGACCCTCCCATTACCTGCCAGCTTTTAAAATGTCAATTTTGTTATAATTTGACCTAGTTTTGCTTAATTGGTAAATATCTTGTAAATATCTAGGAGAACTTTAATAAAGTCTATGCTTAAATGATTACTGCAACCCTTCAATTTTACCTATTTTACTTAATTCACAGTGTAAACTTTCAGGGGTCATAAGTATGCCAGTTTTTATCGGAATTCAATTCTGAAAATTTCTAGCCCGGGGTTTGTTGTGCTTAAGATTCAAAAAATACCAATATTTTCCATGATCGGACAATTCTACATTGCTTTTCAATAATCATATCAGTTTGATTAAGCTTTATACAACCTTTAAGGTTTCAGAAACTGGAAACCTTACATCCGATGTCGTTGGTTGGGTGGTTGGGTTGCTATCTCCATAGTTAGGATATTTTGGATCATTTTCCACAATGGTTGTGGACCTTGTTGAAGAAGAAGAACCCTTGCGAGTGCCTGAAGATATTGTGTGTAAAATAAGATATAAGAGTCAATTTTTCTAAACCTCTTCACTTTGGAAATGTTGTTACAGAAATGACTTCCATAACTCTAAAAACTTATGTCATTACATCAATGTGTAGAGGGCTTTGTGCTCTTCGATTGAGGCTATAGATCACCCAAATCGGAGTTCGAATGAAGAAGTTATGATCAAAAGAGTAAACTGATGTATACTAGGTCAAAAACGGATGTGTTTTTTGTTGGAGAGAGAGAGAGAGAGAGAGAGAGAGAGAGAGAGAGAGAGAGAGAGAGAGAGAGAGAGAGAGAGAGAGAGAGAGAGATCAAAAAAAGGGGGTTTGCTGGGTTGGAAAAAACACTGGTGATGTTAAATTGTAGACTCAAAATTAGCAAGTGAATAGGTAGCCTTATTATGTACCAAGGCAGTCGTAAATACACCCAGCAAACAGACTGTTGGTTATTGTAAAGAGGAGTATATGGGATCTTTTTAATGCTAAAACTCGACTAGTACCTAGATTCGTATCTTACTCTAAGTGTGGATTTAGCAATAGGTGACATGTGTAGTAGGAAGGCTAATGGGGCTCATCAAAAAATTGATAGAGCATCAATCGCTCCAGAAGAGCTTATATATCGATATCAGTATAAGCTTTGAGCTCAATCTCCCACAAAGGGCTATGACTATAGTATCTGACTGTAAGAGAAGAGACTGCGAGACTTGTTGAGATGGAGAGAGAGAGAGAGAGAGAGAGAGAGAGAGAGAGAGAGAGAGAGAGAGAGAGAGAGAGAGAGAGAGAGAGAGAGACGAGACGAGACAAGAGACACACCATGTACGCTCCCAAAGACTGATTCATATTGAGGACAAGATATAAATATGTAGGTGAGACCAAGTTGAGTAGAGTGAGCCATATATAGCTCCAACACCCCCACTCAAACAAAGGCCTCTAGCTTTGGATGAAAAAAACCCTTGGGGTTCAAGGGAAAAACCCAAGCCCCTATACAATGTGAAAATATGAACTAGCGATGATGATGTAAAAGTGAATTGTGTATCTATGTACAAATATACAAGTGACTCAGAGATCACAATGTGCAAATGTGGAGTGTACGTAGTGCATGGTACCTATAGGATTACAATGTCATATGTACAAAGCTACACAATAGCGGAGAAGCTAATCTAGAAAGAGTGAGGCCAAAGCAACTCCAAGCTCCCAGCGCAAGAGGATGAAACGTGACTCGTTGAGACCTTTGGTAAGAATGTCTGCAATCATCTGGTCACTTGGGCAGTGCTCAACCATAATGGTTCCTTTGCGTACTTCATACCTGACATAATGATAATGGACAGCAATGTGCTTTGACTTATTATGTTGAACATAGTCTTTTGCAAGGCTAATAGCACTTTGGTTGTCACACCGCAAGGGTGTGCTAGAAAGAGGAGAGTGACCAATATCAACCAGCATTTGTGGAAGCCAGATTAGCTCACGAGCTGCAAGTTACTCCACGATATATTCTGACTCGATTGTAGAAACTACAACACAGCGTTGTTTCTTGGTGGTCCAAGAAACATGACAACCATTTAAAAATAATTAATTTCCACTAGTAGATCGCATAGATAAATGTGAGCTTGCCCAGTCTGCATCTTTGTAACCCAAAATAGAAAGAGATTGCATGGAATCCGATGTGAGTTGTCGACGATAGACCAAACCAAAATCTGTAGTGCCTTTCAACTATTTCAATACACGCTTTACTACAGACCAATGCTTAAGAGAAGGACGTGCAAGATGTTGTCCAAGATAATTAGCAACAAACAGAATATTAGGACGAGTATTCATGCCAACAAGCTGAAGATATCCAATCAAGTTAGCATAAGATTGATTTGTGAGAAGTTGACCACCATTGTCAGAAGTGTTCTTCGTAGAGCTCACAAGACAAGGTGTGTTGTTGGCTGAATGTGCGGATTCCATACCAAATTTTTGCATAGTATCTGCAATAATCTTTGTTGTCGAAGGAATAAAATATCTTTAGTACGGTTTTGTTAAATCCGAATGCCAAGACACGAGTGAATCTCTCCAAGATCCATCATATCAAATGCAGAAGAGAATAACTTTTTCACTTGCTGAAGAAATTTCAAATCATTGGAAACAAGGATGGTATCATCCACATAAAGAGCAAGAATCACAAAGCTGCTACCTTGGTGTTTAATGTATAAGTTGGGGTCTGAAGAGCAAGAGATGAATCCTTTAGAGGTGAGAAAAATATCAAATTTTGTATACCAGGATCGCGAAGCTTTTTTGAGACCATATAGTGCCTTATGGAGTTGAGCAACAAGGTCTTCTTTACCTGGAATAACAAACCCTTTTCATTGTTCCATAGAAATTTCCTCTTCCAAGTTACCATTAAGAAAAGCAGTTTGCACATCCATTTGATGAGCTTCTAAATCAAATTGAGCAGCAAATGCCAATAAAACTCGAACACTTGTAATGCGAACAACTACTGAAAAGGTCTCTTGATAATCAACACCAGCTACTTGGGAGTAACCTTTTGCAACTAGATGTACCTTGAACTTGTCAAAAGATCCATCTGCTTTTGCTATTGTCTTATACACCCACTTACACTTAATAGCTGCACGACCAGGACGTAGTTCAGTTAGTATCCATGTACCTTTAGAGATAAGAGAATCGTACTCTGCTTCCATAGCCTCTTGCCATTGATCCTTTTGTGGTGAAGAGATAGCTTCATCATAAGTAACGGGATCTTCAAAAGTAGACAAATCATTATCAACAATATCGTCATCATAAACATGACATGAGCCATGTTCAAAATCAATAGGCAGATCAGCAAAAATATCAATATCATCATTGGCAACATTTGGAATGGATGGTTGTAAAGAGGAAAGTTTCTCTTTAGGAATAGTTTCATCATCTGAAAGATATGAAAAAGACTGAAGCAATGATTTAGTATCATCAGAATCATCCATGGACCATGATCCTCCCATAAGTTTTTCGTTAAAAGTGGCATCACGATTCATAATTACTTTCTTGGAGGAACGGTCATAGAATTTGTAACCTTTGGAAGTGTCAGAATATCCTATAAAAATAACTTTAAGGCCAGGAGCATCAGGCTTTGTTCGTGTTTCTTTGGGAATATGAATATACACAATGCACCCAAAGGTTCAAAAATGAGATACAGAAGGAATGTCACCTGTCCATGATGTGATGGGTATCTTACCAGAGGGTGCAGTAGTAGGAAGCTGATTCTAAATAAATACTTTTGTCAAAGTAGCTTCAGCCAAGAAAACACGAGATAAACTAGAATGACCAGCATATATCTTACAACATTGAGAATAGTGCGATTCTTTCATTCAGCAATGCCGTTCTGTTGAGGAGAATATGGAATAGTGTGTTCATGATGAATTCCACTGTCAGCACAGTAACTCACAAACTCTTGAGAAACATATTTGCCTCCATTGTCACTACGAAGCTTCTTAAGGCGACGACTGGTTTGAAGTTCTGCAGCCTTGTGGAATTGTTTGAAAACAGATAAGGCCTCATATTTTTGTCTAAGTAGAAATACAGTCGTATACTGTGAGAAATCATTAATGAAAGTAATGAAATAGCGATATTGTGATCTCAAAGAAGGTAGAGGTCCACATATATCAGTATGAACAAGATCCAATATGTCATGAGAATAAGTTGTATTTGAAAGAGGAAAGGGTTTACGATTATGTTTCCCAAAAGCACAAAACTCACAAATTCCCACATGGGGATGGGCTTTAATATCCATGCCATGAACAAGATCACGATGCTGAAGATCAAAGAGTTTTCAGAAATCGGCATGAACAAAATGGTGATGCCATACTTTGCAATCATGATCACCTGGAGCAGTGACAACATTTGCTATAGCATCGTTGATAGAGAGAGTTTAAACAAATTACCATTTCAAGGAGCAGTGGCTATAGTCTGTCCATCTTTCTCAATTCTGCAGTTGGTATGATCAAATTCAACAAACAGACCAAGATCAACAAGTCTAGCAATTGAAAGAAGATTATGTTGAAGATCTGGTACATGTAATACTCCTTGCAAGATTCGAGTGGAATACCCTTTACTTGACAAGTCGTATCATCAGAAAGATAAACAACACGTTGAATTGGTCGTGGATGATAGTTATGGAGCCACTTAGACTGATATGCCATGCATATTTCTTGTAGCACCAGAATCGACAATAATAAGTGATCCATCACGTACATGAAGTATTCTGTCTGGAGCAACTGAACATAGGACCCAGATTTTTTCTGGTACAATATTGTTCCGATATTCAGTAGCATATGCTCTATTATGATGTGTGTCGAATCGACTCTTATAGTACATATGAGTGGGATGATCAGATCGTCCACAATATTCACAAGAAGAAGAAGAAGAGTCTCTAGATAAACATGGTTGTTTCGTGGTAATATTGTGTTCTTCATCATATTGATGTTGTCGTGCGATGGCACGTTCATAATGTGAAATTGAAGTATCTAGCCTAGAAAGTTCAATGCGGACAATCTCGGCCAAAAATAGCAGGTTTTGTGCGCTGGTGTGAAAGACGTGTCCAAAGTTCTTACCAAGTGGGAAAATGAGGTTCAACATGAAATTTGAACCCAATGGGATTTTTCCACAATTTTAGGGATTTTTCCCAGCTTGTTTGGGCTTTTTACGGACAAAAAGTGACATTTTTGGGCAAAAAATGGTCAAAAATAGCCTTAAAAATACTCAAAATAGCTCAAAATGCCACATCAAAGACGCTGGCATTGTTGCTCAAGTGTGTAGGAATTTTTAGAGCCAAGAATGAGCTCATTTGGGTACATGAGCAAGGAGATACAGCCATTCCTTTACAAGGTGCTAGTATAGTCCCGTGCTGCTTCCACTACATGGTTGAGGCTGTGAGGCCTCCAATTAGGATTTCCCCTCCTCAAATAACTACTTGGGCTTCTCCAAGAAGTACTGAAGCTTCCATGAAATGGTCACGAAGAAGAATCGAAGCGTAAATTTAGGGTTCTTAACAGGTCGAATGAGCACTGCATCTGTGCAATTGGGAGAGAGGCTACACCTAATCTTCACACACACAAGAGTTTTGAGTTAGTATTGGTTCTTTTTCAAAGTGGAGCTTTCATGACTGGATTTTTGTTCTTTTTTAGTGTGTTTTTGGCTTCAAATCGTCTATGCCTTGCTTGATTTTGCTACGAATCCTCACAGTCAGAGGCCCAACGCTTTCCTAGTGGCACTGCGCACTTCTTGACATGTTTTTGGTGAACCCGACGCGAAGTAGGCTAGGGTGAGGGTTCAAAAGCTTCATTGAAGGTCTCAAAAGAAATTTTTAAATCTATGGAGCAACAAGAGCAACACAGGGTTTGGTTTGATCCAGTCACAATGCAAATGTTTCAAGCTTTTGCAGTGTTTATGCAGCAGCAGCAAAGCTGCAGAAAGGAGGGAGCTCTCCTCAACGAAAGCGCTTCAATCTGTGGTGAAGAAATTGGACCAATTTAAAGGTAAAGATGTAACAAAGTATCTTTGTGGATATGTAAAGGAGATGGAGCTTCATCGAGTGCCCGAAGCAGAGATGGTGCAAAGTTTTGAACTTGATGTGGTTCCCGAGATCAGAGAGCATGTAAGGGGAATTAGAAATGAGCATGGGGCAACTTGGGAAGCATTTTAATTAGCCTTGAAGGAAGAGTATTTCATGGAGGATTCCGAAAGGGTAACAAAGAGGACTTTCTTAGAGTGGGTAGTTTGGCCAAAAGAGAGGCTCTCGCCTACGGAAGTGATAAGGGAATTCGAACGCCGTTATGATCAACTTTCAAGAACTGAAAAGGATACTCTAAACTCGAAGAAGACAGATCTCTTTTTGCAAGCCACAGGTAAAGAGATTCAAGAGAAGTTAGAGCTACTACTTGAGGATAAGGATGCGGAACAAGGTTTGAAGACTGATTGGAATGAGGTCGAAGACGCCATTTCACTGCTAGCTAAGCGACAACGACGAAGAGACAAGATGATAGTCAACCCTACTCAATTACCAAGTGTTCCCGAGAGTCCTATAAATACTGTGATTGTGGTTCCAAAGAGTGACAAATCCATCCTAGATGATATTGTCAAAGGAATGCAAGAGCTCAAGTTAAAGCTTACAAGGTTAGAAGAAAAGGGGCAACCATCAGGTCAATCTACAGGGCAACGACCGCAAACCAGAGAAGGCTTTGTCAATAGATGCATATGGTGTGATAGTACTGACCATGGAAGGAGGGATTGTGAAATTTTTAAAGACGCTTTGACAAAGGAGCTCGTTTTCTTTAAAGATGGAAAAATTCACTTAAGTGAAATAGGTAAGCTCTTGGGAAAGAACTTTGGCAAAGGCGGGATGAAGAAACTAGTTGAGGACATGGCTACTAGCCATGCCATCTCAATGGTTGAGGCAGCCGCCTATGGGTTGAAGGTGGATCCTATTAAAAGAAAAGGATCAATCAAGGTTGGAGAAGAGGAATCTAATGGTATTGGAGAGCTATGGCCATGCGGTATAGAGTTAAAATGACTACACAGGTTTTACATGAAGCTGGAGATTGCATTCGGCTTGAAACAGGTTGGAATGACCCTGTCGACTCTTTGTCAGTGCATGCATATATTGCCAAATTTCAAGCAAATGAGGCCATTGCTGAAGAGAAACGTAGGCGAGAATGGGGATGAAGGGCCTTCAAAGCGGGCAACGAGGAGTGGAGGTAGAAATGACACAGTGCCTCCTAGATCACCTTCCCCGCAACAAATGCATGTCCCCAAAGTGCCTATGCAAGAAGCCTCTAAAGACAAGAAGAAGGATGCAACAAAATCGAAAGCAAAGGGTACGTCCTACAAACTCCAATCCAATATAGAGGTAGCAACGGATCTCAAAAAGGTTTTGGAAGAGAGGATTCTAAACAGTAAGGTGGAATTTACCTTGGGTGAGGTCCTTGGTATAGCAAAGCAGGAATTCCACGAAGAAATAATTGATATCATAAAGAGGAAGCGACCATCTCTTACTGAATCTATCCATGTACAGGGTGAAGAAGAGACTTTAAATGCACAAGGTGTACAGGTCTATGGCAAACAAGGTGATGAAACTATTGTTGGATGCTACAAGTCTAGGGGAGGAGTAAAACACGTTCGCTTCTTGGATGATGAAGATGAAGTGGAGACCACTCACAAGAGCCACTACTTGAATAGTCACTGGGCAAGAGCAACTACTGAGACACTGTTAAAAGTGGGAGACTTGGAAGAGCCATACATTGCATTGATAGATCATGGGTCAGAAATTAACCTCATGTCAAAGAGTCCTTATCAAAAAGAAAAATGGCCAATTGATATAAATCATGGATGGATGATTCGTGCAGCAAACAACTCATCAAGGGAGCTGTACGGAGCTTGTGCAAATGTTAAGGTGACTATAGGGGATGTGAAAAATGACCAGAATTTCTTTGTACAGGAGATGTCTACATATCCTCTTATCCTTGGGCAGCCATACATCACTGCTACTCGCATGGAAACCAAGGTGATGGATGATGGGTCAGCTTATGCAAGAATAAGGAGCAGGGATGGGAAGCGTGCAGTACAATTCCTTACTGTTTGTGTGGACCATGAAAGGAACCGTGAAAGTCTTAGAGAGAAACCCTTGCCAAAGACGAACAAAGAATTCAAGGACACTAGGGATATGAGGGGTTTTGGCCATGTACCATTGTAGAGCGGGATTGCAGTGGTACAAGAAGAGAAAGGTTCTTGCATGATGTATATGCAAAGGATACATTTTCTACATGTTTTGTAGGATTATCTGACTATGTATCTATTGCTTTTACAGAGTGTGAGGACTTCAAGCGGCGTGAACGACAACATGTAAATAGTGTACAAAGAGGTTTGAAGATGAATGGTTTGCTAGAAGATGATGAATGCATTGCAGGTGTGTTTTATGAGTGTTCTTTTGTGGATACTATGCAAGATTTGGAGTCTTTAGTGGATTGCAATTTGCATATGGGAAGTGAGGTCGTGAAAGTATGCTCAATAGAAATGTACAAAGTCATTGAGGATTTCAAAAATGCTCAAAGTGTTGATGTACGAGTGGAGACTAAGTATAAGTCCGTGGCAAAGAAAGTGAAACCAGTGGCATTACCTCTACCAAAAGACTGCACAAATAAGATGGAACAAGTTGCTTTGCAACCTAGCCTTCGTGACCCAAGCAAGATTGGACACAAGTTCACAAAGGATTCTTTGAAAGAGTTAAAGGTTGGTTGCGAGGACAGTTTGACAAAAGTTGAAAAGATATTCTTTGAAGACATGCTTACCAAACACGGAAAAGCTTTTGCATTTGAGCCTTATGAGATAGGGTGTGTTGATCCATCCATTGTTGCTCCTATGGTGATCTTCACTATCCCTCATGTACCTTGGAACTTGAGACCTATTCCTGTTCCAAAGGCTCATTTGCCAAAACTCATTGAATTACTTAATGAAAAGATCAAGATGGGTATCTTGGAGCCTTCTTGTGCTCCGTATTCAAACAGGTGGTTCACAGTTCCGAAGAAAAATGACTCTTTACGCTTTATTCAGGATATGCAACCTGTAAATAAGGTGACAATCATAAATGTGGGTATAGGGCCAATTGTCGATGAGTTTGTAGAGGCATTTGCAGGGAGGGCAATATATTCTATGGGAGATTTGTACTCAGGGTATGATCAATTCCAACTAGCAATGGAAAGCAGGGACCTGACTACCATGAGGACACCCTTGGGTTTAGTAAGGATGTGCACCTTACCTCAGGGGGCAACTAATTCCGTTGCACATATGATGAATGGTATGAACAAAGTCCTATGTGACTTCATACCTCAAACTACAATGCCTTTCCTTGATGATGTGCCAATCAAAGGATGTGATGTAAGTGATAAAGATGTGGCTCTAAACTCGAGGGGGTGCCGAAAGTATGTGGCAAGCCATATCAACAATTGTGATGTCAAGGTTGGAAGAGGTGAACATTACCTTGTCCGGCCTAAAGTCAGTGTTTGGTGTGAATGAAGTTCTTATTGTGGGACATATGTGCGGGCCATATGGTAGAAGGCCTTGTCCTGCAAAGATTGATGTAATCCAGAGAATGAAAGAGAAATGTATAAATTTCACTGAGGTTCGAAGGTTCTTGGGTGCATGTGTGTTTTATGTTATCTGGATTCCGCACTATGCACATGTAGCAGAGCCTTTGTATCAGCTTTTGAGAAAGAACAAAAGGTTTCAATGGGAAGAAATGCATACCCATGCCATGAGGAAATTAAAGAAGTTGCTGCTTATGTATCCAACTTTGAGAAAAACAAACTATGAATGTGGAAGATATGTAATTGTGACAGTGGATACCAACCCCACTGGAATTGGATGGACGATTGGGCAAGATGATAATGATGGCAAGCGATATGTGGTGAGATTTGGAGCAAAAGTCCTAAGTGCTCGTCAACGCAACTATCCACAGGTAAAAAGAGAGTTATGGGGAGTAGTCACAGCTTTGAAATGTGACAAAGAGTATTTGATAGGAGCAAATGTAATCGTGGAGACTGATTGTGTACCCCTTCTTGAAATGATAACAAGTTGCTCAACTCCCGACATTGCTATGTTGAGATGGATTGCCTACATAAAGTCCTTGAATCTAGAATTTAAGCATATTGCAGGGAAAGATAATCCAGTTGCAGATATGCTTTCAAGAGCAAGGTATGAAAAAGAAGAAGACATGGTTGTCGAGGGCGATGATGTAGGCACACAGTTCTATAGTATCTCTCATGCCAAGGGTGATCATGTTTGCCTGTCAAATGCACTTGAGTCATTTACAGAGGACCTATATCAAGGTGATTGGTTGCTCATTGGACGCTATCTGAGCACTTTGACAAGGCAAGAAGGGTGAACTGATCAAGAGTTCAAAAGAATATGGAGAAAGGCCTATGGATACTTTTTGAAAGATGGGTACTTATGGAAGCGTCCAAAACAAAGAAATGGAATTCTAGTGAGAGTCGTGAATGATAAGGACGCTCAAAATGAGCTTATGAAAAAGTTTCATGAGAGTCTCTATGCTAGACATAGAGGTGTATGGTCCACCTTCACTAAAATGAAAGAGAGGTATTGGTGGAAAGGTATGTATAAAGATGTATCTCACTTTGTGGAGTCCTGTGAAACCTGTCAAATGTATTCAAATGTACGTCATCGTGATGGGTTGCACCCTACTTACCCATTGGTCATGCATTACAAGTGGGTAGTAAATCTGGTTACAATGCCATTGGGCTTATGGCAAATGAGATACATAGTGCTTGCACAAGAAGACTTAACCAACCAAGTTGAAGGTCGTGCTCTAAGAACAAAAAGCACAGAAGGGATATGTAAGTTCCTCTTGGATGATGTAATTAGCCGTTATGGCTGTGCTGGAAAAATAACAGCGGACAGGGGTGAGTTGGATGCTGAAAAAGCAAGGGAGCTTTCTCTAGGTTCGGCATTAAACTTGCTCTCACTACTGCATATAATCCTGAGGGAAATGGTAAATCGGAGCGTGGGCATCCTCCTATCATTAAAGATTTAGCTAAGGCCAGCAAAGGTAAAATGAGAGAGTGGCCTAGGTTGTTGCCTTATGCTTTATGGGCTGATCGTACAACTCATAGCTCGGTTACTGGTTATATGCCTTTTGAGTTGATGTATGGTCAGAAACCTATAATGCCAATTGAGGATGTAATTCCCACATGGAATGTATTACCTTGGGAAGATGGAATGAGTAGGGAAGACCTTCTTGCTTTGCACATACAACAGTTAGAAAGAAGGCCCCAAGATATTGAGATTGCAGTAGTACGATTGAAAGATGCAAGGTTAAAGAATAAGGACAGATTCGACAAGAGGCATAGGCTCACACCTAAAGCTATTGAGGAAGGTGATTGGGTGTTGGTGTATGATAGTAGTCTTGAAAACCAACATTCAACAATAAGAAAGCTTTCAAAGAGATAGTTTGGTCCTTATGTGGTTCAACATGTACATGGGAATGCGACTTATACCTTGCATGAATTAGATGGGACAAAAATGAAGATTCCCATTGCAGGGAAAAGAATCAAGTTATTCAAAATAAGAGGCGATAAATATCCCTTTCATTCACAGGAAGGTCAAAATGAATGCTCTGATGAAAATGGTATGGATGTGGATGAAGAACAAGAGGATGATGCGTTAGATTTTGTTGCAAGCGATGATGAAATCGACATGTATGTTGATTTGAATGAAGACTGAACCTGCAAAAGATATGTGTGGCAAATGCCAAAGGATGTGCAGGTTTAGAGAGGGTGGATGTCGTGCGATGGCACGTTCATAATGTGAAATTGAAGTATCTAGCCTAGAAAGTTCAATGCGGGCAATCTCGGCCAAAAATAGCAGGTTTCGTGCGCTGGCATGAAAGACATGTCCAAAGTGCTTACCAAGTGGAAAAATGAGGTTCAAAATGAAATTTGAGCCCAATGGGATTTTTCCATAATTTTAGGGATTTTTCCCAGCTCGTTTGGGCTTTTTACGAACAAAAAGTGACATTTTTGGGCTAAAAATGACTAAAAATGGTCAAAAATAGCCTTAAAAATACTCAAAATAGCTCAAAATGCCACATCAACGATGCTGGCGTTGTTGCTCAAGTGTGTGGGAATTTTTAGAGCCAAGAATGAGCTCATTTGGGTATATGAGCAAGGAGATACAACCATTTCTTTACAAGGTGCTAGTGTAGTCCCGTGCTGCTTCCACTACATGGTTGAGGCTGTGAGGCCTCCAATTAGGGTTTCCCCTCCTCAAATAACTACTTGGGCTTTTCCAAGAAGTACTGAAGCTTCCATGAAATGGTCACGACGAAGAATCGAAGCGTAAATTTAGGGTTTTTAACAGGTCGAATGAGCACTGCATCTGTGCAATTGGGAGCGAGGCTACACCTAATCTTCACACACACAAGAGTTTTGAGTTAGTATTGGTTCTTTTTCAAAGTGGAGCTTTCATGGCTGGATTTTTGTTCTGTTTTAGTGTGTTTTTCGCTTCAAATCGTCTACGCCTTGCTTGATTTTGCTACGAATCCTCACAGTCAGAGGCCCGACGCTTTCCTAGTCTCACTGCGCACTTCTTGACAACGTGCCCAACAATCATCTTCAGTATGGCCATTTTTGTAAGAACATTGCTTATTGAGAAATTTGAGGGGAGAGAAAACATTACCGCGATGGCCACCTCTGCGGTTTCCTCGTTGAAATGGACGCCTTCAAGCATAAAAAGCACGTTCCATCTGTCGTGACTCGGTCTCCTCTTGTGAAATCATAGTTGTATCATGACCATCATTACGACGTTCTTGACCTTGAGAGTATTCAATTAAAGACATGCAGCCTTGTTCGAAATCCAGACCATCTTTATTGGAGAGAATAGTAACAATGTTATCATAAGAGGAGTCCTTCATCGTATCAAGAAGAAGTGTAATCAGTTGCTTTTGTGGAACAGGATCACCTGCAGCATCAAGTTGATTAATAATGGACATGAAATATTCATATGTCCCGTCATGGCAGTACCAACTTCATATTGTAACTTGTTAAGCAACCCTCTCAAATAAAGTATTTTTGTAACAGATTTCTTCTAAAAGTTTGCAATAAGGTACTTCCATACGTCGTGGGAAGTAGGTAGTTCATACATATCAAGCAAAAGGGAATCGGTAAGAGAGAAAAGAATATACCGACGAGCTGCTTTAGCACGTCATTGCCAATACGTATAGGCAAGAAGAAGAAAAAAAGGTTTGTAATTTCCAGAGTCACTACCATGGCAAGTGTTTCTTTCCCCACCTTCAGTGGAAAGAAGGGAGAAGATCTCACCACCGACTTTTTGGATGATTTTGACATTGCTTGTGTCGTCTCCAACAAAGATGACGACGCTTCACGACCTAGAATTTTTCCTCTACTGATGAAAGTAAAGGCCATGTCTTGGTATAATGCATTGCCCCAGGCCACCAAGAATGCATGGGATGTGTTAAGGGCTGCTTTTGTAAAGAGGTTTGGTGGAGGCACAACCTCGGAGAAGCTATGGCAGTTACTGATAGAATTAAAGCAGGGAGGTCTGCTTGAGTATGCCACCTACGAGTCCAAATTTGTGGACTTATGGGAGAGATGGGTTGCCTCACTGGAGTAAGAAGAAGGAGTGCCTAATTTCCTAAAGAAGGACCATTTCATTGCTGGTCTATGGTCGCCGCTTAGAGAGAAGGTGAAGGGAAGGTTTCCTGCAACCTATGAGTTGGCAGTCGAAGTAGCCCACCTTAAAGACAAGAAGCTGTGCATACAAGCAAGAGTAAACGAGTCAGAGGAAACAAGCTCGGCCCGACCAACCCCAGTGACTGCAACAGCCAATCATAGATCCCAACCGCAAGAGGCATCCGAAGACTAGCAAGACCTGCTAAGTCGCATCACCACCCAACTAGAGAGTTTATTTGTGCATCTGGTGTAGCAAGGGCATGCCCCTGTCAGGAATCAAGAACAAGGAAGAGGACAACGAAGGCAGAACCAAGAGTACCACTGTTACAACTGCGGGGAAGACGGCCATGGAATGTACTACTACCCACACCCAAGGAGGTAGAATTTCAATAGAGGGCGGAGGCAGAATCAGCTCTCTCTGCCAAGAGCAAGACCACCACCACCTAGGAAACCAGGGCCGATCCCACTGGTCCAAATCCTTCGACCACCTGTACAACAACAACCACCACCCCAACCTCTCATTCCACCACTACCCCCACCACCTGCTGTGAACCAAGCGGTGAGTGTTATTAGCTTGGAAGCTAAAGGGAAGGCAAAGGTATAAGAATCAGTTTGAGAGAAGCACAAAGGGAAAGCAAAGGTAGAAGAGGTGGATGCTATGGGAGTGAAGCGTGCCAGGCACGAGGAAGCCTCTCAAAGAGAAGAAGAAAGGGAAGGCCGAGTCTAGCAAGCAAGCAGCTAAACTAGGACGGAAGATAGACATCGTGGACTTCTCACTAGGTGAGTATGCAAAAACCTATGACTTAGTTCATGATGTGTTAATGCAGGGCCCGAAGATAACTTGGCCCCAATTACTCCACCTTGCACCAAGGATGAGGAGGCAATGGACAAAAATGGTAAGTACCAAGAAATCAAGACCCTGGATAGCTGGGGCTATCTCTGGAAGGGATCTCGACGACATCCTACCACCATGGACGCTCACATCAAGGGGCAACGAATCTCAAGCGTCTACATAGATGGTGGTGCGCAAATATGCGTCATGAGTGAAAAGATGATGCACCATCTAGGTCTAGAGGTAAGTAGGCTGACATTCTGTAGAGCCAAGATGGCAAACAATGTAAGAGTGAAATGCGTATGCATTGTAAATGCGATCAAAGTAAAAGAATTCAATACAGAAGTAGAGGTAGACATCTTCGTCATGCCACACAAAGAGGAGGGCTACCCCATCATTCTTGGGAGGCCTTGGCTTATGGCTATGGAAGCTAAACAAGATTGGATCACCGGGATGATTTAGATGAAGGACGCAGATGGTAGTAGTCAGAGAACATTGAAGATACGGTAGATACAGTTCAGAGATTTGATGGACAACTACCTAATGATTAATCTAGAACATTGATGATAGGGTATAAGACTTATTTCATTTTTTTGGTATGTTTACCAGTAATGTGAGTCTGATGATGGAAAGAACTTAAGTTACTATTAACAGATGCAAATTGAAGTGCAGTTGGCACAGACCAGAGGCTGTGCAGGTTCAGAGGGGTGGATGTCGTGCAACTCCGCTTCCATGATAAGAAAAAGAGCAGAGAAATGTAAGCTAAGATTAGTTAAAGCCTACACATTTGCTGAGCAGTGATCAAGGCTTGTTAATAGGCCAAGTTTAATTATTAATGTATGCCAGATGTAGCTTAAAAGGGCCAACAGATGCGTCAATGATGCCAAAAATGAGTACGCTTGCAATGACCATAGATGAGAGATTATGAGCTAGAACTGTAGTGCTTGAAGTGCTCTACCGGCCTGTCTTTACGGCTTGTCGATTGGAGTCACGGTGAAGAAGTTATGGCAGCTTGCAGATCCGTACCGGATTGGGCAACTGCAACTGAGGTGTCAGAAATGAAATGAATGCACGGAATTGAAGTACTCACTTTGTGGAGTGCGTCGGTCTTTTCAGATCAGCAATCGGAGTTCCGGTTGCCAAGATATTAGCCTTTAAAGATTCGCCGGGGGCCGGCTCCGTACCAGTTTGATCTGCTCGGTCGGTGTTCCGTCTGGGTGTTTTGGGCAGCAACTAGGGTTTTGAACGCAGTATAATAAGTGCTCGAGGTAATTGTGCTTTGGTTGAGATGTAAGCTGGATGTGATGCACTTCAAAGAGCACAATAAATGATTAAGTGGAATCTTTTTTTAAGGTCCTCTCTTGATACGGACAACAGATTTGATCAGGAGGTTGCTCGACAGGGGCTGCTAGGGAAAGATGATATGCTTAGCAATGCCTTGCATGATATTGTAACAGAGTGGCGCCTTTACAGAAGCCGATCGCCAAAAGGCCGCCCAACTTAACCCATGAAGGCCGCCTAATTGTTTTGTTTGGCAATGCTTTGGCCACTATGCATGCCAAATGTGATGCCCTTAAATGGTGCTTAAGCCGAAGTGTATGCCAAATGTGGTGCCCTACAAGGGCATTAAGTCGGCCGCCCAAGCAACATAACAATGGCCGCCCGCCCAAAGGCTCACTGAATGGCCGCCCTAACTATCAAAGGGTGGGAAGCCATGAAAAGGAAGGAAGGGACCAAGGCAGCGACGAACAACGCGAGCTGCACAGGCAGAGAAACGCTCGTGCAGGGCCGAGAAAACGTCGGCTGAGGACCAAAAAGAAACGAAAAGTGCCCAGCATGCCATGGCGCAACATTTCGGAGCTGCTCCTGCGCGATTCCGTGCTGGTCGAAATCCCACCCTCCCACGTCATAGAGACGATTCTTGCCACGTCAGTAGCGGCGGCGCTATTGACTAATAATACGACGCTTCTTTTTGCATGAGAGGGATGGCAAGCCAATGAGAACTGGGAGGGAACCAAGGGCGATTGCATGGAAGCGAGAACGACGAGGGCAATAAGGAAGAACATAACCAAGGCGAGGAGGTGAAGGGAGCCAAGGCGAGGTTTCTCTCTCTCGATCTCCAATCAAAGCAAGGAGTTCTCTCTCTCTCTCTCGACCATGGTGACATAGGGGAGCCAGGAGGGTTAATTTCTCTCTCTCTCTCTCTCTCTCTCTCTCTCTCTCTGATAAGCAAAAGGACTTGTTCTCTTGCACAAGCAAGAAGACTCTTTCTCTCTTGCTCTCGACATTCAACTAAGAAGAGAAAATCTAACGAGTGAAAGGTTTCGAGCAGAAGAAGGTAATCAAGAAAGGAAGATTGAAGTGGTTTGGAAAGAGAGTCGGATCTTGAAGGAAATAAAAAATCAAGTTGATTAAAAGAGAAGTTGAGGTCGTGAATGACAGATAAGGCAGTGCAAAGCGCACAAAGCAAGAAATTGCAGGATAATCGATAATAATTGAGGCTTGATGATTGAGGCAGTGAACTGACTTGAAGCTTGCAGAATCTAATGGAACTTGAAGCAGATAAAGCGACAGGAGGAAATTTTCGTAACCGTCATCAGAAGCTAAATCTTGAATTAACATTCTTTCAAGTCTGGTGTCGTTAACGGCCCGGTTAATCCTATAATTGGGAGCTTAAACTCCTAGTTAGCTGGCGATCCAAGTGATGGTGTTGTTAACAGCCTGCCTTGGCTAACGTTTAAGTTGTACCTAGAGCATTAATCAATTAATTGATGATTACGGTGATTTCTAGATTCAATTACATCTGTTGTTCTTGTTCTCTCTCTTTCACACCTCCCATAGCCAGAGGCCCAGCGCCTGACCGGCTCACGTTGCGAACACTTATCCCCTGACATCGTGGTTTAAATGCGGTTATAGTTAAGAACAAATACCCATTTCCCAGAGTAGATGAGTTGTTTGACAAACTCACTCATGCTCGCATTTTTACGAAAATAGACTTGCGGTCAGGATATCACCAACTCCGTATTCGACTTGCCGATATAACCAAAACTGCATTCCGAACACAGTTTGGACACTACGAGTTCTTGGTTATGCCCTTTGGGTTAACCAATGCACCTGCAACATTCATGACAGTTATGGATAGTGTCTTGAAGCCATATTTGAGCAAATTTGTCATTGTTTTCCTCGATAACATCCTAGTCTATAGTGCTTCTCAAGAAGAACACTTACAACATCTCAAGCAGGTGTTTGAGTTGCACAAACAAAATATATGCCAAGGAATCTAAATGTGATTTTCTAAAAGACGAAATTCACTATTTAGGGCGTGTTATTTCAGCTAATGGGCTATATATGGATCAATCCAAAGTGGATACCATCTGAAAATGGCCTTCTCCTAAAAATCTGGAAGAATTACAATTTTTTTTGGGATTAGTAGGTTTTTACCGAAGGTTCGTTAAAAACTATGCTAAAATTGCTGTTCCCATGACGGATCAACTAAAAGGCAAAGGCAAAGCTTTTCAGTGGGGATCCGCTCAACATCACACTTTCGATATGCTCAAGGATGCATTAGCTACAACTCCTATTTTGGCTATTGTAGATCCTTTGAAACCATTCATTTTGGAAACGATGCCAGTGATCGTGCTATTGGAGCAGTCCTGTTACAAGACGGACGATCGATTGCATTTGAAAGCAAGAAGCTTGATGCAGCTTAGTAGAACTATTTTGCTAACGAACATGAACTCTGTGCAATAGTGTCTGCCTTAAAAACATGGCGGCATTATCTGTATGGTGCTCAATTTGAGAATGTGTTTGACCATGAAAGCATCAAATGGTTTACACAACAAACGGGTTTGAAGGGTCGAAAATCCAGGTGGGCCGATATTGTTCAAGAATATGATGCCAAGCTACGGTATCGCAAAGGCTGATACAATGTAGTGGCTGTTGGAATTAGGGTTGCAGAGAAACACACATAGCTTGGAGAAGATGAAGGAAGCTCAAGGCACACAATAGAGAGTGTGTTACAATGCATGGGGGAAAAAACCTCCTAAAGAGGGAAAAAATGCCCCGGCGGTCCTAGTGTGTTCACACACATCACTACCACATGTATATGGTAACAAATCCCCCCTGGAGTGATGCGGTGAACGAGAGCTGGCACATGAGTAAAGGGAAGTTCCATGCCCTGAGGACATGATCAGTCCACAAAGGGGAGTAAGCCCAAAGATTTGCGAAAAGCTTCAAGCTTCTCATGAGACAATGCCTTTGTGAAAAGATCTGCAAGGTTGTCCCATGTTAGCACATACGCCAAGCTGATCTCTCCTGCTAAGAGCCTCTCCCTGACATAGTGGTAATGCACCTCAATGTGCTTTGTGCAAGCATGAAAAACTGGGTTCCTCGCAACTGCCAATGCACTCTGACTGTCAGTGTAGATAGTGTTGGCATGCAGTGTCCTGTCCAACACCCAAATCATCCATAAGGCGTCTGAGCCAAACACACTCAACCGTAGCTGTGAATACTGGCCTGTACTCGGCCTCACAACTCAAAGTGGCCACAATAGGTTTCTTCTTTCTCAACCATGATATACATGAACTGTCAAGCATGAAACAAAAACCACTTGTGGACACTCGTGTGTCAAAACAACCAGCCCAATATGAGTCCGAAAAAGCATGTAAGTCTGGCGGCAATGATCCCCCCTTGGGATAAAACAAGAAAAGATGTAAAGTGCCACTAATGTAGCGGAAAATCCTCTTGATAGCCTGCCAATGCTTAGACCCTGGGCTATGCATAATTCTGCTGACCTGTGAGACTGCAAAATGAATATCCGGCCTCGTGTTGCATACATAAATGAGGCAGCCAACAGCAGTTTGGTAAAGAGTGACATCAACAGGATCGCCAGCATCATGTGGACTCAACTTCAAACCTGTTTCCATGGGAGTGGTAATAGGTTTGCAATCCTCAAGTCCAAACTTACATAACAATGTCTCTATGTAACTTTTCTGACACAAGGCAATACCACCATCACACTGCTTAAACTGTATACCCAAGTAATGATGCAACAGCCCCAAATATTTCATCTTGAAAGTAGCATTCAAATCAGCCTTAAATTCAGCAATATGTCTCTCATTTGGTCCAGTGATCATCAAATCATCAACATAAAGAACCACAATGAGAAGTACATCACCCTCACGCTTTACATACAATGTGATTTCTGTTGGACTGTTACGAAAGCCTCGTTTAACCAAATGAGTGTCAGCTTTCTCATACCAAGCACGAGGAGATTGCTTCAACCCATACAAAGCCTTCTTACATCTGCACACTTTGTCCTCTTGTCCTTTTATGACAAAACCACGAGGCTGCGTTACATAAACTTCCTCAAGTATGTCACCATTCAAGAAAGCAGTAACAACGTCTGATTGATGTACATCCAACCAAAATGAGCTACCAATGCACATAGAAAACGCACAGTAGTCATACGACAAGTGGGAGAAAAAGTCTCTTCATAATCTATGCCTTTTTTCTGTGCATAACCCTTTGCAATAAGTCGAGCCTTATGGCGATCGATCTCACCATCCGCCTTGCGTTTCAACTTGTAAACCGACTTCGTACCAATGGCCTTTTTGCCAGGAGGCAAATCACATAAAGTCCATGTGTCATTTTCTATAAGTGCATCATATTCTGATTGCATGGCAGCCATCCAATTTTTTGAATTCTGTGCTTCATCAAAACACAGAGGCTCCTCAACATCATGTAAAATAGACACACCCAAAGCAAAACAATCTGATGCATAAGATGCATGGCGAGAGCCTGAACAAGTATGACTAGACAAAGGTGCATCCAATTTACTGTCACGCAAAGTGTGCACTAGCCATTTTGGCATACCTCTAGCCTGCTCATTTTCAGCCCTTGCCTCATCAAGTACATCATGTACATCTGCATCAGTAAAATAGGCTGATCTCAAACATTTTCACAAACCCCCATAGGCTGTACATTTGCCTCATTGGAACTTACATTCGTATTTCCACCACTGAAAAGAGGCAACAAAGTGTCATAAACGTCCTGCGAGCTTACATTACTGTCTCTAGTACATGACAGCAAGGGCTGAACAGAATCTTCCACAAAAAATGTCATAAAATCTAATATCTAATATCTAACCAACCCAAATGATTTTCTCATATTAAATTGATCACTTAATGCGGGAGAATAAACGGGAACAAGTGTTAAGATATAGACATGTACTAATAGATCTATCTCAACAAGGGGCTCAAATGAGAGATGGTCTATCAGAGAGAAAGGCTAACTAATGGAGCATAAGACCTTAGGGTTAGCTTCATTGAAGACCTGCAATAATGTGTGTAAAAGGCCTTTGACCTTAGGTAAGCTAGGGCTGAGCTTGAGGCGCGGGAACCCGACCGAGCTCGAGGTGCTTGTCCTGCTTGTCATGCTTGATGACTAAGGTGCTTGAGGTGCTTGATGATTGAGGTGCTTGAGATGCTTGAGGTGCTTAATTATTGAGATGCTTGAGGTGCTTGACATGCTTGAGATGCTAGGGTTGCACTTAAGGTGAGAACCTAGCCCAAGCTTAAAGTGCTTAACGTCCAAGCTTGTGGTGGGAACTGGGCCTATGTATGAGGGGCTTGAGGTGTCAAAAAGTCAAATATTCAATCCCTACAAGGAGGGGGTGAGCCCTACATGAGGGGGGATGAGAGAGAACACCCACATACTGACACAAGGCATGCATGGTACAAAGAAAGCAAAAGGGACACTTGCCAAGTTCCTCCTCATGTTGCCCTCATGGTGTGCCTAAAGCCTATTGGTTGGCCACCCAAGGGGTCCAATAATAATTTAGGAGATTTAATTAAATTATTTAGCATTTATCTAACTCTCTCTCTCAAAGGGGAAAGGGGGACACTTGGCTACCCTTGCTGCTTGTAATGCCTCGTGCTTGTGATTGGCTAGGCCTGGAGGGGTCCAATGAGCTTCAAGCATGAGCTACAAGGGGGGGTGGACCCAAGCAAGCTAGGGGGTTTCTTAGGGGGTATACTCACCCACACACACTCACAAACACTCTCATTGTGTGCTATGCAAAGTGCAAGAGCTCCCTCTCCTTCTCCAAGAAAGTAGAGGTTGAGAGCCTACACCAACACTCTTGGATATGGAGTGCAAATCCAACCAAGAGCCATGCTTCAATGGTTAAGCTTGCCAT
This sequence comes from Adiantum capillus-veneris, assembly GCF_014529385.1. NCBI lineage: Eukaryota > Viridiplantae > Streptophyta > Polypodiopsida > Polypodiales > Pteridaceae > Adiantum > Adiantum capillus-veneris. The sequence continues at coordinate 135,847,608 of NC_140943.1, read as the reverse complement.
CTCCTTCTTCTTCGTTACTATGCTATTATGTATGCTAGCTACAAGAGTTATGATAATTGAGGAACTAATTATTTCTCCTACGAAATGTTTCTTCTTCCTCTTCCCTACCCTCATTCCCTGCTAGCTCTCTCCACCTTCGAAGGTGTTTGAGGTCTTGGGAGTGAGGCTTGGGATAGTTAAAGCTTTCTTCAAGTTTGTGCTATGTTTGTGATGCATGAATCTTTCCATCTTCATTGCATCACCTAGGTCACAAGGAACACAAATATTGTATTGTAACAAGTCTCTCTTAATGGGAGAAATCATAATACAAATGCCTATTGGAGGGGGGACCGGCTCCACATAAATCTGGTCCTCAACTGTTGTCATGTTCTCTAAATTCTCTCTCTTGCAAAAGTATTGTTCATGCCAAGTGTACTAATTGCTATGATTATGTTGCTATCTTCAATTATGTTCACCCGCTATGCTCACAAAGTCATTTCTCAAAAGTACTCTTATTAATTTCCTCTACTCTCAAATTAAATAGGCCAATTCCATTACATTGGTATTAGAGCATTTGGTTTCTCTTTTCTTGCTTAAGAAGAGAGGTCCTTAAGTAGCCTATAAATGGTTGATGTTGTTAATTATATTAGGATAAGTGGAACAGGGATCTATTATCGGTTTTGTTGAGCCCACTATGTGGGGGATGGTGCACACCTCGGGACCTTTGGACTTAATAATGGAGTCTTTTTAGACTTGCCTACGGCTTTACCATTATTGAGCCATAAGAAGTCCGAAAGGAGCTAGCCCTCGGCAACTCTGCTATGTTAGACCTACTCCTCTACTCTCTATAATTAACCACTTCGAGCCGTGGGTGTAGATACTTAAGAGCCGATTTTCAAAGGCTAAGAGGAGTGGCAACTAAGGTTTTGAATTGCCAAAGCATACACTAAGTACATACATAAATTTTATTAACATGGCTGACAATAATCAAGAGAGTAGAATGAACATTGATATCATTGATTTTGCACATGAAGGTGCTAATGATGATGCTCCCATGTTTGTGAATTATCTCGTCACTAGGTTGCAGCAAGCTATGGGCAAACTTGCTTTGCAAGCCAAAGTTACTCAACAACTTCGTGCTTATGGAGTTTCCCTTCCTCTCCAAGAGGAAGGGAAATTCTCCAAGCTCTCTCTCTAAGAGGAGAGAGAGCTTAGGAGGCCTCTTGAAGAGACCCCCAAAAGAAGACTCTCTCCCATTCGAGAGGAGGAATCCAAAGAGCATGAAATTTTAATTTCCTCTGAAGATGTGGCTCCACGAAGACGGCGGTCTAGACGATCGCTCACTCCTCCCAAGAGAAAAAGATCAACATATAGTCCTTCTCCTCACCACTCTGAAAGGCAAGAGAGGAAACAAAGGAAGAAAAGGGCTAGGAAGAGGTCACCCTCTCCTCCTTCTTCTTCACCTTCCTCCTCTTTCGACGAAAGTTATGGCTATTCTCCTAGAGAATACAAGAGGAGAGGACATCGCAAATCATTTCCTACATGGCGAAGGTCACAAAAGCTAAAGAAGTTCAAGGAGGGAGGAAAGAGTATCTCTTTTCTCACCTATGATGGCACCTTCGGTGCTACTGACAAATTGTTGGCCTTCATCCAGCAATTTGATGCCGCCTTTGGAGATGAGGGCTTCACAGAGTCCTCCAAGCTACGTCATGTAGCTATGCACTTTCAAAAATCAGGTCATCAATGGTGGGCTACCCTTCGTGGCAATGGTGAAGCCCCAAAGACATGGAAAACTCTATGAGTTTCCATCATGAAGCAATTCCTTGCAAGCAGATGCGAAGGACAAAGTGCTTAACAAATGGCGCAGCTTGAAGCTCCTCTCCCATGAGTCTATCCACAAATATGTAGACAAGTTTTGGGATTTATATCTCAAGGCTACTGTCTTTCAAAAGACAGACTTTGCCGAGCAAAGGCAGCAATTCTGTGCGGGATTACTTGAAGAGATGGCCGAATACATCAACTCTCAATGGCATGGTACTATTAGCGAAGTAATCCATCACACCATGGTTGCTTCACGCATCAATTTCCATCAAGGGGCTAGACGTAATGTCAAGACCATGGAAAACAAAGACAAAAATGATGCAAAGAGGAAAAGCAATGTTCAAAATACTTCCCAAGTCAATTCCAACAACAACAACAATCGGTCCAAGGAGAAGGGAGTTTACAAAGGTTAAAAAAAACTCTCCCCTGAAGAGCTTGAGGCTTTTCGCAAGGACCATACGTGTTTCAAGTGTGAGGAGCAAGGACATGGCTATCGTTCTTGCCCCAAGAAGAATACTTTCAATGAGACTCCTAGGGCTTCCACCATCGAAGCTCCAAAAGAGGATGCTCATTGCAAAGGATCATCACTTTCCTATGCTTGGGGAAAGGTAAGAGAGCATGATGCCTTCATCTTGTTTGACCATGGCTCTACTCTCAACTTCATATCAACAGAGTTGGCCACCAAGTTGGGCATTCAAGATTTTGAGATGGGAGATATAGTAGTGGATGATGCAGCTTTCAAGGGACAACAAGCCTCCGTTACTCCTTTGATTGGGAAGTTGAGGCTTCATGTCCAAAGCTATGTCGACAAAAAAGACTTCTTCATCTCTCCTCTCCAACATGAGGATGTTATCCTAGGGGCACCATGGTTTGATCTCATGGCTACCAACATGAAGTTCCTTGAAAGGAGAACCTACTTCACCTACAGGGGAAAGAACATGTATATAGATGCTAGTGAGCATGGTCGCACTATCCCACTTGTAAATCCTCTTGCTTTTGATAAGTCAATGAAGAGCTCAGTTTCTGCGTACATGATTTTTGTCAAAGAGTCTCTAAAAGATACTAATGTTTCATCAAATGTAAATGGTAGGAATCAAGAAGAGTTAGACTTGGCTAATTTTCTAAAAGGATTCCAAGATGTGTTCATCGATGATATCCCTATGGACCTACCTCCAAAACAAGGGAGGAACATAAGCAACGAGGTGCTTGTCCTGCTTGTCATGCTTGATGACTAAGGTGACTGAGGTGCTTGAGATGCTTGAGGTGCTTAATTATTGAGATGCTTGAGATGCTAGGGTTGCACTTAAGGTGAGAACCTAGCCCAAGCTTAAAGTGCTTAACGGCCAAGCTTCTGGTGGGAACTGGGCCTATGTATGAGGGGCTTGAGGTGTCAAAAAGTCAAATATTCAATCCCTACAAGGAGGGGGTGAGCCCTACATGAGGGGGGATGAGAGAGAAAACCCACACACTCACACAAGGAATGCATGGTACAAAGAAAGCAAAAGGGACACTTGTCAAGTTCCTCCTCATGTTGCCCTCATGGTGTGCCTGAAGCCTATTGGTTGGCCACCCAAGGGGTCCAATAATAATTTAGGAGATTTAATTAAATGATTTTACTAGCCCTGTCTCTCAAAGGGGAAAGGGAGACACTTGTCTCAAGGCTACCCTTGCTGCTTGTAATGCCTCGTGCTTGTGATTTGCTAGGCCTGGAGGGGTCCAATGAGCTTCAAGCATGAGCTACAAGGGGGGGTCGACCCAAGAAAGCTAGGGGGTTTCTTAGGGGGTATACTCACCCACACACACTCACAAACACTCTCATTGTGTGCTATGCAAAGTGCAAGAGCTCCCTCTCCTTCTCCAAGAAAGTAGAGGTTGAGAGCCTACTCCAACACTCTTGGATATGGAGTGCAAATCCAACCAAGAGCCATGCTTCAATGGTTAAACTTGCCATCTCCTTATTTTTCGTTACTATGCTATTATGTATGCTAGCAACAAGAGTTATGATAATTGAGGAACTAATTATTTCTCCTACGAAATGTTTCTTCTTCCTCTTCCCTACCCTCATTCCCTGCTAGCTCTCTCCACCTTCGAAGGTGTTTGAGGTCTTGGGAGTGAGGCTTGGGATAGTTAAAGCTTTCTTCAAGTTTGTGTTATGTTTGTGATGCATGAATCTTTCCATCTTCATTGCATCACCTAGGTCACAAGGAACACAAATATTGTATTGTAACAAGTCTCTCTTAATGGAGAAATCATAATACAAATGCCTATTGGAGGGGGGACCGGCTCCACATAAATCCGGTCCTCAATTGTTGTCATGTTCTCTAAATTCTCTCTCTTGCAAAAGTATTGTTCATGCCAAGTGTACTAATTGCTATGATTATGTTGCTATCTTCAATTATGTTCACCCGCTATGCTCACAAAGTCATTTCTCAAAAGTACTCTCATTAATTTTCGCTACTCTCAAGTTAAATAGGCCAATTCCATTACAAACACTACATCTCGAGAAACCAGAATACTTTTTGTTTGCGGATGATACAACCTGTAACCTTTGCTTTCAGCACTATAGCCAAAAAAAATACATTTGACAACCTTATCATCCAATTTTTTGTGCTGCACTTGTGGCACCAAAGCATATGCCAAACAGCCGAAAACACGCATGTGATCAATAGAAGGCTTTCTATCATGCCATGCTTCATATGGAGTAATAGACTGCAAAGCTTTTGTAGGACACCTGTTAAGTACATAAGTGGCACACATGATGGCCTCAAGCCAAAAAGAATGCGGCAAAGCTTGACTTTTGACCATACATCGTGCCATTTCTGTCAGTGACCTGTTTTTCCTCTCAGCAACACCATTTTGCAGAGGTGTATAAGGCACTGTACATTGGTGTTTTATCCCACGACTAGCCAGAAATGCATTAAATTCATGAGACATATACTCCCCCCCTCGATCGGAATGGAGGGTGCCCATAGTACATTTCGAGACATTTTCAGCCATAGCCAGAAATTGTTTGAAGCATATAAAAACTTCGGACTTCGCTTTAAGCAGAAATACCCATGCATGCCTGGAGTAATTATCAATGAAAGTCACGAAGTACAGGTAATTGCCCAAGGACAGAGTTTGCATGGGCCCACAAACATCATTATGCAGAAGCTGCAACCTACATGTGGCCCGAACTGAACCATCGTTTGGAAATTTAGAACGCTGCATCTTACCCAAAATACAGCCTTCACAAACATGTTTGACAGGTGCTTCAAGAGGCGGCAAAGAAGCAACCATATCAGATTTCTGCAAACGCTGCAAACTGGAAAACTTCAGATGACCAAAACGTGTGTGCCAAAGTTTTGCATCTGAAATAGCCCTTGAATCTGCACCCGGGTAGGTCACCTAATAAAAATGTAACCTATCACGTGAGTTCAACAGAAGGGTATTTAAAGTTCTTGAAACTTACAGAAATATATATACAGAAGGGCATTATTTCTTCAAATTTGAAAAAAAATTACAGATTTTAAAAGAAAAGGGTACATTATATTCTTAACAAAATTCACAGATAAGGGGTTTTACAAACATGTCTTTAACGCACGTGATATGGTAGTTTTACACATAGTGAACCCCCGAGAATTTGCAACAGCATTTGCAAAATTTTGTCCACACTTGTCATACAAAGTGAGCTTATACAGCCCACGGCATAAAAGCCCAGATGCAACAATTTCATCACCAAAACTGAGATCATGAACTGTACATCTGTCATCCACAAATTTGACTACAAGTCCAAGTCTAGCAAGTGCGGATACAGAGAAGAGATTCTTCTTGATCCCAGGTACATAAAGTGCATCAACAAGTGTGAAGGAACTGCCATTAGCAGTAGTGAGCACAATCTTTCCAACTCCCTGAATTGGATAAGAGGCGTTGTTGGCACAAGTGACTGAATTCCCATGAGGGACAGACTCGAGAGAGATAAACAATTCACGATGTGAGGTAATGTGCTTTGTAGCACCACTGTTGAAATACCACACATGTGAATCTTGAGCAATTAACAAGCATGCATCATGGACATCAGGATTGTAAGTGCACTCTGCGCTAAAAGCCCATTCTGCATCAATATCAGCAACACAGTCTCGTTTCACAGAAGACTCAACAATGGCTGCATTTGTAGTGGAACCAGCATTTGTAGTGGAACCACCCTCTTTCTTCTTAGCCTCTTTGGACTTCAACTTAGGACATGACTTGATCAAGTGATCATTGGCTTTACAATAATGGCAACGCATCTTCTTTTTGCCCTTATCACCAGAATTTCCAGACGAATTGCTGCTAGCAGAAGCATTAGAAACATAATTTTTGCCACTCGCAGCAGAACCATAAGAAGTGGCTGCATTGCTATTACCACCCTTTCTTTGAGAAGCAATAAAAGTCTGTTCAACTGCATGCTGTCTAGTCCTGTTTTTTTTGGAAAGTGACTCTTGCAACAGCAATGTGCATAATGCATCAACCTTGAAAACTTCTGGATTTCCTTGGGTCATAAGTCTCCAAGTACTAGCAAAAGTCTGGTAAGAGTCTGGTAAGGCATCAAGAACAGTCTGCACAAGGAAACTGTCTGAAATAACTTCACCTGTAGAAATAAGTTGCTCATTGATATCCTTGACACTAGCAAGGAAAGTGTCCATATCATCTTCCTCATGCATAATCTTCGACTCGAGCTCTTTACGTAGCAAAGAAATTTTAGCCTCATTGCGGCTTGCATAAAGACTTGCTAGAATATCCCAAGCCTGTTTTGCAGATTTTGTTGAACGGATGTGAGGAACAATGGTGCGCTTCATAGACAACGTAATCAATGCATGAGCATGTGCATCCTTAACATCCCAACGAGCTTGTTCTACCGTAGGCAAAACAACTCTAACAGCTGCAATCCTTGCAGCAAGACCTGCAACATCCTCAACATTGCCTACATCCTCAGAACCAGAACGTACATCAATGCCCTCCACAATGTTCCACAGGCCCTTTGACACAAGAACATGTTGCATCATATAAGCCCACATAGGGTAGTTGTCCCCATCCAACTTGTCCTCAGCAGCAACAAACATCTTGAACACATCTGTGTTGTTGTTGTCAGCCATGGTAAATGCTGCACCCGATGTGAAAACTGCCCGAAAATAGGAGAAACGGAGCGGGAATAACCTGTGCTATATAGCACAAATCGTAGAAGACTATAAGGCACCTGTTATGCAGAAAACGGCACTGACAAAAATTTTGCACAAAATGATGAAATAGCCTGTGCAGTATTGCCTGTAGTGGAAACGGAGGCCGAAATGAGCCCAAATCAAAATTCTGAGCAGACCGAGCTCTACGAGTTCTCCCAAAATATTTTTTGACCTGCGAACGCTTGCCAAAGCTCATTGAAATCATAGAAAGTGAGCAGGCGTGTGCTGGAGCAGCTGGTGGCTAAGCCCGGGAGGACGTGACCTGCTCTAATATCAATTGTTGGAATTAGGGTTGAAGAGAAACACACACAACTTGGAGAAGACGAAGGAAGCTCAAGGCACACAATAGAGAGTGTGTTACTTAGTGTGCAATGGAATGATAGATAGCCCTAGAGTGATGGGCGTATATACAATGCACGGGGGAAAAAACCTCCTAAAGAGGGAAATAATGCCCCAGCGGTCCTAGTGTGTTCACACACATCACTACCACATGTATATGGTAACAGTGGTGGACGCTCTAAGTCGAATGCCAAAGATCAATTCTCTTTCATTTCACGGAACTTCGTAGTGAACTTTTAGATTATCTCAAAGGAAAATATGAGAATGATGAAGCATATTCCAAAGTGTGGAGCCATGTTCAAAAGAGGGATCCTTCTCACTTCAATGATGGTAGTGTACAATTAACCTCCACACCTAGTTCTCCTTTATTAAGTGATGAACTACAACGATGAAAGCATTTTGCCATCGACAATGGATACCTACTCCATAAGGGGAGAGTTTGTGTACCGACGGACACAAACATTCGGTGCCAAATTCTTTATGAATGTCATGATAGTTCAAGTGCAGGGCACACGGGGATTAGAAAAACGTATGCTCTCGTACGACAATAGTTTTACTGGCCAGGTATACATGGCTTAGTTCAAGCTTATGTCTTGCATTTCCAAAAATGTCAAGTTAACAAAACAAAGCGCTTGAAAGCAGGAGGACTCTTACATCCTTTGGAGATCCCCAATGGAAAATGGGAAAGCATCTCTATGGATTTTATCAGTGGTTTACCAACCACTGTATGAGGTCATGAATCGGTATGGGTGGTCGTAGATAGGTTGACTAAACTATGTAAGTTTATTCCAACCAAATCAGCGATTAAGACACCAGAACTAGCCAAGTTATTTCTGGACAATCTATACAAATTGTATGGGTTGCCAAGCAACATTGTTAGTGACCGTGATCCCAAGTTTAATAGCCACTTTTGGAGAGCTGTATTTAAACGATTGGGTACACAACTAAACCTCAGTATAGCTGATCATCTAGAAACGGATGTCAACGGAACGGGTTAACCACGTGCTAGAGGATATACTAAGAGCATACGTCAGCAAAAAACAGTCAGACTGGGAAGAATACTTACCTATTCTAGAGTTTGCCTACAACAGTGCTAAGCATGTCACAATAGGTTTTAGACCTTTCATGCTCATGTACGGGTTTCAACCTAGGTCACCAATTACGGTGGGGTTGGCAATCGAAAAACTCCAATAGGTTAAGGATTTTCTCCAAGACCACATGGATATGCTGAAACTTGCTCGTCAGAATGTTCGGCAAGCACATGATCGGTATAAGAAATACGCTGATGAGAAATGTCAGCAAGTTACCTTCGAAGAAGGGGAGGAAGTATTTTTACGTGTGTCAGAACATTCAAAAAGTTTGAAAACTAGACCGACACCTAAATTATCTCCCCATTGTGGGCCTTTCAAAATACTCAAGCGAGTAGGAGATTGTGCCTACAAATTATTACTACCTTCACATTCTCGTATTCATCCGATGTTTCATGTAAGACGTTTACATAAGCGGTTACATGGGGACGACAATGTTATCGACCAACAGATTTTGGTTGATTTCATTGAACCTCCTACCTTACCCCATGAACCTGAACGTGTTCTTGATTATCGTGAGTTGCGTACACATCATCACATACGTCAATAAGCCTTAATCAAGTGGAAAGACAGACCCGAGGAAGGTGCCACTTGGGAAAACATTAGTGTTCTTAGGAAGAATTTCCCCACTTTTTTTTTCGAGGACGAAAACTCTTCTTAAGGGGGGAGTAATGTCAGGACACCGGCAAGGCCGGACTAGAAAAGGGTAGGGCCAGGCTAGGCAATGTGGAAAGGGAGTCCAACTAGGGCAAAGGGCTAGGGTCTATGCTAAATAGTGGGTGGTTGGGTGGTGGACGCTTTGGTTCTAGTTCCCCTTGTCTTACACCTCCATCCGAGCAATACATGGTGCAAACTCTAAAAGGGGTAATCAACATGATGAAAGAGATCCCGGATCTTGCTTGTCAGATGCTTGTAAAGATTGCCAAAATGCTCATCACATGCATTACAACTTTCAGTGACATTGAAGCAGCAGAGCATCCCTGGCAGGTTTTTGTCGAAGGTACGTGGGGCATTTGCTGGAATATGGAAACAGAAATCCCAAGCAGAAATGTCATCATGGGATTATATGCAAGAGTCATGTTTCTACGCTCTCATTAGATGCAGACCTTTGAAGAAGCTTTCATGACAGACTTCTTTGAAGTGGACTCTTCCATATACAATCCCATGACAAAAGATCTGCCAGCCCGCCACATCGCCTACCAAAGTACCATCAATAATAATCCCTTCAGAGAGCTGTCAACCGAAGTTGAGATTGAAGCAAGAGCTTAGAAATTCAGAAATCTCACTACAATTCTCAAAAGAAGACAGTAAAGTAAACTCACTCAGAGATAGCTTGCAGGAGGAAGTGCAATGAATAGGAAGGGGGGAATGTTTGGTGGATACATGCGCATACAGGTGTATGCACACCAAACCCTATGGACACTCTATTTTTTCCGAAGAAATCCATGTAATTCAGCCTAAGATGAGTTGTAATCGTGATGTGATTAGACAGTACCCTCTTTATTTCTCTGAGTCTACACCCTTGTAAGAGGCCGGATGGCCATGGGAAAGCCCCCTTACTTTTAAAGTCAAAACCCTTAGTTTTGAGAAAATAAGGATCATTAGCTGGAAGAAGGAAAAACGTGCACTGTGGAGACTTCTTGTGACTACAACTTGTAATCTTCTTTTCTCTTGAGCTGGTAATCAGAATTCGATTGCGAAAAGCACATTGCATTCCTTGTCTCTTACTCTACAATCTAAGTGTAATCATTTCCAATTCTGCTGTGGTTCGCGATGTATTGTTTGTGAGCTAAATGCATTGATTTGGGGGTTAAAATGGTTGTTTTTTGATGTTTTGACCATGGATAAGTGTTTCAATGCTTAAGGAAGACCTTTTCAAGTACTTCTGTTTAAGTTTTCTGCAAATTTTTTGTGATGGATCGTGATTTATGTACCTTACCAGATGGTGATAGAACTTGGTAGGATTGAGACCTTAAGTGCTATGATACCTCTCCTTAAGTTTCATGGCATTCCGTATTCGTTTGGATACCGAAAAGGCGTGATGAAGTAAAGTGGTGAGATTGGATGCATACTGATTTTCTGACTAGGAAGTGGTTGATTTTCTTTTGTCGTAGAACGAGTAGCCCTGAGTTCACTTCGGTGAGATTGACACTTTCATTAAGTCTCCGTGCCCCATCTCGAGTCGCTTCCTTGCATATTGACATTATGTTAGTACAAAAGAGCTATGTTGCAGAGGTCGTCGCGGCGACCTGCTAACAATTGTTAATTATATTAGGGTAAGTGGAACTGGGATCTATTATTGGTTTTGTTGAGACCACTATGTAGGATATGGTGCACACCTCGAGAGCTTTGGACTAAATAATCGAGTCTTTTTAGACTTGCCTATGGCTTTACCATTATTGAGCCATAAGAAGTCCAAAAGGAGATAGCCCTCGACAACTCTGCTATGTTAGACCTACTCCACTATCCCGTAACTAGGTTGCAGCAAGCTATGGGCAACCCTGCTTTGCAAGCCGAAGTTACTGAACAACTTCACGCTTATGGGATTTCCCTTCCTCTCCAAGAGGAGAGAGAGATTAGGAGGCCTCTTGAAGAGACCCCCAAAAGAAGACTCTCTCCCATACGAGAGGAGGAATCCAAAGAGAAAGAAAGCAATGAAAGTTTAATTTTCTATGAAGATGTGGCTCCACGAAGACAACGGTCTAGACGATCGCCCACTCCTCCCAAGAGGAAAAGATTAACACACAGCCCCTCTCCTCGTCATTACGAAAGAGAAGAGATGAAACAAAGGAAGAAAAGGGCGAAGATATGAAACAAAGGAAGAAAAGGGCTAGGAAGAGGTCACCCTCTTCTCCTTTTTCTTCAAGAGGGGAGGACATCTCAAATCATTCCCTGCATGGTAAAGGTCACAAAAGCTAAAGAAGTTCAAAGAGGAAGGAAAGAGTATCTCTTTTCTCACCTATGATGGCAAGTTTGGTGCTATCGACAAAGTGTTGGCCTTCATTCAGCAATTTGATGCGGCCTTTGCAGACGAGGGCTTTACAGAGTCCTCCAACCTACGCCATGTAGCTATGCACTTTCAAGACTCAGCTCATCAATGGTGGGCTAGCCTTCGTGGCAATGGAGAAGCCCCAAAGACATGGAAAACTCTACGAGTTTCCATCATGAAGCAATTAGGATTGCAAGCGATGCAAAGGAAAAAGTGCTTACCGAATGGTGCAACTTGAAGCTTCTCTCTCATGAGTCTATCCACAAGTATGTAGACAAGTTTTGGGATTTACATCTCAGGGCTACTGTCTTTCAAAAGATAGACTTTGCCGAGAAAAGGTAGCAATTCTGTGCGGGATTACCTGAAGATATGTCCGAATACATCAACTCTCAACGGCCTGGTACTATTAGCAAAGTAATCCATCACACCATGGTTGCTTCACGTATTAATTTCCATCAAGGGGCTCCATGTAATGTCAAACCCATGGACAACAAAGGCAAAAATGATGCAAAGGGGAAGACCAATGCTCAAAATTCTTCCCAAGGCACTTCCAACAACAACAACAACAACAACAACAATCGGTCCAAGGAGAAGGGAGTTTACAAAGGTAAAAACAAACTCTCTCCTGAAGATCTTGAAGCTTTTCGTAAGGATCACAAGTGTTTCAAGGGTGGGGATCAAGGACACGGCTATCGTTCTTGCCCAAAGAAGAATACTTGCAATGAGACTCCTAGGGCTTCCACCATCAAAGCTCCAAAAGAGGATGCTCATTGCAAATGCTCATCACTCTCCTATGATTGGGGAAAGGTAAGAGAGCATGATGCATTCATCTTGTTTGACCGTGGCTCTACTCACAACTTCATATCCATGGAGTTGGCTGCCAAGTTGGGCATTGAAGCTTTCGAGATGGGAGATATGGTGACGCCTGATGTAGCTTTCAAGGGATAGCAAGACTCCGTTACTCACTTGATTGGGAAGTTGAGGCTTCATGTCCAAAGCTATGTCGACAAAGAAGACTTCTCCATCTCTTCTCTCCAACATGAGGATGCTATCCTAGGGGCACCATGGTTTGATCGCATGGATGCCAATATGAAGTTCCCTGAAAGGAGAATTTACTTCACTTACAGGGGAAAGAACATGTATATAGATGCTAGTGAGCGTGGTCGCACTATTCCACTTGTAAACTCTCCTGCTTTTGATAAGTCAATGGAGAGCTCATTTTCTGCGTACATGATTTTCGTCAAAGAGTCTCTAAAAGATCCTAATGTTTCATCAAATGTAAATGATAGGAATCAAGAAGAGTTAGACCTGTCTAATTTTCTAAAACAATTCCAAGATGTGTTCATCGATGATATCCCTATGGACTTACCTCCAAAACGAGGGGATGGTGACTATCGCATTAAGATTCTTCCTGGAAGCTCACCACCTAACAAGACTCCTTATCAAGTTTCACAAGCTCAACAAGAGGAGATCATGAGGCAAGTACAAGAACTGGTAGACAAAGGGATGGTGAGGCCTAGTTCCTCTCCCTTTTGCTCTCCAGTCCTTTTAGTGCAAAAGAAAGATGGTACGTACCGTATGTGTGTGGACTATCGAGCACTAAACCATATCACTATCAAAAACAGATTTTCCTTGCCTCGAGTAGAAGATCTGCTTGATAATCTACAAGGCTCTACCTACTTCAGTAGGATTGAGCTTAAAAGTGGCTATCATCAAATAAGGTTAGTGGATGAAGATATCTTAAAGATTGCGTTTCGCACAACGTTTGGTTTTTATGAATATCTACTCATGTTTTTTGGCTTGACTAATGCACTAGCTACGTTCAATCGTCTAATGGAGAACTTTTTTAGACCATATCGTAAATTCACTGGAGTGTTCTTTGATGATATCATCATCTACTCCAATTCTTTGGAAAAACGTAAGCAACATCTCCAAGTAATTTTTCAAGCATTAAGGGAGAACAAGCTTTTTCTCAACAACAAGAAAAGAGAAATTTTCCTTCAAGAGATTCAATACTTAGGTTATATTATCTCTCAATATGGTATCCGTATGGATCCATCAAAGTTAGAGGTAATAAGAGCATGGCCTAACCCAAGGAATCTACATGAGCTAAGAAGCTTTATAGGTATGTGTGCATATTACAGATGCTTCATAGCAAAATTCTCTCAAGTAGCAAGGCCACTGCATGACTTAACTAAGAAAAACGTTAAGTATATAAGGACTGCTAAGGAGAAAAATGCTTTTGACAAACTGAAGGAGAAGCTTATCTCTCAACCTGTCCTCATACTTCCGAATCTCTCAAAGCCATTCGAGGTTTAATGTGATGCTTGTGGTGATTGCCTTGGAGCGGTTTTTCTTCAAGAAGGGCATGTATATCGCATATGAGAGCCAAAGGCTCAATACTGATGAACAAGCCTTGGGCATTTATGAGAAAGAGCTTTTAGCTATTACACATGGAAGAACTACCTATTGGGGACTCCATTTATCCTACAAACCGACCACCAAAGTCTCAAGTATTTCATGACGCAAACCAAGATTTTTGACAAACCAAATGAGGTGGGCAAATTTTACTATCGCAATTTAATTTTCATATTGCTCACATTTTTCGTAAGCACCATCAAGTGGCTGATGCACTTTCACGACGCCCAAAATTTAATGCAGTGTCTATAGCTACTCACAATGATCTATCTTCTATATACGCTACTGACCCTGATTTTAGAGACATAATGTCAGCCCTTGCTTTGGGGAAGAAAGAGGAACCATTCACCTTGCAGGATTGTTATCTTCTCCACGGCAATAGGCTATGTGTTACCCATTACCTTAGTGAGAAAGTTATGTATGAATCCCATGCTCCTCCCTATGCGGGGCATAGAGGTATTCAACCTACTCTTTGAGGAGTAGAGATGTATTTCTATTGGCTTACCATGAAAGTGGACATACAAGAGTATGTCTCAAAATGTGCAGTATGCCAAAAGACCAAATATGATAGAGGGAAGCAACCTGGATTACTCCAGTCCTTGCCTATCCCAAATTCACCATGGGAGAGTATATCCATGGATTTCACCTTTGGATTACCCAAGTCTATCCATGGGAATACGGGAATATGGACAATAGTCAACAAGTTTAGAAAACAAGCACACTTTATTCCTGTCAAAAAGACTATTAAGGCACACCAAATGGCAACTCTCTTCATATCACAGATTTTCAACCACCATGGATTACCCACATCCATTGTGTCAGATAGAGATCCTAGAATGACTAGTAAATTTTGGAAAGGCTTCTTTGAAAATGTAGGAACAAGATTGAACTTCTCTTCGGCCTACCACCCACAAACAGATGTCCAAAGTGAGATAGCCAATCTTACGATACTTAAAGACGTATGTTATAGAAGTAGATCAACACTCACAATGGGAAAAGTACTTACCTCTTGTAGAGTATGCCTACAATAATACTGTACATACTACTATGGGAAAAGCACCTTTTGAGATCATTGAGGGAAGACCTAAAACTCCCTTGCTACTCAAAGTACATGGGAAGATCTTTGCCGCCGATGAGTATAGCCGTGACCTATAAGAATCTTTTCAAAAGATTAAGGAGGCTATATCCAACGGCAAAAATCTGCTGCCGACAAGCACAAAAGGGCCTTAACATTCAAAGAAAGAAATTGGGTCTTGCTTAAGTTTCCTAAGGCTCAATTAAGGAAAATGACGAGCAAAAATCCTACGGGCCATCAAAAGTGTTATGCTAAACTAGCAAAAAGATACTATGGTCCTTTCCAAATGTTGAAGCCCATTAATAAGATGGCTTATCAACTCAAGTTGCCCAACCATTGGCTCATACACAATGCCTTTTATGTAAGCCTACTTAAGCCCTACAAAGGAGACCCACCAAGTGAACCAATTAACTGAAGACCCTCCCAAAATTGAAGACCAAGAAGAGGTGCTACAACCCGAAGCTATCCTTCGGCATGAAGACAAGGTACTACCCATGTATGCATGCTTAGAATCATGTTTGTGAGGACGACGTCTCTCAAACACCAAGTAGAATTTGTCACTCTACTTTGGGAGAATGAAATGGATTAAAGAGCAGACATGCTTGCGGCAGCTATGTCTCCCAATCATCAAATGGATTAGTCATCCATCTTGGAAAGATGTCGTAGGGTAAAAAGGGATCCTTTACCCGCTAAATAAAATTGACTAATGACTATGACTTTATCTATTCTACCATAGTCGGGGACGACTATGATTTCAAAAGAGAGGTAATGTCATAAAATCTAATATCTAACCAACCCAAATGATTTTCTCATATTAAACTGATCATGTGGGAGAATAAACGGGAACAAGGGTTAAGATACATATATTCTTATAGATCTATTTCAACACGGGGCCAATGGTAAAGGGGCCAAAATGAGAAATGGTCTATCAAAGAGCAAGGTTAACCAATGGACCAGAAGACCTTAGGGTTGGCTTCATTATAGCCTCCAAAAAGGTAAGTGTTGAAAGCCTTAGGACATAATCTTTAAATTTTAAACTTTAGTCAAGTAAAATCCAAGCAGGCAAGGGGACAACTTGCTTAAGCAAGGGTTGTGCTTAAGCAGGGGGCCTGCCTGCTTACCAAGTTCAAATAACTTGCTACAAAGAAGGAGGCAGCCCTACAAAGGAGGGATGCGTGTAGTAAGTATGCACCTCACCAAGGACCCATACTCTTATGAAAGGAAAGGGGCCACATGTCAAGTGTAGAGGCACATTGCTCAAGCAAGCAAGGGTTGTGCTTAAGCAAGGGGGGTGCTAGCTTAACCTCACAAGAGGGAAAGAAGGACACTTGTCAAGAGACTATACAAATTTGCCCCAAAGGGAGCCAAGCTCTTATTGGCTAGAGGGCTACATGGCCCAATGAGCTTGAAGGAAAGCCTAGGAAAAGGGGGTCGACCTAGCTACCTCTCTCTCTCTCTCTCTCTCTCTCTCTCTCATTCTTCTCTTCAAACACTCTTGTGAAGCAAGAACTCCATCTCCTTCTCCAAACTTGGCCTACTACAACAAGCTCTTGGCTATGGATGCAAATCCACACAAGAGAATGCTTATTCTTGCTTATCAATCTCTCTAATCTCCATTAACACTATGCTAAGCTATGATACAAGAGCTATGAGTGATTATGTGCAAGGGATTATTGCTTTCTCGTAGAGCTACTTCTACTTCTCTCTTCTTCCTCACTACCTACCAACTCTCCTCACCTTTCATGGTGTTTGAGGTCTTGGGACTGAGGCTGGGCATTCTTCAAGTTCATGCTAATCATGTTTATTGTTGTTACCATGCTAATGTTGGTGAGTGAAGCTTACCATCTTCACCTCATCAAGAAGATTTCAAGGAAACACAATAAGTTGTATTGTAAACAAGTCTTTCGTCATGAAAGAAATTATAATACAAATGCCTATTTGAGGGGGGACCGGCTCCGACTAATCCGTTCCTCTATTGGTGTCAATTTCTCTAAACTCTCACTCTCTTTTACAAGAATTGATCATGCCATGTTAATGAAGTAATGTGTTAGTGCTACTCTCTCCATCCAAGCACTTTCTTTCTCACTCTACATCTACACACAAGGAAATGCTCAATATGTTATTCACTTTCCGCTGCAACTCAAGTTGAAATGTTAATTTCATTACAGTGCTCTTGGATTAGAGCGGGTTTTTCCACACCATTTGAGCGGTTTTGCTCGCTTGTTTGTTACATTGATCACCATATTTTTTGACACTTCTCTTAGATAGCTTATGCCAGCTTATGTTGTATTTTGATAGTACTTGGTGTATGAGTTAGTTAGGCTTTGGCTATTTTCAGTTGATCGATTTGTGCTTGGTCGTGCCACAGGTTATCGCTATGGATTTGGCATGTACATCATTGTCAGGGTTTGTGCTTTTCCATACAAAGTTTGATGGTTCAAACTTTGAGTATTGGTAAGCAGGTATGCATAATGCATTGACTTAGTTGGGCCAAGTGTTTCCACTACAGGGCATGGATGCTATGCCAGAGTCTATGACTGACAATGAGTGGGAGGACTTGGATGAGCCTGCACGTTTGACAATCATGTTACACCTTGGTGAGTCTATCTATTGCATTGGTTTGGATGCATGTACAACTAGAGAGTTATGGAAAATATTGTGCAATGATTTTCGCACAAATGAGTCTAGAGAGATGCCTACAATCAAAGGACAATCTTGCAGACATGGAGATGTTGTGTGTTGGCATTGTGGTCATACAGGGCATGTACGTAGGCGTTGTTTCTGGTGGATGAGACAACGCAAGAGACAACACAGGAGGGATGCTATCACTTTGGATGATGTGGGAGAAGATGTAGTGTATGTGGCTACGCTTGATGGAGATTTTGACTTTTCTTCCATGTTTACTCTTGACTTTCTTATGTCGGTTTGATGATACATTACCTTTGCATTGGATACTAGTGTGAGTGCTAGATTCCATGTCACGCTGAGTCGTGAGTGATTTAGCACATATGCTAGTGGTATGCTTGGATGTGTGTGTCTAGGTGATGGTTCAATGCATGACATAGTTGGTGCAAGAGATATCACACTATCGTTGCCCAGTGGTGCATCATACGTGTTGCGAGATGTACATCATGTTCCAGGTTTGCCACAAAGCTTGATATTTGTGGGTCAGTTGCGAGACAGTGGATGCCAGGTAGTGTTAGATGAGCATAGTTTCATATTGCATTGTGGATAACTAGTCATAGCAAGACGTGCTAGTGTTGGCACGATTCATGCAATGTGAGTACATCACATACGAGATGGCACAGTCTTCGTGAGTATGCAGCCATTCAGAGAAAGGAGGCATGTCTCCTTTGCAGATAGGTTGTATGATGCTCCAGCTTGTGAGCATGTTGAGCCAGTTGTGCAGCAGGGCATGTCATTTGTGGATACAATGAAGGATATGAATGGCTTGAGTGTTGAGGATTCGGCCATGATTCAATCATTCATGGATATGCTTAGGCCAGAGGCTGATGCGTGTGAGTTAGAGCTAGGCATTGCTCTTACCACACAGGGTTTAGGACAGATAGATGCTCTAGGTGCGCATGTGACATGCGATGGACAAGAGGATGGGTTCTAGGGATCGGATTTCGGGTGTTAGGTTAATTTCCATGAGTGGAGTTCTGAGCCAGATTTGACTGAGATGGTCAAATTGACAGATATTGCTAGGATTGCATCAGCATTCAGGAGTCTCATGTACGAGATACTTGTCTTGAGACTCAAGATTGCATTTGCAGTTGAGTAGTTAGTCGTGCAGTGACTGACGCTGGCCTTGAGCATAGGGGCACTTAGCAGCGTATGGTGAGATACTTGCAGGATGTGTGCGACTTTGGTGAGGAGTATGTGTCGATCGCTCTATACTTTCTCTCTATGATTAGAGCTAGATGCACACAGATTCAATGAGCAAGTGGACATTGACTGAGTTCATACTTGTGATGGCCTTGTATAGGTTTTGTACGGTTTTCTTTTCTCTCTCACAACCACATTGGCATTTACGTGGGAGGTTGTTGGGGTAAAGCCCCATGTGGCCGGTTAGGCCAGGTTCCCGACCACTATACTTATTCATTATGTACATAATAGAATAAGGGGGCTCACATGTAGCGAGTGAATTTTAGCCCCTGCAAACACAAGGTCTCCTCTTCTCCTCTCTTCTTCATTGCCATACTCACACACGCTCCCGCTCGTGCACTTCAGGTATCAAAGTAGATTGCATCCTTCTGGGCTTAGTCGCCAGCAACTCCAGCACACGCCTGCTCACTTTCTTCAATTTTTGTGAGCTTTGGTGAGTGTCAGCAGGCCGACAAATACTTTGGGATACCTTGTATAAATTGGTATGCTCAGATTTTTTATTCGGGCTCATTTCGGCCTCCATTTCCACTATAGGTAGTATTTCATATGCTATATCGTCATTTTGTGCAGAATTTCTGTCAGTGTCGTGTTTTGCATAATAGGTCCTGTCACGGGACCAGAATAATAAAGATGGACAACAAAAGGTAGAGAAAGAGATCTTTGTATTGATGGATTTTTGTAGAGTTAGATACAACAGAGGAGCAATTGAATATGGGCGCACTCCGTTGTACGGAGCTCGAACCTCCCGACCACCCCCGAGCTTCAGTTCGCTTGCATGCAGCGTCTCACTTGCACTCGCACTCGCACTCGCACTCGCACTCGCAGAAGAAGATATCGGTGAATGATCCCCAAATGCACCACCCGTCGTGCTTTTATCCTTCTTTTCCTCGAAAAGCCTGCACGATTTTCGCACCAAGTATACCTGCAAGAATACTATAAGAACGTGATCGCTAAGCGATCCGTAAAGGTTGGATTTCTATCATGACACTTTGCACAAATCCTGTTTCACACATTGATTTCTGCATCGCCTACAAAATAGCCAAAAGAACATACTTGTGAAACCAATTCAACATGATAATCAAAGTAAAAAAACATAATTATATACCTTCATAATCTCAATTGCCATACTCTACCATGAAGAAACAATCCACTTCTTGGTTGATAGCAAAGATTAACGAGTTTAATGGCATCGAGAAAACTGGCGAAGATCTCAAAGCATGGATTGAAGAGTTAGAAGATTATTTTGCATTGAAAAAGTTCTCTGAAGAAGCAAAAGCAAAGGTTGCAGTTATTCATCTTCGACAAACCGCAAAGCTTTGGTGGAAAGCATACCTTAAACAGCGAACAAAGGTTACTCCAATCACTTGGGAGGAGTTTAAAACGCAAGCGTATAAAAGTTATTGTTCTCCACACTATGAAATGGATAAGAAGATGGAGTTTTACAAGTTTCAATAGCAACCTGAGGACGAGCCAAGTCTTACTGTTCATGAGTATGAGGAGAAGTTCATGCGACTTCACAAGTATGCACCTGAAGTAGAAGGAGAGGCATTGACAAACAAATTTATCGAAGGATTGCGTAAAGATCTGTATTATCAAGTAAAGGGTGCAGGGGCTACCGATTTTCTGGCTGCTATTGCGAAGGCCAAAAATTATGAGAAGAAGGTGAAGTATGAGAGCCGCAACTCTACTCCAAGCAGAATTATATCTAGCGGGCATAGAACGCAGAATAGGCCTTTCCAGACAAACACTGAATTTCCTCGAAGGAATTTTTCAAATAATCAGAGAAGACCACCTAATAATTTTTCAAATCAGAATCAGAATTTCAATCAAAATCAGAGTACAAATCAGAATGCTGTAAACAACCGCAATCAAAATTTGGGTCAGAATGATGCAAATCAGAATCAAAGAAGACGACAACCGCTGCGGTGGCAACATGATCCTGCTTTTCTAGAACGAGCAAGGAAATTTGGGTTATGTTTCCGTTGCGGTGAGCAAGGTCACAAGACGTTCGAATGCCCAAATAAGGAGATCGATCAGGCGGTTCTTGCACGAATGGAAGCCAATATGAATGCGATGGACACCACGATTGAGGAAGCGAGCGAGGAAGGTTAGTGCTCTGAAATTCCTATGAAATGTATGACAACGTCTGTTCATCATTTAAGGGCATCCGTTATAAGAATTCGGGGTAAGATAGGAACTGAAATTGTGAATTTTCTCATTGATTCGGATAGTACACATTGTTTTATGTCTAACAAGCTTGCGCAGACTTTGAAATTGAATTCTGATTCCCACATTAGGCGACCTGTAGAATTGGCCAATGGGAAGAAACATTATACACAGGGTCATATTCAAAATTTACCTTTTTTGTTGAACAAAGAGAAACATTCGGGAGAATTTTATGTTATTGGCATGGGTGAACGGGATGTAATTCTGGGAATGGATTGGTTGGCTGCGAATCATGCTTTGATTGATTGTGAGAGGGGTGAATTGGTTTTTAAAAACAGAGATGGTCATGCGATTAAAGCTGAGGAGAGAAATACTAAATCACTTTTGATTTCTGCCATGAAACTTTTGAGGGGGGTGTGACAAGGGTGTGAGACATTTCTTGTGTTTGCTAACGAGATTAAAGAAGAATCTGGGAATAAACAGGAAGGAACAAATCCAGAATTTGTAGAGGATCTCTTACATGAATTTAAGGATGTGTTCCCAGACGATCTTCCTGGTATGCCTCCGCCTAGAGCGGTAGACCATGCCATAGATCTATATCCAGGAGCCACACCTTATTTAAGGGCTCCATACAGGTTCAATATTGATGAGCTTAAAGAGCTCAAGATACAACTTGATGATCTTTTGAAAAAGGGTTTTATTAAACCTAGTGTATCTCCTTGGGGTAGTCCTGTGTTATTCCAAAAGAAAAAGGATGGTACATATAGGTTATGCATTGACTACAGGGGATTAAACAAATAGACCATCAAGAACAAATATCCTCTTACTCACATAGATGAATTGCTTAGCCATTTGAGTGATGCCACAATATTTTCAAAGGTCGAACTACGTTCTGGCTACCATCAAATCTGCATCAAGGCTGAGGACATTCCAAAGACTGCTTTTCGTACACGTTGTGGGCGGGATGAAAACACACACAGCGCCTCTATAACGACCCGACACACACTCTTGGAAAGATACACACACACACTAGGGGGCACCACTCGGCTTAGACAACACACTTGGCCGAGACAGGGAACACACCTCTGGAGTGAGAGGAGAGAAACTATCCACTTGTCCACTCCACACAGACACACACACGCACACACACACCCAAGAAACTCAGCTCAAAAGAGGAGAATTTCTGATTTTTAGATACAATTGAGCTTGGGCCAACACCAATGGGGCAAACAGCTCACACAATATGGGTAAAAGATACCAGATACAATCACAAATTGGAGAAGAAGCTTCACTCACCGGAGAAGATTACACAAAAAAACAGCAGAAAAAGAGTGAGGAATTTGGCAAAATGGACAGCGCCATCGCGTCCGGAACGGCCCAAAACCCCAGTCTACAATGTCAAAGTGCTCAAATCCGACATCGGATGAGCAGTTTACGGCCAAAACAGGCTCCAAAAACCCAAAAAACACACCTGCGGCTGTTCCTCCTCTCTTCTCCACGTTTTTTCTGGTCTTCTCTCAGTTTTTTCAGTTCCCACACTTTGCTTTATTAGTTGGGCACCCTTGGCCTTTTAGATGACCTCAAACGGACCCCGAACAGGCCAAAAACTGACCTCGCAGTGCATAGTTGTCACCCTGCTGCATCTATACGCCACCTGGCACTCGACTTTTTTCCAATAATGCATCTCGCCACCACGTGAAGTGGCCCCAAAAAGTGGTCCTAATGATGACCTTTCTGCATAACTCTCACAAGAAAACACCCACGTTGTGTTCGTCCTCATCCGCGTGCAAATATTGACCTCGTTCGCCCTCCTGACGCCACTAGATGCCATCTGACGCACCTGCTTACCTCATGTCGTTGGCCCGCGGATAGCTTCCTCGAGAAGTTTTACACGCTACCAACTCCTCCTTATTGTAGAAAAAAACACACCGGTATTGGTAATAGTGAAAATCGATGCACTATGTACATGCTGTCCTACCTGTACACATGTGGGCCCCACATAACCACCTGGCTAAGGAAAATGGGCAATTCTTTATTTGATGCACCATGCATGTGTATGTACATATGCGCAATCCCTTGCTCCAAAAAACTCCTGACATAATTTACCCACCCCCTAGCCTGCTAGATCATTCATGATCAACAGCAGCAAAGAGAGATATGAGACTCGCCGCATCACAGGTCTCCTCATCCCTCACAGACATCACTCGCTCTTCAGAAAACTCATCTTGCTCCACCATCATCAACCTGGCATGATACAACTTAAGACGCAACCCATTTACCCTTGACTTATGTAGAATACCATCCAGGTTAGCCAGCTGATATGTGCCATTTGGAAAACACTCTACTACCTTGAAAGGGCCTTCCCACTTAATTTGAAACTTCTTTTGGAAGGTGCTGTCCAGCTTACTGTTGTAGCGCAAAACCAAGTCATGTTTCTTGATACCCTTACTTTTGACCTTTTCATTTATCTTTGCCAAAGCCTTATCCTGCATCTGCCCATAATGCTCCAATGCGCTCATCCTATCCAACTGGACCTCTTGTAACTGCAAGAGCCTCTCTTTGAATGCATCACTAGGCGGCCCAAGCAACTTCTCTAACATCTTGACCGCAGGCAACTCTACCTCCATAGGCAATAGTGCTTCCTTTCCATACACCAAATGAAATGGAGTAAACCCTGTACCTGTCTTCACCGAAGTACGGTAAGCCCATAATGCACTAGGCAATTCCAAATCCCAATTCTTTCCTTGGTGCTCTGTCACTTTCGAAAGAATCTGTACCAACTCACCATTGAATCTTTCATTTAAGCCATTACACTGCGGGTAATAAGGAGTGGTATGCTGGTGCCTAATCTTCATCTTTGCACATAAAAAATCTAGCAGTTTAGCTCTAAAGCCAGGCCCCTTATCTGAAAGTAACTCCAGTGGCACCCCAAACTTGCAACATATTTCATCATACACAAATTTTGCCACATCCTTTGCAGTGATCTGTTTTACTGCTATAGCCTCTGCCCATCTAGAAAGATAGTCCACTGCCGTCAAAATATAGCTTTTGCCCCTGCTTGTGATAGGTAACGGGCCTATTGCATCAATCCCCCACTTTTCAAACACATCAAACGCCATAATGGTTTTTCGTAGCTCTGGCTTCAACACTCTCTTCCCAAATGCTTGACACCTATTGCAAGACCTACACCAATGGTGAACATCCTTGTGCAGACTAGGCCATACATACCCCTCTTGCAAAATCTTATGCAAGGTGATCTTTAGAGCAAAATGGCCACCACATGCGCCTTCGTGATTCTCTTCCAACACTCTGTAAAGCTCCTCCCGCCAAGGTACACGTCTCAACACGAGATCAGCCCCTTTCATGTATAAGACATCACCAATCAATTTGTACCTGTATGCTCTACGCACAAAGCCATACTTCTTAGACTTCTGAATCTCCTTTGGAATGATTCCTGTTAGCAAAAACTCCTCTTCTTGAGCCAAACTTTCCCGGCCATGATAAAGAGGTAAAGTGGTCCTCAACACAAATAGCTCCCCAACCATGCCTTGAGCTGCTTCATGTGCCTCTCCATTTAGAGCACGTTCAATGTGTCTGATACTCCATGCTTCAAACTTTTTTAACAGGCCTTTAATTCTGAAGCACATTTCCTTCAATGAGGTGTTCTTGCTCTTCCACACCCCCAACACTTGCTTCACCACTAACAAGGCATCACCTTTTATGCTCAACCTTCGAACCCCATGCTTCAAACAAATGTGTAATCCGGCTTCCAATGTAGCATATTCAGCCTCATTGTTACTATGCGCATCCAATTTGAACCCTCTCTTGCATACTAGCTTCCCCTCTGGATCATAAAGTGCTATACCCCCTGAAGCTGCATCATGGCTCTTTCTGTATGAACCATCAAAGAACAACACATGTGCATTGCTGATCTGTGGCACTTCTTCAACTACCTTTCTCACCACCTCTTCCTTAACAATAAGGGGATTCTCCTTGTAGGTCAACAAATCAGCTAGGGTAGCCCTTGTACTATCTTCCACTAGAAAAGAGAACTCAAACTCTTGCAGCTCAATTACCCATTTCTTCACCACATTTGACATGTTAATACCATTAATTAACTGTGGTAAAAAGGCATAACTCGTCAAGAAAACAAAAGGCCATGGTAGCAAGTAATGACGAAATCGTCGACAAGCAAATATTACACTGGCCATCACTAACTCTACTTCCGATAACTTTCTCTCCGCTACCAACTTCACTCGGCTTGCACAATACACTGGCCTCATATAATGGCTGCCTTTCCCCTTTTGCAATAACATGGCTCCAATGGCATCATCCCCCACTGATGGATTTACATAAAAAACTTTCTCCCAATCAGGAGCCTGCATGGCTGACAACCCCCCTAACACCTCTTTCACCTCTTGAAACACTTCTTCACACTTGTCATCCCATTGCAATGGATCATGCTTTGCCACTTGCTGTAATGGATAAAGAAGCTGCGAAGACAATGGAATAAACCGTGCCATGTACTTCACTTTGTGTATAAAGGTTTCCAATTGCTTCGTACTCATAGGTGATGGAAGAAGAATAATAGACTTCACCTTATCTGGATCAGCCTCAATGCCATTTTCTGACACCATATGTCCCAATAACTTCACCCTTGGCTGTGCTAGATGACATTTCTTTGGATTTAGTTGTCTTCCACATTCATCATATCGAGCCAATACCATCTGCAGCTTCTCATGGTGTTCAGCCCTACTGCTATAAACACAGAAGTCATCCATAAAAGCCTTAACACAACTACCAATGAATGGTTCCAGCACCCAATTTGCTCTTTCTTGATAGAAAGATGGTCCATTTGACAACCCAAACGGCAACACTGTGTAGCAATAGCAGCCCCATGGCGTAATAAATGTTGTTTTTGTGCGGTCTTTAAGAGCAATCTTCAATTGAAAATAGCCTGAAAAACCATCACACACACTGTACCTCTCATAACCTGCCACTGAATCCAAGATCTGATCGATGAATGGAAGAGGATATGGGTTCTTCTTAGTGGCTGCGTTTAAGGGTTTAAAATCTACACAAATTCTCCACTTCCCATCCTTCTTTGGACTGACTACTACTGGACTCACCCATTCTGTGGTCTCTACTGGAACTATGAACCCTGCCTTCAATAACTTGTCCACCTCTACCCGCAAGGCTTCCATTTGCTCTTGACCCATCCTTCTTAGCCTTTGCCGTACTGGCTTAGCACCTTCTTTCAGCTCTATGTGCATCTCTTCACCCTTGAACCCTCTGATCTCTTCATATGAAGTAATGAACAAATCAGGAAAACTAGCCAGCATATGCAAAAATATATCCTTCTCCATAGCTGAGAGGTCTCCACTAATCATTTGCGTCATTAATTCCTGCTTCTTTGACAACTCAACCTTGGTTTGCATCAGCCCTTCAATCACTTCATAAGGCCCTTCACTTTCATCTTCAACTTCATTCGCAAATGCGACTAAACCACACTCCTGGATTTCTTTATCCATCAAAATAAATGCAACATCAGCATCCTCATCACTGCTGGTAGTGCTATCACTGTCCTCATCTGTCACCGTGGAAGAGTCTTCATCACTAGACTCATACTCATCTTCATAAAGCTCCTCTAATCGTTTCCTTGTGTCCATATTATAAAGCTTCTTGGTACCTGTCTTTCCATAGAGGCTAATCGTACCATGTCGCCAATCTTGAACAGCTCCCACTGCACGTAACCATGGTCTGCCCAGTATAATAGGATATGCTCCCAACCCTGCTGGCATCACATGAAAATCAACCACTGCCTTTGCATCATATGCCTCCACTTCTAAGCTCTTTACAACACCCAAGCATTTTACTTTTTGATGGTTTGCCAATCTGATCCGAAAACCTGACACCCCAGCCACTGTGAGACCCATCTTCTCAACGCATGAGTGTGTTATGAGGCATATTTGGGCTCCGCCATCCACATAACCTTGTCCCAAATTTTTTCTTTTATGCCACACATCTACTATTGGACAAATGTCTGGTAGCTCATCCATTGCCAACACCTTTACTGAACCTCTCTCTGGCTCTTTCTCCATTGGGTTAACCATCCTCTTCCACTGTCGCTTTAGTTTAGGAACCATTTCTATGAGCTGCCCAAAAGTAACATCTGCCTTCCTGCTCGTCAAATCCTCCTTCAAGTCATAGCTTAATTGCCCATCCCCTAGTGGAAAATCTGAAACATGAAACTTTCGACGAGCTCTCCTTTTCCTCTTGGCCTTGACATCCTCGCCTTCATGGCTCTTTCCCTTCTTCTTGCTAGGACCTGGGACACTTCTTCCTTCCTTTTCCTCTGTCGTCCTCTTCCCAATAGGCATCACTAATGTATCCTCTAGCTTTGATGCCTTCTCCAAGGTGACTACAATTAGCACTTTTGTCTTTCCCTTTTGCTCCTGGGTCAGTCCACTGGTTCCTTCATCTCCCTTAATTTCGATGCCATAATCATTTGACCTAGTTAGCACCTGTCTTGGCAATGGATACATGTCTCCCCCCATCCTTGGTGGCTTATCACATTGCGGGCTGATGTGACCCAACTCTCCACAATTATAACATGTGGGCGTCTGCCTCCAAAACCTACTATTACTTTGTCCAGCACCATTCCTAGGTCTTTCTTCACCTCCTGGCTGATTTGCAAACCGCCCTCGACCTCGATTATTTCCCACTTGACCTAGCATGTTTAGGCTGAGATTCTTCATCAGATCAACCACTTGCCTCATGTCTTGCCTTAGGCCATCATCTTGCACTGCTGTAGTGACCACTGCTGGCATAACCTGAGTAGTAACAGGAACCACTGGTTCATGATGAACCCCTGACATGCGCCCTTGTAAAGACTCTATAGGCTGAAATTCAGACCTCATTGGCAAAGACTCCACCCCTAACTGGCTCATTTTCCTCAGCTTCCACTCTTTGTTCCTTGCTACCTCTAGTGCATCTTCATATGTCCTAGGCTTCTTTAGCTCCACTCTCCAACGTATATTCTCCCAAAGACCAGCCAAGAACCTGTCCTTCTTCATCATGTCAGGCGGGGGTACCTGTGGTGCTAAAGCCTTGCACATTCGCTCCCATGCCAATGAAAACTTACGTATGTACGCATCTACTGGCTCACCTTCCTTTTGCACCAAAGCCTGTACTTCTTGCCACACCTTGTCAGGGTCTTCCATCTTCACAAACTCCACTTCCAATCCATGCCTTAGATTGTCCCAACTCAATCTTATAGGTGGATCAGCCATACGCAACTCCTCTTCAAATGCTTTGGACCAAGCTCGTGCATCACTCTTCAAACAAATTTGGAGAAGGCGTAACATTTGCGTAGGG
Organism: Adiantum capillus-veneris; assembly: GCF_014529385.1. Lineage (NCBI taxonomy): Eukaryota > Viridiplantae > Streptophyta > Polypodiopsida > Polypodiales > Pteridaceae > Adiantum > Adiantum capillus-veneris. Next base: position 135,819,270 of record NC_140943.1, on the reverse strand, counting down.
TCATGAATCTGGTTGCTAATGCAGGCAACCTCCATCTTTTCCAAAAATTCTTCCACATCTTCATCACTTCTTCCATGAAACTCGGGATAAGAGAAAGCCATGGCTACCCAAATTATGATGCTTTGAGAACCCCTTCGAACACACGTGCAAGAACCCAAAACTTTTCACTTCCCAATCCCCAGAAACTTCAATGGAGCTCAACTTTAGATAAGGACAAACACATGCACATCAAATGAGTTTTCATAGTTGATCATCGGAATGACAACAGGCAAAGGACATTCCAGGATCTCTCTCAATCTTCTTGGCCCAAACATAAAGACTATGCGCTGCTGGAAAAAGATCTTCCTGGACACATGAACATTAATCTGAATTCTTTGCGTAAAATGAAAAGGAGTGAACTGAGGGCCATTTTGATCATCCATTAAAGCCAACCATGAAGCTCCCAAGAAGGCACACCTGACTCAACCTCTGATTTTGCCAAAATTTCAGCAGCATAACAGCATAAATGGCTCAAAATACCAAAAAACCAGCCATCATAACTTGGGAAAATTTCGATAGAGTTTCCCCAGAAGTAGAGCAATGAGAACCCAAAATATAGACTGTATCTGTATGCATAAATTGCCAACAATAGAACCCGAGCATCAAATAGGAATCACTAATACATAGCCTATGGCGAGGTCACGAAAAGGGTGCTCCAGCTACCTGTATCACCGAAAGGATCTCCACATTTGAGAATCCCCCAGCTCAATAAAAACCTCACGCTATCGACCCTCACACGAAAGCTAATGCAAATCGCGTATAGTCAAGTCTCAGAAATGACTATCTTCTAGACCAAGTCTCAGAAATGGCTGGGACTGCCAAATAAAACCATATATGGCTCCACAAAGGCGTACAATGGCAGTTTCCACAAGTAACGTACAATCCAACAGACAATGCGCTCACATAGGCGCCAAGTGATGCATTCCCACAACAACTGCAAGTGACATCATTGCTAGTATATCACTGTACTCCAGCTACCTGTACCTGTGTGAATCACCTGTACCTGTAACCTGTAACCTGTAATCTGCACCGTGCAACCTGTAATCCCAAATCTCGAAGCTTGAAGCTCGAAGCAGAAGGTACTCGAAGAAGATCCTCAGTGGGGGCACCAAAAGAATGTGGGCGGGATGAAAACACACACAGCGCCTCTATAACGACCCGACACACACTCTTGGGAAGATACACACACACACTAGGGGGCACCACTCGGCTTAGACAACACACCTGGCCGAGACAGGGAACACACCTCTGGAGTGAGAGGAGAGAAACTATCCACTTGTCCACTCCACACAGACACACACACGCACACACACACCCAAGAAACTCAGCTCAAAAGAGGAGAATTTCTGATTTTTAGATACAATTGAGCTTGGGCCAACACCAATGGGGCAAACAACTCACACAATATGGGTAAAAGATACCAGATACAATCACAAATTGGAGAAGAAGCTTCACTCACCGGAGAAGATTACACAGAAAAACAATAGAAAAAGAGTGAGGAATTTGGCAAAATGGACAGCGCCACCGCGTCCGGAACGGCCCAAAACCCAAGTCTACAATGTCAAAGTGCTCAAATCCGACACCGGATGAGCAGTTTACGGCCAAAATAGGCTCCAAAAACCCAAAAAACACACCTGCGGCTGTTCCTCCTCTCTTCTCCACGTTTTTTCTGGTCTTCTCTCAGTTTTTTCAGTTCCCACACTTTGCTTTATTAGTTGGGCACCCTTGGCCTTTTAGATGACCTCAAACGGACCCCGAACAGGCCGAAAACTGACCTCGCAGTGCATAGTTGTCACCCTATTGCATCCATACGCCGCCTGGCACTCGACTTTTTTCCAATAATGCATCTCGCCACCACGTGAAGTGGCCCCAAAAAGTGGTCCTAATGATGACCTTTCTGCATAACTCTCACAAGAAAACACCCACGTTGTGTCCGTCCTCATCCGCGTGCAAATATTGACCTCGTTCGCCCTCCTGACGCCACTAGATGCCATCTGACGCACCTGCTTACCTCATGTCGTTGGCCCGCGGATAGCTTCCTCGAGAAGTTTTACACGCTACCAACTCCTCCTTATTGTAGAAAAAAACACACTGGTATTGGTAATAGTGAAAATCAATGCACTATGTACATGCTGTCCTACCTGTACACATGTGGGCCCCACATAACCACCTGGCTAAGGAAAATGGGCAATTCTTTATTTGATGCACCATGCATGTGTATGTACATATGCGCAATCCCTTGCTCCAAAAAACTCCTGACAACGTTATGGGCATTATGAATTTACAGATCTTGCTTTTGGTTTGACTAATGCACCAACAACTTTCATGTGCTTAATGAATAATATTTTTCACCCGTATCTTGATGAATTCATTCTGGTATTCTTGGATGATATTTTTGTGTATTCTAAGAATGAAGAAGATCATGCATTGCACTGAAAGAAAACATTTGAGGTTTTGCGTGAACATAAATTGTATGCCAAAGCAAGTAAGTGTTCTTTTGCAAAGGATCAGATTGTGTATTTGGGAAGAGTGATTTCTAAAGAGGGGATTCACATTGATCTTGACAAAGTTAAGACTATTGTGGAGTGGCCAACACCTAAGTCATTAAAGGATGTGAGAAGCTTTATGGGTCTAACACAATATGAAAGAGCACACATTATAGATTTCTCTAAGATAGCTAGTCCTTTGACCGAATTGACCAAGAAAGATAAGGGTTTTGTGTGGACTTCTACCTGTGAGACTGCTTTTGAGACCTTGAAGGCTAAAATAGCAAAAAATTGTGTTTTAAAAGTTCCTGAGATGGGCAAACCATTTGTTGTGTCATGTGACACTAGTGGTGAACAATTAGGTTGTGTTTTGACACAAGAAGGAAGAGTGGTTGCATATGAGTCTAGGAAATTAAGATGACATGAATTGAACTATGCAACACGTGATCTAGAATTGCTTTCTGTTGTTCATGCATTGAAACATTGGCGTCATCTTTTGCTTGGTGTCAAATTTGAATTGCGTACTGATCATCAAAGTTTGAAGTATATTTTCACTCAGCCATTGTTAAACAACAGACAAAGGAGATGGATTGAATTTCTGGTTGAGTATGATTTTGATTTGAAGTATTTGTGTGAAAAAGAAAATAAAGTTGCAGATGCATTGAGTCGTAGGCCCATGTGTAATTTGTTGACTGTTGTGTGGTCTAGTTTGATTGATGAGATACATGCTGAAGTTGAAAATGATTCCTTTTATATGTCTATTTTGAAATTCTTGCGTGAGAATATTGGTGAGATGTATGAAAAAAGATATCACTTGTATAAGGGAAATCTGTATTATTTTGACCGCTTGTGTATTCCTGCAAATTCTTCTTTTAAGAGTCAAATTCTGCATGAGTGTCATAATTCACCTTTTTCTGGTCATCCTGGATTGAATAAGACATATGAAAAGATTAAAAGTTCATTCTTTTGGCCGCGTATGAAATTGGATGTTAAGAATTACGTGCGTGAATGCTTTCAGTGTCAACAAGTTAAAATTGAACATAAGAGGATGCCTGGTGACCTTCAACCCTTAGACATTCCTTTAGAGAAGTGGGAGTCTATATCCATGGACTTTATCATTAGACTTCCTACTACTCGTGGAGGGTATGACTCGATCTTTGTGGTGGTAGATAGACTCACAAAACAAGCTAACTTCTTTCCTGTAAAAATAACTGATACTGCTTTGACCATTGCACGCTTGTTTGTGAAAGAGATATTTCGTTTGCATGGCATGCCCAAGAGTATAGTGTATGACAGAGATTCTAAGTTCACTTCTCATTTCTGGAGAGTGAATTTTGACTCTATAGGTACCCAGTTACGCATGCCTACTGCTTTTCATCCTCAAACAGATGGGGAAACGGAGAGAGTGAATCGTATTTTAGAAGATATGTTACGAATGTATGTCAACAAAAACCAATCTAATTGGAATGAATATCTGCCTTTGGTTGAATTTGCATATAACAATTCATATCATTCATCTATTAGGATGACTCCGTTTGAGGTAATGTATGGCTATAACTGTCCCACACCTATTCATTTTCTTAACTTGAGGAATAAGGTAGAACTGTCACGTGAGATGCTTGAGAAAATGGATAGCGAGTTGACCAAAATCAGGGGGAATATTAGAGAAGCTCAAAAAGAGACATAAATTGTATTATGACAAGAAACATTGGGCTGTGGAGTATGAAACTGGTGATATGGTTTTCTTAAAGGTTATTCTCGAGAAGTCTCATTTGATTCTTGGAAAGGATAGAAGATTGTCTTCACGATTTGCTAGGCCATTTAAAATTTTGAAGTGCATTGGTTCATTAGCTTACAAATTGGAATTGCCTTCTCATGTTAAAGTGCATCTTGTATTCCATGTGAGTTATTGAAAAAGTATGTTCCTAATGTGCATCATGTTTTACAAGATAACCCTAAGTTGAAAGATGACGGAACATTGACTGTAGAACCAGACTTAGTGCTAGATAGGCGTGTTAAACATCTGAGAAATAGAGACATTGTGGAAGTTTTGATTAAGTGGCAGAACTATCCAGTAGAGGATGCATCATGGGTTGATCTTAGTGTTTTGCAAAGAGAATTTCCCTCCTTCCAACTCTGAGAACAGAGTTAATTTTGATAAGGGGAGAATGTAATAGGACTAATCTTTTAAGTTCTTAAAGTCGAAAGGAATATAGTAGGGCATATCTTTCGTTTAGCACGATTTGAAAGATTGTTGAATAGTCTATTAAATAGAGCTTATATGAATGAGTTTGAGATATTAAGAGAGAATATATATATATTTTTTAACTAATACACTAAACACGTATTTGATAAAAATTAATGAATAACAGATAGTCTATCTACGGACATTAAAATTGAGATTTTTGTTAATATCAATGTTTTATAATTATGTGTTTTAGCTTAAAATGCATGGGTAGGCTTAAAATAAGTTGAAAAAGTAGTGGAGACCCAAAAATAGAGGTTTTAAGAGTCGCGACCTAAAAGTTGCGTTTTCAGCCAAAGAAAGACGTTTTTCGAAATTCTGTCTACGTAGCCTTGTAGACCAAACCTATTCCCGTCGTTTTGAGTACCTAGATTGCTCTGTTCTGAGTTCGTTTGTAAAAGTTATGATGAAAACAAACAAAAGGCAGCAGCAGTGTAGTATACACAGGGACAGACAGACATACAACATCATACAGTTCTCCCTGCTATCAACCAAGAAGTGGATTGTTTCTTCATGGTAGAGTATGGCAATTGAGATTACGAAGGTATATAATTATGTTTTTTTACTTTGATTATCATGTTGAATTGGTTGCACGAGTATGTTCTTTTGGCTATTTTGTAGGCGATGCAGAAATCAATGTGTGAAACAGGATCTGTGCAAAGTGTCATGATAGAAATTTAACCTTTACGGATCGCTTAGCGATCACGTTATTATATTATTCTCGCAGGTATACTTGGTGCGAAAATTGTGCAGGCTTTTCGAGGAAAAGAAGGATAAAAGCACGACGGGTGGTGCATTTGGGGATCATTCACCGATCTCTTCTTCTGCGAGTGCGAGTGCGAGTGCGAGTGAAGAGATCATTCACCGATCTCTTCTTCTGCGAGTGCGAGTGCGAGTGCGAGTGAGACGCTGCATGCAAGCGACTTGAAGCTCGGGGGTGGTCGGGAGGTTCGAGCTCCGTACAACGGAGTGCGCACATATTCAATTGCTCCTCTGTTGTATCAAACTCTACAAAAATCCATCAATACAAAGATCTCTTTCTCTACCTTTTGTTGTCCATCTCTACTATTCTGGTCCTGTGACAGGTCCCTTACAATATTCTATGGTTTGTGCTATATAGCACGTGTTGTTCCTGCTTTGTTTCTCCTCTTTTTGGGCAGTTTTCACATGAGGTGCAGGAAATTGCCATGGCTGACAACAACAGAGATGTATTCAAGATGTTTGCTACTGCTGAGGACAGATTGGATGGGGACAATTATCCTATGTGGGCTTACATGATGCAACATGTCTTTGTGTCAAAAGGGTGTTTGGAACATTGTGTAGGACATTGATGTATGCCCTAGTTCTGAGGATGTAGGCGATGTTGAGAATGCTGCAGGTTTTGGTGGCGGAATTACTGCTGCAAGAGCTGTTTTGTCTATGGCTGAGCAAGCTCGTTGGGATGTAAAAGATGCACATGCTCATGCATTGATTGCGTTTTTTGTGAATCGCACTATTACTCCTCACATTCATTCAACAAAATCTGCAAAACAGGCTTGGGATATTCTGATTGGTCTTTATGAAAGTCACAATGAGGCAAAAATTGCATTGTTGTGTAAAGAGCTAGAGTCAAAGATTATGCATGAGGAAGATGACATTGGACACTTTCCTTGGTGGTGTCAAGGATATCAATGAGCAACTTATTTGTGCAGGTGAAGTCATTTCCAACAATTCCCTTGTGCAGACTGTTCTTGATGATTTGCTAGATTCTTACCAGACTTTTGCTAGTACTTGGAGACTCATAACCCAAGGAAATCCAAAAGTTGTCAAGTTTGATGCATTATGCACATTGATGTTGAAAGAGTCACTTTCCAAAAAAAAAAAAAGACTAGATAGCGTGCAACTAAATAGGGGTATTGCCTTGTGTCAAACAAGTTACATAGAGACATTGCTATGTAAGATGGACTTGAGGATTGCAACCCTATTGCCACTCCCATGGAAAATGGTTTGAAATTGAGTTTCCATGATGTTGGTGATTCTACTGATGTCATTCTTTACCAAACTACTATTGGATGCCTTATTTATGTATGCAACATGAGGCCGAATATTCAGTTTGCAGTTTCAAAGGTCAGCAGATTTATGCATAGCCCAGGGTCTAAGCATTGACAGGCTGTCAAGAGTATTTTTTGCTACTTGAGTGGTACTTTACATCTTGGATTGCTTTATCCCAAGGGGGGATCATTGCCGCCAGACTTACATGCTTTTTCAGATCCATATTGGGTTGGTTGTTTTGACACGCGAGTGTCCACAAGTGGTTTTTCTTTCATGCTTGGCAGTTCATGTATCTCATGGTTGAGCAAGAAGCAATCTGTTGTGGCCACTTCTAGTTCTGAGGCTGAGTAAAAGGCAGTCTTCATAGCTATGGTTGAGTGTGTATGGCTCAGTCGCCTTATGGATGATTTGGGTGTTGGACAGGACACTGCCAACACTATCTACATTGACAATCAGAGTGCATTGGCAGTTGCAAGGAGCACAATTTTTCATGCTCGCACAAAGCACATTGAGGTGCATTACCAGTATGTCAGGGAGAGGCTCTCAAGAGGAGAGATCAACTTGGCTTATGTGCCAACATAGGACAACCTTGCAAATATTTGCAAAAGATATTGTCTCGTGAGACGTTTGAAGATTTTTGCAAAGCTTTGGGCTTACTCCCCTTTGTGGATTGATCATGTCCTCAGGGAATGGCACTTCCCTATACTCTATGCGCCAGGTCTCGTTCACCGCGTCATTCCTAGTGGAGATTTGTTATCATATACATGTGTTAATGATGTGTGTGAACACACTTAGGACCGCCGGGGCATTTTTCCGCTCACTAGGAGTTTTTTTCCCCCATGTGCATTGTATATACGCCTATCACTCTAGGGCTATCTTATCTTTCCATTGCACACTAAGTAAAAAACTCTTTGTTGTGTGCCTTGAGCTTCCTTCGTCTTCTCCAAGCTGTGCATGTTTTCTTGCAACCCTAATTCCAACACTTAGACCTTTTTGAGCACATTGGATCAGGAACAATTTTAGTAGCCAAAAATTGTTGGATACTTTCTCTTGGGGGGTTCATCGTTTAGTACCCCCCTATATAACGTGCATTCGTGTGGGGTATTAAAAAAATCCTTCTTTTAACAAGTTTTAATGAATAAAATGACCCCTTATTTTAGGATTTTTTTCCAAAACTAGATATATAAACCCTTTATTTTAATGTATGTTTGTTAGATTGCTTAAAATTTTGCATTTTAAAACCCATTTTTAAAAACTCATGTTATACATTAACATGATTACATAGTGCACCCCCTGAGGACTTGGTAAGATGAGAAATATTGTTAAACAACTTTAATGGATGGTTGTTTATATTTATAGAAAAGCTATATTCTATTAACAAACATGTTTCATTTAGGTGTGATTGATTTTCACATTCTATTATGGTCCAAATATGTTAGCACGACTTTCACATGGAAAAATTTAGTTCTTTCCTTGTGAGCTGTGAGCATAACATTAGCCATAAGCATTGGCAAGTATGATAATGGATATGCGGGTTTGAATTTGCTTTTGCTAAATGCATGCACACTAGGTGTTATGGCCCCTAGTGTTTAGCAAAGGATGATTTGGAGTGGCATGCACATTCATGACATTAGCCACTTATAAAGCTTCTTGCACTCTATGTACATTATCTTTATGGGATATTTTTTATCTAGCAATCACCAATATAGATCATGGCTTGGTTTGGGTGTTTGTGGATCTCTTAAGTTAGCCAAGATGGTTACTCATAGCATTGTCGATTCCTCAACAATGTTGTAAGGCATTGTAAACCCTGTTTATCAATCGTTTTGGAAGATTGTCTATAAACGGTAGGGAAACACACCTGAATACTATCATTTATCCAAAGAGGATAGGCAGATTACAAGTGTAATCTTGTGCTAGAGGAAATGGTAAGGGAGTACGTAGCACCAAGCAATCCAATTAGAAAGAAAACATCTCTCTAGTTGGAGTTTGCATACTATAAGGCACTCGGGGGGAGGGGTTCACTACGTATGAATTGTGTATACCGTGTGCATTCAGGGTATCCTTCAATATGTGAAAATGTGAGAAAAGTTGAAATTTAATTACCCCTTCTGCTGCACTCATGTGATAGTCACATAGTTATTAAATGACCCCCCTGAGATAAGGCAAAGCATGTTTGTGGCTAAGTTTGGTCTCTTCATGTTTAAATCAGGTTCTTAACCTTGAACACTAGTTATGGTGGGGTTGTTTACTGATGAAAATTTATTAAGGACTTATACTTTGCTGATGAGTTATGTCAGGAAGTTGCTTCATGGACAATGAAAGAAGTACTCTTTGGGGTGTATCTTTGTTGTGATAACTTGTTCAATATATTCAAGTGAGTATAAATGGAGTCTACATGCTATGTTGGATATGGGTTGGATTCACAAGATGGTTGCGAAGGGACAACAATGTGGAAAATAAAGATTCTCTTCTTGATTTCATTGAGCCTCCTATTGTACCGTGCTTTGGTCAAAAGGACAACTAGGTCCATGAAGGATGCCACTACCAAAAACATTAGTGTTCTTGAAAATGCTATCACCACTTTTTTTTTTGAGGACTAAAACACTTCTCCAAGGGGGAGTAATGTAAGGCCAAGGGCAACCCACGGGGGTCACAAAATCAGTCCAAGGGCCGACTGCTAGGTGTGGAAGGGGATTCTATAGAAGATGGCCAAGGACCTATATAATGGGTGGTAGAGTGAAGAATCTCTCTATGGAGTTCCATGGGTTCTCTCTGATGGCTCCTCAAATGGAGCTAAAGATAGGGCAATCCAAATTTGGAAGGTTTCGGAGATCCTTGATGCACAAGGCGGGTGGAGCCAGGTGGTTAGAGCTAGTGTGAGTGGATAGATGTGGAGTACTCAAGTTGTGGAGCATCCTTGTATTTCCAGATCATTAATCAAAGCTTGGACGGGCAAGTTCTAGCTAGTTGAATATTTATCAAGGGCCAGTTATGTGGCAGATTGAGTGCATCAATAGACATGTCATCTAGTGTTTTTTGTCTCACCAGGGTTTGAGAAGGTAGTGGGTATCATGTGAATTTAGCAACCGTGTGGTGTTTAGCTTATGGTGAGTGTGTTGGTGCATTGGTGTGTGTGTCCAAACGGTGGTATTGTGCCAGTGTGAGTGTGATCTTTTGAAGGTATTTTTCGAGAGGATAGGGTTGCTATGAGTGCCCTCAGCTAAAGAGAGTCCTTGTGTTGTGTGATGGGTGTGTTCCTCCATTTCTCCTCTCCATCTTCAGGTGCCCCTAATGAGGAGGGTGTTGATTTCTCTTGTTTGAAGTTAAAGTGGCAATTTTTGTGATGCCAAAGGTGTTAGCTTTGAAGAGAATGTATCTTTTTTATGTTCATTAGGGTTGAAGGTGCAAAAACCTGGCTCCAAAATTATGGTTTGTTTCTGCTGGAGAGCAGTTTATTAAGGGAGGAAGGTGCGGTGCAGGTTTTCTCCCTCTTGGTTGTGGTAAACCGAGGAGATGGTATGGTGGTCTATGCAAAGAAGAATAGAAAGATTGTGAAGCCTTGAAAGCGGCCTTTTGGAGGAAATTTGTGACGGATGTGCAATTGGATGATGTAAAGCGAAAGATGGATAGGTTAAAGCAAAGCTTGGAAGGAGATTTTCAAGCATTCAAATGGAAATTTGAAGCCTTTTGGGATGGCTCGTCCAGGTAACTACTACTAAGAATGTTGGTTTTCTTAAATTGAGCAAATTTATGGATTGCATGCATGAGGAGGTGAGGGAAAAAGTGGAGATAGATAGCCCAATGTCCTATGAAGAAGAAGTGGCTCTAACAAGACGATGCACAAAGAAGATTTTTTGAAGACACATCAAGCTAGGTGGGTTTTGTCGAGCTAGGTGATGCCGAAGCAAGTTGATGTGATGGAAGTAAAGATAAAGTTGGTGCAAAGGGCTGTGTTGATGCAAGAGGAACCAAGGATTTGTGGCTATAGGGAGATAGAGCATTTTCTATGCCAGAGATGCCAGTTAGAGAGGCTCCAGCTGTGGAGGAAATGTCAGTGACAGGTGCAAGCACAAAATGGAGCCCAACTGCCTCTATGCCAGGCCCGTTCATGTAGGACTCGTCATGGGAAGTGAACATGGGGCACCGTCGAGCTTCGAGCGGCTAGGACACAGACATCACCGATTCAAATGACAACACAGTGCACAGCGCGCGCACACACACACACACACACACACACACACACACACACACACACACACACACACACACACACACACACACACACACACACACACACACACACACACACACACACACACACACACACACACACACACACAGAGAGAGAGAGAGAGAGAGAGAGAGAGAGAGAGAGAGAGAGAGAGAGAGAGAGAGAGAGAGAGAGAGAGAGAGAGAGAGAGAGAGAGAGAGAGAGAGAGAGAGAGAGAGAGACGGAGGAGATGAAGACCCTTCGGAATGTGCGGGTAATCTTGATTCAAGATGGAATTTACAAGACCCCTCATCTCGACGAGATGGAGACTGCAGTGTGTGTGTGTGTGTGGAAAGAAACAATTGGTGCGGTTTTGCTACAACAAGATCCCCACAATACCAGAATGCGGCCCATCTACTTTGCTAGTGGGGTCATGAATGCTTTAGAGAGAGGCTACACAGAGGCAGAACTCATGATGCTTTCTCTCATGTTTGCGGTGAGAAAGTTTAGATCCTACCTGGTACCAAAACCTTTTGTAATTCTCACTGCAGAAAATTTGTTCCCTTGGGTGTCATCTCAAATGAATCTTAGTACTAGGATCTCAAAGTGGATTATGGAGTTGCAAGAGTTTCAATACTCTTTCAAAGTAGAAGATAGTGTGCGTGCACAATTGGCAGGGATCCTTAATTATAGGGTACATGAGAAGGAGATTAAGGTGCCTGAAGTAAAGACCCTACCATTGCCACAACCTAAAAGTATTCCTAATGCTTTTACCTTGTTCTTTGATGGAGCTTTTTGACAAGCCATAGGAAAAGCAGGGGGAGGGCTAGTGTTGCTCAACCCAAGTGGGGAGGTGGTCATGAAAGAGAAGGTCAATCTACCCAGCAGGTTCAACTAGCAACAATGAAGCAGAATATGACACACTACTTCATGGTTTAAAGATATGCATTGGCCAAGGTATACAACATCTCATGGTAAAATGGGATGCACTTCTCATCGTGAAGCAAATTTTAGGCATTTGGGCATGCAAGAATGAAAGCTTAAGGACAAAAGTTCATGCCATTCGTAGGATGTTTAATCAGTTTGAAGAAGTGCAACTATATCATATTCCTAGGAAACAAAATGAAGATGCCGATTTACTTGCACAACAAGCAGTTACATGTGTTGAGAAAGAAGTGCACGTCATCATGGTGGCAGCAGCTGTCAAGCAACCGAGATACCAGGGATTGGAGTCATTGACTCCCATTATTAGCTACATTTTGGAGGGTGAGTTTCCACAAGACTTCACGAAGGCTCAGAAGAGGAGACTCATGAAGAAGGCAAGCACGTATGTCTTCCTAGAAGGATCCCTCTACCAAAGAGGGAAGGATCAAGTGTGCAGAAGAGTGCCAACTATTGAGAAAATCCCAGCCATTCTAAAAGGTTTGCATGAGGAAGTGTGTGGTGGTCATTTTGCAAAGGAACTCACTGCAAAAAAGATTTTGCTTGCCAGATATGTTTGGCCAAGCTTGCACATTGATGTTCAACATTGGTGTAAAAGCTGTCACAATTGTCAGATTAATGGAAACAAGCGTCTGTTACATGGTCCACGTGAGTTAGTCCTTGCAAATGGTCCATTTGAAAAATGGGGCATTGATGCTATGGGTCCATTGCTTAGGAATAAAAATGGGAAATCATATATCTTGGTGGCCATAGACTACATGACGAGATGGGTAGAAGCACAAAGTGTGGCAAAGGTAAATGAGAGGACAGTGAGCAAATTTGTCTACACTCACATTTATTGTAGATTTGACACACCTTTGGATATTGTTTCTGATAATGGTCCAGGGTTTAGAAAGGGCTTGCTTATAGAAGTCTGTGAAGAACTTCACATTCTACATCGTCATAGTACACCCTACTATCCCCAATCCAATGGTCTGGTAGAAAAAGCTAATGGTGTCATTGCAGGCATCATTAGAAAGATGGTGAAAAACAAGACAAAGTTGTGGGATGACTTCTTGGATGGTGCCTTGTGGGCGTATCGAACCACATATAGGGAAGCCACGGAGTTCACACCATTTCACTTGGTCTATGGTCAAGAGGCTTTACAACCAATTGAGCTCAACATTCCAACAATGCGACTTCATGGCAAAGCAGCACAAGATGATCAAGAAGCATGGATGGATTGACTTCTTACCTTAGCTGAGCTTGAGTGGAAAAGAGAAGCAGCATACGAGTGCTACAAGAGGAAAGCTACACAGACGAAGGAGAAGCTTGACAAGAAACTAAAGGACAAAGGCATCAATGAAGGAGATCTTGTGCTAAGGTATGACAATCGACTCGATAATCGTTTTGATTCCAAATTTGAAACTAGATGGCAGGGGACATACATAGTTAAGAAGGCTTTCAATTCAAGTTACTATCAACTTATGGACTTGAATGGGAAAGAGCACTCTAGGAAGGTAAACGGTTATCGCTTGAAGCCTTATTTGAGTCGACTTCTACCAAAGGATCTACCAAAGATCTGTCAAAGGGCAGCTATCTCATGTAAGTACTATTCCATAAAGCATGAGTGTGACTCAAGCCAAAATACCGAGGGGCCAAACAATGAAGATCTCGTCAAGGACTCTGAAGTACTCTCTTTGGAAAAGATGTTTTGTGATGGTACATGAATATACCATCATCCTGGGGGAGGGCTAATGATAGCCTTTTTTCGGCTCTCTGTAATTGCCATAGTGAGTTAACCCACCCTACCAAAATCATCCAAACACTGTGGCTATCCCTACCATTTCACTGTATATAGGTGTGTGTGAGTTAGGGGACTTTTCCCATATCTTCTTAAAAACCTTTAATTAGCTAGTCACTGAGCTAGTTGAGCCAAAAAAATATAAAAAATATAAGTATAATATGGCACATTTGTGTGTAAATATTTCATTGTATATAGGGCCTAAATAAAAGGATTTTTCATAATTATTTTGGTATTTATTTAAATATTTCTACCTATGGTGTGTTATTTATGCTATGTACATTGACTCACCATTACCATATTTTTTCTTACCATTTTGCATACTCTTTATTCCATATAAAAATAATTTCATGCAAGATTCTCTTATTTTTGGTGTAACTCCATCCCAACAAAAATAAAAAAAAAAACTAGTTTTATTTATGTGTATATTTTTTCACTATTGTGATTTTTCCTTCCTACATTTATTCTCTTTTACTCTCATAAATTAGAACACCAAAAATATTCATCTTTTTATGGTAGACTTATAATGAGAGATATTTATTTTGACCCCTTTATATTTTTTCCACCTATATTATTTATATTTGACATGTACATATTTTTTTAGACCCCTCAATATTTGATTTTCTTAGTTGTACTATTCACTTATATCATGATCTCAACAATATCTTCAATTATAGACCTACCAAATAAGGTCAAGGGTATGTGGCATGCATGCATGCACCATGGAGAGCTCACTCTTGGAGGTATTCAAAAGAATCATCCAAAGAAGGACCTCACAAGGACCTTGTGAAGTGGAAAAAACAGTCGGTTTTGCTGAATTTTTAAAGATCACATGCTCCCCGAATTTGAAAAGATGATACAAACAAAAGTTGTAGCTCGTAAGCTGAACTTTCACCTAAAATTTTTTCATATTTTTTTGAGCTACGAGCTGTGAGCTATGATTTTATTGGTGGACCCCGGTTTGCCCATGCTATGCAGCCACACTCCCTCTTCCACTTTATCATTTTCCTCTTTCACACACACTCCTCCCTCTCCTTCCCACTCCCAAACCTGCAACTCCCATGTCCTAATTCACCCTCTTGACCATTGCCACATCTCTCACATCTCCATAGCCTTCATCCTCCATTTCTACACCCTATGTGTCCCCCTTTCTCTCTACATATATGTCCATATTACCATACTCTCTTCAGCTTTGTAAAGAACTTCAAAAAATCAGCAAAAATCCAAGGATAACCTCTGCAAATGAAGGCTTTTATATTGAATTTTCCAAGGTTTGAAGATAACATTGCTTCATCGACACGCGCTACTTCGCCATGCTGATTGCTTCTTCTTCCGGTGCTGTAAAGAGGTGAATGTCAACTTCTCCAAAGCTTCAACCTCTCTTTACAAGCTCATCCCTTCTCTAACTTTTCTCATCATATATCTCACCATTTGGTGAATGATTTTGTAAATATTTTTTAGTGATAATTACTAACTACTAACCACTAACCTTATTGTAAAATGCACCCTCTACTAGAGTAGGCACTCCCCAATTATTCACTCAATCCTCTCTCCTTTCATCCTCAATAATTCTCTTCCCTTGAGCCCACATCCATGTGACTCAAAGGACAAGAGAGACCCACCCTCATTAAAAAAAATAAAAATATGCATAATCTTTTATTCCTTCAAATAAACTTGATTAGGCCTAATCCTAATCGGGGCTTCTAAAACCTATAAATAGAGCCCTTCTCTCCCTTGTAAATCATCACATGATCACACTACACCACACCATTCTCAACACATAACACACCACTCTTCAAGCCTAGTTGTGTAGAGTGTGTGCATCGTGAGTGCTCTATTCCATCATTACACATAGGTGCATGGAGAAGCTTGAAGTTAGTTATGCCATCTAGAGGAGTGGAGTGTATGCCATACTCTTCACCACACTTATATCCTACTCTTGTGCATAAATAAGATTTATAGTTTTGGGTGCAATTGTATGCTGCAACTACGACTCTTCTCTCCAAATTGACTTGATAAGTTGGCTCATCAGGTTGTTGAAGGTATATTGTCCTTGAAGTTTGTTGTGCCATTTCATGCTTGGTGGTTTGAGGGCTTGTTGAATTGTTTTCCTAAAAGGTCAATTGTAAGAGGGTGCTCGGTAAGAGGGATCCCGTGACCCTAAGACAATTTGTGTATTGGCAACAAGGTCAAGTTTTGTGTTGTCTCTCTATTTCTCATCAAGCTTTGTGTGCATCTAATCTTTAAGGCTAAGACTGAGTTGCTCAAGTTGATTTGTGCTCTTTACCTCTCTCTCGCGTGGTGAATGTTTGTGTCTGGTGTGTGTGGCTATCTTGCATTCCCCTCTCTTTGTGCGTTTGAGTACAAGGAGATATCACGTGCATCCTAGTTCGCATCTACAACTAGGTGGTGCCCCTTTTCTTGTTTGGTTTCTGGCTGTGGGTTGTTGTTATCTCTGATTGTGCTTGCCCCAGCCCCAATTGAGCAGCACGGGAGCCTCGAAGGATGGTTAGAGGCCGCTCTTCTTGTTGCCCGCCTCGGACTGCCTCACTGGCTAGCCGTGACTCGCAGGCTGGTTATCTGTACCTCGATGGGTAGAATGGCCACTTTTCCATATACTAGATGGAAAGGGGTGAAACCTAGTGATGTTAGGAATGTCGTGCGATAGGCCAAAATAGTAGCCATGAGATGCTTATCCCAATCACTTGTGTGGTTATTCACCTGCTTTGTGATGATTTTACAGATGATGTTGTTTACCTTTTCCAGTAGACCATTGCACTGTGAATAGTATGGAGTGGAGTATTGGTGTGTGATACCTATCTTTTTCATTAGTTCTCCCACCAAGTCGCCTCTAAAACCTGGCCATCTATCAGATATTATCCCTAGAGGTGTGCCAAAGCGGCAATAGATGTGCTCAAATATGAAATTATCCACTTCCTAGGTTATAATGCGCGTGGTGGCTACTGCTTCCGCCCATCGGGTTATGTAGTCTACACCAACTAGAATGTACAGTTTACCCAACTGGCCCTTGGTAAAGGACCAATTGCATCTATTCTGCACTTCTCAAATGGGCCATATGAGATGATAGGAGTTTGTGGCTCATAGGTTAGTGTTCGATCACTTGATACTTGACAAGCTCTGCATGTTTTAGACCAATGATGCATATCCTGTTCAGACTAGGGAAAGAGAATTCTTTGCCTGTAGAGTCTTCCTACTAGTAATATCTAGAGCAAAGTGGCTGCCGCAAACACCATCATGGCACTTTGAGATCACCTCCGTGATTTCATTGGAGATTGACACTCGCCTGAGAATCTTGTCTTTGCTCTTGCAATACAAGGTGCTATTTATAAGACGGTATCTTGTTGCCTTTTCAACAAGCCATTGTTTTTGGCCCTTGGTATACCCTCTAGTACATTATTCTATATCTAAGAAGCTGCTAATATCAGGCATAGCATCGCTACCCTGAAAGAGGGGTAGCTTTAGTTTGATTGCTCATATGGGAACATCATCTATTCTTTCCTTGGCTAGAGCATCTGCTTCATGATTTTCTATCCTAGGGACATGAAATAATTGCACTGCTTCAAAATATCTTAAAAGATCATTAACTTGGCATAATTGGCCAAGCAAAACCTGATTTTTACAAATCCAAGTGCCATTTATCTTCTTTATCAAGAGCATGGCATCACCAAACACATTAAGGCGTTGAACCCCTTGCAAAACACATTGTTCTAATCCAAGAATTAGGGCTGTGTACTCTGCTTCATAGTTGAAGTGGGAGTGTAGTAGCTACCTAATAGAGAAGACTTTTCCATTTGCTCATTGAAAAAGATGATGCCAGCTGCAGCTTGGTCCACTATCCTTTTGTAAGCGCCATCAAATAAAAGAGACTAAGCTCCTTCTAGCTTAGGAAATTCTACCATTGGTATCACTCCTTTGCCTCCTGTGTGACTTTCTCTATGGGTGACTTGTTGTAAAGGGAGAACTAGTTGAGAGAGCAAGTGAATGAACCTGCTCAAATACCTTACCTTCTGAAGGAAAGAGACCAATTTTGTAGTTGTTGTGGGTGACGCGACAAAGATACTGAGGCGGTCCGGGGCGGGCAACAAGAAGAGCAACCTCTAGACACCCTTCAAGGCTCCCGTGCTGCTCAATGGGGCTGGGGCACAACACAACACAACCCAAAACAACAAACCCCTAGCCAAATCCCAACTACACAAGGGGCACCACCTAGTTTAAGAGCGAACTAGGATGCAAAAGAGGAGAATCGTTAGAGCAACCCACAAACAAGCAAGGAATTTACACTAACCCTAACACCAATGGAACACTCTCACACACTAAAACACGAGAGAGAGAGAGAGAGAGAGAGAGAGAGAGAGAGAGAGAGAGAGAGAGAGAGAGATGAGAGAGAGATGGTGCTCGCGCTGCTTTGAAGTGTATCGTTAATGATCAAGCAAACATAAATATATATATGTAAGAAAGAGAGAAAAAGGGGGAGAGGGTGCTTGTTGCATTAATACCTTCTTACAAATCTGTCATGACAAATCAAAGTGAGATTAGTATTTGTTCAATATAGCTTGCGTAAATTTCACCACAGCGCATCACAAGAAAAAACCACCCCAATCACCGTCTTAAGGCCAGGGGAGTCCTCTCCACCCTATCGCCCTCTTACAGTATGTGGGATTTATGGCTAGATTGATGACAACACCAGAGACAAGCTATCAAGAACTTAACAAAAAACACCAAGACACTTACGCATCATTGTTGTCCATTACTTCACGTTGGAAGGGAGACAAAGTATCCAAGCTTAGTCCAAATCCACCCTCCTTGATTCAACAAATGTTGGGCTTACACTAGTAGGAGAAATGATAGATTTCCTACTCTCAATTGAATGAACACTCTCTCTCTTACAATGGCATAGAGTTCCCTTGCTAATCCCCTATTACAACACATGCACATGCATAAGACAATGACCTTCCACTCAAGAGCTCCTTCTAGAGAGGTTGAGCTTGGCTTCTCAAGCTATAGCATAGTGCTCTTGCTTATGGCTCCCCCTTTTGTGCTAGCTACACCCTCCTTTTATAGCAATTTTGAAGGCTAGGGTTACTCCTCTAACCATGGTTGGATTAGATTTTCAGCAATTTATCTAATTTCTTTTGCTTGGAATTATCAAGAAGTTGGTGGGGAAAGAGAGAGGAGAGAAATGGAGGTGATAGGACTTTTCACAGTGGGTTAGTGTTAGTAGAGTTAGTATTAATTTACAAATGGAATTGGATATTTACAATGGGAGTATCCATGTAGGATACAAATAAGGAAGAAAAACTCTTAAGAGGTAAGAAAAGATGGATTCCTTACAAGGTTGATGCTCCAAGTGTCTTGAGTAGGGCCAATTTTGACGCTTGTTGACGGTCCACTAGCTTTGACGGTACATTTTTTCTCCACTCTTGACCTTCCTTGAGAGACAAGGTAATTGAAGCTGAGTAATCAACCACCATGATGCTGTCTTTTAAGAGAAGAGACTGAATTTTGTGGTTTTTTTATAGATATGGGTAAATTGGAGGAGGAAAAATGAGACTAGGTGGTCAATTTTGGAATGGAATTGTGTGTGGGAGGTATGAGTTCACCATGGTTTCTCTTATTCTTCAAGGTTGAGGAGAAGGTGAGTAGGGTGCAGAGAGGAGTGGTGAGAGAGGTGGGGATGATGAGTGGAGAAGTATGTGTGAAAGAGGAAAATGATAAAGTGGAAGAGAGAGTGTGGCTGCATAGCATGGGAAAACTGGGGTCCACTAATAAAATCATAGCTCACAGCTCGTAGCTCGTAGCTCAAAAAAATATGAAAAAATATGAGGCAAAAGTTCAGCCCACGAGCTACAACTTTTGTTTGTATCACCTTTTCAAATTCGGAGAGCAAGAGAACTTTAAAAATTCAGCAAAACCGACCGTTTTTTTCCACTTCACAAAGTCCTTGTGGGGTCCTTCTTTGGATGATTCTTTTGAATACCTCCAAGAGTGAGCCCTCCATAGTGCATGTATGCATGCCACCTACCCTTGACCTTATTTGGTAGGTCTATAATTGAAGATATTGTTGAGATTGTGATATAAGTGAATAGTACAACTAAGAAAGTCAAATATTGAGGGGTCTAAAAAATATGTACATGTCAAATATAAATAATATAAGTGGAAAAAATATAAAGGGGTCAAAAGAAATCTCTCTCATTATGAGGCTACCATAAAAAGATAAATATTTTTGGTGTTCTAATTTTTTAGAAAAAAAAACAAAATAGATGTAGGAAGGGAAAAATCACAATAGTGAAAAAATATACACATAAATAAAACTAGTTTTTTTGGATTTTTGTTGGGGTGGAGTTACACCAAATATAAGAGAAGCTTACATGAAAATATTTCTATATGGAATAAAGAGTATGAAAAATGGTAAGAAAAATTATGGTAATGGTGAGGCAATGTACATAGCATAAATAACACACACCTAGGTAGAAATATTTAAATAAATACCAAAATAATTATGAAAAAATCTTTTATTTAGGCCCTATATACAAAAAAATATTTACATATGCATGGGCCATAATATACTTATATTTTTTATTTTTTTGGCTCAACTAGCCCCATGACTAGCTAATTGAGGGTTTTTTATTTCAGTAAGGAGATAAGGAAAAAGTCCCCTAACTCACACGCACCTATATACAGTGAAATGGTAGGGATAGCCACAGTGTTTGGGTGATTTTGGTAGGGTGAGGTAACTCACTGTGGCAATTACAAAGAGTCGAAAAACGGCTATCAATACTAAAGCTTGAACCTTGCTTGGGTCAGCCTCAATTCCTTTGGCTGAAATTACATGGCCAAGAAGAGTGACCTTGCTTTCACCAATGTGACACTTATCTACGCTAAAATGGCCACCCAAGGCTTGCAGCGTAGCTAGGCTATCATAGACCTTGCTCAAATGGAGGGAGCAAGAGCTGTAGATACAAAAATCATTTATGAAAACCCGTATTGACTTACCAAAGTATGGCTGGAAGACAAAAGTTACATAGCATTGGAATGCGGCCAGAGTGTTGGTGAGGCCAAAAGGCATCACTCTGTAAGCAAAACATCCCCATGGTGTTATGAAGGTTGTATTTTTTTGGTCTTTTGCTGCAATGCTAATCTGGAAGTAGCCTGAGTAGCCATCACATATTGTGTAGCACTCACGACCTACTACCTCGTTGAGAATCTCGTCTTGGAATGGGAGGGGAAAATGATCCCTCTTTGTTGCAGCATTGAGAGGTTTGTAGTCTACACAAACTCTCCATGTACCGTTCTTCTTTGGCTTGACCACCACTGGAGGGACCCACTGTAAGTCTTCGACAGGATAAATGAAACCTGCTTGTAGCAAATTCCTTACCTCTTTGAGCAATGCCTCTTGCTGAACTACCCCAAGCCTTCTGAGCTTTTGCACCACAGGTTGACTTCCTTCCTTGGAGTCTTATGCGGTGCTACACCACTGTGATGCCTGTGATCTTGTCATAACCATTGCATGTACATAGATACTAATAAGTCAGGGAACACCATATCCCTAGTAAATACGCTTGCTTTTGATAAGTCAATGAAAAGCTCTATTTTTGCGTATATGATTTTTGTTAGAGAATATATAAATGATTATAATGTTTTCACAAGTAGCAACAAAGGGAATAAAGAGGAATGGAGATTTCTAATTTCCTAAATGGATTCCAAGATGTTTTCATTGATGAAATTCCTAATGAGATACCTCCAAAATGAGGGGGTGATGACCATGCAATAGAGCTTCTACTAGAAAGCTCAGCGCCTAATAGACCTCCTTATTGAGTTTTACAAGCTCAACAAGCGGAGAGCATGAGGCAAGTGCATGAATTGGTGGAAAAAGGGATTGTGAGTCCTAGCTCCTCTCCATTCTATTCACCAATACTTTTATTACAAAAGAACCGAGTTGCATTATTCGTTATTCGGGAGACGTATAATACGCGAATAATGGGTGTATTATTCGTTTATCTAAATTATATGGCCGTATTATACGGTGCCACATCAGCATAAACGGCTAACCGTTGTAACTTCGTAATTTTTCGATCGAAATTATTTTCGATCAAAAATTATAACGATCAAATATGTTATTATATATGGCAGCACGCGACAGCCCTTACACCAGCTTTCACAGTTAGTGTTTTCCATGTGAGTACTCTCACCAAACGATAAAAAAAAGCAATTTGTAAAAAAATAAAACATATTATAAAAATTAAAATTCAATAAAATTTTAAGTTTTGTGATTCAAATATATGAATTTATTTTGAAAAACTTAGTAAATAGTTGAAAGTTTGTATTTTGTGAAGAGTTTAATCTCTCACCTGATACAAACTGTAATTATAAGAATCACTTGTCAATGTGTTCAATTAATTGACACTTGAAAGTGACTAATAAAAAAAAGTAAGATATTATCGTTGTGTGTAGAGTGAACTCTCACATGAGATAATTAGTTTAAAAATATAATTACATAAAAATTAATTTTATGTAATTTAAAGTTCGATTTTGATGTGTAGAGATTTTCTCTCACTTCAAAATGAATATAATGAAACAAAATTATATTTTTACGTTTTGTGTAGAGCTATTCACACTGCTATGCTCTCACTAGAGTAAAAATTTAGGAAAAACAGGTCCAAAAATATTGATATTCTCTTATCTTTATTTGGACTGCATAATCTACCGTACTGTGTGAGAGCATACACATGGTCGCATTGTAGATAGATAATCGCTTAAAAATCTATGGTAAAGTGTAAGAACTTTTTGTTCGCACTTTACATAGATACGATAATTATCAAGTATTGTAAGTGATTATCCTTTTGACATTTAAAAATGTCACTTATAGCTCTTATATGTATAGCAATTTATAATGATAATCATTTTAATACTTGTTTTAATCGTAATTATTGATTATTGTAATGTGTTAAAGCTACAAGCTTGCACTTTAGATAAATCGATGTGATTTATATGTAATCCAATGGTATTGTTTTTTATTATTGTATTTTTATTCAATCATTGTTTTTAATTATTTTAATTTCGTTCAATCATTGTTAGTTAAACTAATTTAATGTTTTAATTGGTTTTGATTATGAAAATGATCCTTGACTTTGTTTTTACTAGCAAATTACTTTTGTGCATCATGGTGAAAGGACAAGAGTGGAGTTATGTGCATGAGTTGAAAGATGGGAGAAATACATCTCGACTTAAATGTAAATCCTGTGGCCACGAGTTCAGTGGTAATGCAACCAGAATTAAAGAGCATTTATTTAAAGTCCTTAGCAACGTTGAAAAGTGCGGGGCACCACCAAAAGATATTCATGAAAAATTTGCCATGTATTCTTGCAAAGTAAAGTTGATTCTTGCAGCTAAACATAAAGGTGATGTTTCTAAAGATATTCATGCGAATATTGAACCATCTGTATTCAATGAGGCAACAGAAGAGGTGTGTACCACTCAAGTAAACGATCAAAGTTCTCAATTGAACCCTCTTCATGGACATGCTTCTACATCAGGAGGAGTTCCTAGCACAAGCAAATCCGACAGAGCGTCATCCAATGGACAGAGCGTCATCCAATGCCTGAAGCATTAGGTAAACAATGGTTGCTTGAGTTGCATTTAAAATGGACACAAGCATTTGTTGCACGTGGCATATCGTTCAATGCTATGCGCAATCCAATATTTCAAGATGCTTTGATGAGTACAACCAAAAAAGGATTTGTGCTTCCTGACTATAACAAGATGCGAACTGAATATTTGATAAAGTCAAAGACAATATTTCAAGATGCTTTGATGAGTACAACCAAAAAAGGATTTGTGCTTCCTGGCTATAACAAGATGAGAACTGAATATCTTGATAAAGTCAAAGACAATACTGAAGCCATTCTCAAACACATAGTTCTAGAGTTTGTTCCAGCATATGGATGCACCATAGCATTGTATGGATGGACTAACTGTCAGAAAAAACCTTTAATCAATGTAATGCTTATTAACCCTAGAGGGGCTATGTTCGTGGAAGCAATTGACAGCTCATTGAAAGAGAAGACTATCACCTACCTAGCAGGGGTGTATGAGCGTGCAATTGCAAAGGCAGGTGGACCAAATAATGTGACTGCTATTGTCACAGATAATGCGGCCAACTACAAAGGACCAGGAAGAGCTATTCAAGTCAAGTATCCAGAGATTTCTTGGGTACCATGTGCAACTCACACTTTAAATTTGCTTTTAAAAGATATTGGTAAAATGGCATGTGTGAAGCAAAATTTATTGGATGCAAATCATGTGGTGAAATTCATTAGAGAGCAACAATTTTCGTATGCTCTTTTTCGAACCAAGTCACCAAATAAAGCTTTGCAAATATTTTGTGCGACAAGGTTTGCTACGGCATACTATGTTCTTGCTGCTTTGCAAGAGTTGAAGCCTGCATTGATGGAAACCTTAGCAGACAGAAGATGGGATGGATGGATCAGAAAGTATCCAAGTTATCACGAAGCAGCTGGTCGATGTACGCAAATAGTAAACTCGCCAGTCTTTTGGCGTAATGTAGAAAGAATAGTAACTGTGTCAAAGCCATTTGTAGATCTTTTGAGAGCAGTTGACACAGATTCTTTTATTTTTGGTCGGGTCTACTGGTATATGTCAGAGGCTATATGCAAGCTAAGAGAAAATGTCAGTTTTGGTGCAAAGGATAAAGCTACCATGATTATAATTGTTAACAAGCGTTGGGTGCAGTTGCATATGCCATTGCATGGTGCGGCTTTTGTATTGGATCCTAAGTTTCAAATGCATCAGCAATCTGCCAACAAAGAAGTTATGTCCGACTTCAAAATAGTGTGCTCCCAACTCTTAGGGTACGAAGATGGAAAAACAGCTTTTCATCAGCGAGTAGATTATGCCAACAGAACTGGTATGTTTCAGGATCCGTGGCATATAGATGCCATTGGCAAAACAAGTGCACCTTTATTGTGGAAGAAGTATGGTGGAGAGAAAGTGGAGTTGCAACACATTGCAGTTAGAATTTTATCAGTAGCTGCATCAAGTGGAAGTTGTGAGAGAAATTGGTCAGCATTCGACTTTGTGCACACTAAAAAGCGAAACAGACTTCATACTAAACAGGCTGCTGATTTGGTGTATGTTTTTTGCAATATGAGACTTATTTATAAGCCTCAAAACATTGCAACTAGAGCTGCTCAAAAGCAATCTGGAGTCTTCCAAACGCATGAAGCTATTTCTGTAGAAGTTGATGATGATGATGATATGGAATGGGAGATAGTTTCAGAATGCTCAGATATGGACGAAGTAGATGATATGGTTGCAGTTTTTGAAGATGGAGATGATTTTTGAGAGTACCATTGTAATACTTACTCAACAAGTTTTTGTATATGATGAAAGAAAGTGTTATCTCGTTGTCGTTCACATCAAAACCTCTCTCTCTTTCTCTATCTCTCTCTCTCTCTCTCTCTCTCTCTCTCTCTCTCTCTCTCTCTCTCTCTCTCTCTCTCTCTCTCTCTCTCTCTCTCTCTCTCTCTCTCTCTCTCTTCGACGCACATATTCACTCACACTCAAATATAAACTGCCGATAATATCTTGTCGAATAAAAATTACATAAAGTCGATGTAGGTTTGAAATTACACCAAGGTTCTGGGAAATTACTCAATCGAAAAGAGTTTGATATAATTTTGAGATTACAAAAAGCTTCTGAGTGACTTATGAGTTTGATAGATTTGCTATAAGTTCGTCTATGGTAAAATCTGTAATTCCTAGCTCAGGTGATGGTTGAGCAACATCTTTATGTGAAGTGGTAGTATCATCTGGCAAAGGTCCATACAATGATTCATATCGTTGAAGCTTTGCTTGTGCATCACTTAACTCTATTTCAAGCTCAAGAATACGGCCACGAAGCATGTCCGGTGTTTCTCCTTGGCTGGCAAGGTCTTGTCCTTGGCTGGCTAATTCACTCAGTGTTTCTGACTCTTCAGGAAGTAAAACAATAGGACGCTTGCGAGGAGGCAGTGGATTATTTGCATTGCGTGCTGCCACCTTTTTTGCAATGCGTCCATGTCCAATGCCAGCGGTGCCTGGACGATCTGACCAATCCACTCTCTTCAGCAAAACATATCGAACATAGCATTGTTGGATAAAGTAAATTGCTACTTGCTTGTTGTTTGGTAGGCATCTCTCTTGTCGTATAAACCTTTACAGCAATACATGTGCCAGTCCTTTATGTTGCAAATCAGAGAGCTTTAACAGAGCTGTATCTTTTGCATTGCCACTTATTTGAAATAGTTGATGGAGTACAAAGTGATTAGGGCAAAGCTTTTTACACTCTCTAAGGGTTAGTGGTTCGCCCTGCAGCTCAGATTCATCTTCTTCAATGTTGGCAATAGTAGAAAGATCTGCTTGTCCACATCTAATTAACTTGTTCTTCTTTAAAAATTGCCTGAGCTTCAGCGTGGTTGAGTTCTTCTTCCATACCTGCATATTAGGTGAACATGTCATTACTTTTAAATACCCATTCAATTAATTTGACATTGGATAGTATATCGAATGACAAACATAGATATTTTGTTCAATTAAACATACAATTAAATCAGACACCAAAAGTAAAACAATGATGAAATCATGAGACTATGTTTTCATTTATCATCAGCTGATGTCATTACAATGTTGTAACCCACTCTATAGGCACCATTTAAACATAAGGAGAGATCAAAAGAATTAGGCCGGGTTTTGGGGTTTTGGCGCTTGCCGGCTTCAAGATGAGCAAGCACATTACTCAAAAAATGTCTCTTGCTTTGTTCTTGGGGCTCAGGTAAGCACTTCAAAATGCGTCTACATGTATGACACATGGAATAAAGGTCCAGGAGGGAGGATTAATAGATATACATTCGGGGGCTGCCCATGGATAATCTCTCTCATGTTGTTTTCTAGTTTTTATCTGCATATTGCGTAGAGGAGGAAAACCGGTTGTTGTATTTGTTTTGGTGCATGAACCCCAATCCACAATGCCGGCGTAAACACCTTTTCCCCAAAATGCAGCATCATATTCCGAGAGTGTAGATCATTGTGGAGGTAGTTATGCGTATGTATATACTTCAGAGTTTGAAGGAGAGCATTGATGATCTGCAAAATATTCTCCTAGAATAGCTCTACTGTTCCTGCAGTGAGTACGTAATCGCGAATGATAGGCTGGCTTCCGTCTGTAGTGCATTCTTTGATCCATTGCTCCACATGGCTGCCATTCCAAAATCGTGAAATGAGCATTGGTCACTCCACGTGGTGCACCATGGCAAGAGGGTAGATAATACCTCGATGTGAAATATCCAAAATTGTTGCTTCGTCTTTGACCTGTTGCTCCATGGTGGGCCCATGTAAGTGTACTTTGAACACTTTTGTAGCATACACTTGATCTTTGAAAGCGGGATGTGTGACGTCCACACGCTTCACATGTGCCCATCTTCCCTCTCCCAGGTGTGGAGCTTTGATATTGAAGATGGCTGTGTCGGGTAAAAGGTGTAAAATAGGTGGTAGCTTAAAGAGGTCTAATGTAGCAACGGATGACGTTGCAGGCTCTGTTCTAAGAATGATTTCTGGTTCAACAGTAGCTTCAGAAGAGGTGGCTTCCACTCTTGCACGCTTTGTTGCTCTTTCTAACTTTTCCTTGCTCTTGAACTCCATGTAAAGCTGTTGCACAAGATGTATGCGCTCAGCTATGTTTGGCAAGGAAGTAATTGCAGGATTTTTTAGTTCTTGAAAGGTTTTCATGGTCTGTCCAATGGTTTGTTTGACCATGTTTACTAAAGCAGTTGATGTCAGGAGGGCTATGTCAAAAATAGCTGGTGCAAACTCTGCCTGGAGCTGCTCAATCACAGACTTGGTTAGAGTCTCTGTAAGCTGATAAAAATGCTCCGGAGCGACAGGGTTTAAACAACGCCTAATCTCTGCCTCTGACGTGTAATGGAAGTGTCTCACAATCACTTCGGAGACGAACTTTCGTTGATGTTTCGCTAGCTTCGTGTCTGCCATATCTGTATGACAAAATTATAAATTAAGAATCTTACGAAAAGATTGTACACCATAGTAACATAGTTATTATATAATGAGTCTTAACCTTATATATATTAAATGATGATACTCATTTATTAAACAATATTAAATTATTGCAAATTAAAGAGAAAATCTTATGATTACAAAAAACATTGTGCGAATCGACCATGAAAATTAAATTAGAGAGAGAGAGAGAGAGAGAGAGAGAGAGAGAGAGAGAGAGAGAGAGAGAGAGAGAGAGAGAGAGAGAGAGAGAGAGAAACAGGCCAGGAGGAGTGTGAGATGCTCTCAGCACAAGAACTCGACCCTGCTATGTGCAGAAGTGTGAGATGATGAAAGAAATTACATCTAACGGGTTGGAAAATCGTACATGTGAACAACTCAGCTAGTGTGAGATATTCTCAGCACAAGTCCTAGATGCTGTTGTAAAATAGATCGATAGTTTTTATCAATCTAATCCCTGTTAAAGTGTGTGGAACTCACAACACAACTATCACCGGATAAATTAACAATTGCAGATGTAAGTTACCTATCGTATGTGTTTACGTCTAAAACAACACCAAGTCATTTAATGATGAAAAATGACGTTCTTTTGGAATATGAAACACACAAGTAACCAATATGTCACATTAAGATGAAGAGGGCATGAAAATATGCATCTCTTCACTCTTAATATAACGAGTGGTAACGATTGTGTTTCTATGTAACACATATGATAGAAAACTTAATCTAAAATTGTAAATTTTATAAGCTATTTCTAATGGAGTGTGTGGAACGCACAACACAACCATCAGCAAACAACTCAACAATCTCAAATGTAAATCAATTATTGTATATATCTACGTTCAGAGTAACACCAAGTCATCTGCTAATGAACAATGATGTTACTCTACAGAATAGAAGCACAAAAATAACGAAAGTCGCATTAAGATGAAGAGGGCATAAAGTATGCATCTCTACACTCTTAAAATGACGAACGTTAATCTTTGTGCTTCTATGTAGAATAATCAATAATGATTTACTTTAAGATTGTAAATTTTATAGGCCACTCTGAAGTGAGAGGTGAAGCATCATGCCTACTACACTCCACGAGTCAACCGCTAATCCTAACTCATCTCTATGGTGAGAGATATACTACTACACCATACGAGTGAGAATCTAAATTTACCCTAAGCTTTCCTTGGAGTGAGTTATATAACTACACACCACGGAAAAGGAAACTATATTCTACACACCTCTGAAGTGAGCCATATGGCTACACACCATGAAGTGGCCTACGACCTACAAGCCAACTTTGTGGTGAGAGCTGAAACTGCTGCACCACACAAGTCTGGCACAACACAAAGAAAAAGTTAGTATTTACTGAAAATTTAAAAAATATACCTGAAAACCGTTGTAAATCGAAGACGCTGTCGCTATCTGCCAAACTCTCAGAAGCTCCCAGCTCTCCAAACTCCAAAAAAGTCCACAATGATTTTCGATCGAATACGGCGATGATTGTATATATATACAGTTTTTCGATCGAGATATTTTTCGATCGAAAACTATTTCGATCGAAAAATATCTCGATCGAAAATGGTTTTATACGGTTATTCGGTAATTATTCAAAAATATAGCGTATATTGACGTTTTATACGTATAATTTTTGTTATACGGGCGTATAAATGCAATGCAACAAAAGAAAGATGGCACATATCACATGTGTGTCAACTATAGAGCACTAAATAGGATCACTATAGAAAAACATATTTCTCGTGCCGTGGGTAGAAGATCTATGTGATAAGTTATGGTTTTGGCTTGACAAATGCTCCAGCTGCATTTAAAATCACGATGGACAAAAATCTTCATGCCACTCAAATTCTTGTGAGGAGTACAAGTGACATCTCCAGGTAATCTTTCAAGTTGTGAGAGAGAATAGCTTTTTATCAATCAAAAGAAAAGTGAGTTTTTTCTACAAGAGATTCAATATTCAGGTCACATTATCTCTCAAGATGGTATCTGTATGGATCCATCAAAGTTGGAGGTAATAAAAGCATGGCCTAATCCAAGGAATCTACATGAGCTAAGAAGCTTTATTGATATGTGTGCATAATATAGATGCTTCATAGCAAAATTTTCTCAAATAGCAGGACCATTAATGACTTAACAGAGAAGAACGTTAAGTATTCATGGACTACTAAGGAGAAAAATGCTTTTGACAAGCTCAAAGAGAAGCTTACCTCTCAACCACTCCTCATGCTTCCAGATCTCTCAAAGCCATTTGAGGTCCAATGTGATGCTTGTGGTGATTACCTTGGAGCATTTTTGCTTCAAGAAGGGCATGCCATAGCATATGAGAGACAAAGTCTCAATGCCAATAATCGGATCTTCGGCATATACTAAAAAGAGATTTTAGCTGTTCTACATTCCCTAGACACATGGAAGCACTATCTCTTGGGGACTCCATTCATCCTATGAATGGATCACAAAGCCTCAAGACTTCATGATGCAAACCAAGCTTTTCGACAAACAAATAAGGTGGGCAAATTTTCTTTCGCAATTTAAATTTCATATTGCTCACATTGTTGGCAAGCACAATCAAGTGGTCGATGCACTTTCACAAGGGTAAAGGTGGTGTCTATAGCAACTGACAATGCTCTATCTTTTATGATAGATGAGTATGCTACTGACTGAGACTCTAAGTAGGTAATTACAGCCTTTGCATTTGGGAAGAAAAAAGAACAACTCACCTTAAAGGATGGTTATCTTCCAAATGGCAATAGGCTATGTGTGACTCACCCATACAATAAGAAAGTCATGTACGAATCCCATGCTTCTCCTTATGCAGGGCAAAAAGGGATTCCATAATCTACTCTTCGAGGAGTGGAAATGTATTTCTGCTGGTCTACCATGAAAAGTAAACATACAAGAGCATGTTTCAAAATGCATTGTCATGCCGTGGCACGTGCATAATGTGGAAACTAGAATATCTACCTCACTCTCAATGCTTTTGTTATGTGGGACCGAATGCTATAATGTACATAGTGTGATATATGCGAAAATAAATGCCACGGTTGCAGTCGTGTACATACCTTGCCGGGCGGGCGAGGCACTAGACGTGGCACTATGGAATGATTTCTCACATAAATATATGCCTATTTTTCTTTATAAATGTACAAATGTCAAGTGTATCAAAGTGGCATGCTCATTTTGCCTAGAAAGTTCAATGTGGGCAATCTCGGCCAAAAATAGCAGTTTTCGTATGCAAGCATAAAGGCATGTCCAAAGTGCTTACCAAGTGGAAAAATGAGGTTCAACATAAAATTTGATCCCAATGGGATTTTTTCCACAAATTTCTGGGTTTTTCCTAGCTTGTTTGGGCTTTTTACGGACAAAAAGGATTTTTGGGCTAAAAATGGTCATAAAATGGTAAAAAAATAGCCTAAAAATAGCTCAAAATAGCTCAAACTTCCACATCAACGATGGTGCCATCTTTTATCAAGTTGTATAGAAAATTGTAGAGCCAAGAATGAGCTCATTTGGGCACATGAGCAAGGACATACAACCATTCCTCTACAGGGTGCTAGTGCAGTCCCATGCTGCTTCCACTATATGGTTGAGGCTGTGAGGCCTCCAATTAGGGTTTCTCCTCCTCAAATAGCTAATTGGTATTCTCAAATGAATTACTGAATCTTCCATCAAATGGTCACAAGACGAAGAATCGAAGCGTATATTAAGGGTTTTTAACAGGTCGAATGAGCATTGCATCTGTGCAATTGGGAGCGAGGCTACACCTAATCTTCACACACACAAGTTCATTTTCAAAGTGGAGCTTTCATGGATGGAGTTTTGTTCTCTTTTAGTGTGTTTTTAACTTTGAATTATCTACGCCTTGCTTGATTTTGCTATGAATCCTCACAGTCAGAGGCCCGACGCTTTCCTAGTTGCAATGCGCACATTTTTTGTGAACCCGACACGAAGTAGGCTAGGGTGAGGGTTCAAAATCTTCATTGAAGTTATCAAATCAAATATTTAAATCTATGGAGCAAGAAGATCACTAGGGGGCTCGATTTGATCCAGTGACAATGCAAATGTTTCAAGCTTTTGTAGTATTTATGCAGCAGCAACAAGCTGCAGAAAGGAGGGAGATTTTCTCAACCAAAGCACTTCAATCTGTGGTGAAGAAATTGGAACAATTTAAAGGTAAAGATGTAACAAATTATCTTTGTGGATATGTAAAGGAGATGGAGCTTCATTGAGTGCCTGAAGCAGAGATGGTGCAAAGTTTTGAACTAGCTGTGGTTTCCGAGATCAGAGAGCATGTAAAAGATCTTGAGCATGGGATGGATGCAAGACATAAAGAAGTGGTTTGGGAGATGGGATGCATTACACTTGCTACATGATGTTTGAATTGAATCCCAAGTGAATGAAGCTTTTCTACAACGCCAATGTATTACGGCTTGCAGGGAGAAATCCGGTGGGTCGCGCTTCCTACATTACACCACACATATTGCCCCCAACTACAAAACCATGCTCTTCGCTGAGAGAAGAAACCATACTCACACTTACATGCTTGAGCCTATCCCCTTGTCGATGATAGGCACTATCGTAGCATTCGGCTTAGCTCCCATTTCCTTCGATGCGAGATAGGGTGTTAGGGCAATAGAGAAGAGTCAAATCGACTGTGCACATTATGCTCACTGCAAGTTCGAGAGTACAATGAACCCTGTTGGTTTAGTGACATGGGGATTTGGTGGAGATTGTTAATAATACAAAAAATGATGGGTTTCTCTTGACACTTGTAATTTACTAGAAGCAGAACAACATTGCTTTCTTGGTCATGGGGGCTAGGTCCAAACGCTACTCGGATACTCAACTAGCTAACAATATACATTGTACAACTCGCTGGCATGCGTATTCGACACACCATGCAGAAGAAAACATATCAGGGAGCTGTTTTCCACTTACTTAAAAATGCTATGTTAAATTTTCATTGGGATCACTTGTTAATGAGTGATTAAGGTGGCATAAAGGGAACTTAGATTTAGTGTATTTTTTTTAAAAAGTTTGAGATTGTTACTTATCTGAAAAATACTTCTGGAGTATTGTGGTTGGTGAGACCTAGTAAAAGTGTTTCTCAAATTTTTGGGACATTATACTGTGTGTTGCAGATAACCTATGACATGTGGGCAGAGTACAAATGGCATATGGTTGTTTCAGTGTATTTGACAGGGTTTTAAACATCGAGAAAACTGTTTGACATAACTTAATGAATGAGAGTGGTATTTTGGGGTGAATAATCTGACAGTGTTACTTTCTGGTCTTGGTTATAATAAATGGTACTCGGAACAGTTTGTATTGACATATAACAAGCGATTGATACATGGAATACTTGATAATTGTGTGGTCAAAGTCTCAAAACTCATGTGAAGGGTCTCTTTATGAAATGGCATGTACTCGTTTTTTGTAAAATCGCCTGATATACGACCAAGACTCTATCCAAATTGGGTTAGATTGCTTTATTAGCCTTGCTTTCATTGGATTGTATGGCTAATGGTTCTATTTCTCATTAAGCATTAGCGTAACAAACATAATAGTCTACCGAAATTGGTTGAACACAAACATTTGGATCTCATTGAATATGCAGTCTCTAAAGAGGATTTTTGGTCTCTAATCATACAATGAAATGTTTGACATTTAGAGTGGAAGTTACACTTAGCTCAAAGTATTAGCTCAAAGCTGGTGAATTATGAGTTTTTTATGAGACAAAGGAATAACATCTATGGTTTTGAATGACACTTTTTGCAGGGAACATTCAGTGAGAGTTGCAACAAAAAGTGAGGATATGTCCACCACCAGCTTAATCAAGCCTTATGAGCAATGCAAGGTAGATATTGCCATGTGATCCTAGGATGAAGCAATCTTGATGGGTTAACTAAGGGTTTGTATAAAGGAACATGTGAGTGAAAGAGAGGGGGCTTATACAAGGGAGGAAAGGTGCATTTTTATAGATAATGGTTCCCTTTATATGGAAAAAAAGGGACCATTCATGCACACAAGTGATGTCCCCTTACTATTACTAGTGATTACCCCGGGGTAACACTCCATGAATTGTCTTCCTTCTCCACCTTAACACAAAATTAGCTTGGGGGATTCACCATGAGATACTTATCGTACCACCTAAGTGCAAGGGAAGGGGGTTTGTTGGGAGGCTAGATAAGTGTATAAGTTAGGGGTGGCCCCTAATAATTTATCCTTCATTGCTAAAACACAACGGAGGGGGTTCTAATATATACTTCAAGGGGAAATCAGGGGTCTTTGGGGGTAGTGGAAGAGATTGATACCATACACATAGACATACATATTAGAGCTTTTTAATTAATAGAAAACAATCCAACAAATTGCTAGTGAATTACATGTGGTTACCCCATTGCATGCCCCTATAAAGAGAATACAAGCCAATATGATTAAGATATTGACTTTAGAAGTGTACTAACTTGTATTGAGTCAAGTTTGGTTTTCTTAAACTTGAGGGTGAGAAACAATACCAAAGCTTATATATAAGTTAGGGGCATAATAACTTTAGTAACTATATGTCATTATATAAGTGTTGAATGGGGGATCATTTTTACTTCACATGAGTCGTGAATAGGGGTTTTTCAAGAATCGCCCTTCGTAGGTGGCATATCCTTTTCTATAGAGAGTGAATCCCTCGAGAAGATCAATACCTTTTGCTATTTTCTCAGATTTTAGAGATTAAATGAGTCTTAGAAGCATCACATATGCTATCCAAGTAAATGAGGGGATTGAGCTTAGCTGGATAGGAGTTGTCGAAGGTACTGAAGAAGCACTTTTGTTTTAGCTACAAAGTTTGTTAGAAGGAGCTACATCCCTCCTTACTTCACAAGATTTGACAAAACACTCTCATGCGATATCATATTGCTAGAATATATGGGTCAAGATGTAGGTTCCATTTGGATTCTACTTGCCCAAAATTTGATGCATTTTGATGTTTACACTTATTTGACAGCATCACAGGCACAATATAGAAACCATATCTAGAAATACACAAGCACAATGCATGTGGAGACTATTCTCAATGGTGCTCTTTAGACACTATTGAAACAGACTAAATGTATTGAATACCACACAATGCAATGTCACAAATGCAAATAAGATTCTCCTTTTTATCACACATTTATACCCTATGTACATGTGCACAAAGAGAGCCCAAAGAACATTGTGGGGCCATCTCTAACAACATGTGTAAGTTGCGCATCATGGAACAAAATGATGACATCATGGCACACATCCATGAAATAATGATCATCTGATGGAACCGAAAATGAAGAGCAATACTAGCATACACAAAATTTGGGAGATGATGCTACTCCTGTTGAGAAGGCGAGTGAAAAAGCATTATGTTATTGTGCAACACTCTAATCACACTTTGCTATGATGCTAGCGCTAGCCCTGATGGTACTCAGGACCGGTGGTGGATCCGACCGAGCGTCTGGCGCTATATTTCAATCGACTAGACTCCATAGCTAGCTAGTTATACACCTATATAATAGATATGACGAAACAGCTCTTATTCGGCATGATGATGTCGAGCATTGTTGTGCTTCTACTAGTGCTGGCGGCGAAGGCGGTGCTAGTCGAGTCGGCCCACAGAGTAGTACTGGAGCAGCGGCTCGTGGCGGAGGTGATTGTGATCGGAGATTCGACAGCGGCCAACTACACGGCGCAACCGCGCCTATTCCCCCTTTCCGGCTGGGCCATGTTCCTGCAGCCGCACTTCGACCCCAGCGCCGTGGTGGTGCGTGACGTGGCTTTCCCGGGGCGAAGCTCCAAGTCCTTCTACGACGAGAAGCGGTGGCAGGAGGTCAAGTCCACGTACGTGTCGGCGGGCGACTACGTCTTCATTCAGTTCGGCCACAACGACCAGAAGGCCGACCCGGTCCGCCACACCGACCCTTTCACCACATTCAAGCACTACCTCACTCTCTACATCAACGAGACGCGCGCAGCCCGGGCCACCCCCGTCCTCGTCACTTCCATCTCTCGAGCTCTCTGGCACATCAACGGCAGCGGTTTCAAGCTGTCCCTGGGCGACTATCCCGTGGCCATGCGCCAGCTGGCGGCAGAGCTTCGTGTGCCACTCATCGATCTCAACGAAGCCACGGCCGCCCTCTTCACCAAGCTGGGAGAGAAGACCACTAAGAGCGAGCTCTTCATGTGCCTGCCACCCGCAAAGTTCCCCAACTACCCCCGCGGCAGCAACGACACCACCCACTTGCAGGTGGAGGGAGCCAAGCAAGTGGCTGGGCTTGCCGCGCAGGGTATCGTCCGGGCCAACCTACAGCCTCTCGTGGCGCATCTGCTACACTAGCTAGTGACCAGCAGCCCAGGCAACTCTAATTAGGAAAATTCATGTCTCTCTCTGTCTCTCTCTCTCTCTCTCTTTTCTTTTGAAGAGATGTTTTATCATGGCCGCGCAGGGCATCGTCCGGGCCAACCTACAGCCTCTCGTGGCGCATCTGCTACACTAGCTAGTGACGAGCAGCCCGGGTGGAAAATTATCCAGATGGGATGGAAGAATAAAATAACAACTGAAATAGTTTATCGTATTATTCTTTGACTCATGTCTCTTTCTCTCTCTCTCTCTCTCTCTCTCTCTCCTTTTTGAAGAGATGTTTTATCATGGCCGTTATATTACATTTTGTAGAGTATTACATGTTCTGGATAATCCTTTTATATAAAGGATTATGGTAATGGCCAACAGCTATAAGGTCCTCTGTGGATCCCAGTTTAAATGATCTCTCATGTGAAAGAGCATTTGTAAGCAACCTGATTATCAAACACAACAACATTTCTTGTTTTCCAGATAAAGGAAATCGTCCAAACTATGAGGGAAGTGCAAACTAATAGCCTCATCGATCGTTTTTTACAATTCCAAACAACATTGTGAATTTAGTGAGCTTTATCTACCAAGGATGCATCCACAAACTGCATAAGTACTTCCACTGATCCTTACTTGCAATTCCATACGATATGTTTAAATGTTTCGGGCTTATTACACCTGGGACAAAACTCCGTGGACATATTGTTCTTAAGCAACAGTTGTCCAACAGGGAGTGCTCTGTAAGTACTCTCCACATAAAGACCTAATGTTTGAAGGAACAAGGGAGTTTCTGTATAGCAGCTAGTCTCCGTTGCCAGCAGGTGTCACATTTAGTAATGCCTTGATCTTTGTTGTATCTCATAGCAAGATTCGGTTCTGGAAGAATAAGTGCATGCATAAAATTTATTAGTCTTGCTTGTCCACCAGTTGGCTGATGAGTCCATAAAGTTCCAATCTTTGAATCGATTAGCAAGATCTGTGTTGAGAGGAAGAGGGAAGAAAAGACATCCTATGTATTTGTGCACAAGGTAGATTCCATGGAATTCTGAGTCTGTTCCCTAATATGAATTGCCTTCTTGCCACCATAAAAGTAGCAAAGTTGCTGGTAGAGTCCACAACCTAATCTATCGAGCGGACCCCCCCTCCATATAGCACTAGGGCTTTTCTCCCCTTTAGAAGGGCAGACACCTTTTTTAATACATAGCTCCAAAATATGTTCTCTTTCCCTCCTCGAGAAAACCAAAAATTGAGCAATGGTGGAGGAAAGTTTAATACGTGCAACATAAAATATTCTATCTCTCTCTCTCTCTCTCTCTCTCTCTCTCTCTCTCTCTCTCTGATAAGCAAAAGGACTTGTTCTCTTGCACAAGCAAGAAGACTCTTTCTCTCTTGCTCTCGACATTCAACTAAGAAGAGAAAATCTAACGAGTGAAAGGTTTCGAGCAGAAGAAGGTAATCAAGAAAGGAAGATTGAAGTGGTTTGGAAAGAGAGTCGGATCTTGAAGGAAATAAAAAATCAAGTTGATTAAAAGAGAAGTTGAGGTCGTGAATGACAGATAAGGCAGTGCAAAGCGCACAAAGCAAGAAATTGCAGGATAATCGATAATAATTGAGGCTTGATGATTGAGGCAGTGAACTGACTTGAAGCTTGCAGAATCTAATGGAACTTGAAGCAGATAAAGCGACAGGAGGAAATTTTCGTAACCGTCATCAGAAGCTAAATCTTGAATTAACATTCTTTTAAGTCTGGTGTCGTTAACGGCCCGGTTAATCCTATAATTGGGAGCTTAAACTCCTAGTTAGCTGGCGATCCAAGTGACGATGTTGTTAACAGCCCGCTTTGGCTAACGTTTAAGTTGTACTTAGAGCATTAATCAATTAATTGATGATTACGGTGATTTCTAGATTCAGTTACATCTGTTGTTCTTGTTCTCTCTCTTTCACACCTCCCATAGCCAGAGGCCCAGCGCCTGACAGGCTCACGTTGCGAACACTTATCCCCTGACATCGTGGTTTAAATGCGGTTATAGTTAAGAACAAATACCCATTTCCCAGAGTAGATGAGTTGTTTGACAAACTCACTCATGCTCGCATTTTTACGAAAATAGACTTGCGGTCAGGATATCACCAACTCCGTATTCGACTTGCCGATATAACCAAAACTGCATTCCGAACACAGTTTGGACACTACGAGTTCTTGGTTATGCCCTTTGGGTTAACCAATGCACCTGCAACATTCATGACAGTTATGGATAGTGTCTTGAAGCCATATTTGAGCAAATTTGTCATTGTTTTCCTCGATAACATCCTAGTCTATAGTGCTTCTCAAGAAGAACACTTACAACATCTCAAGCAGGTGTTTGAGTTGCACAAACAAAATATATGCCAAGGAATCTAAATGTGATTTTCTAAAAGACGAAATTCACTATTTAGGGCGTGTTATTTCAGCTAATGGGCTATATATGGATCAATCCAAAGTGGATACCATCTGAAAATGGCCTTCTCCTAAAAATCTGGAAGAATTACAATTTTTTTTTGGGATTAGTAGGTTTTTACCGAAGGTTCGTTAAAAACTATGCTAAAATTGCTGTTCCCATGACGGATCAACTAAAAGGCAAAGGCAAAGCTTTTCAGTGGGGATCCGCTCAACATCACACTTTCGATATGCTCAAGGATGCATTAGCTACAACTCCTATTTTGGCTATTGTAGATCCTTTGAAACCATTCATTTTGGAAACGATGCCAGTGATCGTGCTATTGGAGCAGTCCTGTTACAAGACGGACGATCGATTGCATTTGAAAGGAAGAAGCTTGATGCAGCTTAGTAGAACTATTTTGCTAACGAACACGAACTCTGTGCAATAGTGTCTGCCTTAAAAACATGGCGGCATTATCTGTATGGTGCTCAATTTGAGAATGTGTTTGACCATGAAAGCATCAAATGGTTTACATAACAAACGGGTTTGAAGGGTCGAAAATCCAGGTGGGCCGATATTCTTCAAGAATATGATGCCAAGCTACGGTATCGCAAAGGCCGATACAATGTAGTGGCTGTTGGAATTAGGGTTGTAGAGAGACACACATAGCTTGGAGAAGATGAAGGAAGCTCAAGGCACACAATAGAGAGTGTGTTACAATGCATGGGGGAAAAAACCTCCTAAAGAGGGAAAAAATGCCCCGGCGGTCCTAGTGTGTTCACACACATCACTACCACATGTATATGGTAACAAATCCCCCCTGGAGTGATGCGGTGAACGAGAGCTGGCACATGAGTAAAGGGAAGTGCCATGCCCTGAGGACATGATCAGTCCACAAAGGGGAGTAAGCCCAAAGCTTTGCGAAAAGCTTCAAGCTTCTCATGAGACAATGCCTTTGTGAAAAGATCTGCAAGGTTGTCCCGTGTTAGCACATACGCCAAGCTGATCTCTCCTGCTAAGAGCCTCTCCCTGACATAGTGGTAATGCACCTCAATGTGCTTTGTGCAAGCATGAAAAACTGGGTTCCTCGCAACTGCCAATGCACTCTGACTGTCAGTGTAGATAGTGTTGGCATGCAGTGTCCTGTCCAACACCCAAATCATCCATAAGGCGTCTGAGCCAAACACACTCAACCGTAGCTGTGAATACTGGCCTGTACTCGGCCTCACAACTCAAAGTGGCCACAGTAGGTTTCTTCTTTCTCAACCATGATATACATGAACTGTCAAGCATGAAACAAAAACCACTTGTGGACACTCGTGCGTCAAAACAACCAGCCCAATATGAGTCCGAAAAAGCATGTAAGTCTGGCGGCAATGATCCCCCCTTGGGATAAAACAAGCCAAGATGTAAAGTGCCACTAATGTAGCGGAAAATCCTCTTGATAGCCTGCCAATGCTTAGACCCTGGGCTATGCATAATTCTGCTGACCTGTGAGACTGCAAACTGAATATCCGGCCTCGTGTTGCATACATAAATGAGGCAGCCAACAACAGTTTGGTAAAGAGTGACATCAACAGGATCGCCAGCATCATGTGGACTCAACTTCAAACCTGTTTCCATGGGAGTGGTAATAGGTTTGCAATCCTCAAGTCCAAACTTACATAACAATGTCTCTATGTAACTTTTCTGACACAAGGCAATACCACCATCACACTGCTTAAACTGTATACCCAAGTAATGATGCAACAGCCCCAAATATTTCATCTTGAAAGTAGCATTCAAATCAGCCTTAAATTCAGCAATATGTCTCTCATTTGGTCCAGTGATCATCAAATCATCAACATAAAGAACCACAATGAGAAGTACATCACCCTCACGCTTTACATACAATGTGATTTCTGTTGGACTATTACGAAAGCCTAGTTTAACCAAATGAGTGTCAGCTTTCTCATACCAAGCACGAGGAGATTGCTTCAACCCATACAAAGCCTTCTTACATATGCACACTTTGTCCTCTTGTCCTTTTATGACAAAACCGCGAGGCTGCGTTACATAAACTTCCTCAAATATGTCACCATTCAAGAAAGCAGTAACAACGTCTGATTGATGTACATCCAACCAAAATGAGCTACCAATGCACATAGAAAACGCACAGTAGTCATACGACAAGTGGGAGAAAAAGTCTCTTCATAATCTATGCCTTTTTGCTGTGCATAACCCTTTGCAACAAGTCGAGCCTTATGGCGATCGATCTCACCATCCGCCTTGCGTTTCAACTTGTAAACCGACTTCGTACCAATGGCCTTTTTGCCAGGAGGAAAATCACATAAAGTCCATGTGTCATTTTCTATAAGTGCATCATATTCTGATTGCATGGCAGCCATCCAATTTTTTGAATTCTGTGCTTCATCAAAACACAGAGGCTCCTCAACATCATGTAAACTAGACACACCCAAAGCAAAACAATCTGATGCATAAGATGCATGGCGAGAGCCTGAACAAGTATGACTAGACAAAGGTGCATCCAATTTACTGTCACGCAAAGTGTGCACTAGCCATTTTGGCATACCTCTAGCCTGCTCATTTTCAGCCCTTGCCTCATCAAGTACATCATGTACATCTGCATCAGTAAAATAGGCTGATCTCAAACATTTTCACAAACCCCCATAGGCTGTACATTTGCCTCATTGGAACTTACATTCGTATTTCCACCATTGAAAAGAGGCAACAAAGTGTCATAAACGTCCTGTGAGCTTACATTACTGTCTCTAGTACATGACAGCAAGGGCTGAACAGAATCTTCCACAAACAATGTCATAAAATCTAATATCTAATATCTAACCAACCCAAATGATTTTCTCATATTAAATTGATCACTTAATGCGGGAGAATAAACGGGAACAAGTGTTAAGATATAGACATGTACTAATAGATCTATCTCAACAAGGGGCTCAAATGAGAGATGGTCTATCAGAGAGAAAGGCTAACTAATGGAGCATAAGACCTTAGGGTTAGCTTCATTGAAGACCTGCAATAATGTGTGTAAAAGGCCTTTGACCTTAGGTAAGCTAGGGCTGAGCTTGAGGCGCGGGAACCCGACCGAGCTCGAGGTGCTTGTCCTGCTTGTCATGCTTGATGACTAAGGTGCTTGAGGTGCTTGATGATTGAGGTGCTTGAGATGCTTGAGGTGCTTGACATGCTTGAGATGCTAGGGTTGCACTTAAGGTGAGAACCTAGCCCAAGCTTAAAGTGCTTAACGTCCAAGCTTGTGGTGGGAACTGGGCCTATGTATGAGGGGCTTGAGGTGTCAAAAAGTCAAATATTCAATCCCTACAAGGAGGGGGTGAGCCCTACATGAGGGGGGATGAGAGAGAACACCCACATACTGACACAAGGCATGCATGGTACAAAGAAAGCAAAAGGGACACTTGTCAAGTTCCTCCTCATGTTGCCCTCATGGTGTGCCTAAAGCCTATTGGTTGGCCACCCAAGGGGTCCAATAATAATTTAGGAGATTTAATTAAATTATTTAGCATTTATCTAACTCTCTCTCTCAAAGGGGAAAGGGGGACACTTGGCTACCCTTGCTGCTTGTAATGCCTCGTGCTTGTGATTGGCTAGGCCTGGAGGGGTCCAATGAGCTTCAAGCATGAGCTACAAGGGGGGGTGGACCCAAGCAAGCTAGGGGGTTTCTTAGGGGGTATACTCACCCACACACACTCACAAACACTCTCATTGTGTGCTATGCAAAGTGCAAGAGCTCCCTCTCCTTCTCCAAGAAAGTAGAGGTTGAGAGCCTACACCAACACTCTTGGATATGGAGTGCAAATCCAACCAAGAGCCATGCTTCAATGGTTAAGCTTGCCATCTCCTTCTTCTTCGTTACTATGCTATTATATATGCTAGCAACAAGAGTTATGATAATTGAGGAACTAATTATTTCTCCTACGAAATGTTTCTTCTTCCTCTTCCCTACCCTCATTCCCTGCTAGCTCTCTCCACCTTCGAAGGTGTTTGAGGTCTTGGGAGTGAGGCTTGGGATAGTTAAAGCTTTCTTCAAGTTTGTGTTATGTTTGTGATGCATGAATCTTTCCATCTTCATTGCATCACCTAGGTCACAAGGAACACAAATATTGTATTGTAACAAGTCTCTCTTAATGGGAGAAATCATAATACAAATGCCTATTGGAGGGGGGACCGGCTCCACATAAATCCGGTCCTCAACTGTTGTCATGTTCTCTAAATTCTCTCTCTTGCAAAAGTATTGTTCATGCCAAGTGTACTAATTGCTATGATTATGTTGCTATCTTCAATTATGTTCACCCGCTATGCTCACAAAGTCATTTCTCAAAAGTACTCTTATTAATTTCCTCTACTCTCAAATTAAATAGGCCAATTCCATTACATTGGTATCAGAGCATTTGGTTTCTCTTTTCTTGCTTAAGAAGAGAGGTCC
Organism: Adiantum capillus-veneris; assembly: GCF_014529385.1. Taxonomy (NCBI): domain Eukaryota; kingdom Viridiplantae; phylum Streptophyta; class Polypodiopsida; order Polypodiales; family Pteridaceae; genus Adiantum; species Adiantum capillus-veneris. The sequence goes on along the minus strand of NC_140943.1, from coordinate 135,776,187 downwards.
TTAAGTAGCCTATAAATGGTTGATGTTGTTAATTATATTAGGATAAGTGGAACAGGGATCTATTATCGGTTTTGTTGAGCCCACTATGTGGGGGATGGTGCACACCTCGGGAGCTTTGGACTTAATAATGGAGTCTTTTTAGACTTGCCTACGGCTTTACCATTATTGAGCCATAAGAAGTCCGAAAGGAGCTAGCCCTCGGCAACTCTGCTATGTTATACCTACTCCTCTACTCTCTATAATTAACCACTTTGAGCCGTGGGTGTAGATACTTAAGAGCCTATTTTCAAAGGCTAAGAGGAGTGGCAACTAAGGTTTTGAATTGCCAAAGCATACACTAAGTACATACATAAATTTTGTTAACATGGCTGACAATAATCAAGAGAGTAGAATGAACATTGATATCATTGATTTTGCACATGAAGGTGCTAATGATGATGCTCCCATGTTTGTGAATTATCTCGTCACTAGGTTGCAGCAAGCTATGGGCAAACTTGCTTTGCAAGCCGAAGTTACTCAACAACTTCGTGCTTATGGAATTTCCCTTCCTCTCCAAGAGGAAGGGAAATTCTCCAAGCTCTCTCTCTAAGAGGAGAGAAAGCTTAGGAGGCCTCTTGAAGAGACCCCCAAAAGAAGACTCTCTCCCATTCGAGAGGAGGAATCCAAAGAGCATGAAATTTTAATTTCCTCTGAAGATGTGGCTCCACGAAGACGGCGGTCTAGACGATTGCTCACTCCTCCCAAGAGAAAAAGATCAACATATAGTCCTTCTCCTCACCACTCTGAAAGGCAAGAGAGGAAACAAAGGAAGAAAAGGGCTAGGAAGAGGTCACCCTCTCCTCCTTCTTCTTCACCTTCCTCCTCTTTCGACGAAAGTTATGGCTATTCTCCTAGAGAATACAAGAGGAGAGGACATCGCAAATCATTTCCTACATGGCGAAGGTCACAAAAGCTAAAGAAGTTCAAGGAGGGAGGAAAGAGTATCTCTTTTCTCACCTATGATGGCACCTTTGGTGCTACTGACAAATTGTTGGCCTTCATCCAGCAATTTGATGCCGCCTTTGGAGATGAGGGCTTCACAGAGTCCTCCAAGCTACGTCATGTAGCTATGCACTTTCAAAAATCACGTCATCAATGGTGGGCTACCCTTCGTGGCAATGGTGAAGCCCCAAAGACATGGAAAACTCTATGAGTTTCCATCATGAAGCAATTCCTTGCAAGCGGATGCGAAGGACAAAGTGCTTAACAAATGGTGCAGCTTGAAGCTCCTCTCCCATGAGTCTATCCACAAATATGTAGACAAGTTTTGGGATTTATATCTCAAGGCTACTGTCTTTCAAAAGATAGACTTTGCCGAGCAAAGGCAGCAATTCTGTGCGGGATTACTTGAAGAGATGGCCGAATACATCAACTCTCAATGGCATGGTACTATTAGCGAAGTAATCCATCACACCATGGTTGCTTCACGCATCAATTTCCATCAAGGGGCTAGACGTAATGTCAAGACCATGGAAAACAAAGACAAAAATGATGCAAAGAGGAAAAGCAATGTTCAAAATACTTCCCAAGTCAATTCCAACAACAACAATAATCGGTCCAAGGAGAAGGGAGTTTACAAAGGTAAAAAAAAACTCTCCCCTGAAGAGCTTGAGGCTTTTCGCAAGGACCATACGTGTTTCAAGTGTGGGGAGCAAGGACATGGCTATCGTTCTTGCCCCAAGAAGAATACTTTCAATGAGACTCCTAGGGCTTCCACCATCAAAGCTCCAAAATAGGATGCTCATTGCAAAGGATCATCACTTTCCTATGCTTGGGGAAAGGTAAGAGAGCATGATGCCTTCATCTTGTTTGACCGTGGCTCTACTCTCAACTTCATATCAACAGAGTTGGCCACCAAGTTGGGCATTCAAGATTTTGAGATGGGAGATATAGTAGTGGATGATGCAGCTTTCAAGGGACAACAAGCCTCCGTTACTCCTTTGATTGGGAAGTTGAGGCTTCATGTCCAAAGCTATGTCGACAAAAAAGACTTATTCATCTCTCCTCTCCAACATGAGGATGTTATCCTAGGGGCACCATGGTTTGATCTCATGGCTACCAACATGAAGTTCCTTGAAAGGAGAACCTACTTCACCTACAGGGGAAAGAACATGTATATAGATGCTAGTGAGCATGGTCGCACTATCCCACTTGTAAATCCTCTTGCTTTTGATAAGTCAATGAAGAGCTCAGTTTCTGCGTACATGATTTTTGTCAAAGAGTCTCTAAAAGATACTAATGTTTCATCAAATGTAAATGGTAGGAATCAAGAAGAGTTAGACTTGGCTAATTTTCTAAAAGGATTCCAAAATGTGTTCATCGATGATATCCCTATGGACCTACCTCCAAAACGAGGGAGGAACATAAGCAACGAGGTGCTTGTCCTGCTTGTCATGCTTGATGACTAAGGTGACTGAGGTGCTTGAGATGCTTGAGGTGCTTAATTATTGAGATGCTTGAGATGCTAGGGTTGCACTTAAGGTGAGAACCTAGCCCAAGCTTAAAGTGCTTAACGGCCAAGCTTCTGGTGGGAACTGGGCCTATGTATGAGGGGCTTGAGGTGTCAAAAAGTCAAATATTCAATCCCTACAAGGAGGGGACGAGCCCTACATGAAGGGGGATGAGAGAGAAAACCCACACACTCACACAAGGAATGCATGGTACAAAGAAAGCAAAAGGGACACTTGTCAAGTTCCTCCTCATGTTGCCCTCATGGTGTGCCTGAAGCCTATTGGTTGGCCACCCAAGGGGTCCAATAATAATTTAGGAGATTTAATTAAATGATTTTAGCATTTATCTAGCCCTGTCTCTCAAAGGGGAAAGGGAGACACTTGTCTCAAGGCTACCCTTGTTGCTTGTAATGCCTCGTGCTTGTGATTTGCTAGGCCTGGAGGGGTGCAATGAGCTTCAAGCATGAGCTACAAGGGGGGGTCGACCCAAGCAAGCTAGGGGGTTTCTTAGGGGGTATACTCACCCACACACACTCACAAACACTCTCATTGTGTGCTATGCAAAGTGCAAGAGCTCCCTCTCCTTCTCCAAGAAAGTAGAGGTTGAGAGCCTACTCCAACACTCTTGGATATTGAGTGCAAATCCAACCAAGAGCCATGCTTCAATGGTTAAGCTTGCCATCTCCTTCTTTTTCGTTACTATGCTATTATGTATGCTAGCAACAAGAGTTATGATAATTGAGGAACTAATTATTTCTCCTACGAAATGTTTCTTCTTCCTCTTCCCTACCCTCATTCCCTGCTAGCTCTCTCCACCTTCGAAGGTGTTTGAGGTCTTGGGAGTGAGGCTTGGGATAGTTAAAGCTTTCTTCAAGTTTGTGTTATGTTTGTGATGCATGAATCTTTCCATCTTCATTGCATCACCTAGGTCACAAGGAACACAAATATTGTATTGTAACAAGTCTCTCTTAATGGGAGAAATCATAATACAAATGCCTATCGGAGGGGGGACCGGCTCCACATAAATCCGGTCCTCAATTGTTGTCATGTTCTCTAAATTCTCTCTCTTGCAAAAGTATTGTTCATGCCAAGTGTACTAATTGCTATGATTATGTTGCTATCTTCAATTATGTTCACCCGCTATGCTCACAAAGTCATTTCTCAAAAGTACTCTCATTAATTTCCGCTACTCTCAAGTTAAATAGGCCAATTCCATTACAAACACTACATCTCGAGAAACCAGAATACGTTTTGTTTGCGGATGATACAACCTGTAACCTTTGCTTTCAGCACTATAGCCAAAAAAAATACATTTGACAACCTTATCATCCAATTTTCTGTGCTGCACTTGTGGCACCAAAGCATATGCCAAACAGCCGAAAACACGCATGTGATCAATAGAAGGCTTTCTATCATGCCATGCTTCATATGGAGTAATAGACTGCAAAGCTTTTGTAGGACACCTGTTAAGTACATAAGTGGCACACATGATGGCCTCAAGCCAAAAAGAATGCGACAAAGCTTGACTTTTGACCATACATCGTGCCATTTCTGTCAGTGACCTGTTTTTCCTCTCAGCAACACCATTTTGCAGAGGTGTATAAGGCACTGTACATTGGTGTTTTATCCCACGACTAGCCAGAAATGCATTAAATTCATGAGACATATACTCCCCCCCTCGATCGGAATGGAGGGTGCCCATAGTACATTTCGAGACATTTTCAGCCATAGCCAGAAATTGTTTGAAGCATATAAAAACTTCGGACTTCGCTTTAAGCAGAAATACCCATGCATGCCTGGAGTAATTATCAATGAAAGTCACGAAGTACAGGTAATTGCCCAAGGACAGAGTTTGCATGGGCCCACAAACATCATTATGCAGAAGCTGCAACCTACATGTGGCCCGAAATGAACCATCGTTTGGAAATTTAGAACGCTGCATCTTACCCAAAATACAGCCTTCACAAACATGTTTGACAGGTGCTTCAAGAGGCGGCAAAGAAGCAACCATATCAGATTTCTGCAAACGCTGCAAACTGGAAAACTTCAGATGACCAAAACGTGTGTGCCAAAGTTTTGCATCTGAAATAGCCCTTGAATCTGCACCCGGGTAGGTCACCTAATAAAAATGTAACCTATCACGTGAGTTCAACAGAAGGGTATTTAAAGTTCTTGAAACTTACAGAAATATATATACAGAAGGGCATTATTTCTTCAAATTTGAAAAAAAATTACAGATTTTAAAAGAAAAGGGTACATTATATTCTTAACAAAATTCACAGATAAGGGGTTTTACAAACATGTCTTTAAGGCACGTGATATGGTAGTTTTACACATAGTGAACCCCCGAGAATTTGCAACAGCATTTGCAAAATTTTGTACACACTTGTCATACAAAGTGAGCTTATACAGCCCACGGCATAAAAGCCCAGATGCAACAATTTCATCACCAAAATTGAGATCATGAACTGTACATCTGTCATCCACAAATTTGACTACAAGTCCAAGTCTAGCAAGTGCGGATACAGAGAAGAGATTCTTCTTGATCCCAGGTACATAAAGTGCATCAACAAGTGTGAAGGAACTGCCATTAGCAGTAGTGAGCACAATCTTTCCAACTCCCTGAATTGGATAAGAGGCGTTGTTGGCACAAGTGACTGAATTCCCATGAGGGACAGACTCGAGAGAGATAAACAATTCACGATGTGAGGTAATGTGCTTTGTAGCACCACTGTTGAAATACCACACATGTGAATCTTGAGCAATTAACAAGCATGCATCATGGACATCAGGATTGTAAGTGCACTCTGCGCTAAAAGCCCATTCTGCATCAATATCAGCAACACAGTCTCGTTTCACAGAAGACTCAACAATGGCTGCATTTGTAGTGGAACCAGCATTTGTAGTGGAACCACCCTCTTTCTTCTTAGCCTCTTTGGACTTCAACTTAGGACATGACTTGATCAAGTGATCATTGGCTTTACAATAATGGCAACGCATCTTCTTTTTGCCCTTATCACCAGAATTTCCAGACGAATTGCTGCTAGCAGAAGCATTAGAAACAGAATTTTTGCCACTCGCAGCAGAACCATAAGAAGTGGCTGCATTGCTATTACCACCCTTTCTTTGAGAAGCAATAAAAGTCTGTTCAACTGCATGCTGTCTAGTCCTGTTTTTTTTGGAAAGTGACTCTTGCAACAGCAATGTGCATAATGCATCAACCTTGAAAACTTCTGGATTTCCTTGGGTCATAAGTCTCCAAGTACTAGCAAAAGTCTGGTAAGAGTCTGGTAAGGCATCAAGAACAGTCTGCACAAGGAAACTGTCTGAAATAACTTCACCTGTAGAAATAAGTTGCTCATTGATATCCTTGACACTAGCAAGGAAAGTGTCCATATCATCTTCCTCATGCATAATCTTCGACTCGAGCTCTTTACGTAGCAAAGAAATTTTAGCCTCATTGCGGCTTGCATAAAGACTTGCTAGAATATCCCAAGCCTGTTTTGCAGATTTTGTTGAACGGATGTGAGGAACAATGGTGCGCTTCATAGACAACGTAATCAATGCATGAGCATGTGCATCCTTAACATCCCAACGAGCTTGTTCTACCGTAGGCAAAACAACTCTAACAGCTGCAATCCTTGCAGCAAGACCTGCAACATCCTCAACATTGCCTACATCCTCAGAACCAGAACGTACATCAATGCCCTCCACAATGTTCCACAGGCCCTTTGACACAAGAACATGTTGCATCATATAAGCCCACATAGGGTAGTTGTCCCCATCCAACTTGTCCTCAGCAGCAACAAACATCTTGAACACATCTGTGTTGTTGTTGTCAGCCATGGTAAATGCTGCACCCGATGTGAAAACTGCCCGAAAATAGGAGAAACGGAGCGGGAATAACCTGTGCTATATAGCACAAATCGTAGAAGACTATAAGGCACCTGTTATGCAGAAAACGACACTGACAAAAATTTTGCACAAAATGATGAAATAGCCTGTGCAGTATTGCTTGTAGTGGAAACGGAGGCCGAAATGAGCCCAAATCAAAATTCTGAGCAGACCGAGCTCTACGAGTTCTCCCAAAATATTTTTTGACCTGCGAACGCTTGCCAAAGCTCATTGAAATCATAGAAAGTGAGCAGGCGTGTGCTGGAGCAGCTGGTGGCTAAGCCCGGGAGGACGTGACCTGCTCTAATATCAATTGTTGGAATTAGGGTTGAAGAGAAACACACACAACTTGGAGAAGACGAAGGAAGCTCAAGGCACACAATAGAGAGTGTGTTACTTAGTGTGCAATGGAATGATAGATAGCCCTAGAGTGATGGGCGTATATACAATGCACGGGGGAAAAAACCTCCTAAAGAGGGAAATAATGCCCCAGCGGTCCTAGTGTGTTCACACACATCACTACCACATGTATATGGTAACAGTGGTGGACGCTCTAAGTCGAATGCCAAAGATCAATTCTCTTTCATTTCACGGAACTTCGTAGTGAACTTTTAGATTATCTCAAAGGAAAATATGAGAATGATGAAGCATATTCCAAAGTGTGGAGCCATGTTCAAAAGAGGGATCCTTCTCACTTCAATGATGGTAGTGTACAATTAACCTCCACACCTAGTTCTCCTTTATTAAGTGATGAACTACAACGATGAAAGCATTTTGCCATCGACAATGGATACCTACTCCATAAGGGGAGAGTTTGTGTACCGACGGACACAAACATTCGGTGCCAAATTCTTTATGAATGTCATGATAGTTCAAGTGCAGGGCACACGGGGATTAGAAAAACGTATGCTCTCGTACGACAATAGTTTTACTGGCCAGGTATACATGGCTTAGTTCAAGCTTATGTCTTGCATTTCCAAAAATGTCAAGTTAACAAAACAAAGCGCTTGAAAGCAGGAGGACTCTTACATCCTTTGGAGATCCCCAATGGAAAATGGGAAAGCATCTCTATGGATTTTATCAGTGGTTTACCAACCACTGTATGAGGTCATGAATCGGTATGGGTGGTCGTAGATAGGTTGACTAAACTATGTAAGTTTATTCCAACCAAATCAGCGATTAAGACACCAGAACTAGCCAAGTTATTTCTGGACAATCTATACAAATTGTATGGGTTGCCAAGCAACATTGTTAGTGACCGTGATCCCAAGTTTAATAGCCACTTTTGGAGAGCTGTATTTAAACGATTGGGTACACAACTAAACCTCAATATAGCTGATCATCTAGAAACGGATGTCAACGGAACGGGTTAACCACGTGCTAGAGGATATACTAAGAGCATACGTCAGCAAAAAACAGTCAGACTGGGAAGAATACTTACCTATTCTAGAGTTTGCCTACAACAGTGCTAAGCATGTCACAATAGGTTTTAGACCTTTCATGCTCATGTACGGGTTTCAACCTAGGTCACCAATTACGGTGGGGTTGGCAATCGAAAAACTCCAATAGGTTAAGGATTTTCTCCAAGACCACATGGATATGCTGAAACTTGCTCGTCAGAATGTCCGGCAAGCACATGATCGGTATAAGAAATACGCTGATGAGAAATGTCAGCAAGTTACCTTCGAAGAAGGGGAGGAAGTATTTTTACGTGTGTCAGAACATTCAAAAAATTTGAAAACTAGACCGACACCTAAATTATCTCCCCATTGTGGGCCTTTCAAAATACTCAAGCGAGTAGGAGATTGTGCCTACAAATTATTACTACCTTCACATTCTCGTATTCATCCGATGTTTCATGTAAGACATTTACATAAGCGGTTACATGGGGACGACAATGTTATCGACCAACAGATTTTGGTTGATTTCATTGAACCTCCTACCTTACCCCATGAACCTGAACGTGTTCTTGATTATCGTGAGTTGCGTACACATCATCACATACGTCAATAAGCCTTAATCAAGTGGAAAGACAGACCCGAGGAAGGTGCCACTTGGGAAAACATTAGTGTTCTTAGGAAGAATTTCCCCACTTTTTTTTTCGAGGACGAAAACTCTTCTTAAGGGGGGAGTAATGTCAGGACACCGGCAAGGCCGGACTAGAAAAGGGCACGACCAGGCTAGGCAATGTGGAAAGGGAGTCCAACTAGGGCAAAGGGCCAGGGTCTATGCTAAATAGTGGGTGGTTGGGTGGTGGACGCTTTGGTTCTAGTTCCCCTTGTCTTACACCTCCATCCGAGCAATACATGGTGCAAACTCTAAAAGGGGTAATCAACATGATGAAAGAGATCCCGGATCTTGCTTGTCAGATGCTTGTAAAGATTGCCAAAATGCTCATCACATGCATTACAACTTTCAGTGACATTGAAGCAGCAGAGCATCCCTGGCAGGTTTTTGTCGAAGGTACGTGGGGCATTTGCTAGAATATGGAGACAGAAATCCCAAGCAGAAATGTCATCATGGGATTATATGCAAGAGTCATGTTTCTACGCTCTCATTAGATGCAGACCTTTGAAGAAGCTTTCATGACAGACTTCTTTGAAGTGGACTCTTCCATATACAATCCCATGACAAAAGATCTGCCAGCCCGCCACATCGCCTACCAAAGTACCATCAGTAATAATCCCTTCAGAGAGCTGTCAACCGAAGTTGAGATTGAAGCAAGAGCTTAGAAATTCAGAAATCTCACTACAATTCTCAAAAGAAGACAGTAAAGTAAACTCACTCAGAGATAGCTTGCAGGAGGAAGTGCAATGAATAGGAAGGGGGGAATGTTTGGTGGATACATGCGCATACAGGTGTATGCACACCAAACCCTATGGACACTCTATTTTTTCCGAAGAAATCCATGTAATTCAGCCTAAGATGAGTTGTAATCATGATGTGATTAGACAGTACCCTCTTTATTTCTCTGAGTCTACACCCTTGTAAGAGGCCGGATGGCCATGGGAAAGCCCCCTTACTTTTAAAGTCAAAACCCTTAGTTTTGAGAAAATAAGGATCATTAGCTGGAAGAAGGAAAAACGTGCACTGTGGAGACTTCTTGTGACTACAACTTGTAATCTTCTTTTCTCTTGAGCTAGTAATCAGAATTCGATTGCGAAAAGCACATTGCATTCCTTGTCTCTTACTCTACAATCTAAGTGTAATCATTTCCAATTCTGCTGTGGTTCGCGATGTATTGTTTGTGAGCTAAATGCATTGATTTGGGGGTTAAAATGGTTGTTTTTTGATGTTTTGACCATGGATAAGTGTTTCAATGCTTAAGGAAGACCTTTTCAAGTACTTCTGTTTAAGTTTTCTGCAAATTTTTTGTGATGGATTGTGATTTATGTACCTTACCAGATGGTGATAGAACTTGGTAGGATTGAGACCTTAAGTGCTATGATACCTCTCCTTAAGTTTCATGGCATTCCGTATTCGTTTGGATACCGAAAAGGCGTGATGAAGTAAAGTGGTGAGATTGGATGCATACTGATTTTCTGACTAGGAAGTGGTTGATTTTCTTTTGTCGTAGAACGAGTAGCCCTGAGTTCACTTCGGTGAGATTGACACTTTCATTAAGTCTCCGTGCCCCATCTCGAGTCGCTTCCTTGCATATTGACATTATGTTAGTACAAAAGAGCTATGTTGCAGAGGTCGTCGCGGCGACCTGCTAACAATTGTTAATTATATTAGGGTAAGTGGAACTGGGATCTATTATTGGTTTTGTTGAGACCACTATGTAGGATATGGTGCACACCTCGAGAGCTTTGGACTAAATAATCGAGTCTTTTTAGACTTGCCTATGGCTTTACCATTATTGAGCCATAAGAAGTCCAAAAGGAGATAGCCCTCGACAACTCTGCTATGTTAGACCTACTCCACTATCCCGTAACTAGGTTGCAGCAAGCTATGGGCAACCCTGCTTTGCAAGCCGAAGTTACTGAACAACTTCACGCTTATGGGATTTCCCTTCCTCTCCAAGAGGAGAGAGAGATTAGGAGGCCTCTTGAAGAGACCCCCAAAAGAAGACTCTCTCCCATACGAGAGGAGGAATCCAAAGAGAAAGAAAGCAATGAAAGTTTAATTTTCTATGAAGATGTGGCTCCACGAAGACAACGGTCTAGACGATCGCCCACTCCTCCCAAGAGGAAAAGATTAACACACAGCCCCTCTCCTCGTCATTACGAAAGAGAAGAGATGAAACAAAGGAAGAAAAGGGCGAAGATATGAAACAAAGGAAGAAAAGGGCTAGGAAGAGGTCACCCTCTTCTCCTTTTTCTTCAAGAGGGGAGGACATCTCAAATCATTCCCTGCATGGTAAAGGTCACAAAAGCTAAAGAAGTTCAAAGAGGAAGGAAAGAGTATCTCTTTTCTCACCTATGATGGCAAGTTTGGTGCTATCGACAAAGTGTTGGCCTTCATTCAGCAATTTGATGCGGCCTTTGCAGACGAGGGCTTTACAGAGTCCTCCAACCTACGCCATGTAGCTATGCACTTTCAAGACTCAGCTCATCAATGGTGGGCTAGCCTTCGTGGCAATGGAGAAGCCCCAAAGACATGGAAAACTCTACGAGTTTCCATCATGAAGCAATTAGGATTGCAAGCGATGCAAAGGAAAAAGTGCTTACCGAATGGTGCAACTTGAAGCTTCTCTCTCATGAGTCTATCCACAAGTATGTAGACAAGTTTTGGGATTTACATCTCAGGGCTACTGTCTTTCAAAAGATAGACTTTGCCGAGAAAAGGTAGCAATTCTGTGCGGGATTACCTGAAGATATGTCCGAATACATCAACTCTCAACGGCCTGGTACTATTAGCAAAGTAATCCATCACACCATGGTTGCTTCACGTATTAATTTCCATCAAGGGGCTCCATGTAATGTCAAACCCATGGACAACAAAGGCAAAAATGATGCAAAGGGGAAGACCAATGCTCAAAATTCTTCCCAAGGCACTTCCAACAACAACAACAACAACAACAACAATCGGTCCAAGGAGAAGGGAGTTTACAAAGGTCAAAAAAAACTCTCTCCTGAAGATCTTGAAGCTTTTCGTAAGGATCACAAGTGTTTCAAGGGTGGGGATCAAGGACACGGCTATCGTTCTTGCCCAAAGAAGAATACTTGCAATGAGACTCCTAGGGCTTCCACCATCAAAGCTCCAAAAGAGGATGCTCATTGCAAATGCTCATCACTCTCCTATGATTGGGGAAAGGTAAGAGAGCATGATGCATTCATCTTGTTTGACCGTGGCTCTACTCACAACTTCATATCCATGGAGTTGGCTGCCAAGTTGGGCATTGAAGCTTTCGAGATGGGAGATATGGTGACGCCTGATGTAGCTTTCAAGGGATAGCAAGACTCCGTTACTCACTTGATTGGGAAGTTGAGGCTTCATGTCCAAAGCTATGTCGACAAAGAAGACTTCTCCATCTCTTCTCTCCAACATGAGGATGCTATCCTAGGGGCACCATGGTTTGATCGCATGGATGCCAATATGAAGTTCCCTGAAAGGAGAATTTACTTCACTTACAGGGGAAAGAACATGTATATAGATGCTAGTGAGCGTGGTCGCACTATTCCACTTGTAAACTCTCCTGCTTTTGATAAGTCAATGGAGAGCTCATTTTCTGCGTACATGATTTTCGTCAAAGAGTCTCTAAAAGATCCTAATGTTTCATCAAATGTAAATGATAGGAATCAAGAAGAGTTAGACCTGTCTAATTTTCTAAAACAATTCCAAGATGTGTTCATCGATGATATCCCTATGGACTTACCTCCAAAACGAGGGGATGGTGACTATCGCATTAAGATTCTTCCTGGAAGCTCACCACCTAACAAGACTCCTTATCAAGTTTCACAAGCTCAACAAGAGGAGATCATGAGGCAAGTACAAGAACTGGTAGACAAAGGGATGGTGAGGCCTAGTTCCTCTCCCTTTTGCTCTCCAGTCCTTTTAGTGCAAAAGAAAGATGGTACGTACCGTATGTGTGTGGACTATCGAGCACTAAACCATATCACTATCAAAAACAGATTTTCCTTGCCTCGAGTAGAAGATCTGTTTGATAATCTACAAGGCTCTACCTACTTCAGTAGGATTGAGCTTAAAAGTGGCTATCATCAAATAAGGTTAGTGGATGAAGATATCTTAAAGATTGCGTTTCGCACAACGTTTGGTTTTTATGAATATCTACTCATGTTTTTTGGCTTGACTAATGCACTAGCTACGTTCAATCGTCTAATGGAGAACTTTTTTAGACCATATCGTAAATTCACTGGAGTGTTCTTTGATGATATCATCATCTACTCCAATTCTTTGGAAAAACGTAAGCAACATCTCCAAGTAATTTTTCAAGCATTAAGGGAGAACAAGCTTTTTCTCAACAACAAGAAAAGAGAAATTTTCCTTCAAGAGATTCAATACTTAGGTTATATTATCTCTCAATATGGTATCCGTATGGATCCATCAAAGTTAGAGGTAATAAGAGCATGGCCTAACCCAAGGAATCTACATGAGCTAAGAAGCTTTATAGGTATGTGTGCATATTACAGATGCTTCATAGCAAAATTCTCTCAAGTAGCAAGGCCACTGCATGACTTAACTAAGAAAAACGTTAAGTATATAAGGACTGCTAAGGAGAAAAATGCTTTTGACAAACTGAAGGAGAAGCTTATCTCTCAACCTGTCCTCATACTTCCGAATCTCTCAAAGCCATTCGAGGTTTAATGTGATGCTTGTGGTGATTGCCTTGGAGCGGTTTTTCTTCAAGAAGGGCATGTATATCGCATATGAGAGCCAAAGGCTCAATACTGATGAACAAGCCTTGGGCATTTATGAGAAAGAGCTTTTAGCTATTACACATGGAAGAACTACCTATTGGGGACTCCATTTATCCTACAAACCGACCACCAAAGTCTCAAGTATTTCATGACGCAAACCAAGATTTTTGACAAACCAAATGAGGTGGGCAAATTTTACTATCGCAATTTAATTTTCATATTGCTCACATTTTTCGTAAGCACCATCAAGTGGCTGATGCACTTTCACGACGCCCAAAATTTAATGCAGTGTCTATAGCTACTCACAATGATCTATCTTCTATATACGCTACTGACCCTGATTTTAGAGACATAATGTCAGCCCTTGCTTTGGGGAAGAAAGAGGAACCATTCACCTTGCAGGATTGTTATCTTCTCCACGGCAATAGGCTATGTGTTACCCATTACCTTAGTGAGAAAGTTATGTATGAATCCCATGCTCCTCCCTATGCGGGGCATAGAGGTATTCAACCTACTCTTTGAGGAGTAGAGATGTATTTCTATTGGCTTACCATGAAAGTGGACATACAAGAGTATGTCTCAAAATGTGCAGTATGCCAAAAGACCAAATATGATAGAGGGAAGCAACCTGGATTACTCCAGTCCTTGCCTATCCCAAATTCACCATGGGAGAGTATATCCATGGATTTCACCTTTGGATTACCCAAGTCTATCCATGGGAATACGGGAATATGGACAATAGTCAACAAGTTTAGAAAACAAGCACACTTTATTCCTGTCAAAAAGACTATTAAGGCACACCAAATGGCAACTCTCTTCATATCACAGATTTTCAACCACCATGGATTACCCACATCCATTGTGTCAGATAGAGATCCTAGAATGACTAGTAAATTTTGGAAAGGCTTCTTTGAAAATGTAGGAACAAGATTGAACTTCTCTTCGGCCTACCACCCACAAACAGATGTCCAAAGTGAGATAGCCAATCTTACGATACTTAAAGACGTATGTTATAGAAGTAGATCAACACTCACAATGGGAAAAGTACTTACCTCTTGTAGAGTATGCCTACAATAATACTGTACATACTACTATGGGAAAAGCACCTTTTGAGATCATTGAGGGAAGACCTAAAACTCCCTTGCTACTCAAAGTACATGGGAAGATCTTTGCCGCCGATGAGTATAGCCGTGACCTATAAGAATCTTTTCAAAAGATTAAGGAGGCTATATCCAACGGCAAAAATCTGCTGCCGACAAGCACAAAAGGGCCTTAACATTCAAAGAAAGAAATTGGGTCTTGCTTAAGTTTCCTAAGGCTCAATTAAGGAAAATGACGAGCAAAAATCCTACGGGCCATCAAAAGTGTTATGCTAAACTAGCAAAAAGATACTATGGTCCTTTCCAAATGTTGAAGCCCATTAATAAGATGGCTTATCAACTCAAGTTGCCCAACCATTGGCTCATACACAATGCCTTTTATGTAAGCCTACTTAAGCCCTACAAAGGAGACCCACCAAGTGAACCAATTAACTGAAGACCCTCCCAAAATTGAAGACCAAGAAGAGGTGCTACAACCCGAAGCTATCCTTCGGCATGAAGACAAGGTACTACCCATGTATGCATGCTTAGAATCATGTTTGTGAGGACGACGTCTCTCAAACACCAAGTAGAATTTGTCACTCTACTTTGGGAGAATGAAATGGATTAAAGAGCAGACATGCTTGCGGCAGCTATGTCTCCCAATCATCAAATGGATTAGTCATCCATCTTGGAAAGATGTCGTAGGGTAAAAAGGGATCCTTTACCCGCTAAATAAAATTGACTAATGACTATGACTTTATCTATTCTACCATAGTCGGGGACGACTATGATTTCAAAAGAGAGGTAATGTCATAAAATCTAATATCTAACCAACCCAAATGATTTTCTCATATTAAACTGATCATGTGGGAGAATAAACGGGAACAAGGGTTAAGATACATATATTCTTATAGATCTATTTCAACACGGGGCCAATGGTAAAGGGGCCAAAATGAGAAATGGTCTATCAAAGAGCAAGGTTAACCAATGGACCAGAAGACCTTAGGGTTGGCTTCATTATAGCCTCCAAAAAGGTAAGTGTTGAAAGCCTTAGGACATAATCTTTAAATTTTAAACTTTAGTCAAGTAAAATCCAAGCAGGCAAGGGGACAACTTGCTTAAGCAAGGGTTGTGCTTAAGCAGGGGGCCTGCCTACTTACCAAGTTCAAATAACTTGCTACAAAGAAGGAGGCAGCCCTACAAAGGAGGGATGCGTGTAGTAAGTATGCACCTCACCAAGGACCCATACTCTTATGAAAGGAAAGGGGCCACATGTCAAGTGTAGAGGCACATTGCTCAAGCAAGAAAGGGTTGTGCTTAAGCAAGGGGGGTGCTAGCTTAACCTCACAAGAGGGAAAGAAGGACACTTGTCAAGAGACTATACAAATTTGCCCCAAAGGGAGCCAAGCTCTTATTGGCTAGAGGGCTACATGGCCCAATGAGCTTGAAGGAAAGCCTAGGAAAAGGGGGTCGACCTAGCTACCTCTCTCTCTCTCTCTCTCTCTCTCTCTCTCTCTCTCTCTCTCTCTCATTCTTCTCTTCAAACACTCTTGTGAAGCAAGAACTCCATCTCCTTCTCCAAACTTGGCCTACTACAACAAGCTCTTGGCTATGGATGCAAATCCACACAAGAGAATGCTTATTCTTGCTTATCAATCTCTCTAATCTCTATTAACACTATGCTAAGCTATGATACAAGAGCTATGAGTGATTATGTGCAAGGGGTTATTGCTTTCTCGTAGAGCTACTTCTACTTCTCTCTTCTTCCTCACTGCCTACCAACTCTCCTCACCTTTCATGGTGTTTGAGGTCTTGGGACTGAGGCTGGGCATTCTTCAAGTTCATGCTAATCATGTTTATTGTTGTTACCATGCTAATGTTGGTGAGTGAAGCTTACCATCTTCACCTCATCAAGAAGATTTCAAGGAAACACAATAAGTTGTATTGTAAACAAGTCTTTCGTCATGAAAGAAATTATAATACAAATGCCTATTGGAGGGGGGACCGGCTCCGACTAATCCGGTCCTCTATTGGTGTCAATTTCTCTAAACTCTCACTCTCTTTTACAAGAATTGATCATGCCATGTTAATGAAGTAATGTGTTAGTGCTACTCTCTCCATCCAAGCACTTTCTTTCTCACTCTACATCTACACACAAGGAAATGCTCAATATGTTATTCACTTTCCGCTGCAACTCAAGTTGAAATGTTAATTTCATTACAGTGCTCTTGGATTAGAGCGGGTTTTTCCACACCATTTGAGCGGTTTTGCTCGCTTGTTTGTTACATTGATCACCATATTTTTTGACACTTCTCTTAGATAGCTTATGCCAGCTTATGTTGTATTTTGATAGTACTTGGTGTATGAGTTAGTTAGGCTTTGGCTATTTTCAGTTGATCGATTTGTGCTTGGTCGTGCCACAGGTTATCGCTATGGATTTGGCATGTACATCATTGTCAGGGTTTGTGCTTTTCCATACAAAGTTTGATGGTTCAAACTTTGAGTATTGGTAAGCAGGTATGCATAATGCATTGACTCAGTTGGGCCAAGTGTTTCCACTACAGGGCATGGATGCTAGGCCAGAGTCCATGACTGACAATGAGTGGGAGGACTTGGATCAGCCTGCACGTTTGACAATCATGTTACACCTTGGTGAGTCTATCTATTGCATTGGTTTGGATGCATGTACAACTAGAGAGTTATGGAAAATATTGTGCAATGATTTTCGCACAAATGAGTCTAGAGAGATGCCTACAATCAAAGGACAATCTTGCAGACATGGAGATGTTGTGTGTTGGCATTGTGGTCATACAGGGCATGTACGTAGGCGTTGTTTCTGGTGGATGAGACAACGCAAGAGACAACACAGGAGGGATGCTATCACTTTGGATGATGTGGGAGAAGATGTAGTGTATGTGGCTACGCTTGATGGAGATTTTGACTTTTCTTCCATGTTTACTCTTGACTTTCTTATGTCGGTTTGATGATACATTACCTTTGCATTGGATACTAGATGTGAGTGCTAGATTTCATGTCACGCTGAGTCGTGAGTGATTTAGCACATATGCTAGTGGTATGCTTGGATGTGTGTGTCTAGGTGATGGTTCAATGCATGACATAGTTGGTGCAAGAGATATCACACTATCGTTGCCGAGTGGTGCATCATACGTGTTGCGAGATGTACGTCATGTTCCAGGTTTGCCACAAAGCTTGATATTTGTGGGTCAGTTGCGAGACAGTGGATGCAAGGTAGTGTTAGATGAGCATAGTTTCATATTGCATTGTGGATAACTAGTCATAGCAAGACGTGCTAGTGTTGGCACGATTCATGCAATGTGAGTACATCACATACGAGATGGCACAGTCTTCGTGAGTATGCAGCCATTCAGAGAAAGGAGGCATGTCTCCTTTGCAGATAGGTTGTATGATGCTCCAGCTTGTGAGCATGTTGAGCCAGTTGTGCAGCAGGGCATGTCATTTGTGGATACAATGAAGGATATGAATGGCTTGAGTGTTGAGGATTCGGCCATGATTCAATCATTCATGGATATGCTTAGGCCAGAGGCTGATGCGTGTGAGTTAGAGCTAGGCATTGCTCTTACCACACAGGGTTTAGGACAGATAGATGCTCTAGGTGCGCATGTGACATGCGATGGACAAGAGGATGGGTTCTAGGGATCGGATTTCGGGTGTTAGGTTAATTTCCATGAGTGGAGTTCTGAGCCAGATTTGACTGAGATGGTCAAATTGACAGATATTGCTAGGATTGCATCAGCATTCAGGAGTCTCATGTACGAGATACTTGTCTTGAGACTCAAGATTGCATTTGCAATAGGTGCATTTGCAGTTGAGTAGTTAGTCGTGCAGTGACTGACGCTGGCCTTGAGCATAGGGGCACTTAGCAGCGTATGGTGAGATACTTGCAGGATGTGTGCGACTTTGGTGAGGAGTATGTGTCGATCGCTCTATACTTTCTCTCTATGATTAGAGCTAGATGCACACAGATTCAATGAGCAAGTGGACATTGACTGAGTTCATACTTGTGATGGCCTTGTATAGGTTTTGTACGGTTTTCTTTTCTCTCTCACAACCACATTGGCATTTACGTGGGAGGTTGTTGGGGTAAAGCCCCATGTGGCCGGTTAGGCCAGGTTCCTGACCACTATACTTATTCATTATGTACATAATAGAATAAGGGGGCTCACATGTAGCGAGTGAATTTTAGCCCCTGCAAACACAAGGTCTCCTCTCTTCTTCATTGCCATACTCACACACGCTCCCGCTCGTGCACTTCAGGTATCAAAGTAGATTGCATCCTTCTGGGCTTAGTCGCCAGCAACTCCAGCACACGCCTGCTCACTTTCTTCAATTTTTGTGAGCTTTGGTGAGTGTCAGCAGGCCGACAAATACTTTGGGATACCTTGTATAAATTGGTATGCTCAGATTTTTTATTCGGGCTCATTTCGGCCTCCATTTCCACTATAGGTAGTATTTCACATGCTATATCGTCATTTTGTGCAGAATTTCTGTCAGTGTCGTGTTTTGCATAACAGGTCCTGTCACGGGACCAGAATAATAAAGATGGACAACAAAAGGTAGAGAAAGAGATCTTTGTATTGATGGATTTTTGTAGAGTTTGATACAACAGAGGAGCAATTGAATATGGGCGCACTCCGTTGTACGGAGCTCGAACCTCCCGACCACCCCCGAGCCTCAGTTCGCTTGCATGCAGCGTCTCACTTGCACTCGCACTCGCACTCGCAGAAGAAGATATCGGTGAATGATCCCCAAACGCACCACCCGTCGTGCTTTTATCCTTCTTTTCCTCGAAAAGCCTGCACGATTTTCGCACCAAGTATACCTGCAAGAATACTATAAGAACGTGATCGCTAAGCGATCCGTAAAGGTTGGATTTCTATCATGACACTTTGCACAAATCCTGTTTCACACATTGATTTCTGCATCGCCTACAAAATAGCCAAAAGAACATACTTGTGAAACCAATTCAACATGATAATCAAAGTAAAAAAACATAATTATATACCTTCATAATCTCAATTGCCATACTCTACCATGAAGAAACAATCCACTTCTTGCTTGATAGCAAAGATTAACGAGTTTAATGGCATCGAGAAAACTGGCGAAGATCTCAAAGCATAGATTGAAGAGTTAGAAGATTATTTTGCATTGAAAAAGTTCTCTGAAGAAGCAAAAGCAAAGGTTGCAGTTATTCATCTTCGACAAACCGCAAAGCTTTGGTGGAAAGCATACCTTAAACAACGAACAAAGGTTACTCCAATCACTTGGGAGGAGTTTAAAACGCAAGCGTATAAAAGTTACTGTTCTCCACACTATGAAATGGATAAAAAGATGGAGTTTTACAAGTTTCAATAGCAACCTGAGGACGAGCCAAGTCTTACTGTTCATGAGTATAAGGAGAAGTTCATGCGACTTCACAAGTATGCACCTGAAGTAGAAGGAGAGGCATTGACAAAAAAATTTATCGAAGGACTGCGTAAAGATCTGTATTATCAAGTAAAGGGTGTAGGGGCTACCGATTTCCTGGCTGCTATTGCGAAGGCCAAAAATTATGAGAAGAAGGTGAAGTATGAGAGCCGCAACTCTACTCCAAGCAGAATTATATCTAGCGGGCATAGAACGCAGAATAGGCCTTTCCAGACAAACACTGAATTTCCTCGAAGGAATTTTTCAAATAATCAGAGAAGACCACCTAATAATTTTTCAAATCAGAATCAGAATTTCAATCAAAATCAGAATGCTGTAAACAACCGCAATCAAAATCTGGGTCAGAATGATGCAAATCAGAATCAAAGAAGACGACAACTGCTGCGGTGGCAACATGATCCTGCTTTTCTAGAACGAGCAAGGAAATTTGGGTTATGTTTCCGTTGTGGTGAGCAAGGTCACAAGACGTTCGAATGCCCAAATAAGGAGATCGATCAGGCGGTTCTTGCACGAATGGAAGCCAATATGAATGCGATGGACACCACGATTGAGGAAGCGAGCGAGGAAGGTAAGTGATCTGAAATTCCTATGAAATGTATGACAACGTCTGTTCATCATTTAAGGGCATCCGTTATAAGAATTCGGGGTAAGATAGGAACTGAAATTGTGAATTTTCTCATTGATTCGGATAGTATACATTGTTTTATGTCTAACAAGCTTGCGCAGACTTTGAAATTGAATTCTGATTCCCACATTAGGCGACCTGTAGAATTGGCCAATGGGAAGAAACATTATACACAGGGTCATATTCAAAATTTACCTTTTTTGTTGAACAAAGAGAAACATTCGGGAGAATTTTATGTTATTGGCATGGGTGAACGGGATGTAATTCTGGGAATGGATTGGTTGGCTGCGAATCATGCTTTGATTGATTGTGAGAGGGGTGAATTGGTTTTTAAAAACAGAGATGGTCATGCGATTAAAGCTGAGGAGAGAAATACTAAATCACTTTTGATTTCTGCCATGAAACTTTTGAGGGGGGTGAGACAAGGGTGTGAGACATTTCTTGTGTTTTCTAACGAGATTAAAGAAGAATCTGGGAATAAACAGGAAGGAACAAATCCAGAATTTGTAGAGGATCTCTTACATGAATTTAAGAATGTGTTCCCAAACGATCTTCCTGGTATGCCTCCGCCTAGAGCGGTAGACCATGCCATAGATCTATATCCAGGAGCCACACCTTATTTAAGGGCTCCATACAGGTTCAATATTGATGAGCTTAAAGAGCTCAAGATACAACTTGATGATCTTTTGAAAAAGGGTTTTATTAAACCTAGTGTATCTCCTTGGGGTAGTCCTGTGTTATTCCAAAAGAAAAAGGATGGTACATATAGGTTATGCATTGACTATAGGGGATTAAACAAACAGACCATCAAGAACAAATATCCTCTTACTCACATAGATGAATTGCTTAGCCATTTGAGTGATGCCACAATATTTTCAAAGGTCGAACTACGTTCTGGCTACCATCGAATTTGCATCAAGGCTGAGGACATTCCAAAGACTGCTTTTCGTACACGTTATGGGCAATATGAATTTACAGTTCTTGCTTTTGGTTTGACTAATGCACCAGCAACTTTCATGTGCTTAATGAATAATATTTTTCACCCGTATCTTGATGAATTCATTCTGGTATTCTTGGATGATATTTTTGTGTATTCTAAGAATGAAGAAGATCATGCATTGCATTGAAAGAAAACATTTGAGGTTTTGCGTGAACATAAATTGTATGCCAAAGCAAGTAAGTGTTCTTTTGCAAAGGATCAGATTGTGTATTTGGGAAGAGTGATTTCTAAAGAGGGGATTCACATTGATCTTGACAAAGTTAAGACTATTGTGGAGTGGCCAACACCTAAGTCATTAAAGGATGTGAGAAGCTTGATGGGTCTAACACAATATGAAAGAGCACACATTAAAGATTTCTCTAAGATAGCTAGTCCTTTGACCGAATTGACCAAGAAAGATAAGGGTTTTGTGTGGACTTCTACCTGTGAGACTGCTTTTGAGACCTTGAAGGCTAAAATAGCGAAAAATTGTGTTTTAAAAGTTCCTGAGATGGGCAAACCATTTGTTGTGTCATGTGACACTAGTGGTGAACAATTAGGTTGTGTTTTGACACAAGAAGGAAGAGTGGTTGCATATGAGTCTAGGAAATTAAGACGACATGAATTGAACTATGCAACACGTGATCTAGAATTGCTTGCTGTTGTTCATGCATTGAAACATTGGCGTCATCTTTTGCTTGGTGTCAAATTTGAATTGCGTACTGATCATCAAAGTTTGAAGTATATTTTCACTCAGCCATTGTTAAACAACAGACAAAGGAGATGGATTGAATTTCTGGTTGAGTATGATTTTGATTTGAAGTATTTGTGTGGAAAAGAAAATAAAGTTGCAGATGCATTGAGTCGTAGGCCCATGTGTAATTTGTTGACTGTTGTGTGGTCTAGTTTGATTGATGAGATACATGCTGAAGTTGAAAATGATTCCTTTTATATGTCTATTTTGAAATTCTTGCGTGAGAATATTGTTGAGATGTATGAAAAAAGATATCACTTGTATAAGGGAAATCTGTATTATTTTGACCGCTTGTGTATTCCTGCAAATTCTTCTTTTAAGAGTCAAATTCTGCATGAGTGTCATAATTCACCTTTTTCTGGTCATCCTGGATTGAATAAGACATATGAAAAGATTAAAAGTTCATTCTTTTGGCCGCGTATGAAATTGGATGTTAAGAATTACGTGCGTGAATGCTTTCAGTGTCAACAAGTTAAAATTGAACATAAGAGGATGCTTGGTGACCTTCAACCCTTAGACATTCCTTTAGAGAAGTGGGAGTCTATATCCATGGACTTTATCATTAGACTTCCTACTACTCGTGGAGGGTATGACTCGATCTTTGTGGTGGTAGATAGACTCACAAAACAAGCTCACTTCTTTCCTGTAAAAATAACTGATACTGCTTTGACCATTGCACGCTTGTTTGTGAAAGAGATATTTCGTTTGCATGGCATGCCCAAGAGTATAGTGTATGACAGAGATTCTAAGTTCACTTCTCATTTCTGGAGAGCGAATTTTGACTCTATAGGTACCCAGTTACGCATGTCTACTGCTTTTCATCCTCAAACAGATGGGGAAACGGAGAGAGTGAATCGTATTTTAGAAGATATGTTACGAATGTATGTCAATAAAAACCAATCTAATTGGAATGAATATCTGCCTTTGGTTGAATTTGCATATAACAATTCATATCATTCATCTATTAGGATGACTCCGTTTGAGGTAATGTATGGCTATAACTGTCCCACACCTATTCATTTTCTTAACTTGAGGAATAAGGTAGAACTGTCACGTGAGATGCTTGAGAAAATGGATAGCGAGTTGACCAAAATCAGGGGGAATATTGGAGAAGCTCAAAAAGAGACATAAATTGTATTATGACAAGAAACATTGGGCTGTGGAGTATGAAACTGGTGATATGGTTTTCTTAAAGGTTATTCCCGAGAAGTCTCATTTGATTCTTGGAAAGGATAGAAGATTGTCTTCACGATTTGCCAGGCCATTTAAAATTTTGAAGTGCATTGGTTCATTAGCTTACAAATTGGAATTGCCTTCTCATGTTAAAGTGCATCTTGTATTCCATGTGAGTTATTGAAAAAGTATGTTCCTAATGTGCATCATGTTTTACAAGATAACTCTAAGTTGAAAGATGACGGAACATTGACTGTAGAACCAGACTTAGTGCTAGATAGGCGTGTTAAACATCTGAGAAATAGAGACATTGTGGAAGTTTTGGTTAAGTGGCAGAACTATCCAGTAGAGGATGCATCATGGGTTGATCTTAGTGTTTTGCAAAGAGAATTTCCCTCCTTCCAACTCTGAGAACAGAGTTAATTTTGATAAGGGGAGAATGTAATAGGACTAATCTTTTAAGTTCTTAAAGTCGAAAGGAATATAGTAGGGCATATCTTTCGTTTAGCACGATTTGAAAGATTGTTGAATAGTCTATTAAATAGAGCTTATATGAATGAGTTTGAGATATTAAGAGAGAATATATATATATTTTTTAACTAATACACTAAAGACGTATTTGATAAAAATTAATGAATAACAGATAGTCTGTCTATGGACATTAAAATTGAGATTTTTGTTAATATCAATGTTTTATAATTATGTGTTTTAGCTTAAAATGCATGGGTAGGCTTAAAATAAGTTGAAAAAGTAGTGGAGACCCAAAAATAGAGGTTTTAAGAGTCGCGACCTAAAAGTTGCGTTTTCAGCCAAAGAAAGACGTTTTTCGAAATTCTGTCTACGTAGCCTTGTAGACCAAACCTATTCCCGTCGTTTTGAGTACCTAGATTGCTCTGTTCTGAGTTCGTTTGTAAAAGTTATGATGAAAACAAACAGAAGGCAGCAGCAGTGTAGTATACACAGGGACAAACAGACATACAACATCATACAGTTCTCCCTGCTATCAACCAAGAAGTGGATTGTTTCTTCATGGTAGAGTATGGCAATTGAGATTACGAAGGTATATAATTATGTTTTTTTACTTTGATTATCATGTTGAATTGGTTGCACGAGTATGTTCTTTTGGCTATTTTGTAGGCGATGCAGAAATCAATGTGTGAAACAGGATCTGTGCAAAGTGTCATGATAGAAATTTAACCTTTACGGATCGCTTAGTGATCACGTTATTATATTATTCTCGCAGGTATACTTGGTGCGAAAATTGTGCAGGCTTTTCGAGGAAAAGAAGGATAAAAGCACGACGGGTGGTGCATTTGGGGATCATTCGCCGATCTCTTCTTCTGCGAGAGCGAGTGCGAGTGCGAGTGAGACGCTGCATGCAAGCGAACTGAAGCTCGGGGGTGGTCAGGAGGTTCGCGCTCCGTACAACGGAGTGCGCCCATATTCAATTGCTCCTCTGTTGTATCAAACTCTACAAAAATCCATCAATACAAAGATCTCTTTCTCTACCTTTTGTTGTCCATCTCTACTATTCTGGTCTTGTGACAGGTCCCTTACAATATTCTATGGTTTGTGCTATATAGCACGTGTTGTTCCTGCTTTGTTTCTCCTCTTTTTGGGCAGTTTTCACATGAGGTGCAGGAAATTGCCATGGCTGACAACAACAGAGATGTATTCAAGATGTTTGCTACTGCTGAGGACAGATTTGATGGGGACAATTATCCTATGTGGGCTTACATGATGCAACATGTCTTTGTGTCAAAAGGGTGTTTGGAACATTGTGTAGGACATTGATGTATGCCCTAGTTCTGAGGATGTAGGCGATGTTGAGAATGTTGCAGGTTTTGGTGGCGGAATTACTGCTGCAAGATCTGTTTTGTCTATGGCTGAGCAAGCTCGTTGGGATGTAAAAGATGCACATGCTCATGCATTGATTGCATTTTTTGTGAATCGCACTATTACTCCTCACATTCATTCAACAAAATCTGCAAAACAGGCTTGGGATATTCTGGCTGGTCTTTATGAAAGTCACAATGAGGCAAAAATTGCATTGTTGTGTAAAGAGCTAGAGTCAAAGATTATGCATGAGGAAGATGACATTGGACACTTTCCTTGGTGGTGTCAAGGATATCAATGAGCAACTTATTTGTGCAGGTGAAGTCATTTCCAACAATTCCCTTGTGCAGACTGTTCTTGATGATTTGCTAGATTCTTACCAGACTTTTGCTAGTACTTGGAGACTCATAACCCAAGGAAATCCAAAAGTTGTCAAGTTTGATGCATTATGCACATTGATGTTGCAAGAGTCACTTTCCAAAAAAAAAAAAGACTAGATAGCGTGCAACTAAATAGGGGTATTGCCTTGTGTCAAACAAGTTACATAGAGACATTGCTATGTAAGATGGACTTGAGGATTGCAACCCTATTGCCACTCCCATGGAAAATGGTTTGAAATTGAGTTTCCATGATGTTGGTGATTCTACTGATGTCATTCTTTACCAAACTACTATTGGATGCCTTATTTATGTATGCAACATGAGGCCGAATATTCAGTTTGCAGTTTCAAAGGTCAGTAGATTTATGCATAGCCCAGGGTCTAAGCATTGACAGGCTGTCAAGAGTATTTTTTGCTACTTGAGTGGTACTTTACATCTTGGATTGCTTTATCCCAAGGGGGGATCATTGCCGCCAGACTTACATGCTTTTTCAGATCCATATTGGGTTGGTTGTTTTGACACGCGAGAGTCCACAAGTGGTTTTTCTTTCATGCTTGGCAGTTCATGTATCTCATGGTTGAGCAAGAAGCAATTTGTTGTGGCCACTTCTAGTTCTGAGGCTGAGTAAAAGGCAGTCTTCATAGCTATGGTTGAGTGTGTATGGCTCAGTCGCCTTATGGATGATTTGGGTGTTGGATAGGACACTGCCAACACTATCTACATTGACAATCAGAGTGCATTGGCAGTTGCAAGGAGCACAATTTTTCATGCTCGCACAAAGCACATTGAGGTGCATTACCACTATGTTAGGGAGAGGCTCTCAAGAGGAGAGATCAACTTGTCTTATGTGCCAACATAGGACAACCTTGCAAATATTTGCAAAAGATATTGTCTCGTGAGACGTTTGAAGATTTTTGCAAAGCTTTGGGCTTACTCCCCTTTGTGGATTGATCATGTCCTCAGGGAATGGCACTTCCCTATACTCTATGCGCTAGGTCTCGTTCACCGCGTCATTCCTAGTGGAGATTTGTTATCATATACATGTGTTAATGATGTGTGTGAACACACTTAGGACCGCCGGGGCATTTTTCCGCTCACTAGGAGTTTTTTTTCCCCATGTGCATTGTATATACGCCTGTCACTCTAGGGCTATCTTATCTTTCCATTGCACACTAAGTAAAAAACTCTTTGTTGTGTGCCTTGAGCTTCCTTCGTCTTCTCCAAGCTGTGCATGTTTTCTTGCAACCCTAATTCCAACACTTAGACCTTTTTGAGCACATTGGATCAGGAACAATTTTAGTAGCCAAAAATTGTTGGATACTTTCTCTTAGGGGGTTCATTGTTTAGTACCCCCCTATATAACGTGCATTCGTGTGGGGTATTAAAAAAATCCTTCTTTTAACAAGTTTTAATGAATAAAATGACCCCTTATTTTAGGATTTTTTCCAAAACTAGATATATAAACCCCTTATTTTAATGTATGTTTGTTAGATTGCTTAAAATTTTGCATTTTAAAACCCATTTTTTAAAACTCATGTTATACATTAACATGATTACATAGTGCACCCCCTGAGGACTTGGTAAGATGAGAAATATTGTTAAACAACTTTAATGGATGGTTGTTTATATTTATAGAAAAGCTATATTCTATTAACAAACATGTTTCATTTAGGTGTGATTGCTTTTCACATTCTATTATGGTCCAAATATGTTAGCACGACTTTCACATGGAAAAATTTAGTTCTTTCCTTGTGAGCTGTGAGCATAACATTAGCCATAAGCATTGGCAAGTATGATAATGGATATGCGGGTTTGAATTTGCTTTTGCTAAATGCATGCACACTAGGTGTTATGGCCCCTAGTGTTTAGCAAAGGATGATTTGGAGTGGCATGCACATTCATGACATTAGCCACTTATAAAGCTTCTTGCACTCTATGTACATTATCTTTATGGGATATTTTTTATCTAGCAATCACCAATATAGATCATGGCTTGGTTTGGGTGTTTGTGGATCTCTTAAGTTAGCCAAGATGGTTACTCATAGCATTGTCGATTCCTCAACAATGTTGTAAGGCATTGTAAACCCTGTTTATCAATCGTTTTGGAAGATTGTCTATAAACGGTAGGGAAACACACCTGAATACTATCATTTATCCAAAGAGGATAGGCAGATTACAAGTGTAATCTTGTGCTAGAGGAAATGGTAAGGGAGTACGTAGCACCGAGCAATCCAATTAGAAAGAAAACATCTCTCTAGTTGGAGTTTGCATACTATAAGGCACTCGTGGGGAGGGGTTCACTACGTATGAATTGTGTATACCGTGTGCATTCAGGGTATCCTTCAATATGTGAAAATGTGAGAAAAGTTGAAATTTAATTACCCCTTCTGCTGCACTCATGTGATAGTCACATAGTTATTAAATGACCCCCCTGAGATAAGGCAAAGCATGTTTGTGGCTAAGTTTAGTCTCTTCATGTTTAAATCAGGTTCTTAACCTTGAACACTAGTTATGGTGGGGTTGTTTACTGATGAAAATTTATTAAGGACTTATACTTTGCTGATGAGTTATGTCAGGAAGTTGCTTCATGGACAATGAAAGAAGTACTCTTTGGGGTGTATCTTTGTTGTGATAACTTGTTCAATATATTCAAGTGAGTATAAATGGAGTCTACATGCTATGTTGGATATGGGTTGGATTCACAAGATGGTTGCGAAGGGACAACAATGTGGAAAATAAAGATTCTCTTCTTGATTTCATTGAGCCTCCTATTGTACCGTGATTTGGTCAAAAGGACAACTAGGTCCATGAAGGATGCCACTACCAAAAACATTAGTGTTCTTGAAAATGCTATCACCACTTTTTTTTTTGAGGACTAAAACACTTCTCCAAGGGGGAGTAATGTAAGGCCAAGGGCAACCCACGGGGGTCACAAACTCAGTCCAAGGGCCGACTGCTAGGTGTGGAAGGGGATTCTATAGAAGATGGCCAAGGACCTATATAATGGGTGGTAGAGTGAAGAATCTCTCTATGGAGTTCCATGGGTTCTCTCTGATGGCTCCTCAAATGGAGCTAAAGATAGGGCAATCCAAATTTGGAAGGTTTCGGAGATCCTTGATGCACAAGGCGGGTGGAGCCAGGTGGTTAGAGCTAGTGTGAGTGGATAGATGTGGAGTACTCAAGTTGTGGAGCATCCTTGTATTTCCAGATCATTAATCAAAGCTTGGACGGGCAAGTTCTAGCTAGTTGAATATTTATCAAGGGCCAGTTATGTGGTAGATTGAGTGCATCAATAGACATGTCATCTAGTGTTTTTTGTCTCACTAGGGTTTGAGAAGGTAGTGGGTATCATGTGAATTTAGCAACCGTGTGGTGTTTAGCTTATGGTGAGTGTGTTGGTGCATTGGTGTGTGTGTCCAAACGGTGGTATTGTGCCAGTGTGAGTGTGATCTTTTGAAGGTATTTTTCGAGAGGATAGGGTTGCTATGAGTGCCCTCAGCTAAAGAGAGTCCTTGTGTTGTGTGATGGGTGTGTTCCTCCATTTCTCCTCTCCATCTTCAGGTGCCCCTAATGAGGAGGGTGTTGATTTCTCCTGTTTGAAGTTAAAGTGGCAATTTTTGTGATGCCAAAGGTGTCAGCTTTGAAGAGAATGTATCTTTTTTATTTTCATTAGGGTTGAAGGTGCAAAAACCTGGCTCCAAAATTATGGTTTGTTTCTGCTGGAGAGCAGTTTATTAAGGGAGGAAGGTGCGGTGCAGGTTTTCTCCCTCTTGGTTGTGGTAAACCGAGGAGATGGTATGGTGGTCTATGCAAAGAAGAATAGAAAGATTGTGAAGCCTTGAAAGCGGCCTTTTGGAGGAAATTTGTGACGGATGTGCAATTGGATGATGTAAAGCGAAAGATGGATAGGTTAAAGCAAAGCTTGGAAGGAGATTTTCAAGCATTCAAATGGAAATTTGAAGCCTTTTGGGATGGCTCGTCCAGGTAACTACTACTAAGAATGTTGTTTTTCTTAAATTGAGCAAATTTATGGATTGCATGCATGAGGAGGTGAGGGAAAAAGTGGAGATAGATAGCCCAATGTCCTATGAAGAAGAAGTGGCTCTAACAAGACAATGCACAAAGAAGATTTTTTGAAGACACATCAAGCTAGGTGGGTTTTGTCGAGCTAGGTGATGCCGAAGCAAGTTGATGTGATGGAAGTCAAGCTAAAGTTGGTGCAAAGGGCTGTGTTGATGCAAGAGGAACCAAGGATTTGTGGCTATAGGGAGATAGAGCATTTTCTATGCCAAAGATGCCAGTTAGAGAGGCTCCAGCTGTGGAGGAAATGTCAGTGACAGGTGCAAGCACAAAATGGAGCCCAACGGCCTCTATGCCAGGCCCGTTCATGTAGGACTCGTCATGGGAAGTGAACATGGGGCACCGTCGAGCTTCGAGCGGCTAGGACACAGACATCACGGATTCAAATGACAACACAGCGCACTGCACACACACACACACACACACACACACACACACACACACACACACACACACACACACACACACACACACACACACAGAGAGAGAGAGAGAGAGAGAGAGAGAGAGAGAGAGAGAGAGAGAGAGAGAGAGAGAGAGAGAGAGAGAGAGAGAGAGAGAGAGAGAGAGAGAGAGAGAGAGAGAGAGAGAGAGTTCTATTATCGTCCTCGGAGGTCAAATATGACCTATGGGACCAAATGAACATGTCATGTGGTGTGAGTGGAGGTCATAAGTGACTCTCGATGCTCAAAAATGGTTGAAATGAGCATCGCAATAGAGAGTCCACATCGTGGTTGGGAGAGGAAGGTATGTAGGGAGAGCTCATGGATGAATATATGGGGAAAAGAGGACCTAATGTATGTATGGTATGTAGGGAGAGCTCATGGCTGAATATATGGGGAAAAGAGGACCTAATGTGGTCTAAAGCTGAGCATTCAAGTAGTGTGTGGTACTCACTCTCTCGCACTTGACGAGGGCATAAGGTGCAAAGTCGATGACACTCCTCGCCAATGCCCCAACGTCCTATCTCGTAGCATAGAGGATGGGAGCTAAGACGAATGGAGGCAATGGTGCGGATCGCAGTCAACGGGATGGGCTCAAGGATGTAGGGATGGGTTCGGTTACCTCCTTTGGAGAAGAAGAGAGATTTGTAGTTTTGGGCAACGTGTGTGGTGTAATGGATGAAGCGAGAACCTCCGGATTTCTCCCAAGCCATGATACATTGGCGTTGTAAGAAGGCCTCATTAACTTGGGAGTCGATCGACGCATCCTTGACCAAGTGACATGCATCCCATCTTCCAAACCATTTCTTGATGTCAAGCATCCACCCCGAACTTAGTATTTTGCTCTTGCATGTCTTTTGAACCTTTTGACTTGCTTCATATGCAATTTTAGGAAGTCGATGCAAAGGGCTACGTTGTGTCTTACGCATGTACTCCACAACCCTCTGCATACCCAAGACCTAAATGGGAAGTGATCGGGACTCAAGAAGTAAGAGCATGTAGGGTGTTTGTGTCTTGACTTGGAGAAAGTTGGAGAGAAAACGCTTTTGGACATTCTCAAACTCTTTTCAAGTAGACTTCCCGATGCTTCCACCCCACAACTCCACTCCATAAAGAAGCACCGGTGTCACCAATGTGTCAAAGAGGTACTTTTTGAGAGCCCAACACTTGATCTCTCTAGCATTGCACATGCTCTCAAATGCATAATAATCCCTCTTTCTGGCTTCCAAGCGACGCATTGCACAATCCTTCCATTTATGATTGGATGGAATCTCAAGGCCAAGGTACTTGAAGTGATCTACCACTTCAAGTTGCTCATTGTTGTATACAATGCATGGATTTTCGTCATTGAGGGTCTTTACAAGCATAACCTTGGTTTTGGATCCATTCACGATCAGTCTGCTATGTAGGCAAAAGCATTCCAAGACACTCATAAGCTTTTGTGCATCTTCTAAGGTATGTGACAAGAGCACTACATCATCAACATAAAGCAAAAGCATGATCACCGCATTTCCGATCTTAACCTCTTCTATGCCTTCTTGCTGTATAAAATCAAGAACCATGCATTCCAATTCATCAATGAGTAGCCCAAAGAGGGTTGGGGAAAGTGGGTATCCTTGTTTGACACCAATGGTACTTGCAAAAAATTCTGATATTCCATCCCCCATACGTAATCGACATATCACTTTTTGGTAGATGCGAAAGACTGCATGCATAAATTCTCTCGGCACTTGAAGGCTTTGCATACGTCTCCAAAGATTTCCTCGCGGTACCATGTCAAAAGCTTTCTTGAAATGGACAAAGAAACAATACAATTTTTTTCCTTTCAATCGAGACGCTTCCATAAGAACTCGAAGAGTGACAAGGTGATCAATAGTGCTATGATGCTTTCGAAAACCTGCTTGACCAAGCGCACGTTTGCCATTATTTTGTATAGGTTCAACCTTTAGCATAGTCAAGTAGGTTGCATGAATCACGAGAATTTGTATGATCCATTCATTCCCATTGCAACGCAAAGGTACACATAATTGTTAGTACTAAGTTGCAATTTCAACGTATAATTCGTAGAATTTTAGGTCCTCTTAGGTTGGCAGAGATAAACGCATCAGTAAATCCGTTTATTTTGCCTCTCATTAGGTACGACCTTAGTTTGGATGTCTATATTTTTGTTTTGTTTTAAGAATTAGGTCATGCATAGACCATGTATAATGGCCCAAGAATAGAGGTTTTCCCCTTTAATTTCACTCCACACATTAGAATAAACATTGCAATTAGTAGAAAAATCCATTTTCAACAACGTATGGTGTTCATGTTCGGTGCCCAAAGAGTAGGAGAAATTCTCGCATCACCAAACCCTGTCATCTTGCCTCCTATTGATTATCATAGGTCATTTGATGTGAATATTTTTATTTTTTTTGTAGTATAGATTGAAATTTAGAAAACATTATTGTGTAAATTTTTTAAGAAAGAAAAACAAAAACGTGTTGTCACTTTGAAACACATTCAATGGAGGCCCAACGCCAAATGTCCGGATATCCTCTTTTCTTTGGAGAGCCTGGAAAGGATGTAGAATTATTTTTAGCAAATTTCAAGATGTCTTGTCGTATCAAGAGGATAGTAACTGATCAAGAACGTGTAGAGATGTTTGAGGTGGTCCTTAGGAAAGATGCTAGCACTTGGTTTGAATCTTTGCCTGAGGAAGTTAAAGGGAATTACACGGAAGTTGTGAATCATTTCAAGAGATACTTCTTTGATCCCCAAAACACTCAAAAGCTATGGAAAGACATTGTTTCTCATAAGCAAAAAGACTTAGATGACCACTACTTGTACAAGCAAGAGTTTCTACGTCTTTGGGCTGTATGGGTGAGAAATGTTGCTAACCCTGGTGATGGTGCAGAGTTCCTAAAGAAGGAGAGGTTCATAGCCGGACTCTTTCCTGACCTTAAGATAAAAGTTGAGGCCGGTGTACCTGCTACCTTTGAAGCAGCTGAAACTAGGGTTGCTGAGAAATATAGGAAGCTCAAGTGCTTAAGGGGGGAGGTTCCAATAGAAGGTCTTAGACCCAAAGGTAAGTCACAAGCATCAACATCTTGGGAGCTTCCTGAGGTAACGACGGAAGTGATTGAGAAGTTAAATGAATCTTTAAGCAGCTTGTCAATTCACCTTGCACAAGCTGTAGGTCCAAAGGGACAAGCAAAGAAGTCTGAAGAGCGAGATTCACGACCTAGGAGAGTCTTGCAATGTTGGAATTGTGGTGAGTCTGGACATGGGATGTATAATTGTCCTTGGCCCCGTGGGGAGCTAGGGAGACCTAACATGGATTACCCAGTGATGAATGCAGGAGAAGGAACTAGTCAGCAACCATGGCTTCTACAGCGGCCAAATAGAGCAAGACCACCTCCACAAGGGGTAGAAGGAGTTCCACCTATGCCAGACCCAAATGTGCATGTGGTAGAGGTGACAAATTCAAGAGGGGTTGACATGGAAGCAAATGGCATTAAGCTTGGCCGAGGAAAAGGTAAGGAGAAAGAAGGGGTTACATCACAAAGTGACCATGGACGAGAAAAGAAGGCAAAGGAGACCAAGGAAGCTAAGAGGACTCGACAACGTATCAACCTCCAAGACTTCCCTCTTGGACATGGTATGGCTCCATACAACCTATTGGAAGACATGAGAGGTAAGGGTCGTAATATCTCATGGCCTCAGTTTCTTGCATTATTCCCACAAGTTAGGAGGGATTTAACAAAGGCAGTTAGCACTAGGAGAAAGGTAAAAGAGAGTGTGCCTATTGTAAAAATTGCACATGCTGAAATAAATGAGGATATTACACCTGTGCTAGATTATTACATCAAAGGAAGATTGGTTAGGAAAGGTTTAGTGGATGGGGGTGCACAAATTTGCATCATGACAGAGGGACTCATGCAAAAACTAGGCATGCACATCCATGAGACACCTGAAATTTATGTCAAGATGGAAAACAATAGCAAAGCTAGGTGTGTAGGCATTTGTAAAAATGTCTTTGTGGAGGCCTTGGGCATTAAGAAGGCAGTGGATTTCTATGTCATTTCTACCAAAGGAAATGGTTACCCATTTATCCTAGGGAGACCATGGCTAATGAAAATGCGAGCTTTACAGGATTGGGAGAGTGGAAAGCTAATTTGCAGAAATGACAATCATAAGAAGGTTGTCTTTAACATGAAGGAGCAACGCCAAGAGGATCTCCATGAAGAATCATCTCAAAGTGAGATGGAGGAAGGCTGGACCGATAGCACTTCAGAAGGAGAAAGTAGCGGCAGCATTACTGAAGAGGAGTCTTCCATCGAAGTCATGGGGGTAAGGTTTAAGCCAAACAACCAAGAGACCTCTTGCCCAGGTTTTGAAGAGGTAGGTTCCCAAGAGAACCAAAATGTGCAAGATGAAGGAATGTTAGAAGGTATGTTGGCTACAACACTTACAAAGGACGAAAGAGAGGAGTTCAAATGTGTGCTAAGGAAATTTCCTAGACTTTTTGCTAAAGACTACACCGATGTGCGTGGAGTAGATGCTGTTCAACACAAAATTGAGTTGAAGCCAGAGGCCACACCTAAGGCTCAGAAGCTACGAAGGCTAGGAGTCATCAAGGAGGAGGCTCTACTAAAGGAGTAAGAAAGCTTCTAGCAGCAGGTTTCATTTATCAAGTGGAGAATTCAGAGTGGGTCTCTCCCGTTGTTGTCACTCCTAAGAAAAACGGCAAGTGGAGGGTGTGTGTGGATTACCGTCCACTCAATGAGGCAACAAAAAGAGATCACTTTCCCCTCCCATTTCAGGATGAGATACTAAATGAGGTAGCTGGTCATGAGAAGTACACTGTGTGTGATGGCTACTCGGGTTACTTTCAAATAGGTATCGCATTGGAAGATCAGTTGAAAACAACCTTCATCACTCCTTGGGGTTGTTATGCTTTTAGAGTCATGCCATTTGGACTGACAAATGCTCCTGCAACTTTCCAACGCTTCATGAACATGGTGTTTCTAGCATTCTTTGGAAAGTTCATTAGGGTTTTTATTGATGATTTTTGCATTTATAGCTCAAAATCATTGCATCTACAAAGGGTAGAAGAAGGTTGAAAGAAGCTCTACGACATGGGAGGTCAACTCAAACCCGAAAAGTGTCACATAGGTGAGGATGAAGTGATCTTGCTTGGTCACAAGGTTTCCTATAAAGGCATTGAGGTGGATCCTTCAAAGGCAAAGGCTCTTATTGAGCTCCCATCACCCAAGAATCTCAAAGAGGTAATCTCATTCATTCAAAAGGTGAAGTATATGTCACACTTTATTCACTTAGCTTCGGAGCTGCTTCATCGTTTGCAAAAGTTGACACAACAAGTATAATTTGCATGGTCTGATGAGCTTGAAGAGTACTTTTGTAACATTAAAGTCATTTTGTCAGAGCTACCAACACTCATGCCTCCTTGTTGGGAGTACACATTCTTTGTTAGCTCTAGTGTTAGGAAAGAAACAATTGGTGCGGTTTTGCTACAACAAGATCCCCACAATACCAGAATGCGGCCCATCTACTTTGCTAGTAGGGTCATGAATGCTTTAGAGAGAGGCTACACAGAGGCAGAACTCATGATGCTTTCTCTCATGTTTGCGGTGAGAAAGTTTAGATCCTACCTGGTACCAAAACCTTTTGTAATTCTCACTGTAGAAAATTTGTTCCCTTGGGTGTCATCTCAAATGAATCTTAGTACTAGGATCTCAAAGTGGATTATGGAGTTGCAAGAGTTTCAATACTCTTTCAAAGTAGAAGATAGTGTGCGTGCACAATTGGCAGGGATCCTTAATTATAGGGTACATGAGAAGGAGATTAAGGTGCCTGAAGTAAAGACCCTACCATTGCCACAACCTAAAAGTATTCCTAATGCTTTTACCTTGTTCTTTGATGGAGCTTTTTGACGAGCCATAGGAAAAGCAGGGGGAGGGCTAGTGTTGCTCAACCCAAGTGGGGAGGTGGTCATGAAAGAGAAGGTCAATCTACCCAGCAGGTTCAACTAGCAACAATGAAGCAGAATATGACACACTACTTCATGGTTTATTGATATGCATTGGCCAAGGTATACAACATCTCATGGTAAAAGGGGATGCACTTCTCATCGTGAAGCAAATTTTAGGCATTTGGGCATGCAAGAATGAAATCTTAAGGACAAAAGTTCATGCCATTCGTAGGATGTTTAATCAGTTTGAAGAAGTGCAACTATATCATATTCCTAGGAAACAAAATGAAGATGCCGATTTACTTGCACAACAAGCAGTTACATGTGTTGAGAAAGAAGTGCACGTCATCATGGTGGCAGCAGCTGTCAAGCAACCGAGATACCAGGGATTGGAGTCA
The DNA here is from genome assembly GCF_014529385.1 of Adiantum capillus-veneris. NCBI lineage: Eukaryota > Viridiplantae > Streptophyta > Polypodiopsida > Polypodiales > Pteridaceae > Adiantum > Adiantum capillus-veneris. The sequence continues at coordinate 135,739,790 of NC_140943.1, read as the reverse complement.
TTGACTCCCATTATTAGCTACATTTTGGAGGGTGAGTTTCCACAAGACTTCACGAAGGCTCAGAAGAGGAGACTCATGAAGAAGGCAAGCACGTATGTCTTCCTAGAAGGATCCCTCTACCAAAGAGGGAAGGATCAAGTGTGCAGAAGAGTACCAACTATTGAGAAAATCCCAGCCATTCTAAAAGGTTTGCATGAGGAAGTGTGTGGTGGTCATTTTGCACAGGAACTCACTGCAAAAAAGATTTTGCTTGCCAGATATGTTTGGCCAAGCTTGCACATTGATGTTCAACATTGGTGTAAAAGCTGTCACAATTGTCAGATTAATGGAAACAAGCATCTGTTACATGGTCCATGTGAGTTAGTCCTTGCAAATGGTCCATTTGAAAAATGGGGCATTGATGCTATGGGTCCATTGCCTAGGACTAAAAATGGGAAATCGTATATCTTGGTGGCCATAGACTACATGAAGAGATGGGTAGAAGCACAAAGTGTGGCAAAGGTAAATGAGAGGACAGTGAGCAAATTTGTTTACACTCACATTTATTGTAGATTTGACACACCTTTGGATATTGTTTCTGATAATGGTCCAGGGTTTAGAAAGGGCTTGCTTATAGAAGTCTGTGAAGAACTTCACATTCTACATCGTCATAGTACACCCTACTATCCCCAATCCAATGGTCTGGTAGAAAAAGCTAATGGTGTCATTGCAGGCATCATTAGAAAGATGGTGAAAAACAAGACAAAGTTGTGGGATGACTTCTTGGATGGTGCCTTGTGGGCGTATCGAACCACATATAGGGAAGCCACGGAGTTCACACCATTTCACTTGGTCTATGGTCAAGAGGCTTTACAACCAATTGAGCTCAACATTCCAACAATGCGACTTCATGGCAAAGCAGCACAAGATGATCAAGAAGCATGGATGGATTGACTTCTTACCTTAGCTGAGCTTGAGTGGAAAAGAGAAGCAGCATACGAGTGCTACAAGAGGAAAGCTACACAGGCGAAGGAGAAGCTTGACAAGAAACTAAAGGACAAAGGCATCAATGAAGGAGATCTTGTGCTAAGGTATGACAATCGACTCGATAATCATTTTGATTTCAAATTTGAAACTAGATGGCAGGGGACATACATAGTTAAGAAGGCTTTCAATTCAAGTTACTATCAACTTATGGACTTGAATGGGAAAGAGCACTCTAGGAAGGTAAACGGTTATCGCTTGAAGCCTTATTTGAGTCGACTTCTACCAAAGGATCTACCAAAGATCTGTCAAAGGGCAGCTATCTCATGTAAGTACTATTCCATAAAGCATGAGTGTGACTCAAGCCAAAATACCGAGGGGCCAAACAATGAAGATCTCGTCAAGGACTCTGAAGTACTCTCTTTGGAAAAGATGTTTTGTGATGGTACATGAATATACCATCATCCTGGGGGAGGGCTAATGATAGCCTTTTTTTGGCTCTCTGTAATTGCCATAGTGAGTTAACCCACCCTACCAAAATCATCCAAACACTGTGGCTATCCCTACCATTTCACTGTATATAGGTGTGTGTGAGTTAGGGGACTTTTCCCATATCTTCTTAAAAACCCTTAATTAGCTAGTCACTGAGCTAGTTGAGCCAAAAAAATATAAAAAATATAAGTATAATATGGCACATTTGTGTGTAAATATTTCATTGTATATAGGGCCTAAATAAAAGGATTTTTCATAATTATTTTGGTATTTATTTAAATATTTCTACCTATGGTGTGTTATTTATGCTATGTACATTGACTCACCATTACCATATTTTTTCTTACCATTTTGCATACTCTTTATTCCATATAAAAATAATTTCATGCAAGATTCTCTTATTTTTGGTGTAACTCCATCCCAACAAAAAAAAAAAAAACTAGTTTTATTTATGTGTATATTTTTTCACTATTGTGATTTTTCCTTCCTACATTTATTCTCTTTTACTCTCATAAATTAGAACACCAAAAATAATCATCTTTTTATGGTAGACTTATAATGAGAGATATTTATTTTGACCCCTTTATATTTTTTCCACCTATATTATTTATATTTGACATGTACATATTTTTTTAGACCCCTCAATATTTGATTTTCTTAGTTGTACTATTCACTTATATCATGATCTCAACAATATCTTCAATTATAGACCTACCAAATAAGGTCAAGGGTATGTGGCATGCATGCATGCACCATGGAGAGCTCACTCTTGGAGGTATTCAAAAGAATCATCCAAAGAAGGACCTCACAAGGACCTTGTGAAGTGGAAAAAACAGTCGGTTTTGCTAAATTTTTAAAGATCACATGCTCCCCGAATTTGAAAAGATGATACAAACAAAAGTTGTAGCTCGTAAGCTGAACTTTCACCTAAAATTTTTTCATATTTTTTTGAGCTACGAGCTGTGAGTTATGATTTTATTGGTGGACCCCGGTTTGCCCATGCTATGCAGCCACACTCCCTCTTCCACTTTATCATTTTCCTCTTTCACACACACTCCTCCCTCTCCTTCCCACTCCCAAACCTGCAACTCCCATGTCCTAATTCACCCTCTTGACCATTGCCACATCTCTCACATCTCCATAGCCTTCATCCTCCATTTCTACACCCTATGTGTCCCCCTTTCTCTCTACATATATGTCCATATTACCATACTCTCTTCAGCTTTGTAAAGAACTTCAAAAAATCAGCAAAAATCCAAGGATAACCTCTGCAAATGAAGGCTTTTATCATGAATTTTCCAAGGTTTGAAGATAACATTGCTTCATCGACACGCGCTACTTCGCCATGCTGATTGCTTCTTCTTCCGGTGCTGTAAAGAGGTGAATGTCAACTTCTCCAAAGCTTCAACCTCTCTTTACAAGCTCATCCCTTCTCTAACTTTTCTCATCATATATCTCACCATTTGGTGAATGATTTTGTAAATATTTTTTAGTGATAATTACTAACTACTAACCACTAACCTTATTGTAAAATGCACCCTCTACTAGAGTAGGCACTCCCCAATTATTCACTCAATCCTCTCTCCTTTCATCCTCAATAATTCTCTTCCCTTGAGCCCACATCCATGTGACTCAAAGGACAAGAGAGACCCACCCTCATTAAAAAAAATAAAAATATGCATAATCTTTTATTCCTTCAAATAAACTTGATTAGGCCTAATCCTAATCGGGGCTTCTAAAACCTATAAATAGAGCCCTTCTCTCCCTTGTAAATCATCACATGATCACACTACACCACACCATTCTCAACACATAACACACCACTCTTCAAGCCTAGTTGTGTAGAGTGTGTGCATCGTGAGTGCTCTATTCCATCATTACACATAGGTGCATGGAGAAGCTTGAAGTTAGTTATGCCATCTAGAGGAGTGGAGTGTATGCCATACTCTTCACCACACTTATATCCTACTCTTGTGCATAAATAAGATTTATAGTTTTGGGTGCAATTGTATGCTGCAACTACGACTCTTCTCTCCAAATTGACTTGATAAGTTGGCTCATCAGGTGGTTGAAGGTATATTGTCCTTGAAGTTTGTTGTGCCATTTCATGCTTGGTGGTTTGAGGGCTTGTTGAATTGTTTTCCTAAAAGGTCAATTGTAAGAGGGTGCTCGGTAAGAGGGATCCCGTGACCCTAAGACAATTTGTGTATTGGCAACAAGGTCAAGTTTTGTGTTGTCTCTCTATTTCTCATCAAGCTTTGTGTGCATCTAGTCTTTAAGGCTAAGACTGAGTTGCTCAAGTTGATTTGTGCTCTTTACCTCTCTCTGGCGTGGTGAATGTTTGTGTCTGGTGTGTGTGGCTATCTTGCATTCCCCTCTCTTTGTGCGTTTGAGTACAAGGAGATATCACGTGCATCCTAGTTCGCATCTACAACTAGGTGGTGCCCCTTTTCTTGTTTGGTTTCTGGCTGTGGGTTGTTGTTATCTCTGATTGTGCTTGCCCCAGCCCCAATTGAGCAGCACGGGAGCCTCGAAGGATGGTTAGAGGCCGCTCTTCTTGTTGCCCGCCCCGGACCGCCTCACTGGCTAGCCGTGACTCGCAGGCTGGTTATCTGTACCTCGATGGGTAGAATGGCCACTTTTCCATATACTAGATGGAAAGGGGTGAAACCTAGTGATGTTAGGAATGTCGTGCGATAGGCCAAAATAGTAGCCATGAGATGCTTATCCCAATCACTTGTGTGGTTATTCACCTGCTTTGTGATGATTTTACAGATGATGTTGTTTACCTTTTCCAGTAGACCATTGCACTGTGAATAGTATGGAGTGGAGTATTGGTGTGTGATGCCTATCTTTTTCATTAGTTCTCCCACCAAGTCGCCTCTAAAACCTGGCCATCTATCAGATATTATCCCTAGAGGTGTGCCAAAGCGGCAATAGATGTGCTCAAATATGAAATTATCCACTTCCTAGGTTATAATGCGCGTGGTGGCTACTGCTTCCGCCCATCGGGTTATGTAGTCTACACCAACTAGAATGTACAGTTTATCCAACTGGCCCTTGGTAAAGGACCAATTGCATCTATTCTGCACTTCTCAAATGGGCCATATGAGATGATAGGAGTTTGTGGCTCATAGGTTAGTGTTCGATCACTTGATACTTGACAAGCTCTGCATGTTTTAGACCAATGATGCATATCCTGTTCAGACTAGGCAAAGAGAATTCTTTGCCTGTAGAGTCTTCCTACTAGTAATATCTAGAGCAAAGTGGCTGCCGCAAACACCATCATGGCACTTTGAGATCACCTCCGTGATTTCATTGGAGATTGACACTCGCCTGAGAATCTTGTCTTTGCTCTTGCAATACAAGGTGCTATTTATAAGACGGTATCTTGTTGCCTTTTCAACAAGCCATTGTTTTTGGCCCTTGGTATACCCTCTAGGACATTATTCTATATCTAAGAAGCTGCTAATATCAGGCATAGCATCGCTACCCTGAAAGAGGGGTAGCTTTAGTTTGATTGCTCATATGGGAACATCTTCTATTCTTTCCTTGGCTAGAGCATCTGCTTCATGATTTTCTATCCTAGGGACATGAAATAATTGCACTGCTTCAAAATATCTTAAAAGATCATTAACTTGGCATAATTGGCCAAGCAAAACCTGATTTTTACAAATCCAAGTGCCATTTATCTTCTTTATCAAGAGCATGGCATCACCAAACACATTAAGGCGTTGAACCCCTTGCAAAACACATTGTTCTAATCCAAGAATTAGGGCTGTGTACTCTGCTTCATAGTTGAAGTGGGAGTGTAGTAGCTACCTAATAGAGAAGACTTTTCCATTTGCTCATTGAAAAAGATGATGCCAGCTGCAGCTTGGTCCACTATCCTTTTGTAAGCGCCATCAAATAAAAGAGACTAAGCTCCTTCTAGCTTAGGAAATTCTACCATTGGTATCACTCCTTTGCCTCCTGTGTGACTTTCTCTATGGGTGACTTGTTGTAAAGGGAGAACTAGTTGAGAGAGCAAGTGAATGAACCTGCTCAAATACCTTACCTTCTGAAGGAAAGAGACCAATTTTGTAGTTGTTGTGGGTGACGCGACAAAGATACTGAGGCGGTCCGGGGCGGGCAACAAGAAGAGCAACCTCTAGACACCCTTCAAGGCTCCCGTGCTGCTCAATGGGGCTGGGGCACAACACAACACAACCCAAAACAACAAACCCCTAGCCAAATCCCAACTACACAAGGGGCACCACCTAGTTTAAGAGCGAACTAGGACGCAAAAGAGGAGAATCGTTAGAGCAACCCACAAACAAGCAAGGAATTTACACTAACCCTAACACCAATGGAACACTCTCACACACTAAAACACGAGAGAGAGAGAGAGAGAGAGAGAGAGAGAGAGAGAGAGAGAGATGAGAGAGAGATGGTGCTCGGGCTGCTTTGAAGTGTATCGTTAATGATCAAGCAAACATAAATATATATATGTAAGAAAGAGAGAAAAAGGGGGAGAGGGTGCTTGTTGCATTAATACCTTCTTACAAATCTGTCATGACAAATCAAAGTGAGATTATTATTTGTTCAATATAGCTTGCGTAAATTTCACCACAGCGCATCACAAGAAAAAACCACCCCAATCACCGTCTTAAGGCCAGGGGAGTCCTCTCCACCCTATCGCCCTCTTACAGTATGTGGGATTTATGGCTAGATTGATGACAACACCAGAGACAAGCTATCAAGAACTTAACAAAAAACACCAAGACACTTACGCATCATTGTTGTCCATTACTTCACGTTGGAAGGGAGACAAAGTATCCAAGCTTAGTCCAAATCCACCCTCCTTGATTCAGCAAATGTTAGGCTTACACTAGTAGGAGAAATGATAGATTTCCTACTCTCAATTGAATGAACACTCTCTCTCTTACAATGGCATAGAGTTCCCTTGCTAATCCCCTATTACAACACATGCACATGCATAAGACAATGAGCTTCCACTCAAGAGCTCCTTCTAGAGAGGTTGAGCTTGGCTTCTCAAGCTATAGCATAGTGCTCTTGCTTATGGCTCCCCCTTTTGTGCTAGCTACACCCTCCTTTTATAGCAATTTTGAAGGCTAGGGTTACTCCTCTAACCATGGTTGGGTTAGATTTTCAGCAATTTATCTAATTTCTTTTGCTTGGAATTATCAAGAAGTTGGTGGGGAAAGAGAGAGGAGAGAAATGGAGGTGATAGGACTTTTCACAGTGGGTTAGTGTTAGTAGAGTTAGTATTAATTTACAAATGGAATTGGATATTTACAATGGGAGTATCCATGTAGGATACAAATAAGGAAGAAAAACTCTTAAGAGGTAAGAAAAGGTGGATTCCTTACAAGGTTGATGCTCCAAGTGTCTTGAGTAGGGCCAATTTTGACGCTTGTTGACGGTCCACTAGCTTTGACGGTACATTTTTTCTCCACTCTTGACCTTCCTTGAGAGACAAGGTAATTGAAGCTGAGTAATCAACCACCATGATGCTGTCTTTTAAGAGAAGAGACTGAATTTTGTGGTTTTTTTATAGATATGGGTAAATTGGAGGAGGAAAAATGAGATTAGGTGGTCAATTTTGGAATGGAATTGTGTGTGGGAGGTATGAGTTCACCATGGTTTCTCTTATTCTTCAAGGTTGAGGAGAAGGTGAGTAGGGTGCAGAGAGGAGTGGTGAGAGAGGTGGGGATGATGAGTGGAGAAGTGTGTGTGAAAGAGGAAAATGATAAAGTGGAAGAGAGAGTGTGGCTGCATAGCATGGAAAAACTGGGGTCCACTAATAAAATCATAGCTCACAGCTCGTAGCTCAAAAAAATATGAAAAAATTTGAGGCAAAAGTTCAGCCCACGAGCTACAACTTTTGTTTGTATCACCTTTTCAAATTCGGAGAGCAAGAGAACTTTAAAAATTCAGCAAAACTGACCGTTTTTTTCCACTGCACAAAGTCCTTGTGGGGTCCTTCTTTGGATGATTCTTTTGAATACCTCCAAGAGTGAGCCCTCCATAGTGCATGTATGCATGCCACCTACCCTTGACCTTATTTGGTAGGTCTATAATTGAAGATATTGTTGAGATTGTGATATAAGTGAATAGTACAACTAAGAAAGTCAAATATTGAGAGGTCTAAAAAATATGTACATGTCAAATATAAATAATATAAGTGGAAAAAATATAAAGGGGTCAAAAGAAATCTCTCTCATTATGAGGCTAGCATAAAAAGATAAATATTTTTGGTGTTCTAATTTTTTAGAAAAAAAAACAAAATAGATGTAGGAAGGGAAAAATCACAATAGTGAAAAAATATACACATAAATAAAACTAGTTTTTTTGGATTTTTGTTGGGGTGGAGTTACACCAAATATAAGAGAAGCTTACATGAAAATATTTCTATATGGAATAAAGAGTATGAAAAATGGTAAGAAAAATTATGGTAATGGTGAGGCAATGTACATAGCATAAATAACACACACCTAGGTAGAAATATTTAAATAAATAACAAAATAATTATGAAAAAATCTTTTATTTAGGCCCTATATACAAAAAAATATTTACATATACATGGGTCATAATATACTTATATTTTTTATTTTTTTGGCTCAACTAGCCCCATGACTAGCTAATTGAGGGTTTTTTATTTCAGTAAGGAGATAAGGAAAAAGTCCCCTAACTCACACGCACCTATATACAGTGAAATGGTAGGGATAGCCACAGTGTTTGGGTGATTTTGGTAGGGTGAGGTAACTCACTGTGGCAATTACAAAGAGTCGAAAAACGGCTATCAATACTAAAGCTTGAACCTTACTTGGGTCAGCCTCAATTCCTTTGGCTGAAATTACATGGCCAAGAAGAGTGACCTTGCTTTCACCAATGTGACACTTATCTACGCTAAAATGGCCACCCAAGGCTTGCAGCGTAGCTAGGCTATCATAGACCTTGCTCAAATGGAGGGAGCAAGAGCTGTAGATACAAAAATCATTTATGAAAACCCGTATTGACTTACCAAAGTATGGCTGGAAGACAAAAGTTACATAGCATTGGAATGCGGCCGGAGTGTTGGTGAGGCCAAAAGGCATCACTCTGTAAGCAAAACATCCCCATGGTGTTATGAAGGTTGTATTTTTTTGGTCTTTTGCTGCAATGCTAATCTGGAAGTAGCCTGAGTAGCCATCACATATTGTGTAGCACTCACGACCTACTACCTCGTTGAGAATCTTGTCTTGGAATGGGAGGGGAAAATGATCCCTCTTTGTTGCAGCATTGAGAGGTTTGTAGTCTACACAAACTCTCCATGTACCGTTCTTCTTTGGCTTGACCACCACTGGAGGGACCCACTGTAAGTCTTCGACAGGATAAATGAAACCTGCTTGTAGCAAATTCCTTACCTCTTTGAGCAATGCCTCTTGCTGAACTACCCCAAGCCTTCTGAGCTTTTGCACCACAGGTTGACTTCCTTCCTTGGAGTCTTATGCGGTGCTACACCACTGTGATGCCTGTGATCTTGTCATAACCATTGCATGTACATAGATGCTAATAAGTCAGGGAACACCATATCCCTAGTAAATACGCTTGCTTTTGATAAGTCAATGAAAAGCTCTATTTTTGCGTATATGATTTTTGTTAGAGAATATATAAATGATTATAATGTTTTCACAAGTAGCAACAAAGGGAATAAAGAGGAATGGAGATTTCTAATTTCCTAAATGGATTCCAAGATGTTTTCATTGATGAAATTCCTAATGAGATACCTCCAAAATGAGGGGGTGATGACCATGCAATAGAGCTTCTACTAGAAAGCTCAGCGCCTAATAGACCTCCTTATTGAGTTTTACAAGCTCAACAAGCGGAGAGCATGAGGCAAGTGCATGAATTGGTGGAAAAAGGGATTGTGAGTCCTAGCTCCTCTCCATTCTATTCACCAATACTTTTATTACAAAAGAACCGAGTTGCATTATTCGTTATTCGGGAGACGTATAATACGCGAATAATGGGTGTATTATTCGTTTATCTAAATTATATGGCCGTATTATACGGTGCCACATCAGCATAAACGGCTAACCGTTGTAACTTCGTAATTTTTCGATCGAAATTATTTTCGATCAAAAATTATAACGATCAAATATGTTATTATATATGGCAGCACGCGACAGCCCTTACACCAGCTTTCACAGTTAGTGTTTTCCATGTGAGTACTCTCACCAAACGATAAAAAAAAGCAATTTGTAAAAAAATAAAACATATTATAAAAATTAAAATTCAATAAAATTTTAAGTTTTGTGATTCAAATATATGAATTTATTTTGAAAAACTTAGTAAATAGTTGAAAGTTTGTATTTTGTGAAGAGTTTAATCTCTCACCTGATACAAACTGTAATTATAAGAATCACTTGTCAATGTGTTCAATTAATTGACACTTGAAAGTGACTAATAAAAAAAAGTAAGATATTATCGTTGTGTGTAGAGTGAACTCTCACATGAGATAATTAGTTTAAAAATATAATTACATAAAAATTAATTTTATGTAATTTAAAGTTCGATTTTGATGTGTAGAGATTTTCTCTCACTTCAAAATGAATATAATGAAACAAAATTATATTTTTACGTTTTGTGTAGAGCTATTCACACTGCTATGCTCTCACTAGAGTAAAAATTTAGGAAAAACAGGTCCAAAAATATTGATATTCTCTTATCTTTATTTGGACTGCATAATCTACCGTACTGTGTGAGAGCATACACATGGTCGCATTGTAGATAGATAATCGCTTAAAAATCTATGGTAAAGTGTAAGAACTTTTTGTTCGCACTTTACATAGATACGATAATTATCAAGTATTGTAAGTGATTATCCTTTTGACATTTAAAAATGTCACTTATAGCTCTTATATGTATAGCAATTTATAATGATAATCATTTTAATACTTGTTTTAATCGTAATTATTGATTATTGTAATGTGTTAAAGCTACAAGCTTGCACTTTAGATAAATCGATGCGATTTATATGTAATCCAATGGTATTGTTTTTTATTATTGTATTTTTATTCAATCATTGTTTTTAATTATTTTAATTTCATTCAATCATTGTTAGTTAAACTAATTTAATGTTTTAATTGGTTTTGATTATGAAAATGATCCTTGACTTTGTTTTTACTAGCAAATTACTTTTGTGCATCATGGTGAAAGGACAAGAGTGGAGTTATGTGCATGAGTTGAAAGATGGGAGAAATACATCTCGACTTAAATGTAAATCCTGTGGCCACGAGTTCAGTGGTAATGCAACCAGAATTAAAGAGCATTTATTTAAAGTCCTTAGCAACGTTGAAAAGTGCGGGGCACCACCAAAAGATATTCATGAAAAATTTGCCATGTATTCTTGCAAAGTAAAGTTGATTCTTGCAGCTAAACATAAAGGTGATGTTTCTAAAGATATTCATGCGAATATTGAACCATCTGTATTCAATGAGGCAACAGAAGAGGTGTGTACCACTCAAGTAAACGATCAAAGTTCTCAATTGAACCCTCTTCATGGACATGCTTCTACATCAGGAGGAGTTCCTAGCACAAGCAAATCCGACAGAGCGTCATCCAATGCCTGAAGCATTAGGTAAACAATGGTTGCTTGAGTTGCATTTAAAATGGACACAAGCATTTGTTGCATGTGGCATATCGTTCAATGCTATGCGCAATCCAATATTTCAAGATGCTTTGATGAGTACAACCAAAAAAGGATTTGTGCTTCCTGACTATAACAAGATGCGAACTGAATATTTGATAAAGTCAAAGACAATATTTCAAGATGCTTTGATGAGTACAACCAAAAAAGGATTTGTGCTTCCTGGCTATAACAAGATGAGAACTGAATATCTTGATAAAGTCAAAGACAATACTGAAGCCATTCTCAAACACATAGTTCTAGAGTTTGTTCCAGCATATGGATGCACCATAGCATTGTATGGATGGACTAACTGTCAGAAAAAACCTTTAATCAATGTAATGCTTATTAACCCTAGAGGGGCTATGTTCGTGGAAGCAATTGACAGCTCATTGAAAGAGAAGACTATCACCTACCTAGCAGGGGTGTATGGGCGTGCAATTGCAAAGGCAGGTGGACCAAATAATGTGACTGCTATTGTCACAGATAATGCGGCCAACTACAAAGGACCAGGAAGAGCTATTCAAGTCAAGTATCCAGAGATTTCTTGGGTACCATGTGCAACTCACACTTTAAATTTGCTTTTAAAAGATATTGGTAAAATGGCATGTGTGAAGCAAAATTTATTGGATGCAAATCATGTGGTGAAATTCATTAGAGAGCAACAATTTTCGTATGCTCTTTTTCGAACCAAGTCACCAAATAAAGCTTTGCAAATATTTTGTGCGACAAGGTTTGCTACGGCATACTATGTTCTTGCTGCTTTGCAAGAGTTGAAGCCTGCATTGATGGAAACCTTAGCAGACAGAAGATGGGATGGATGGATCAGAAAGTATCCAAGTTATCAGGAAGCAGCTGGTCGATGTACGCAAATAGTAAACTCGCCAGTCTTTTGGCGTAATGTAGAAAGAATAGTAACTGTGTCAAAGCCATTTGTAGATCTTTTGAGAGCAGTTGACACAGATTCTTTTATTTTTGGTCGGGTCTACTGGTATATGTCAGAGGCTATATGCAAGCTAAGAGAAAATGTCAGTTTTGGTGCAAAGGATAAAGCTACCATGATTATAATTGTTAACAAGCGTTGGGTGCAGTTGCATACGCCATTGCATGGTGCGGCTTTTGTATTGGATCCTAAGTTTCAAATGCATCAGCAATCTGCCAACAAAGAAGTTATGTCCGACTTCAAAATAGTGTGCTCCCAACTCTTAGGGTACGAAGATGGAAAAACAACTTTTCATCAGCGAGTAGATTATGCCAACAGAACTGGTATGTTTCAGGATCCGTGGCATATAGATGCCATTGGCAAAACAAGTGCACCTTTATTGTGGAAGAAGTATGGTGGAGAGAAAGTGGAGTTGCAACACATTGCAGTTAGAATTTTATCAGTAGCTGCATCAAGTGGAAGTTGTGAGAGAAACTGGTCAGCATTCGACTTTGTGCACACTAAAAAGCGAAACAGACTTCATACTAAACAGGCTGCTGATTTGGTGTATGTTTTTTGCAATATGAGACTTATTTATAAGCCTCAAAACATTGCAACTAGAGCTGCTCAAAAGCAATCTGGAGTCTTCCAAACGCATGAAGCTATTTCTGTAGAAGTTGATGATGATGATGATATGGAATGGGAGATAGTTTCAGAATGCTCAGATATGGACGAAGTAGATGATATGGTTGCAGTTTTTGAAGATGGAGATGATTTTTGAGAGTACCATTGTAATACTTACTCAACAAGTTTTTGTATATGATGAAAGAAAGTGTTATCTCGTTGTCGTTCACATCAAAACCTCTCTCTCTCTCTTCTCTCTCTCTCTCTCTCTCTCTCTCTCTCTCTCTCTCTCTCTCTCTCTCTCTCTCTCTCTCTCTCTCTCTCTCTCTCTCTCTCTCTCTCTTCGATGCACATATTCACTCACACTCAAATATAAACTGCCGATAATATCTTGTCGAATAAAAATTACATAAAGTCGATGTAGGTTTGAAATTACACCAAGGTTCTGGGAAATTACTCAATCGAAAAGAGTTTGATATAATTTTGAGATTACAAAAAGCTTCTGAGTGACTTATGAGTTTGATAGATTTGCTATAAGTTCGTCTATAGTAAAATCTGTAATTCCTAGCTCAGGTGATGGTTGAGCAACATCTTTATGTGAAGTGGTAGTATCATCTGGCAAAGGTCCATACAATGATTCATATCGTTGAAGCTTTGCTTGTGCATCACTTAACTCTATTTCAAGCTCAAGAATACGGCCACGAAGCATGTCCGGTGTTTCTCCTTGGCTGGCAAGGTCTTGTCCTTGGCTGGCTAATTCACTCAGTGTTTCTGACTCTTCAGGAAGTAAAACAATAGGACGCTTGCGAGGAGGCAGTGGATTATTTGCATTGCGTGCTGCCACCTTTTTTGCAATGCGTCCATGTCCAATGCCAGCGGTGCCTGGACGATCTGACCAATCCACTCTCTTCAGCAAAACATATCGAACATAGCATTGCTGGATAAAGTAAATTGCTACTTGCTTGTTGTTTGGTAGGCATCTCTCTTGTCGTATAAACCTTTACAGCAATACATGTGCCAGTCCTTTATGTTGCAAATCAGAGAGCTTTAACAGAGCTGTATCTTTTGCATTGCCACTTATTTGAAATAGTTGATGGAGTACAAAGTGATTAGGGCAAAGCTTTTTACACTCTATAAGGGTTAGTGGTTCGCCCTGCAGCTCAGATTCATCTTCTTCAATGTTGGCAATAGTAGAAAGATCTGCTTGTCCACATCTAACTTGTTCTTCTTTAAAAATTGCCTGAGCTTCAGCGTGGTTGAGTTCTTCTTCCATATCTGCATATCAGGTGAACATGTCATTACTTTTAAATACCCATTCAATTAATTTGACATTGGATAGTATATCGAATGACAAACATAGATATTTTGTTCAATTAAACATACAATTAAATCAGACACCAAAAGTAAAACAATGATGAAATCATGAGACTATGTTTTCATTTATCATCAGCTGATGTCATTACAATGTTGTAACCCACTCTATAGGCACCATTTAAACATAAGGAGAGATCAAAAGAATTAGGCCGGGTTTTGGGGTTTTGGCGCTTGCCGGCTTCAAGATGAGCAAGCACATTACTCAAAAAATGTCTCTTGCTTTGTTCTTGGGCCTCAGGTAAGCACTTCAAAATGCGTCTACATGTATGATACATGGAATAAAGGTCCAGGAGGGAGGATTAATAGATATACATTCGGGGGATGCCCATGGATAATCTCTCTCATATTGTTTTCTAGTTTTTATTTGCATATTGCGTAGAGGAGGAAAACCGGTTGTTGTATTTGTTTTGGTGCATGAACCCCAATCCACAATGCCGGCGTAAACACCTTTTCCCCAAAATGCAGCATCATATTCCAAGAGTGTAGATCATTGTGGAGGTAGGTATGCGTATGTATATACTTCAGAGTTTGAAGGAGAGCATTGATGATCTGCAAAATATTCTCCTAGAATAGCTCTACTGTTCCTGCAGTGAGTACGTAATCGCGAATGATAGGCTGGCTGCCGTCTGTAGTGCATTCTTTAATCCATTGCTCCACATGGCTGCCATTCCAAAATCGTGAAATGAGCATTGGTCACTCCACGTGGCGCACCATGGCAAGAGGGTAGATAATACCTTGATGTGAAATATCCAAAATTGTTGCTTCGTCTTTGACCTGTTGCTCCATGGTGGGCCCATGTAAGTGTACTTTGAACACTTTTGTAGCATACACTTGATCTTTGACAGCGGGATGTGTGACGTCCACACGCTTCACATGTGCCCATCTTCCCTCTCCCAGGTGTGGAGCTTTGATATTGAAGATGGCTGTGTCGGGTAAAAGGTGTAAAATAGGTGGTAGCTTAAAGAGGTCTAATGTAGCAATGGATGATGTTGCAGGCTCTGTTCTAAGAATGATTTCTGGTTCAACAGTAGCTTCAGAAGAGGTGGCTTCCACTCTTGCACGCTTTGTTGCTCTTTCTAACTTTTCCTTGCTCTTGAACTCCATGTAAAGCTGTTGCACAAGATGTATGCGCTCAGCTATGTTTGGCAAGGAAGTAATTGCAGGATATTTAAGTTCTTGAAAGGTTTTCATGATCTGTCCAATGGTTTGTTTGACCATGTCTACTAAAGCAGTTGATGTCAGGAGGGCTATGTCAAAAATAGCTGGTGCAAACTCTGCCTGGAGCTGCTCAATCACAAACCTGGTTAGAGTCTCTGTAAGCTGATAAAAATGCTCCGGAGCGACAGGGTTTAAACAACGCCTAATCTCTGCCTCTGACGTGTAGTGGAAGTGTCTCACAATCACTTCGGAGACGAACTTTCGTTGATGTTTCGCTAGCTTCGTGTCTGCCATATCTGTATGACAAAATTATAAATTAAGAATCTTATGAAAAGATTGTACACCATAGTAACATAGTTATTATATAATGAGTCTTAACCTTATATATATTAAATGATGATACCCATTTATTAAACAATATTAAATTATTGCAAATTAAAGAGAAAATCTTATGATTACAAAAAACATTGTGCGAATCGACCATGAAAATTAAATTAGAGAGAGAGAGAGAGAGAGAGAGAGAGAGAGAGAGAGAGAGAGAGAGAGAGAGAGAGAGAGAGAGAGAGAGAGAGAGAGAGAGAGAAACAGGCCAGGAGGAGTGTGAGATGCTCTCAGCACAAGAACTCGACCCTGCTATGTGCAGAAGTGTGAGATGATGAAAGAAATTACATCTAACGGGTTGGAAAATCGTACATGTGAACAGCTTAGCTAGTGTGAGATATTCTCAGCACAAGTCCTAGATGCTGTTGTAAAATAGATCGATAGTTTTTATCAATCTAATCCCTGTTAAAGTGTGTGGAACTCACAACACAACTATCACCGGATAAATTAACAATTGCAGATGTAAGTTACCTATCGTATGTGTTTACGTCCAAAACAACACCAAGTCATTTAATGATGAAAAATGATGTTCTTTTGGAATATGAAACACACAAGTAACCAATATGTCACATTAAGATGAAGAGGGCATGAAAATATGCATCTCTTCACTCTTAATATAATGAGTGGTAACGATTGTGTTTCTATGTAACACATATGATAGAAAACTTAATCTAAAATTGTAAATTTTATAAGCTCTTTCTAATGGAGTGTGTGGAACGCACAACACAACCATCAGCAAACAACTCAACAATCTCAAATGTAAATCAATTATTGTATATATCTACGTTCAGAGTAACACCAAGTCATCTGCTGATGAACAATGATGTTACTCTACAGAATAG
This sequence comes from Adiantum capillus-veneris, assembly GCF_014529385.1. Taxonomy (NCBI): domain Eukaryota; kingdom Viridiplantae; phylum Streptophyta; class Polypodiopsida; order Polypodiales; family Pteridaceae; genus Adiantum; species Adiantum capillus-veneris. The sequence continues at coordinate 135,723,361 of NC_140943.1, read as the reverse complement.
AAGCACAAAAATAACAAAAGTCGCATTAAGATGAAGAGGGCATAAAGTATGCATCTCTACACTGTTAAAATGACGAACGTTAATCTTTGTGCTTCTATGTAGAATAATCAATAATGGTTTACTTTAAGATTGTAAATTTTATAGGCCACTCTGAAGTGAGAGGTGAAGCATCATGCCTACTACACTCCACGAGTCAACCGCTAATCCTAACTCATCTCTATGGTGAGAGATATACTACTACACCATACTAGTGAGAATCTAAATTTACCCTAATCTTTCCCTGGAGTGAGTTATATAACTACACACCACGGAAAAGGAAACTATATTCTACACACCTCTGAAGTGAGCCATATGGATACACACCATGAAGTGGCCTACGACCTACAAGCCAACTTTGTGGTGAGAGCCAAAACTGCTGCACCACACAAGTCTGGCACAACACAAAGAAAAAGTTAGTATTTACTGAAAATTTAAAAAATATACCTGAAAACCGTTGTAAACCGAAGACGCTGTCGCTATCCACCAAACTCTCAGAAGCTCCCAGCTCTCCAAACTCCAAAAAAGTCCACAATGCTTTTCGATCGAATACGGCGATGATTGTATATATATACAGTTTTTCGATCGAGATATTTTTCGATCGAAAAATATCTCGATCGAAAATGGTTTTATACGGTTATTCGGTAATTATTCAAAAATATAGCGTATATTGATGTTTTATACGTATAATTTTTGTTATACGGGCGTATAAATGCAACGCAACAAAAGAAAGATGGCACATATCACATGTGTGTCAACTATAGAGCACTAAATAGGATCACTATAGAAAAACATATTTCTCGTGCCGTGGGTAGAAGATCTATGTGATAAGTTATGGTTTTGGCTTGACAAATGCTCCAGCTGCATTTAAAATCACGATGGACAAAAATCTTCATGCCACTCAAATTCTTGTGAGGAGTACAAGTGACATCTCCAGGTAATCTTTCAAGTTGTGAGAGAGAATAGCTTTTTATCAATCAAAAGAAAAGTGAGTTTTTTCTACAAGAGATTCAATATTCAGGTCACATTATCTCTCAAGATGGTATCTGTATGGATCCATCAAAGTTGGAGGTAATAAAAGCATGGCCTAATCCAAGGAATCTACATGAGCTAAGAAGCTTTATTGATATGTGTGCATAATATAGATGCTTCATAGCAAAATTTTCTCAAATAGCAGGACCATTAATGACTTAACAGAGAAGAACGTTAAGTATTCATGGACTACTAAGGAGAAAAATGCTTTTGACAAGCTCAAAGAGAAGCTTACCTCTCAACCACTCCTCATGCTTCCAGATCTCTCAAAGCCATTTGAGGTCCAATGTGATGCTTGTGGTGATTACCTTGGAGCATTTTTGCTTCAAGAAGGGCATGCCATAGCATATGAGAGACAAAGGCTCAATGCCAATAATCGGATCTTCGGCATATACTAAAAAGAGATTTTAGCTGTTCTACATTCCCTAGACACATGGAAGCACTATCTCTTGGGGACTCCATTCATCCTATGAATGGATCACAAAGCCTCAAGACTTCATGATGCAAACCAAGCTTTTCGACAAACAAATAAGGTGGGCAAATTTTCTTTCGCAATTTAAATTTCATATTGCTCACATTGTTGGCAAGCACAATCAAGTGGTCGATGCACTTTCACAAGGGTAAAGGTGGTGTCTATAGCAACTGACAATGCTCTATCTTTTATGCTAGATGAGTATGCTACTGACTGAGACTCTAAGTAGGTAATTACAGCCTTTGCATTTGGGAAGAAAAAAGAACAACTCACCTTAAAAGATGGTTATCTTCCAAATGGCAATAGGCTATGTGTGACTCACCCATACAATAAGAAAGTCATGTACGAATCCCATGCTTCTCCTTATGCAGGGCAAAAAGGGATTCCATAATCTACTCTTCGAGGAGTGGAAATGTATTTCTGCTGGTCTACCATGAAAAGTAAACATACAAGAGCATGTTTCAAAATGCATTGTCATGCTGTGGCACGTGCATAATGTGGAAACTAGAATATCTACCTCACTCTCAATGCTATTGTTATGTGGGACCGAATGCTATAATGTACATAGTGTGATATATGCGAAAATAAATGCCACGGTTGCAGTCGTGTACATACCTTGCCGGGCGGGGGAGGCACTAGACGTGGCACTATGGAATGATTTCTCACATAAATATATGCCTATTTTTCTTTATAAATGTACAAATGTCAAGTGTATCAAAGTGGCATGCTCATTTTGCCTAGAAAGTTCAATGTGGGCAATCTCGGCCAAAAATAGCATTTTTCGTATGCAAGCATAAAGGCATGTCCAAAGTGCTTACCAAGTGGAAAAATGAGGTTCAACATAAAATTTGATCCCAATGGGATTTTTTCCACAAATTTCTGGGTTTTTCCTAGCTTGTTTGGGCTTTTTACGGACAAAAAGGATTTTTGGGCTAAAAATGGTCATAAAATGGTAAAAAAATAGCCTAAAAATAGCTCAAAATAGCTCAAACTGCCACATCAACGATGGTGCCATCTTTTATCAAGTTGTATAGAAAATTGTAGAGCCAAGAATGAGCTCATTTGGGCACATGAGCAAGGACATACAACCATTCCTCTACAGGGTGCTAGTGCAGTCCCATGCTGCTTCCACTATATGGTTGAGGCTGTGAGGCCTCCAATTAGGGTTTCTCCTCCTCAAATAGCTAATTGGTATTCTCAAATGAAGTACTGAATCTTCCATCAAATGGTCACAAGACGAAGAATCGAAGCGTATATTAAGGGTTTTTAACAGGTCGAATGAGCATTGCATCTGTGCAATTGGGAGCGAGGCTACACCTAATCTTCACACACACAAGTTCATTTTCAAAGTGGAGCTTTCATGGATGGAGTTTTTTTCTCTTTTAGTGTGTTTTTAACTTTGAATTATCTACGCCTTGCTTGATTTTGCTATGAATCCTCACAGTCAGAGGCCCGACGCTTTCCTAGTTGCAATGCGCACATTTTTTGTGAACCCGACACGAAGTAGGCTAGGGTGAGGGTTCAAAATCTTCATTGAAGTTATCAAATCAAATATTTAAATATATGGAGCAAGAAGATCACTAGGGGGCTCGATTTGATCTAGTGACAATGCAAATGTTTCAAGCTTTTGTAGTATTTATGCAGCAGCAACAAGCCGCAGAAAGGAGGGAGATTTTCTCAACCAAAGCACTTCAATCTGTGGTGAAGAAATTGGAACAATTTAAAGGTAAAGATGTAACAAATTATCTTTGTGGATATGTAAAGGAGATGGAGCTTCATTGAGTGCTTGAAGCAGAGATGGTGCAAAGTTTTGAACTAGCTGTGGTTTCCGAGATCAGAGAGCATGTAAAAGATCTTGAGCATGGGATGGATGCAAGACATAAAGAATTGGTTTGGGAGATGGGATGCATTACACTTGCTACATGATGTTTGAATTGAATCCCAAGTGAATGAAGCTTTTCTACAACGCCAATGTATTACGGCTTGCAGGGAGAAATCCGGTGGGTCGCGCTTCCTACATTACACCACACATATTGCCCCCAACTACAAAACCATGCTCTTCGCTGAGAGAAGAAACCGTACTCACACTTACATGCTTGAGCCTATCCCCTTGTCGATGATAGGCACTATCGTAGCATTCGGCTTAGCTCCCATTTCCTTCGATGCGAGATAGGGTGTTAGGGCAATAGAGAAGAGTCAAATCGACTGTGCACATTATGCTCACTGCAAGTTCGAGAGTACAATGAACCCTGTTGGTTTAGTGACATGGGGATTTGGTGGAGATTGTTAATAATACAAAAAATGATGGGTTTCTCTTGACACTCGTAATTTACTAGAAGCAGAACAACATTTCTTTCTTGGTCATGGGGGCTAGGTCCAAACGCTACCTGGATACTCAACTAGCTGACAATATACATTGTACAACTCGCTGGCATGCGTATTCGACACACCATGCAGAAGAAAACATATCAGGGAGCTGTTTTCCACTTACTTAAAAATGCTATGTTAAATTTTCATTGGGATCACTTGTTAATGAGTGATTAAGGTGGCATAAAGGGAACTTAGATTTAGTGTATTTTTTTAAAAAAGTTTGAGATTGTTACTTATCTGAAAAATACTTCTGGAGTATTGTGGTTGGTGAGACCTAGTAAAAGTGTTTCTCAAATTTTTGGGACATTATACTGTGTGTTGCAGATAACCTATGACATGTGGGCAGAGTACAAATGGCATATGGTTGTTTCAGTGTATTTGACAGGGTTTTAAACATCGAGAAAACTGTTTGACATAACTTAATGAATGAGAGTGGTATTTTGGGGTGAATAATCTGACAGTGTTACTTTCTGGTCTTGGTTATAATAAATGGTACTCGGAACAGTTTGTATTGACATATAACAAGCGATTGATACATGGAATACTTGATAATTGTGTGGTCAAAGTCTCAAAACTCATGTGAAGGGTCTCTTTATGAAATGGCATGTACTCGTTTTTTGTAAAATTGCCTGGTATACGACCAAGACTCTATCCAAATTGGGTTAGATTGCTTTATTAGCCTTGCTTTCATTGGATTGTATGGCTAATGGTTCTATTTCTCATTAAGCATTAGCGTAACAAACATAATAGTCTACCGAAATTGGTTGAACACAAACATTTGGATCTCATTGATTATGCAGTCTCTAAAGAGGATTTTTGGTCTCTAATCATACAATGAAATGTTTGACATTTAGAGTGGAAGTTACACTTAGCTCAAAGTATTAGCTCAAAGCTGGTGAATTATGAGTTTTTTATGAGACAAAGGAATAACATCTATGGTTTTGAATGACACTTTTTGCAGGGAACATTCAGTGAGAGTTGCAACAAAAAGTGAGGATATGTCCACCACCAGCTTAATCAAGCCTTATGAGCAATGCAAGGTAGATATTGCCATGTGATCCTAGGATGAAGCAATCTTGATGGGTTAACTAAGGGTTTGTATAAAGGAACATGTGAGTGAAAGAGAGGGGGCTTATACAAGGGAGGAAAGGTGCATTTTTATAGATAATGGTTCCCTTTATATGGAAAAAAAGGGACCATTCATGCACACAAGTGATGTCCCCTTACTATTACTAGTGATTACCCCGGGGTAACACTCCATGAATTGTCTTCCTTCTCCACCTTAACACAAAATTAGCTTGGGGGATTCACCATGAGATACTTATCGTACCACCTAAGTGCAAGGGAAGGGGGTTTGTTGGGAGGCTAGATAAGTGTATAAGTTAGGGGTGGCCCTTAATAATTTATCCTTCATTGCTAAAACACAACGGAGGGGGTTCTAATATATACTTCAAGGGGAAATCAGGGGTCTTTGGGGGTAGTGGAAGAGATTGATACCATACACATAGACATACATATTAGAGCTTTTTAATTAATAGAAAACAATCCAACAAATTGCTAGTGAATTACATGTGGTTACCCCATTGCATGCCCCTATAAAGAGAATACAAGCCAATATGATTAAGATATTGACTTTAGAAGTGTACTAACTTGTATTGAGTCAAGTTTGGTTTTCTTAAACTTGAGGGTGAGAAACAATACCAAAGCTTATATATAAGTTAGGGGCATAATAACTTTAGTAACTATATGTCATTATATAAGTGTTGAATGGGGGATCATTTTTACTTCACATGAGTCGTGAATAGGGGTTTTTCAAGAATCGCCCTTCGTAGGTGGCATATCCTTTTCTATAGAGAGTGAATCCCTCGAGAAGATCAATACCTTTTGCTATTTTCTCAGATTTTAGAGATTAAATGAGTCTTAGAAGCATCACATATGCTATCCAAGTAAATGAGGGGATTGAGCTTAGCTGGATAGGAGTTGTCGAAGGTACTGAAGAAGCACTTTTGTTTTAGCTACAAAGTTTGTTAGAAGGAGCTACATCCCTCCTTACTTCACAAGATTTGACAAAACACTCTCATGCGATATCATATTGCTAGAATATATGGGTCAAGATGTAGGTTCCATTTGGATTCTACTTGCCCAAAATTTGATGCATTTTGATGTTTACACTTATTTGACAGCATCACAGGCACAATATAGAAACCATATCTAGAAATACACAAGCACAATGCATGTGGAGACTATTCTCAATGGTGCTCTTTAGACACTATTGAAACAGACTAAATGTATTGAATACCACACAATGCAATGTCACAAATGCAAATAAGATTCTCCTTTTTATCACACATTTATACCCTATGTACATGTGCACAAAGAGAGCCCAAAGAACATTGTGGGGCCTCAAACTCTTGTATGCAGTCTCTAACAACATGTGTAAGTTGCGCATCATGGAACAAAATGATGACATCATGGCACACATCCATGAAATAATGATCATCTGATGGAACCGAAAATGAAGAGCAATACTAGCATACACAAAATTTGGGAGATGATGCTACTCCTGTTGAGAAGGCGAGTCGCCCTCTTCACCAAGCTGGGAGAGAAGACCACTAAGAGCGAGCTCTTCATGTGCCTGCCACCCGGAAAGTTCCCCAACTACCCCCGCGGCAGCAACGACACCACCCACTTGCAGGTGGAGGGAGCCAAGCAAGTGGCTGGGCTTGCCGCGCAGGGTATCGTCCGGGCCAACCTACAGCCTCTCGTGGCGCATCTGCTACACTAGCTAGTGACCAGCAGCCCAGGCAACTCTAATTAGGAAAATTCATGTCTCTCTCTGTCTCTCTCTCTCTCTCTTTTCTTTTGAAGAGATGTTTTATCATGGCCGCGCAGGGCATCGTCCGGGCCAACCTACAGCCTCTCGTGGCGCATCTGCTACACTAGCTAGTGACGAGCAGCCCGGGTGGAAAATTATCCAGATGGGATGGAAGAATAAAATAACAACTGAAATAGTTTATCGTATTATTCTTTGACTCATGTCTCTCTCTCTCTCTCTCTCTCTCTCTCTCTCTCTCTCTTCTTTTTGAAGAGATGTTTTATCATGGCCGTTATATTACATTTTGTAGAGTATTACATGTTCTGGATAATCCTTTTATATAAAGGATTATGGTAATGGCCAACAGCTATAAGGTCCTCTGTGGATCCCAGTTTAAATGATCTCTCATGTGAAAGAGCATTTGTAAGCAACCTGATTATCAAACACAACAACATTTCTTGTTTTCCAGATAAAGGAAATCGTCCAAACTCTGAGGGAAGTGCAAACTAATAGCCTCATCGATCGTTTTTTACAATTCCAAACAACATTGTGAATTTAGTGAGCTTTATCTACCAAGGATGCATCCACAAACTGCATAAGTACTTCCACTGATCCTTACTTGCAATTCCATACGATATGTTTAAATGTTTCGGGCTTATTACACCTGGGACAAAACTCCGTGGACATATTGTTCTTAAGCAACAGTTGTCCAACAGGGAGTGCTCTGTAAGTACTCTCCACATAAAGACCTAATGTTTGAAGGAACAAGGGAGTTTCTGTATAGCAGCTAGTCTCTGTTGCCAGCAGGTGTCACATTTAGTAATGCCTTGAGCTTTGTTGTATCTCATAGCAAGATTCGGTTCTGGAAGAATAAGTGCATAAAATTTATTAGTCTTGCTTGTCCACCAGTTGGCTGATGAGTCCATAAAGTTCCAATCTCTGAATCGATCAGCAAGATCTGTGTTGAGAGGAAGAGGGAAGAATAGACATCCTATGTATTTGTGCACAAGGTAGATTCCATGGAATTCTGAGTCTGTTCCCTAATATGAATTTCCTTCTCGCCACCATAAAAGTAGCAAAGTTGCTGGTAGAGTCCACAACCTAATCTATCGAGCGGACCCCCCCTCCATATAGCACTAGGGCTTTTCTCCCCTTTAGAAGGGCAGACACCTTTTTTAATACATAGCTCCAAAATATGTTCTCTTTCCCTCCTCGAGACAACCAAAAATTGAGCAATGGTGGAGGAAAGTTTAATACGTGCAACATAAAATATTCTATCCCATGTTGGCAATTGCCATTGCCCATGAAAATACACCACTGCATCATTGTCCAAACAATTTTGGCCCATATGGTATCTTTGGGGAGCATGTATTTAATCAAAGGTGCCTTCATGCATGCATATGGACACTCAATTAAGAACATCAAGTCCCCCTTGGGAGTAGGACATAGTGATAAGGAACCCTGAAATCCATGGAGGTTTTTTAAACCTTTAATGGTGCTTTCAACCTTCAAAGTTCAAAGACCCAGTTCCACATAGTTTTCCCAACATTGACGGCCAGCCGTCCATTCTCTGCCATTCTAGAAAAGAGGAAGACCAATGTCTTCCTTGACCAACCGCACACATGCAGAAGCTTCCTCACGGTGGCGGCTACACCAAAGAATGATCCCGCTGGATGCCAAGAAGCAATGATTGCCGCCCTCGAGGCACAAGTCCAAGAACTCATCGGAGAGAACAAGAAACTCAAGCTCTCCTGTTTAGGCTACTAGAGGAGACAAAGGAAGAAGAGAGCCTAGCTTTACTCACAAAAGCCCAATGTGTTGAAGCATCCCTTACTGAAATCGTCAAGGCAGTGAAGGAAGTCAATGAAGCAAATCACAGGAAGATTGACACAAAGATACAAGCAGCTCTACAAGAATGCCGACTATAAGAATCCCTTAGCCTTAAGGTCCGGCTTGGAGGATTTCACTCACCATGGTGTGCTAGTACTCTTGAAGAAGCAGTCGTCAAGCTCAATGAAATTATTCAAACTGTCCACATCAAGCCTGATACCATTTCTTGGATCAACGACACACATAGACAAGTGCAACTCGAGCATTGCATCCTCACCTTCAGGGACAAAGAAGAATGGTTGAAGCTACTATACCAATCCCACCTCCTCAAGGGAAAACCATTTTGGATCGCTGAAGAATTGACCACAAATCAACTGAAAGCTAAGGCAAGCGAGCTCAAGAAGGTACACAAAGCTTGCAAACAAGGTAAATGGGCAGTCTACAGAGGTGGAAAAGCCATCATCCAAGTGTTTTGAAATCCCAAACCAACTCTTCCCACAATTGACCTGCCACCCTAGGTTTTGTTTTCCCCTTTTCCTTTTTCCTTCTTACCCTCTCAATGGACCCTCAACCCTTAACTGATATGTATCGCCATCCGCTTAGACGTAATTGTTGTAGTGTTTGTTTTTGGTCCCATGGGTCATATCTGACCTCCGTGGATGATAATGGAATCTATCTATCTGTCTCTCTCTCTCTCTCTCTCTCTCTCTAAAACACACACACACACACACACACACACTTATCTAGTTGACAATTCCTTGAATAACCCTTGACTGACTTCTTCCCTCTTTGGTAATCTCTCTCTTGCTCTCGCTCTTGGATGATCGGGTGTATACTAGGATACTCCCTAGGTGTTTTCACAATCTCTTGCTATTGCAAGATGACGCTTCTCCTCCATTGCATGCACCTTGGATGATTATTGCCTTCATTTTACATGCTCAAGAAACCCTATAATTGGGGATAGAGAAATCACAGACCATTGCACATTCTCACAACACCTACTATATGGACTTAGTGGTGTAACAAACCCACTATATAACAGGCGTCACAAATCTCCCCATCTGGGTGTCTCCATCTACTTTCCCACCTAGGGTGTTTAATTCCCACAATATATATGCTCAAGAAGCCCCCTTGGATATAGAATGGTTGCAGACTCTTTCGTAGTCTTGTTGGAGCTATATATGGCTCACTCTACTCAACTTGGTCTCACCTATATATTTGTATCGTGTCCTCAATATGAATCAGTCTTTGGGAGTGTACATGGTGAGTCTCTTGTCTTGTCTCTCTCTCTTTCTCTCTACATTTGAACATGGTATCAGAGCGGTAACGATCACGCGCCAACTCAATTCATGTTGACAAAACAGTATGTGTATGCGATTCACATGTAAGATGAAAAATGACTACAAATTTTATTTTTGAGCATTGATTCTTGTTGACTGTGGTTTATTTGTGTTAAGAAGAATATGATTAGTGTTTTGTGTGGTGTTTATTGCTAATTAATCTAATGAATCGTTGATTTGTTTTTTGACACCCTGAACTTCATCTCAATTTTTGGGGGTCTTCTGCTCAAAATTTGGAGAAACAGGAAATCGGCACTTTTCATCCAAAACTTGTTCGAGATCTTATTTGAGTTCTAGGTTTGCATCAATCGAAGTTCGCAGTAGAAATTTATGCTGTTTTTACTGCAATTGAGCTTGATGTAGCGTTCGTCCTCGTGCGTCTTCGTGAAGCGTCCGCAATCATTTTTCTTATTTTGGCGTCAACTTTTTCGAGCAATTTTTTTAAGCTTTTTGCTATTCATATCTGTGATCGTCAATCTTGCGTCTCACGACACTCTATTTTGAGGACTCTTTTATTATTAACGTCTCCTTTTTCCTGCTTTTTTAGGTGACGTCTCTCACATCTTTGGACGTTCATTGAGCATCCTTCTTGCGTTTATCGTTGACAGAACACAGTGGACATATTTCTCTCGTTCTCAATTGCGGCCTTCACCATATATGGTGTGCAGATTCTGCGATCTTATCTTATACGTCTTCTCACAACAAGATATGGCTATGACTATTCTCGTAAACGGCTTTCCTTCTGGCCAGCGTTCTGTTCCTCCTTTCCAAGGCCAAGGATTTCCAGGCTGGAAAGCAAAGATGCTGTTAATTCTTGAAGGTGATGAACTCTCTGATGTTGTCCTTGTAAATCGTGTTTGTCTGCCTCATCCTGTTTTTGATACGGATCATGATAACGTGCTTATAACTGAAGGACCTATATTTGAAGATTGGAATGTTGCCTATTCGGATTGGCAATGACGTGATAAAGCAGCTCGTCGGTATATTCTTTTTGCTCTTACTGATTCCCTTTTGCTTAATATGTATGAACTGCCTACTTCCCACGAAGTATGGAAGTACCTTATTGAAAACTTTTAGAAGAAATGGCCTGTTACAGAAATACTTTATTTGAGAGGGTTGCTTAACAAGTTACAATATGAAGTTGGTACTGCCATGACGGGACATATGAATCTTTCAAATCTATTATTAATCAGCTTGCTGCTGTAGGTAATCTTGTTCCACAAAAACAACTGATTACACTTCTTCTTGATACAATGAAGGACTTCTCTTATGATAACATTGTTACTATTCTCTCCAATAAAGATGGTCTGGATTTCGAACAAGCCTACATGTCTTTAATTGAATACCCTCAAGGTCAAGAACGTCGTAATGCTGGTCATGATATGACTATGATTTCACAAGAGGAGACCGAGTTACGACAGATAGAACGTGCTTTTTATGCTCGAAGGCGTCTATTTCAACGAGAAAACCGCAGAGGTGGCCATCGTGGCAATGTTTTCTTTCGCCTAAAATTTCCCAATAAGCAACGTTCTTACAAAAATGGCCATATTGAAGATGATTGTTGGGTACGTCAATATGATTAAGAACACAATATTACCACGAAACAACCACGTTTATCTACAGACTCTTCTTCTTCTTCTTGTGAATATTGTGGACGATCTGATCATCCCACTCATATGTGCTATAAGAGTCGATTCGACACACATCATAATAGAGCATATGCTGCTGAATATCGAAACAATATTGTACCAGAAACAAGCTGCGTCCTATGTTCAATTGCTCCAAACAGAATACTTCATGTACGTGATGGATCACTTTTTATTGTCGATCCGGGTGCTACAAGAAATATGCATGGCATATCAGTCTATTAAGTGTAAGTGGGTGTATAAGACAATAGCAAAAGCAGATGGATCTTTTGACAAGTTCAAGGTACATCTAGTTGCAAAAGGTTACTCCCAAGTAGTGTTAAGTATGGAGCCTGATTTACCCTTGTAATTTTCTGTGGTAAAAGCGCACATTTGTAAGGCCCCCATTATGAGGAGAAGCCATCGTGCGTGAAGGAAAATCACTCACCGGAAGCCAAAATTTTCACGAACAAGAATCACGGGCAACTTTAAAGGCCTCGGGGGCGGAGGCCCCCGAGACTTTTTTTCCGCCGAAATATTCTTTTCCGCCGGAATATTATGGCCGGACGGCGGCCGGAAAGTGGTCGGAAAACAACCGGTTGGTTGGCCGGTGGTCGGAAGTCAATGGCCGGTGGCCGAATTCAAAAGCGGACTTGTCTTCTCAAGGACGGCCACACATGGGCGGATTGGAGGGTCCGATTTGGACTTGTTCGCACAAGGGCGGCTACACATGGCTGTCTCTCATAAGAGAGGGCAACTCTTTTGGCCTATAAAAGGAGGCCATTTCTACACACATTTCATAGTGTGAAGTTGATGCAACAAGGTGAGTGTGAGGTGGTGAGAGTGAAGCAAGGCGGGAGCTCCATTAAGGGTATAATCCCTTTGTAAACTACTTCTTGTTCTGAAGTACTAAAGCCATTGAGTGGCTGCTTTCCCGTGGACGTAGCCCACATTGGGTGAACCACGTATATCGTGTGTACTCTCTCTCTCTCTACTCTATAATCTCGTGTATATAAATCTGTCTCTCTCCATTAAGTAATCTACTCAATTATCTATTTAGCTACGTCTTATTTCCTAACAACTGGTATCAGAGCAAGGTTTGCTCGTAGCTAAATTATCTCAAGGAAAGAATTCCTTGAATTGAGTGGGAGTTATGGTGGAGGAAGGGAAGCTCAAGATTGAGAAGTTCAACGGCAAAAACTACCAACATTGGAAGATGCAGATTGAAGACTATCTCTACCAGAAGGACCTCTATTTGAAACTAGGCGGTCTTGCGAAGAAGCCCGCAACAATGGCAGATGAAGCATGGATTGTCCTTGATCGAAAGGCACTGGGAACAATCCGGTTAAGCTTGGCGTCAACGGTGGCCTTCAATGTTTTGGAGATGAAGACCACGGAGGACTTGATGAAGTCACTTGACGACTTCTACGAGAAACCATCAACATCCAATAAGGTATTTCTTATGAAGCGCTTGTTCAATCTAAAGATGGCAGAGAATGGTTCAGTTGCAGAACACCTAAATGACTTTAACACAAACATAAGTCAACTTCAATCAGTGAAAATCAATTTCGATGACGAAGTGCGAGCTCTCCTTATACTATCATCTCTACCGGATAGTTGGGACAACCTTGTGATGGCTATAAGTAATTCTATCAATGGCACAAATACTCTTAAGTTTGATGATGTTGTGGGTGTTCTCCTAAGCGAGGAAATGCGAAGGAGAAGCATAGGAGAATCATCAAGTGCTGCACTATCAGTGGAAACAAAAGGAAGGCTTAAGGAGAGGTTCAAAAACCAAAAGGGTCATGATCGCTCAAGGCGGAGTAAGTCACGCACAAAGTCAGTTCTTGAATGTTGGAACTGCGGCAAGAAGGGCCACTTCAAGAAGGATTGCTGGTCCAAGAAGAAGAAGGAGACTAAGTCTCAAGACAACAAGCCAACATTGGAGGCCAATGTGGCAGGTAAAGTAGAGCAAGATTCTCTAATTCTCTCATTAGACAATGTGTCTAATTCCTGGATAGTAGATTCCGGGGATTCATTTCATGCAACACCACACAAGCAACATTTCCAAGACTACACCAAAGGTAATTTTGGGTATGTATACTTGGGAGATGATGAAGCTTGTGAGATTGTCGGCAAAGGTACAGTCTCTGTCAAAACTGCTAACAGAAATGAATGGAAGCTTAAAGATGTTAAGCATGTTCCTTCTCTTCGCAAAAATTTGATCTCTACAGGACAATTGGACGATGAAGGTCACAACATTGCATTCGGAAACAAACGGTGGAAGATCTCAAAGGGATCTTTGGTGGTTGCCAAGGGAGAAAAAGTCGGTACACTTTACTTGTGTACTGTTAGCACACAACCTTCAGCTTGTACAACAACTACAGAAGTTGACAGTGCGGTGTGGCACTACCGACTTGGGCATATGAGTGCCAAAGGAATGCAAATCCTTCAAACAAAGAATCTTCTACCAGGTTTGAAAGAAGTGGACTTAGAGTTCTGTGAAGATTGTGTTTATGGTAAACAAAAGAGGGTAAAATTTCAAAAATTGGGAAATGAAAGAAAAAATAAAAAACTTGAGTTGGTTAATTCTGATGTTTGGGGTCCTGCAAGTACACCATCACTTGGTGGCTCATTGTACTATGTAACATTCATAGACGATGCGACTAGAAAAACATGGGTTTATTTCATGAAGAATAAATCCGATGTATTTTCCATATTTCAAAGGTGGAAAGCCTTTGTGGAGAATGAAACAGGTACCAAGGTTAAATGCATCAGATCCGACAATGAAGGTGAATATTGCAGCCAAGCTTTTGAAAGCTTTTGTGCTAGCAATGGCATTCGGAGGCAAAGGACAACCCCAAGGACACCTCAACAAAATGGGATTTTGGAAAGGATGAACAGGACAATCATGGAACGAGCACGCAGCATGCGGCTACATGCAGGCCTACGTATCGCTTGAGCTTTGGGCGGAAGCTGTAAGTACGTCTGTGTACTTAATCAATCGGTCACCCTCAACGGCATTGGATGGGGGAGTTCTAGAAGAGGCATGGACAGGTAAACCGGTGAATTATGCATTTCTCAAAGTGTTTGGGTGTGAGGCTTTCATGCACATAGATAGAAGCCTAAGATCAAAGTTAGATGCAAAGTCCAAAAAGTGTTTCTTCATTGGCTATGGAGAAGAAGACTTTGGGTATCGCATATGGAATCCTGAAGATGGTAAAATGTTAAGAAGTAGGGATGTAATTTTTAACGAACAAAATATGTACAAAGATTACTTGGAAAGAAAACAAACAAAAGAAACAGGTGATGAGTACATGGAGCTTGAGGACTGTGAAGACTCAAGGACTGCAAACGGTGACAATGTGCAACAACGTCAACCAAATGAGGAGCCTCAACCTATTCTCCGAAGATCTTCAAGAGCAAGTAGACCTCCAGAAAGGTTTGTTCCTTCCTTCAACCATCTCTTGATCTCAGATTCTGGAGAGCCGGAATCATATGAAGAAGCTATGCAACATGAATCCAAAGAAGAATGGACGAAGAGCATGCAAGTGGAGATGGACTCACTACATCGCAACCAAACATGGGAGTTGGTTGAGTTGCCTAAAGGTAAGCGGGCACTTCAAAACAAATGGGTGTACAAGCTAAAGGAAGAAGAAGGTGGGAAGAAAATGTACAAGTCTAGGCTTGTGGTAAAAGGTTTTTCTCAAAAGAAAGGTATTGACTTCAATGAAATATTTTCTCCTGTTGTAAAAATGAACTCAATTAGGCTTTTCTTAAGCCTTGTGGCTGCTCATGATCTAAATCTCGAGCAAATGGATGTAAATACGGCATTCCCTCAGGGTGACTTAGAGGAGGAAATCTACATGCTTCAAGCAAAGGGGTATGAAGTAAAAGGTAAGGAGAAAATGATTTGCAGATTAAGGAAGAGCTTGTATGGTTTAAAGCAAGCATCAAGACAATGGTACTTGAAGTTTGATCGATGGATGTTGGATCACGGATTCACAAGATGCAACTCGGATCACTGTGTCTACACGGAGAATTTGGGAGATGGGAAATTCATCATCCTAATGTTGTATGTTGATGACATGTTGATTGCAAGTGCTAACATGCAGGACATCAAAGACCTAAAAGAGGAGCTGTCCAAATCTTTTTCAATGAAAGATTTAGGTGCTGCAAAGAGGATACTTGGTATGAAAATATCAAGGGACAGAACGAAGAAGACAATAAAGCTATCTCAAGAAGATTACATCAAGAAGGTACTAGAAAGGTTTGCAATGCAAAATGCAAAACCAGTTTCTACACCTTTGGCTGGTCATTTTAAACTAACGAAGGATATGTGTCGAAAGACACAAGAGGAGATAGCCTATATGTCTAAAGTTCCATATGCTGCAGCGGTAGGTTCTCTAATGTATGCTATGGTCTGGACAAGGCCAGACATTGCACATGCAGTGGGGGTTGTGAGTAGGTTCATGGACAACCCATGTAAAGAGCATTGGCAAGCTGTGAAGTGGATACTTAGGTATCTAAAATGGACAACAACAAATGCTTTGTATTTTGGAGGAACTGATATTTTTCTAGAAGGGTATGCTGATGCAGATATGGCAGGTGACAAAGATACTCGAAGGAGCACTACTGGCTATGTGTTCACGGTTGGAGGCACAGCAATAAGCTGGGCTTCAAAGCTGCAGAAAGTGGTTTCACTTTCTACCACGGAAGCAGAGTATGTAGTAATGACGGATGCAAGCAAAGAAATTCTGTGGCTTCACAGATTCTTAGAAGAGCTTGGATTCAAACAAGACAACTGTGTCTTGTACAAGTGATAGCCAAAGCGCTATCCATCTTGCAAAGAACTCAGCCTTTCATTCAAGGACAAAGCACATTGAGGTGAGATATCACTTCATACGCACTCTTTTGGAAGAGGGACACCTAAAGCTAGGAAAGGTGCATACAAGTGAAAATCCTGCAGACATGTTTACAAAGGTGGTCAACAAGGAGAAGTTGAGCTTTTGCTCATCTTCAATCGGCATTCAAGGATAAGAAGCTAGAATGGAAAGCAGTCACAAGTTTGGTTTGGAGATCAGTCTCCAAGTGGGAGATTGTTAAGTATGGAGCCTGATTTACCCTTGTAATTTTCTGTGGTAAAAGCGCACATTTGTAAGGCCCCCATTATGAGGAGAAGCCATCGTGCGTGAAGGAAAATCACTCACCGAAAACCAAAATTTTCACGGACAAAAATCAGGGGCAACTTTAAAGGCCCCCGAGACTTTTTTTTCGTCGGAATATTCTTTTTCGCCGGAATATTATGGCCGGACGGCGGCCGGAAAGTGGTCCGAAAACAACCGGTCGGTTGGCCGGTGGCCGGTAGTCAATGGCCGATGGCCGGTGGTCGGAAGTCAATGGCCGGTGGCCGGTGGTCGGAAGTCGATGGCCGATGGCCGAATTCAAAAGCGGACTTGTCTTCTCAAGGGCGGCCACACATGGGCGGATTGGAGGGTCCAATTTGGACTTATTCGCACAAGGCCAGCTACACATGGTTGTCTCTCATAAGAGAGGACAGCCCTTTTGGCCTATAAAAGGAGGCCATTTCTACACACATTTCATAGTGTGAAGTTGATGCAACAAGGTGAGTGTGAGGTGGTGAGAGTGAAGCAAGGCGGGAGCTCCATTAAGGGTATAATCCCTTTGTAAACTAATTCTTGTTTTGAAGTACTAAAGCCATTGAGTGGCTGCTTTCTCGTGGACGTAGCCCACATTGGGTGAACCACGTATATCGTGTGTACTCTCTCTCTCTCTCTCTACACTATAATCTCGTGTATATAAATCTCGTGTATATACACTATAATCTCGTGTATATAAATCTGTCTCTCTCCATTAAGTAATCTACTCAATTATCTATTTAGCTACGTCTTATTTCCTAACAAGTAGTTGGTGTTGATTATCAAGAGACCTTTTCACCAGTTGTTCGCATTATAAGTGTTCGAGTTTTATTGGCATTTCCTATTCAATTTGATTTAGAAGCTCATCAAATGGATGTGCAAACTGCTTTTCTTAATGGTAATTTGAAAGAGGAAATTTCTATGGAACAACGAAAAGGGTTTGTTATTCCAGGTAAAGAAGACCTTGTTGCTCAACTTCATAAGGCACTATATGGTATCAAAAAATCTTCGCGAGCCTGGTATACAAAATTTGATCTTTTTCTCACCTTTAAAGGATTCATCTCTTGCTCTTCAGACCCCAACTTATACATAAAACACCAAGGTAGCAGCTTTGTGATTCTTGCTCTTTATGTGGATGATACCATCCTTGTTTCCAATGATTTGAGATTTCTTCAGCAAGTAAAAAAGTTATTCTCTTCTGCATTTGATATGGTGGATCTTGGAGAGATTCACTCGTGTCTTGGCATTCAGATTTAACAAAACCGTACAAAAGATATTTTATTCCTTCGACAGTCAAAGCTTATTGCAGATACTATTCAAAAATTTGGTATGGAATCCGCACATTCAGCCAACACACCTTGTCTTGTGAGCTCTACAAAGAACACTTCTGACAATGGTGGTCAACTTGTCACAAATCAACCTTATGTAACTTGATTGGATATCTTCATTTTGTTGGCATGAATACTCGTCCTAATATTCTGTTTGTTGCTAATTATCTTGGACAACATCTTGCACCTCCTTCTCTTAAGCATTGGTCTGCAGTAAAGCGTGTATTGAAATAGTTGAAAGGCACTACAGATTTTGGTTTGGTCTATCGTCGACAACTCACATCGGATTCCATGCAATCTCTTTCTCTTTTGGGTTACAAAGATGCAGATTGGGCAAGCTCACATTTATCTATGCGATCTACTAGTGGAAATTAAGTCTTTATAAATGGTTGTCATGTTTCTTGGACCACCAAGAAACAACGCTGTGTTGTAGTTTCTACAATCGAGTCAGAATATGTCGTGGAGTCACTTGCAGCTCGTGAGCTAATCTGGCTTCCACAAATGCTGGTTGATATTGGTCACTCTCCTCTTTCTAGCACACCCTTGCGGTGTGACAACCAAAGTGCTATTAGTCTTGCAAAAGACTATGTTCAACATAATAAGTCAAAGCACATTGCTATCCATTATCATTATGTCAGGTATGAAGTATGCAAAGGAACCATTATGGTTGAGCACTGCCTAAGTGACCAGATGATTGCAAACATTCTTACCAAAGGTCTCAATGAGTCACATTTCATCCTCTTGCGTTGCGAGCTTGGAGTTGCTTCGGCCTCACTCTTTGTAGATTAGCTTCTCTGCTATTGTGTAGCTTTGTACATATGACATTGTAATCCTATAGGTACTATGCACTACGTACACTCCACATTTACACATTGTGATCTTTGAGTCACTTGTATATTTGTACATAGATACACAATTCACTTTTACATCATCATCGCTAGTTCATATTTTCACATTGTATAGGGGCTTGGGTTTTTCCCTTGAACTCCCCAAGGGTTTTTTTCATCCAAAGCTAGAGACCTTTGTTTGAGTGGGGGTGTTGGAGCTATATATGGCTCACTCTACTCAACTTGGTCTCACCTATATATTTATATCTTGTCCTCAATATGAATCAGTAGTTGGGAGCGTACATGGTGTGTCTCTTGTCTCGTCTCTCTCTCTCTCTCTCTCTCTCTCTCTCTCTCTCTCTCTCTCTCTCTCTCTCTCTCTGTCTCTCTGTATCTCTACATCTCAAAAAGTCTCGCAGTCTCTTCTCTTACAGTCAAATACTATAGTCACAGCCCTTTGTGGGAGATTGAGCTCAAAGCTTATACTGATATCGATATATGAGCTCTTGTGGAGCGATTGATGCTCTATCAATTTTTTGATGAGCCCCATTAGCCTTCCTACTACACACGTCAACTATTGCTAAATCCACACTTAGAGTAAGATACGAATCTAGGAACTAGTCGAGTTTTAGCATTAAAAAGATCCCATATACTCCTCTTTACAACAAACCAGTAGTCTGTTTGCTGGGTGTATTTACAACTGCCTTGGTACATAATAAGGCTACCTACTCACTTGCTAATTTTGAGTCTGCAATTTAACATCATGAGTGTTTTTTCCAACCCAGCAAATTCCCTTTCTCTCTCTATCTCTCTCTCTCTCTCTCTCTCTCTCTCTCTCTCTCTCTCTCTCTCTCCACCAAAAAACACAGCCGTTTATTGACCTAGTATACATCAGTTTACTCTTTTGATCATAACTTCTTCATCCGAAATCTGATTTGGGTGATCTATAGCCTCAATCGAAGAGCACAAATCCCTCTACACATTGATGGAATGACATAAGTTTTTAGAGTTATGGAAGTCATTTTTGTAACAACATTTCCAAAGTGAAGAGGTTTAGGAAATTTTACTCTTATCTCTTATTTTACATACAATATCTTTAGGCACTCACAAGGGTTCTTCTTCTTCAACAAGGTCCACAACCCATTGTGGAAAATGATCCAAAACATCCTAAGTGTGGAGATAGCAACACAACCACCCAACCAATGACATCGGAAACCATGATCATGGCATACTTGGTATCATTGCAAGAGACCGTAAACAAACAAGGCAAAGACTTACGAGCACTTGCAATGGAGAATGGCACACTGAAGGTACTTGTGGTTGAGAATGAGAATCTCAAGAGGACACTTGAGATGCAACAACATGTTTGATTCAACTTGAAGAGGAAGTGAAGGAATGTAAACGCTCTCTTGTGGACTTGAATGCTTTGAAGGAGCGGATTGAGCAAAGTAGAGCATGACCATGTATTGAAAGAGGAGAAATTTGACACCATGAGCCAAAATGTATGTGACATGAAAAATGTATGCACAAACAAGTCTTGGGTTGATGTATGTGGTAGCAATGTGGTTTCTAATTCCTCACTCATGCAAGATATGGTTCAAACAAATAATGTTGAGAATGTGGATGCGGAGGAGTTGGAGGAACGAGAGCGACGTTCCAAGAACATTGTTATTCGTAGAATTTCCAAAGAGAAGCTAGAGACACCTCCTTCTCTTGCCATTGTTATCAAAGATTTCTTCAAAACCCACTTTGGTATGTCCGGAGTTATGGTCTATGGAGCACATAGAGTGGGGAATCAAGGAGCTCCTCGCTTGGAAGAACAGCCAATTGTATGCACCATGCCAGATGAGACCAAGCGAAAGATTATCCTTGATAATTTTAGTTGGATCTATTTGAGGGATACAAAATGTTTTGTATGTGAAGATCGCACTATTAAGCAACAAAATATGTGTTGCAAGGCATGAGGAAAAAATAAGAAAAACAAGGAGATCTCTCATGAAGAAAATTTACCCAAGGAGGAGGCAAATCCCTCGAGCAAATAGGGATGCGTGACCTATGAGACTGAGTTACAATTGAAAATATGCTTTTGGAATTGTAATGGATACCCATGGAATGCGGGGGTTGACATTGATGAACTAACAAGAAAAGTCGATGTTGTACTTTTTGTTGAAACTTGGGAGCATGATACACAAAGGATTAATGGCTTGGAGAATTACAATGTACATTCATTGATGTGGTCAAAGAATCTTAAGCAACGAAGAGGACAAGGAGGAGTAGCATGCATGGTTAAGAAAGGATTGAAAGATTTTGTATCAATTGTGAAAGATGACAAGTACAAAAGTTATGTATGGCTGAAAATTATGACACCAAAAAGAGCACCCATTTTTGTAGCCGGTTGCTACATTCCTCATCATGATTCTCTCTTTTATGCTTGCATGGATAGAGATCATCCATTTTTTGATTTAGAAGAGGATATTGCTTATTGCAAAGGTGAAGGTGATGTTATTGTATTTGGGGATATTAATGCTCGCACAAAAACATTGCAACGTGATACTCAACAATTTGATATGCCATACATTTCAAGGGAGTTGGAGGAAGTTCACTTGTATGATTATTCTTTAGCGGATGAGAAAGAGCCGAATCACTATGGAAAGTTACTTTTACACATGTGTAATAGCACGGGTATGCTCATTGCCAATGGTGTATCTTTGTGGAGTGAAACCAATGGATTTACATGTGCGACGCTTAAAAGTGAAAATTCACGGCGTCGCTATGGGTGTCGCTAGTTTATTTGTAACATAGCGACGTCTATAGTGATGCCAACATGGGTAAAAGATAAACTGAGAGCGCCCAAAAAATTAGATCTCTGATTTGAGTTTTCGGCGCTCAAGCAAACAAAGAGGTAACCCGCAGTCTCCCTCTCTTTCTCTTTCTTCTACACACACACACACACACCACACCACCCCCCCCCCCCCCCCCCCCCCCCCCCCCCCCCCTCCCATGGTTGCATAATAAAGGTCCCTCTTTTTTGCCATACCCTTAGAAACTGCCTCATAAGGGGACTTGGCCCCCGCTTAACCAAAGCGTGAAGTGAAATCATTACATTGGATAGGTGGCCCCTATCCACTCTCTATCACCTTCCCCAGGCAATGGCGCCTACAGGCTCGCGCAGTTGAGGGCGGCCGATTGCATTCAACCTGTTGGCTCTAGGAGCGTGCATGACATCCTATATATACTGAGGTGAGGGCATACTCTGGCCCTCACTTAGACCTGGAGTAGGTCTTTCTTTCTGCTCATTTTTTTGCTACTGTCTGAACTTTCTAAAATGGAGCTTGTAGCTCAAGTAACATAGGTACCTTACTACAAAGCTTCGGTTTTTGTTTAAGTGTTGTTGCAGTACCTTGCATGGTAAGTGAAGAAAGATGTCGTCTAAGTTATATACTGTGTACTTGTCTTAGACATAGAGACACAAAATTTTTGAGCCATATGGCTTAGCATTTGAAGCAAAGTAATGGTATTTTTGAAGGGAGTACCTACAGGTAATTTAGGGGTCGGCTCTGTATAAAGCCGCCGCATAATTGTAACTGATACACCTTGGCATTGTTGTGGGCCTTGGGACTGCCTGTGCATAAAGAGAAACTGTTTTTTTGGCCTATTTTGTTGACTGTACCAATGGGGAGAACACCTGTGGGAATGGTGTTAGCTATACAAATTGCTATATTGGCCTTTTTTGCTGCTTTAGGACCTTACCTGCGTTTTGTGGAAAGGTACCTGGTTATGGGTTTTATCATAAGGTACCTGCTTATGGGTTTTGGCATGTTTGGCTTCAATTGGGAGCATGTTGGTATAAACAATGTTAATTGGTCTTGAATTAAACTACTGTGTCGGAGCATGTTTAGCATGTGCCTTAAGACCTCTTATGCATAAAATTGGGCTGACTTGATGTCGAACACGTGCGTGGACTGTTTCTTGCTACTGGTTGTTGTACTGGCTCTATTTCAAGCCGTTAAAGGTTTGTAGCTACTGGTTGTTTATGGCTCTGTAAGTTGTGCGCTACTGGTTGTAATACTGGTGCTTGTGCGCATACTATTTGATTGGGCTCTGTTCTTAACCACTGCAGGACGTTAATTTACTCTCTTTGCTAAAGCAATATGACATGCTGCATGATTTGCAGGGTTGGAAGTTATTTGTTAAAAACAATTTGTGTTAGCTTGGCTTGATAAGCTGTTGGGCTTAAGTCCAGTTTGGCACTTGAAATTTCATATAAAGCAACTGGTTGGGGTGTTATTTACTACATCTAGTACCTTTGGTTGATGGACAAGTAAGGTATATTACTCAATCAAGGGTCGGACACTACCGTTCTTTAAGGGTTGCTAATGACTTGTGGATATCTTGGGATTATGAAGGTAAGTATATGGCTGGTATTTTCGCCTTTGGCATAGCTTCCAAGCTATGGCTTGAAAAATGGGATTCCATATTAAAAAGAGGGAGTCTTGCTACTCTGCTAATTGGCTATACTAGTGTTTTCAGCTGATACCGTTGGTTGTCAAAAAAATAGAAATTAAATGATTAGGTGTCTTATATAGAAAAGGTTGGACATGACCTCTCTTTGTCTAAAGGGATACCAATGATACCATGGGATTCCTAATTCTGAAGAAGTATATGGTTGATATTTTTGGGCTTAAGCATAGCTATCGAGTTATGGATCTTGAAATGTTTGGATTCTTGGTGGACTTCACCACTCAGATTATAAAGTAGAATGTACCACTCATTTTTTGAAGTAATAAGAAAAGACTGTTAAACATAAAAGTTCTAATAAATAACCTAGCTTGTCTAAAGTAATTAAATCCTATAAGATGACATGGATAACAACTGATATGGTCCATTGATACCTCTAAAACACATCCAAGGCTAACTGAATTGTTGTCTTGTTTGGATGGATGCAGGTAAGGACTCTATCTTATCTTGGAGGGTTTTCTCTTCTTTGGCAAGCAACCTTACTATAATGAAACACTCACTGAGGAACGGGGAAGTTCTTTTACTACTAATTTTACTGAAAGAGGATCTCTTTCCTACAATCATTGTACCTAAGTAATTCTGGTACTGAGTTATTTTTGTACATATCAGTTCATTATTCCTTGGCCAACTGTCTTTTGAATGTAAAAATTCAATTATGTCTTATTAGTTAAGATTTAAACAGCTACACACACATCATATACATAATGTTTCTTCTTTTTGGGGGAAACCAAGATGCTGGCCTAGGAAATTATCTTAGGAATGGAGCTCTAAATTGGACCCACAGTCTATAAATCCTTCATTGGTAGAGTGGTGTTAGGTGCCCCTTTTAGACTCTTTTTCTGGTTCCCTTCTCACGACTACCATAGTCTCTGACTTTGCCGGTTGAAGGTTTGCAGGACCAAGTATACTTTACAATATAGACACTTTGCTAATTTTTATGTCACCTCTGTTTTAGGACTACTCACGTGATAGAATGACAGCTCGCATGAGTACTAATCATAACCCTGAGAATCATGCAAAGATTCTTGATCAGATTAAGCTTTACCTTAAAGACCGTACACCAAAGAATGCCTTGGCTACTAGAACTAGACCTTTCCTTGCTAGGAAAGCCAAATTATGTATTACATACTATGGCAAGAAAAAGTAAACCTGACCTCACTGTTTTTGCAGACTCTTGCTTTATCTCAAGGATTGGAACTTACCTCGGAGCCCCTCTCTGTGGCCTCCTCTCTTGTCCTCAGATGTATTAGCAGTTTGGATGCTTCACAACTTATTTATGATTTAGCTCTTGTCTTGTATTAGCAGTTTGGATGCTTCACAACTTATTTATGATTTATCTCTTGTCTTGGATAAAAAACTATCTGTCTTGCATATGTTGTCATTTAATGACTGGGTAAAAATTTTGGC
This sequence comes from Adiantum capillus-veneris, assembly GCF_014529385.1. Taxonomy (NCBI): domain Eukaryota; kingdom Viridiplantae; phylum Streptophyta; class Polypodiopsida; order Polypodiales; family Pteridaceae; genus Adiantum; species Adiantum capillus-veneris. Next base: position 135,698,602 of record NC_140943.1, on the reverse strand, counting down.
TACATTGGACAAAGACCCCCCTAGAAGGTGTTAATTTGTTGTCCCAATATATTGCCCAACTTCCTGTCCTTGCTTCACAATACCAACAAGAGCTTGCCCTGTTCTGCACATCTGGAGCTAAGCTGTCAAACTTCCTTAGAAAACTCTATGGGCTTAACCCCTCGTTTGTCTGCACTCCAAATACCCCCTCCATCCCTCTAACTGGTGGCATTTTCTGTCGAGATAGTGCAACACTAGAAGCAATAAAAGAATTTCAAAATAATCTCTGCTCCCTCAATGATGTTAACCTCCTTGAGATGGTACCAAAAATCTCTAAAGTTTTTCCTGTCTTACAAATAAGACAAATGGAAATTGAATCTCTCGGAGTTGACCATCAACTGTGGGTTCTGCCAAACAAAGCCTTCCTGGCTCCTATTCTTAGTAAAACCTGGGTGTACTTGGCCAACCTTCCTGCCTCAACCGTGGAAGACTATAAACTCAAGATTCTTAAAGGTGGACAGTTCTTGGACAAGGGAGAACTGATTAAAGCACCCTTTAACCTTCATCTCATTGACCACTCCAAATGCCCCTCAAATGCTGGATTGTACATACGTACTAAGGGTAGCATGGAATTTGCAAAAAAGTAACCCACATTTCTACACAGACTCCATCTGGAATATCTTCCACCCCTATGTGAAATGTGCTTGCAGATTTCTTGACCCCAAAGCTACCTGTGAATCAAGCATCATTTGGTTTGATCATGCAATATGGTTTATCCTCAACCATCTAGATATGGTATTCCCAGAGAAACCGATCGACTTTCATCTATCCCTCCTCTGCTCATGGCTAGGTGGACAGGCTAAGAAAATTGTGATTGCATAAACTGCCTTTAATATCTTCCATGGTCTTATGCATGATATTTTGAAAGAGCTTAAAGAAGATGATCCCAGACTATACCTCACCACTTATGCTAACCTTAAAGGGGTCAAGTTCATCACTAATCTGCTTAAACCTTGTATTGAAGATGATGATTCTCCTACCCTGAAAAAAGCTAACTCTTCGGCTACTCCCAACTCTTTCACCTCGTTTTTTACACCTAGCTCCTCGTCTAATCGAGGAAAAACTCGTAGCTTTACAAGAGGGAGAGGTAGGTTCCGTGCAATCAGAAACTTCCCTGAAATCTAATCCATGAATATATTGCAGGTCTCTACAAATGCGTGTGGAAGAAGAGTTATCAGCAGAGAAGATTTGAATTGTGGTGCTATCTACATACACTGTCTGTTTTACAATATACTTCCCGATTGGATCTTACCAAAAAATCTTTTGTGTGAGTGATTTGACTTATTTTTTGGGAATCATAAACTACTTGTTGACAATATTCTCATAGGATGGAAATACCATCATCCTATAAAAGGATTAGTTTTAAATAATGACTTTCTTAGACAAGAAACAATCCCTTACTATACATGCATTCAATTTGCCTCATTCTACAGGAATTTTGAAGGATTTGGTAACCATGTCTGTACTCAGGACCTCAACATTATCGATAATGTCACAATACATAAGTTATTCGCTAGAGGACTCAATCACATACCTAACTATCCAAAAAACCCTTACCTTGCCCTATCAGCTTTACTTAACTGCCTCACTGACCTTGTTAGTGCTCTCCGATTGGAGATGACAGTCCTACCGGACTTAAAGGAATTAGGGAAGGAAGGCTTCCTTCATAAAATTTCTCTACTTGCTAGGAAGTGGCTTTCTTCTGATAGCTCTTGGCTTACACCTCAACTAGCTCTTGATTTTCAACTAATCTCAGATAAATGGCTTGTGGTCGGGCTTGACAAAAGCTCCAACTATCCTAGTATTATGTGAAAATACCTTTGCTTGGAAAGCAGCTCGGGATCGAGTATCAGGTAAAGAATTCTGTCATACTAACAATACGCCGCAAGATATCTCTAACAAGATCTCTAAATATTTAGGATATCTTGGTTACTCAATTAGTAACACCAGGTTACCAGTACTATTTTCTACATATAAATTCCACAAACATAAATGCAGATGGATATCTGATGCCTCTAACTGTATCTTCACAGATATCAACAAAGATATTACTCTTTGCCTTGATATTATTCTCACAGAATTTGAGCTCATTCGTGCAGAGAAGCAGAGAATCTGCAAGGATTTCCTAAATATCCAATATAATCCCTTCTGGTTAACAAAAAATGCAACAGAAGTCACACTTAACCTTCCTCAACATATCTTCCACATCCTTACAGCTGATATTACACAATACTGTGAAAACATTCCACTTAGTGGAGATCTTGGCCTTAAGACAATTTTAGCTAAGGTTATTAATTTAGCCTTTACCAATGCTAAAAAGAGAAAGTATCGTTTTATCTCCCTATCCAAGAAACCCAGATGGATTCAAGCATCTCACTCCATACACCCTCTACACTTCAATGAAACAAAACTCTGCTCCTATATTTTCTGGCTCTTGAATAACTGCACTATTATTGCAGGCGGCTGCTGCTTTAACCAATGCCCTGGCATCCCTATGGGCTTCTCTTGCTCACCACTTATGTGTAATATTTACCTGGCTGTTTTTGAATACAAATGGTGTCTTAAGAACATGGAAACTAACCATAAAATACTTCCACTATTCAATCATACCTTTAAAAGTGAAAATTCACGGCGTCGCTAGTTTATTTGTAACATAGCGACGCCCATAGCAATGCCAACATGAATAAAAGATAAACCACGAGCACCCAAAAACTCAGATCTCTGATCTGAGTTTTCGATGCTCAAGCAAACAAAGAGGTAACCCGCACTCTCCCTCTCTTTCTCTTTCTTCTACACACACACACACACACACACACACACACACACACACACACACACACACACACACACACACACACACAAGGAGAGGAAGGAGAGCCAGGTATGCTCCTTCTTTCTCCTCTCTCTGATGTTCCCTTTCCCTCTTTCTTTCTCTCTCTCTCTCTCTCCCTCTCTCTCTCTCTAACACACACACACACATTGTGTGTTTGAGAGAGAGAGAGAGAGAGAGAGAGAGAGAGAGAGCACATGCATAAACAAAACACACACACACACACACATGCATAAAAAAATTATGCATACACACACATTGAGAGAGAGAGAGAGAGAGAGAGAGAGAGAGAGAGAGAGGAGAAAACAAAGAGAAAGAGAGAGAGAATAAAAAACCAAAGAGAGAGAGAGAGAGGGGGAGAAGGTGAAAGAGAGAGGTAAGGGGAGAAAACAAAGAGAAAAAGAGATTAAGTTAAAATTTAAATTAAATTAGGTTAGATTATATTTAGATTTATGTTTATGTTGAGTTTAAGATTATGTTAGATTTAGATTTAGGTTAGATTTAGATTTAGGTTAGATTAGACTTAGGTTTATTTAAGTTAAATTAGATTAGATTTAGGTTTATTTTGATTTGATTTACGTAGATTAGATTTAGGTTTATTTACGTTAGATTAGATTAAATTTAGGTTTATGTTCGATGGACTAGCGTTTTTTAGATTTAGGTTAGATTTTAGTGCATGTCAATGAAGGTGCGCTTTGCCCAAAGAGCAAACACTAGTTACACAACAATATGTATATTCTCATCAGAATCTGACATTTATTAACTCACACACTAACCATATTCAATTAGCCGCGAATCACCACATATTCAATTAGGTTAGATTTAAGATTAGATTTCGGATTGAGTTTTTATATTAGAGTTTACCTTTGAGATTACGGTAAAAAAATTAGAGTTAGACGAACGGTGATCCCTCTCTTCCTCTCTACGGATGCGACGTTAACCTGGAAAGCTTTCAACTGCATGATGCTGAAATTGGAGGCCAACATGTAATGTGGTAAGTAATCCCTCGAACAAAGATCTACTGTGAAAAGATGTGAAGATGCTGTGAAATGCTACAGCTAGGGAAGAGGCAACGGGGTTTTGTCCACTATGCACTATCATGTAGACGTGGGTGTAGATTTCTTGTATCCACAAATATAGTCATTGACCAATAAAGACGAGATTATAACCGGGTAGTTCTGATCTCTGTGCACCTCTAGACCGAGGTGTGCGGGGATTGGACATGACTAGAGAATGTGAGGTAGTTTACAGTGTGAACAAAGAGAGAGCGAGAGAGAGAGAGAGAGAGAGAGAGAGAGAGAGAGAGAGAGAGAGAGAGAGAGAGAGAGAGAGAGAGAGAGAGAGAGAGAGAGAGAGAGAGGATACCAATAGAAGATTAAATTTATATCCAAGTTATAAGGTTTTCACCCTCATTATGAGTAGTGACGAGGATGTGGAACCGAAACACTATCTCTCAACGAGGATCTTATGTCCTTGTAATCAATGGAAGCATGTTGTACGACGGACAAGACACATTTCTTTGCAGCACGTTCGCGAATTTGGAGAGTTCGATCCATCTATTATAGATCGAGTTGTTGCCAATTATAACTCGTCGGACTCTGACATTGGCCAAGAGGCAGCAATCTTGCAACCCAATAGACGTGTTCGCAGGCACTTTGGTCAAGCGACATATGTGAGGCCACAAGATGTAGCCTCTGACAACTCGGGGGATGATCATGTAGACCACATTCCCAACGAGGCACTGTTTGAGCCCGAGATCGATGAAATGATCGAGACGATCATGGATTCAGAAAGGCTTATCTATGATGATATGAAAAGTGAAGCCGATACACCATTGTATGATGGAGCACGTGTGTCTAGATAAAAGGCGCTCCTGGTTCTTCTAAACATGTAGAAAAAGTTTGGATGGAGTGACACTAGCGTCACAGCGCTTTTCAGGTGATCTATTACAATGTGTTTACTTTAATAAAAAACTCTATATGTATAATGATCTGATAGATTTTTACACAATTGTACCGCATTTTTTTCGTTGTGTAGATTGCTCAAAGAGCACATATTGCCAGCAACATTACTGTGCATAGAGAAGAGACTAGTTTTCTTGACTTGGATTCAACTAAGAAATGGACTGACCTAAGAGACACTTTCGTACTACCCGAGCATTGTGAACAAGTAAGTACGTAAATAGTTAACATCCAATTTTAGAAGTTATGTGTTTGGAAGCTCTCATGTAAGTTATGTGGCTCTCGCAAGTGATATTTCATCCTACAAAGTCTGCATCAAATTGGTGGTACTTCATAGAGGTAACCCCTTGTAGTGCACAGACGTATGAAGGCTACCATGTGCCAATCACAGTGGCATCAATGGAGGAGATCGGAGAAGATGCTCAATCAAAAGCCACTGAGGTGGTGCCAGAGGAACATCAAGCTTGTACTCTCTATGGAGTGCATGGAGAGGATCTACAAAATGAAACAGAGGACATTTGTTTAAACGAAGAGCTCTATATAGATGTAGGAAGCCATATTAAGCTTTGTGAGGATGAGAGAGAGATCTCTTAAAGCCATAAATATTGTATTTGAACATTTTTGCTCCGTTTTATAATATATATTGTATTCACGTGGCTTTTTGTTCATTTTTGTCTATATGCGTCATTGCGTCATTGTATTTAATGGTCTTTGCATCCACTCCAGGTACGTATGCTCTAGGTATGTTCTCACAAGCACGGACGACGAGCACTACGCTCCGAGTGAGATGGAGACTGAAGCTACAATTGTGAAGGTCTGCTCAATATAGATGCTGCTCATCCCACCGCTAGATCTAGTTGATTGGGTGAACGAGACACTAAGAAGCACTAATACTGCTTCTTAGCAATTCTTTCACCCGATCAATTAGATTTAGTGGTAGGGCAAGAAACTTCTATGAGCAGATCTTTGGGATGCAGCTTCAGTCTCCATCGCACCCGAAGCGCAGTGCTTTTACAAATTCACAGAAATTCAACGAAATCTCTCTGCACAGGAATCCCTCCCCCTTTATGAGTCCTCTCTCTCTCTCTCTCTCTACTTGTCCATGTTTTCTTCTCCATTCATTCAATATTAAGATTAAATGTTTGTGTGTTTAATGCAGGTATGGATGATGATGAGTTTATTTCTTCTTGTCACCCCAGCAGAGACAGTGGTATGTGGAGCGTCATTGCTCTAGAGCACCATCACTTGTTCCTACTCCTTTAGCGTCTCCCTCTGTTCCGGAGCATTCAACCCGCTCCAAAGCTTCAGTGTCGACAAGACGATCTTCACACTCGTCTAGGCACTGGCGCTCTAGTGGTGGCGGCAGAAATTGTTGTGGGGATACCACCGCCGATGCCTCCACACCGCCTCGTGTTCGACGAGGCTCTTTACCCTCCCCTTCTTTGCCCGCCCCCACACCAGCCATGACATCGCCACCTACACTAGGTTTTGCATGGCTGACGACCATTCCTAGCAGCTGCACACCACTAGCTACTCCTCTAGGAGTCACTCCAGTAGACACTCCTTGCTTCGAGGCCCAGACTCCAGTGGAGACAGCTGATGTTCGTATCCCCATTGACACGCCGCTAGAGACCCATGTCAGGACACCCAGATTCACATGTCACCGGCAAGAGGGCTTGCCTTACTTCGTCGATTTCAGTGGCGACATCATCTTGGATGATGAAGGCAAGAAGGTGATCTCGCGCATTTGCGGTCTTTGCTCTCAGGTGTTTAGACACTACATACTAAACACTTGGAGTGAAGTAGCAAGTGATTTAAAAGACAGAGTCATCAACATGCTGCATGACGAGTTTCCTATTTCAATACGGGATGACCGCTTCAATGAAGACCTGATGAAGGTTCGAATGCGAGAATACTGCAAGCACAAGCATTTTGAAGTGAAAAAAGCAATTAAGCGTGGGTGCAACAGATTAGATTGGTTGGCCAAAGAAGAGTGGAAGAATGCGAAGAAAGCAGCACGTGAGAATCTTGAAAAGTAGAAGCAACAAAAGGAGGCAGCCAAAGCATGACTAGAGGTAGGGAGCTCGCGCGCACCACTTGGGGAGCGGCGGGTGGGCATCATTCGAGGCGGATTTTGTAAGTGTTTTCGTATTGCTCTTTAAGTTTGATAGTTTAGGGTTTAGGGGTTTTTAAATTATAACATAATGGATTCTTTTTATGTTTTGACAGTGTTCGATGACAGGACGTGACCCCACACCATACGAGCACGAGTACGCAGGCAAAAAGGGCTTAAACACCCTGATGGAAATTCTGAGTTCTTGCGGCGGCATGGTTAGTATTAGGGTTTACTCTTTTCTATTTGTTGTATTGTTTTGAAAATTATATGTTTATACTTACAGAAAGCTATCTTATTGTTTTTTTGTTGCAGAATCCGACAGATACGTTGCTTGGACGCGATGAGACGTCTGATTAGATGACATCAGTCTAGCCGTAGCTAGATAGCATTAGTTTCCTTTTGTCATAGCATATGTATCATGAGATGACGTTTATACGTCTTTTTGTAACTATTGGAAAACCATGTATATTTTTTCAATAATGACAATGGTGTTGTAACTATTACATTTGCAAAGATTAACAATCAAGTGATTTTGCCTATGATGTGTACAATTGTCATTGATTTACTTTCATCAGCTTACTTTTGTCAGTTTTGTATCTTTATTCTGCAAACAATAGTATGGATGATGGAGTTAATGGTTATATTTTCTTGTGGCTGACTACTTTGGGTTTATATCTAAGGTTGCACTTTTTGTCAAAGGTGAATCTGGGCTTATCTTGGATTCATTTAGGTTTTCTCTCGGGCGTCTCTATGAGCGTTGCTATATAAAGCTCTACAACGTCGCTACAGGTGGCCTATAAACGTCTCTATGATCGTCGCTAGAGACGTCTATAGCAACGGTTATAGGGACGCTCATAGCGACGTTCCCATATCGATGCTGTTAGCGACGATCTAAGCGACGCTGGGGGGAGTATAAAAACCCAATGTATTTTCGTCGCTAACAGCGTCACAAGTGCACACAACCTCAGGTAGTGTAATGGGGACAGTGTGATTGACTATATGCTACTCTCCGAAGCTATCATGTATCGCATAAAGAGTTTTATGTTTGGCCAATGGACCCCGAAATCCGAGCATCGCACCTTATCTATTGACCTTTCATGTGGAGGAGCAGCTAAGCATGATAATCACGGCCAAAGGAAAGAGAAATTATCACTATGTATGAATTTCAAACAAGCACCAATGTATATTGAAATGGTTGAGCAAAAATTATGGATGAAGAAGCTACAGTATGATGCACCATGGAAACTAAATGGGAAGCTTTCAAGAAAGTTATTTGTTCTTGTGCCGAAGAATTCTTTTCTATAAAGCATCTCCATGGTATCAACAAAGATAGATCACGCGAAAGGTGGTTTGGAAAAGAATGTCAAGATTCTCGAAAGGCTTTGATAAAGTTTGATGCACTATGGACAAAGAAAACTATCAAAGTCATTTGCATACATACAAGGCATTGATTCAAAAGAAGAGAAGAAGATGGGAAGTAAAGTAACAACTTTTTCAAGTCCAAGAAAAGGCACATGCATGTGGAGGATTTTGGAGAAACTTGAGGGGCAAGCGGGCTGAGAATTTTGGTAACTTGAGTCTTGTGGATATGTACACACATTGTAGGCAATTATATGAGCAAGCAAATGCTGAAAAAATACCATTTTATGGTTGACTCCGATGTATGCCCTCTTTTTTTACTATTGAGGATGTATACGGTGGGGTTGAAAAGTTGGCCACTCGCAAAGTGGGAGATCTTCAAGGTATCAAGCCGGAGATGATCAAATGGACGGGAGATTTTACCCATGAGTGGATGTGTGATATGTTCAACCTTGCACTTCAATATGGTATGCCTTACGATTGGAGTACGAATTGGGTTAAGCCTTTGCATAAAGGAGGGGATATAAAGAATGTAAACAACTACCGGACTATAATGATTGGGTCTCGTATGGAAAAGTTATTTGGGTGCTGATAGCGGGAAAAAGAGCAGTGCAATCGGGTGGCCTCTGTACTCGTGCACACTCCACAAACCATGCCTCATGCAAACAAGCAAAGAACAAAACAAAGGGGGCACCACCCTAAATTAAGAGGTTTAGGGACCTCACACATAGTGCACATAGGCAAGTGAGACTTCTGGCATTATGATGGCATCAAAACATATGGCAAAACACATAGAAACAAAGCTTAGGGACCTTATGTAGCATATATATACACAAGACATCAGCTTAACAATACAACGGCATCTGATCATACATAACAAGGATATAGAGAAGCAAGCCAAGGATGGCATAATCCCTTGTCAAAAAAACAATCAACCCAGCAAGTAGGTATGATCCTACTAGCAACACATCAATACCTTAGAGAATGATGGCGAGGATGGTGGCCATGGAGCATGAGAGAAGACTCCTTATTTAGGTTTTAGGGCTAGTAATGTAGCATACTAGAGGGAGAGAGAGTAGAGCTCCATCCATAGCTCCTCGTTGTGAGCAATGTCGTCATAGCTTCATTGCTTGGTGAAGGGGGTGAAGTGTTGGTTTTGAGTGAGAGAAGGCCTCCTTATATAGGTTTCTGAGAGGGTTTAAGATTAGGGATAAACATGCTTAAATCCACTGATTGGGGTTACTTTTTGCTTAGGGTGGTCAACAGATTGAGGTCACCTAATATGTCACCATCAAGATATTCTCTAGAGTGATGTGAGAGGGGAGGGTAAATGCTGATTTTTCTGATTGTGACACATGGGGATAAGGCCTTGACCAGCATTTAAGAGTAGGTAAGGTGGCTGTTGAAACTGGAGGTTCTGCACATGTCAGGGGGGGACCTGCTGGGTCCTCTTGAATATCAAATTCTCAAAAAATCCTCAACCATGGCTTCTTTTGACATGTGTTCTTTGAAAAAATCAGCATGTCTCTTTTCAACTCAAAAGTCTTTATCCCTGTTGACTCACCTTTACCATAATATTTTCCCCTTTTCTCCTCGTGTAACTGCATTGTTGATGCCCAATCACTGCTTCTAGTAACAGTGAACTGTTACCTACCAAATACTTATGGTGCAGTAAAAAATATTTACCATGGGTAAAAAAAGTTACCATAGGTAAAAAGTGATTTGTATTTACCATGTAGGTGAAAAATATTTACTGTAGGTAAAAAATATTTACTGTGGTAAAAAATATTTACTGTCGGTAAAAAAGTGAAAACGGAGTATGCTGTTCTGTGAGTCCACACGAACATCCTCGTGTAAATTTCACTAGAAATTCACACCTAGAATGGGCTATTCTGTAAGATATAGGTTGTAGGCATGCATAAGAGCTCGTTCCCACGTATCTTCTGTCCATGGCACTTTTTACTCTTTGGTGCTTGTGAAGTAGATTTTTCTTCTCTTTCGAGATCCCTTGGACTAGAGTATCCTCATCTCCCCAACAACTGACTGTGCCTTTATTGCATCTTCAGAAGGGGTCCTAAAAACCATGCATCATATAGCCCTCCCCCTTAAGCTAGAGGTATTTGATGCCTCTAGCTGTAGGTTGTGCTACAATAGGGTTCTCTTGAATACTTACCCACCTGGTACCAATTGAATTTGCCATGTTACTGCTTTCTTGGCTGATGCACCCTGTTTAGTCCTTTCTGATGAATAATTGTATCCATCCATGACTAACAACTCGTCTCCTAGACCCTTGAAAGCCATACCCCATCCATTGTCAATATCCGCTTTCACTGGTAGCATTCTCTTTTTTTCTTTTTTTCTTCTCTTTTTTTCCTTTTTTGTTCTTTTCTTTTTTTGCCCAACCCCTCGTTGAGCATTCATGCTCAACCATAGTATTATTTAGGTAAAAGAGGACTGTATAGAGAGAATTATATAACATAGAGCTATAGGCTGCATAAGAAAAATGATAGTATAGTGGCTATATAGATAGGATAGAGATAGAGAAAAAAGAATCTGCTACTGTATCACCCTCCAGGGTCAAATGGAAAGCTCAAAGCTCCCCCACGCATGGTGTAGAATCCACCTGGATCAAAAGTAAAGCATTGCTCATTGCCATCAACCTGTAAAACATGTATATCCAAGCCTTCCTTTGCACTTGTAGGCCAATAGACAGGCCACCCTTCCAGCTCTTTATAGCACGGAGCTTTGTCACCCTGCATCCATAATCCTTCGTGTCCACTATAGGCATACTTGCCATCACTTGAGAAACCTGAATCATAAGCAGCTATCCTACCGTCTGCTACAGAACCCTCGATGGTATAGTCCACTTCAAAAAAACCTCGCCATTGACACAAAAATATATGTAAAGCAACCTCCAATAACACATGTATCCATCGCATCACATAACATAGCAAGACCCTGCCATTTGCCTCCACTTGTTGCATAGCCAAGCAAACCTGATCACTTTTCAAACCTGTATCCAAACCCTCTGTAAACGTCTCCACAACCATCTCTTTATACTCAGAAACATGACCTACTAGAGCTTCAACCTGTGCAAATACCTCATCACCAACAAGGTTGACGGCACCTTCCTTTAATTGGATATGGTGTTGGGTTACCGTCACTCCTTTAATGTGATCGTAATCAGTTATAAAGAGGCCAGCATGATTCTTTAGTACCTGCAAATAGGGTTCTCTCTCTTCTTCTAGTAGGTCCTTAGCTAGCATCTCCTCTTAGCCTGTGGCTTCTTCCTAGAGAGTCTTGACCACCTTCTCCTTCTGGGTTTCGCAGTATTATACCCATGACTTCCAAAGAGCTAGCATCCTCCTCATATGACTCATCCTCAGATGAAGAGCAACTGCTTGTGCTCCATTCATCCATAGAAGTCTCCATCTCTAGGTCTTGTTGTCTACCCTGCTTCATGTCATACACAATTTTTTGTTGCTTGCCACCTACCTTATGATTTGGTCGCAACTCAAGGGAACCTGTCTCCCAATCTTGCCTAGATTTCATAGCCATAAGCCAAGGTCTTCCAAGGATTAGCGGATAGCCCTCCCCCTTAGTTGGGATCACATAAGCATCAATTGAGATTGCCACACCAAAAGCTGAAACCTTCACTCCATTAACCTTTCCCACACAAGCCACCCTTACATTATTTGCCATCTTAGCTTGTAAGGAAGTTTGCTCGTTTACTTCCAAACCCAACCTGTGCATTAATTTCTTTGTCATAACACAAATCTCGGCTCCACCATCTACGTACACATTGGAGACTCGCTGACTCTTAATCTCTGCATGAATGACTGGCACGATATCCTTCATGCCTCTTGCACTAATAGACCCAACTGACTTTGCCTTAGCCCTCCTGGTGCTGACCATCTTAGACCAGGTTCTACGCATCTTTGGGGAAAGGTGGAGGAGTTGCTGCCATGAAATCTTTGGTCCTTGCTTACTCACATCTGCTACCAGGTCGTAAGGTATGGATCCTACCCCAAGTGGAAAGTCTTCTACTCCTATGTGCCTCCTTGACCTACTCTTCCTTTTCTTGTCTCCTATCACTTGGGAGGAACCCTCATTCCCTTTATCCGGCTTTGAAGCTTCCATTTCATCAGTTCTTTGTCTCCTAACTCTCTTTATTGGCATGGCAACAGCTTCCTCCATTTTTTCTTTCCCATTATCCTTACCATTGTCAAGACTTATGACAGAGACAGCCCTGTCCTCCCCTCCCGATGGTAGTGGAGGGATCTCTGCTGGTGCTTGTGGTGGTGGAGGAGGGGGTCTCAATATTTGGATTGGTGGAGCCACGTGTGCATTTTGTCCATTTAGTGGCCTAGCTCGAGGAGGAGTGACTTGCTGGCGAGGAGGTCTTGATTACCATTTCCTTGATAGCGTCGTGGATGGGGGCAATAATACATGCCGTGACCTACCTCTCCACAGTTGTAGAAAATGTACTCACGTGCTTGCCTTTGTCCTTCTTGTCTATTTCGTTCATTTCCTGGCTGGGGAGCCCTTACACCTTGAACTAGATTGATGGACAGGCTCTCTAGTTGATTGGTGATTTGTTGAAGTAATTCTTGTTGAGAGGAATCTTGGTCTGTTGCTCCTGTCCCTGCTACTACCCTTGCCGTAGGTTGAGCTAGCGGTGGAGGCTCCATTCTCCCTTGTAGTTGAGCTTGGAATTTTAACTTCCTATCCTTCTCCCTTGCATAATTCATAGCTTTATCAAAGGTATCTGGGAATTTACCTTTTACCTTTTCTCGAAGGATGGGGTAAAGCCCTGCCAGGAAACATTCCTTCTTTAGGCATTCTGGCACCCTTTCTCCTTCACCTAGTGATGCACACCATTTCTCCCACAGGTTGGAAAACTTTCCTTCATAGCTTCTATAGTCATTGTCTAAGAGCTGTCTCCATATCTCCTCTGGAGGCTAATGGCGGCGAAATTCTTCGATGAAGGCCATCTTTAAGGACTCCCAATCTCTTCTTTCTTCAGGTGCCAAAGTTTGATACCATAATTTTGCACCTTCCCTCAAGACCAAAGGAAAGGCCCTTAACTTAGTAGCTTCGTCATCCCTTCCCGATACCAGAAAGGCCACTTCCAAATCATCCAAAAAGTCTGGAGCAACCTCCCCAGGCTTACCATAAAAATTAGGGAAGTCCATAAGTGAGAGAGTAAACAATTACACAAACAGCTCCAATTTATTTTAAAATAGAGTATGGTAATTACAATTTGGAGCTTTAGCACAACTTAGCTCAAAATAGGATGAAGATCGACACATCAAAGGAATGGTAATAGTCTAGTAAGGGTAGAATGACAGGATGAGGAGAGCGCAAGATTTCCCCAAGTCTCTCGGCTCCAAACAACAGGGCTATTCTTTGCTGATAAAAGATTTTTCTATCAATACAAATATTCACACGGATATGACGCACAAAATGGAAAGGAAACATGCGGGGATCATCATTCTCATTATTGGCATCCATACTTACACACAAGAGCCTAGCTTAGTTGCACCACCTTGGGACCAATGAGCCTGATCAGCCACAGAAGGTCAGCACCTCGGATCACTTCGACTCTTCCTAATGCATCTGTGAAGACGTAAGGCGTGATGGCAACACTTTGTACAATGCTGAGCCTTTTAGCAAGCAACAATTGGATGCTATTACCATAATCAGCATGACGAATGAAAGTGACACCATTAATGTGTAGCACATCATCAACTAAGATATTTTCCTTAGATTGAGATAACTTCTTGAAAATTAGCAGCAAAGGTAGGGCAGGGAGGCTTTTCACCCGGTCTCCAAAGCACTTTGGACAATATCCAAAGTGATCTTCACGTGGAGAGGAGGTTGGCTTGGGATTGGTGGTGTCTGGATTCACAAAGTGCACTGAGAGCACTCGCGGACGGGCGGCAATCTTGTAGGCAAGTCTTCGCCTCTTTGCTTCAGGAGGATTTAGGGGTGAGAGTCGTGGTTGCAAGTTGGAGGTTGAAGTTGGTTGCTCACTAGACTTTTTCTTGCATGTAGTGGTCATGTAATCCCTTATTAATGAGATTAAGCCAAATGTTACCTTACGCTTGAGCACGCGCTGCGGCCTTGGGCCACTTAGGTGTAGAGGTGATCTTCCTCCTCTTAGTCGGCTCCTCAGGAAAGAGAGGTCTGGTGATGCTTTCTCTTCCCTTAATGTGTGTCACAGTACCTTCGTGTATGTTGATGTAGAATATTTCAAGCTCGTGTGCGTTGGAGGTTTCTGGAGCACTCATAGGTTGAGAGGAGAGGTATATCAAGCTCTTCTTCTCACTCTCCTTCGTTGGCGACGATCACGAACAAAGCATGTAGAAGAACTTCTTGAATTTCAATGACACTGCAACCTGGTAACAAGACCTCGATGAAAGCTTTTAAGGCCTCTAAAGCCTCCTCCTCTTCTGTTCTCCAACTTGCAAACTCCTCACGCCATTCGTCCATGTTGTAGATTGCACATCTTCATTGCTTGTGGACTGAAGGTCTGTGTAGCCCTCCTCAGTGGGGGCATTAAAATGATAGCGGGAAAAAGAGCAGTGCAATCGGGTGGCCTCTGTACTCGTGCACACTCCACAAACCACGCCTCATGCAAACAAGAAAAGAACAAAACAAAGGGGGCACCACCCTAAATTAAGAGGTTTAGGGACCTCACACATAGTGCACATAGGCAAGTGAGACTTCTGGCATTATGATGGCATCAAAACATATGGCAAAACACATAGAAACTAAGCTTAGGGACCTTATGTAGCATATATATACACAAGACATCAGCTTAACAATACAACGGCATCTGATCATACATAACAAGGATATAGAGAAGCAAGCCAAGGATGGCATAATCCCTTGTCAAAAAGACAATCAACCCAGCAAGTAGGTATGATCCTACTAGCAACACATCAATACCTTAGATAATGATGGCGAGGATGGTGGCCATGGAGCATGAGAGAAGACTCCTTATTTAGGTTTTAGGGCTAGTAATGTAGCATACTAGAGGGAGAGAGAGTAGAGCTCCATCCATAGCTCCTCGTTGTGAGCAATGTCGTCATAGCTTCATTGCTTGGTGAAGGGGGTGAAGTGTTGGTTTTGAGTGAGAGAAGGCCTCCTTATATAGGTTTCTTAGAGGGTTTAAGATTAGGGATAAACATGCTTAAATCCGCTGATTGGGGTTACTTTTTGCTTAGGGTGGTCAACAGATTGAGGTCACCTGATATGTCACCATCAAGATATTCTCTAGAGTGATGTGAGAGGGGAGGGTAAATGCTGATTTTTCTGATTGTGACACATGGGGATAAGGCCTTGACTAGCATTTAAGAGTAGGTAAGGTGGCTGTTGAAACTGGAGGTTCTGCACATGTCAGGGGGGGACCTGCTGGATCCTCTTGAATATCAAATTCTCAAAAAATCCTCAACCATGGCTTCTTTTGACATGTGTTCTTTGAAAAAATCAGCATGTCTCTTTTCAACTCAAAAGTCTTTATCCCTGTTGACTCACCTTTACCATAATATTTTCCCCTTTTCTCCTCGTGTAACTGCATTGTTGATGCCCAATCACTGCTTCTAGTAACAGTGAACTGTTACCTACCAAATACTTATGGTGCAGTAAAAAATATTTACCATGGGTAAAAAAAGTTACTGTAGGTAAAAAGTGATTTGTATTTACCATGTAGGTGAAAAATATTTACTGTAGGTAAAAAATATTTACTGTAGGTAAAAAATATCTACGGAAGAAGAGGAGACGAAGAAGGCGCTAGCCTCCTTCATTGAAGTACTACTGTTAGGCTGCAGTGTCATTAGCATTCAAGAGGTAAATTCTCCATCTCGTGTTGCTCGTTCTAACCACAAATTGAGAGCATCAGGTGGGAGGTCAGTGAAGTGCCATCATTGTTGTCAACCAAGACACAATGTCAATGAGTGCCAGCAACAAAGGCAGCAAAAGGGCTGAAATCGTCTACATTGACATTCATCGTGAAGAAGTCATTCACATCAAAGAAGGAAAGAAAACGGTGAGGCCTCTTTTCCCTAAAGAAACTGCAATTAAAGTTATAACCTTTACTCCAAAGTGGCCTAAAGGGGCTGCTCGAGCCAAAGGTAAGGAGAAGTTAAGCCAGTCTAGAAACACATGACCCCGAAGGGGGAAGCATCTGGCCAAGCAAGTGCTTCAAGCTCAGAAAGCCGGGTTGTACCTAGCTTGCCAAAGAGGAAGTCATCCGAAGCTAAGCGGTGGAAGGTCGCCTACCGATTTGCACGACGCATGCGAGTGCTACCAATCCACTTCGACAATCGTGAAGAAGAAGTGGTAAGAAGATTCCCATGCCCTAGGGAAGAGTGGTTCGGCTAGTGCTCCCACTGTTTTGGAAGATGGGTAGAGGATCTTTCTCCTCTCCCTGTACAACTTATCTTGAAGAAGCTCTGTACCACAGGTGAAACCCAGTGGGCTAGGGACAAGTTGCAACTGAATGGAGTAGAATTCATGCAACATGCCGACTACGGAAATTACCTACAATTGCTACTAGCCAAGAGGCTGGGAGTGGTCAAACGTGTCGCCATCACCCCGTACGTGCTGAGCAACAAAGGAAAGGTAGAGCCCCTGAAAGGCGATGACCTCTTGTGGATGTACCGACTCATCAACACTAGCACGATAAGAGTATAAATAAGTATTCTACCCTCTATGCATGATGGAAAATGGGCCGACGGCATTCCCATTTAGATTCCTGCAGCATATGCATGTGAATATCTATGTAGATAGGAAAGTCTTTTATCAATAGAAGATCGTATACCTATTCGGTGTGGCGGTACTAGGAGAAATCCTCAATTCCCCAGACCCTATCATTATCCCCATATTGGATTACCATCATTCCTTTAATGTTTCTATCTTTATCCTGTTTTAACCTATCCACCCAACCTTGTAAAAAGCCGCTATGAGCCGCCACTGTTGTTAATGTATTAATCTATATAAAGAAGATAAAAAAATGTTTGTAATTTCCTGAGTCACTACCATGGCAAGTGTTTCTTTCCCCACGTTCAGTGGAAAGAATGGAGAAGATCTCACCACCGACTTTTTGGATGATTTCGACATTGCTTGTGTCGTCTCCAACAAAGATGACGACGCTTCACGACTTAGAGTTTTTCCTTTACTGATGAAAGTAGAGGCCATGTCCTAGTATTGATAGCCGTTTTTCGGCTCTCCATAATTGCCATACTAAGTTACTCCACCCTACCAAATTCACCCAAACGCTATGGCTATCCCTACCATTTCACTGTACATAGACGTGTGTGAGTTAGGGGGCTTTTCCCTCACTCTCAATGATTTTGTTATGTGGGACCGAATGCTATAATGTACATAGTGTGATATATGCAAAAATAAATGCCACGGTTACAGTCGTCTACATACCTTGCCGGGCGGGCGAGACACTAGACGTGGCACTATGGAATGATTTTTCACATAAATATAGAAATTTACAAATGTCAATTATATCAAAGTGGAATGCTCGTTCTGCCTAAAAAGTTCAATGTGGGCAATCTCGGCAAAAAATAGCAGTTTTCGTATGCGGGCATAAGAGACATGTCCAAAGTACTTACCAAGTGAAAAAATGCGGCTCAACATGAAATTTGATCCCAATGTATTTTTTTCCCACAAATTTAGGGATTTTTTCTAGTTTGTTTGGGCTTTTTACAGACAAAAAGGGAATTTTTGGGCTGAAAATGGCTAAAAATGGTCATAAAATGGTAAAAAATATGTCAAAATAGCTCAAAATGCCATATCAACGATGGTGCCATCTTTTCTCAAGTTGTATAAAAAATTTTAGAGCCAAGAATGAGCCCATTCGGGCACATGAGCAAGGAGATACAACCATTCCTCTACAGGGTGCTAGTGCAGTCCCGTGCTGCTTCCACTACATATATGGTTGAGGCTGTGAGGCCACCAATTAGGGTTTCCCCTCCTCAAATAACTAGTTGGGCTTCTCAAATGAATTAATGAAGCTTCCATGAAATGGTCACAAGACGAAGAATCGAAGCGTATATTAAGGGTTTTTAACATGTCGAATGAGCACTGCATCTGTGCAATTAGGAGCGAGGCTACACCTAATCTTCACACACACAAATTCATTTTAAAAGTGGAGCTTTCATGGATGGAGTTTTGTTCTCTTTTAGTGTGTTTTTAACTTTGAATTATCTACGCCTTCCTTGATTTTTCTATGAATCCTCACAGTCAGAGGCCCGACGCTTTCCTAGTTGCACTACGCACTTCTTGACACATTTTTGGTAAACCTGACACGAAGTAGGCTAGGGTGAGGGTTCAAAATCTTCATTGAAGGTATCAAATCAAATATTTAAATCTATGGAGCAAGAAGAGAAACAAGGGGTTCGATTTGATCCAGTGACAATGCAAATGTTTCAAGCTTTTGCAGTATTTATGCAGCAGCAACAAGCTGCGGAAAAGAGGAAGCTTTCCTCAACCAAAGCACTTCAATCTGTGGTGAAGAAAATGGACCAATCTAAAGATAAAGATGTAACAAATTATCTTTGTGGATATGTAAAGGAGATGGAGCTTTATTGAGTGCCTGAAGCAGAGATGATGCAAAGTTTTGAACTAGCTGTGGTTTCCGAGATCAGAGAGCATGTAAAAGATCTTGAGCACGGGATGGATGCAAAACATAAAGAAGTGGTTTGGAAGATGGGATGCATTACACTTGCTACATGATGCTTCAATTGTCTCCCAAGTGAATGAATCTTTTCTACAACGCCAATGTATTACGGCTTGGGAGAAATCCGGTGGGTCACGCTTCCTACATTACACCACACATATTGCCCCCAACTACTGATAGCCGTTTTTCGGCTCTTTGTAATTGCCACAGTGAGTTACCTCACCCTACCAAAATCACCCAAACACTGTGGCTATCCCTACCATTTCACTGTATATAGGCGTGCGTGAGTCACGGGACTTTTCCCATATCTTCTTAAAAACCCTTAGCTAGCTAGTCACTGGGCTAGGTGAGCCAAAAAATAAAAAAATAAAAATAAAATAAAAGTATATTATGGCCTCTTTGTGTGTAAATATTTCATTGTAAATATGGCCTAAATATAGGGATTTTTTATAATTATTTTGGTATTTTATTTAAATATTTCTACTTAGGTGTGTGTTTTATTAAACATATGTACACCTTCTTTCATCCTCTTACACCATAAGTATATTTTTTTCCAATATGTACATACTCTAACCTTATATTTTTCCTTTATACAAATCACTCCCACATTTTCACCCTCACCTCGTGAAAACAAAAAATTGATTTCTACTCATTGGTCAAGTTTATTATATTATTTACTTGCATACCTTTTCCTCTTTCACCCAAAATAATTCAAAGAGGGACCATATCATATGATTCCAATATCTTTCCATATCCATAACTCCTCCATATTTTTATTATTATTTTTAGTCATTTTTCTAACACCATGTGCTCATTGAGCTAAAGTCCATGAATAGTCCATACACTAGTCCCACCATGTATATATTTCTTTATTCACCAATAATCCTCCTCCATGCATGTGTCAAGGGCAACTTGGATGCTTTGTATTATGATATGACAAAGGAGGGGCTCACTCTTGGATGCATTGTACAAATTCAACAAAGGAGGGGTCCACTAAAAGACTTTTGCAAGCATAAAAACAGGCTTTTTGGTGAGAATTTTGGCACCTATCTCCACTCCGAATTTGGAGCAGTGGTCAAAAGAGAAAATGTAGCCCACGCTTTGAATAATCACCTCAAATTTTTTCATGATTTTTGGAGCTACCAACGGTGAGCTATGATTTTTTGAGTGGACACCAGTCTGCCCACTTTTTTCACAAGTAGCCCATAGTCTTCTCTCACCTCTTTCCACACTTCTACACACACACACACACACATTTCTCTCAATTCCTCACTCAAACCTGCACCTTCAATGGTTTCTCTCACCTTCTTCACCATTAACCTCCCCACTTACTCCCATAGCTCTCATATGAGCTCTCCATGTACATACACCATCTCTATGCCTCTCTCTATTACTTCCAAAGTACAATTCCATCTTACCCCTTATATATATACATAAATTCAGCATGTGTACCATGATTAACCTCTGCAAATCAAGAGATATCATCAACGGAATTACCATTTTCATCGCGATAATCAACCTTGGCGGCGGTGGCGTAAAGAAGGGAAGACGAAGAAGAAGGTCGATAGTCATTTTGAGAACCTACACAAGTAAGTCCAAAACTTCTTCAAGCTTCACCATCACAAGGATTTTCTCGCTTCATTCAACCATCTTACTTCAACCATCCACCTCATTCTACCCATTGTAAATGTAACATTAACTTTCTAGTGATTACTAACACTAACCACTAACATACTAACACAAAATAGCCATTGACCTAACCATAAAAGACACCTCACCTCAAGACATGTGTATAGTAACTCTCTCTCTCTCTCTCTCACTCTCTCTCTCTCCCTCTCCTTACTTACTTTCACCTTATCTACCATCAATAATGCTCTCTTTTGAGCCCACACCCATGACTCAAGCAGACAAAGAAGGCCCGCAATGTTTTGATATTCAAAAAAAATAATAATCCTGATTTGTTAGCTTGTAAATTAGGATTTCCAATAATCTTTATGAGGGGTCTCCAACCTATAAATAGGCCCCTCTCCTTCTTGTAAAACAACCTCCAATATCTCACATAGCACCCCAACACTCTATGCGTGAGGAGAGACTTAGGTGTAGCAACCACTTGTGAGCTTCACTCTTGGTGTGAGAGAAGCCTTCAAGCTACACATTGTAAGTGAGAGAGCGTGAGTTCCACAAATCTCAAAACCACTATTGTATATGCTCCTTCATCATCAATAAATTGAGGTTTGGTGCATCAAAGGCGTGATTCGACGTTCAAATCTTCATCCTTCCATTTGTGCAATACGGTTCGGTGAATTCAAGGTGACTTGTGTATTTTGAGTTTTTATCGGTTGATCTTGATTTAGAAAGTGTTTTAGTGTGTTTTTTCATTGCCATTTTTTGTCCATTGTAAGAGGGTATTGTGGTGAGAGGTCTCCCACACCCTAAGACAGTGTGTGTGTTTTGGCAATGTTTAGCAATCACTAAGCATTGAGTGAGTTTTATACAAGTTCTACGATAGCATCATAACGAACCATCTTCATTTGCAAGTCACAAATAAGGTATTACCCAAGATCCTTTTCTCTCTCTCTTCCCTTTGCTCTAGCTCTCTCTGGTCCAGTTTGTGTGTGTCTTGGTGTGAGGTTGTTTGTGTGTGTTGTGTGGTGCATCTTCTTGGTTGTGCCAAAATCTCTCTTGCGTCCTAGTTCGCATACCATAACTAGGTGGTGCCCCTATCTTGTTTGGGTTTGGCTGTGGGTTTGTTGTTGTGTTGTGCTTGTGGTTGCCCCAGCCCCAATTGAGCAGCACGGGAGCCTTGAGGGGTGTTTAGAGGTCGCCTCTCTTGTTGCCCGCCCCGGACCGCCTCAATTTTGGTGCCCCCACGGAGGAACGGCTTGTGTATGTTTTGTGTAGGCTCAACCTTTAGCATAATCAAGTAGCTTGCATGAATCACGAGAATTTGTATGATCCCTTCATTCCCATTGCAAGGCAAAAGGTACACATAATTGTTAGTACTAAGTTGCAATTTCAATGTGTAATTCGTAGAATTTTAGGTCCTCTTAGGTTGGCAGAGATAAACGCATCAGTAAATCCTTTTATTTTGCCTCTAATTAGGTACGACCTTAGTTTGGACGTCTATATTTTTGTTTTGTTATAAGCATAAGGTCATGCATAGACAATGGATAATGGCCCAAGAATAGAGGTTTTCCCCTTTCATTTCACTCCACACATTAGAATAAACATTGCAATTAGTAGAAAAATCCATTTTCAACAACGTATGGTATTCATGTTTGGTGCCCAAAGAGTAGGAGAAATTCTCGCATCACCAAACCCTGTCATTCTACCTCTTATTGATTATCATAGGTCATTTGATGTGAATATTTTTATTTTGTTGTAGAATAGATTGCAATTTAGAAAATATTATTGTGTAAATCTTTTAAAGAAAGAAAAAACAAAAACGCGTCACTTTGAAATTAATTCAATGGAGAGCCAACGCCAAATGTCTGGATATCCTCTTTTCTTTGGAGAGCCTGGAGAGGATGCAGAATTATTTCTAGCGAATTTCAAGATGTCTTGCCGTATCAAGAGGATAGTAACTGATCAAGAACGTGTAGAAATGTTTGAGGTGGTCCTTAGGAAAGATGCTAGTACTTGGTTTGACTCTTTGCCTGAGGAAGTTAAGGGGAATTACACAGAAGTTTTGAATCGTTTTAAGAGATACTTCTTTGATCCCCAAAACACTCAAAAACTATGGCAAGACATTGTTTCTCATAAGCAAAAAGACTTAGATGACTACTACTTGTACAAGCAAGAGTTTCTACGTCTTTGGGCTCTATGGATACGAAATGTTACTAACCCTGGTGATGGTGCAGAATTTTTAAAGAAGGAGAGGTTCATAGCCGGACTCTTTCCTGACCTTAAGGTAAAAGTTGAGGCGGGTGCACCTGCTACTTTTGATGCAGCTGAAACTAGGGCTGCTGAGAAGTATAGGAAACTCAAGTGCTTAAGGGGAGAGGTTCCAATAGAAGGTCTTAGACCCAAAGGTAAGTCACAAGCATCAACATCGAGGGAGATTCCTGAGGTAACGGCGGAAGTAATTGAGAAGTTAAACGAATCTTTAAGCAGCCTGTCAATTTACCTTGCACAAGCTGTAGGTCCAAAGGGACAAGCAAAGAAGTCTGAAGAGCGAGATCCACGACCTAGGAGAGTCTTGCAATGTTGGAATTGCGGAGAGTCTGGACATGGGATGTATAATTGTCCTTGGCCGCGTGGGGAGCCAGGGAGGCCTAACTTGAATTACCCAGTGATGAATGCAGGAGAAGGAGCTAGTCAACAACCAAGGCTTCTACAAAGGCCAAATGGACCAAGACCACCTCCACAAGGGGTAGAAGGAGTTCCACCTTTGCCAGATCCAAATGTGCATGTGGTAGAGGTGACAAATTCAAATGAGGTTGACATGGAAGCCAATGGCATTAAGCGTGGCCGAGGAAAAGGTAAAGAGAAAGAGGGTGTCCCATCACAGAGTGACCATGGACAAGGCAAGAAGGCAAAGGAGACCAAGGAAGCTAAGAGGACTCGACGTCGTATCAATCTCCAAGACTTCCCTCTTGGACATGGTATGGCTCCATACAACTTGTTGGAAGACATGCGAGGTAAGGGTCCTGATATTTCATGGCCTCAATTTCTTGCATTATGTCCACAAGTTAGGAGGGATTTAACAAGGGCAGTTAGCACTAGGAGAAAGGTAAAAGAGAGTGTGCCTGTTGTAAAAATTGCACAAGCTGAAATGAATGAGGACATTACACCGGTGCTAGACTGTTACATCAAAGGGAGATTGGTTAGGAAAGGTCTAGTGGATGGGGGTGCACAAATTTGCATCATGACAGAGGGACTCATGCAAAGACTATGCATGCACATCCATGAGACACCTGAAATCAAAGTGAAAATGGCAAACAATAGCAAGGCTAGGTGTGTAGGCATTTGTAAAAATGTCTTTGTAGAGGCCTTTGGCATTAAGAAAGCGGTGGATTTTTATGTTATGTCGACCAAGGGAAGTGGTTATCCATTTATCCTAGGAAGACCATGGCTAATGAAAATGCGAGCTTTGCAGGATTGGGAGAGTGGAAAGCTAATTTGCAGGAATGACAATCACAAGAAGGTTGTCTTTGACATGAAGGAGCAACGCCAAGAGGAGCTCCATGAAGAATCATCTCAAAGTGAGACGGAAGAAGGTTGGACCGATAGCACTTCAGAAGAAGAAAGTAGCGGCCGCATTACTGAAGAGGAGTCCTCCATTGAAGTCATGGGGGTAAGGTTTAAGCCAAACAACCAGGAGACCTCTTCTCGAGGTTTGGAAGAGGTAGGTTCCCAAGAGAACCAAAAGGTGGAAGATGAAGGAATGTTAGAAGGTATGTAGTCTACAACACTTACAAAGGATGAAAGAGAGGAGTTCAAATGTGTGCTAAGGAAATTTCCGAGGCTTTTTGCTAAAGACTACACCGATGTGCGTGGAGTAGATGTTGTTCAACACAAGATTGAGTTGAAGCCAGAGGCCACACCTAAGGCTCAAAAGCTACGAAGGCTAGGAGTCATTAAGGAGAAGGCTCTACTCAAGGAGGTAAGAAAGCTTCTAGCAGCAGGTTTCATTTATCCAGTGGAGAATTCAGAGTGGGTCTCTCCCGTTGTTGTCACTCCTAAGAAAAACGGAATGTGGAGGGTGTGTGTGGATTACCGTCCACTCAATGAGGCAACAAAAAGAGATCACTTTCCCCTCCCATTTCAAGATGAGATACTAAATGAGGTAGCTGGTCATGAGAAGTACACTGTGTGTGATGGCTACTCAGGCTACTTTCAAATAGGTATCGCATTGGAAGATCAATTGAAAACAACCTTTATCACTCCTTGGGGTTGTTATGCTTTTAGAGTCATGCCATTTGGTTTGACAAATGCTCCTGCAACATTCCAACGTTTCATGAACATGGTGTTTCAAGCATTCTTTGGAAAGTCAATTAGGGTGTTCATTGATGATTTCTGTATTTATAGCTCAAAATCATTGCATCTACAAAGGGTAGAAGAAGGTTTAAAGAAGCTCTACGACATGGGAGGTCAACTCAACCCCGACAAGTGCCATATAGGTGAGGATGAAGTAATCTTGATTGGTCATAAAGTTTCTTACAAAGGCATTGAAGTGGATCCTTCGAAGGCAAAGGCTCTTATTGAGCTACCATCACCCAAGAGTCTTAAGGAGGTCATCTCATTCATTCAAAAGGTGAAGTATATGTCACGCTTCATTCACTTAGCCTCGGAGTTGCTTCATCCTTTGCAAAAGTTGACACAACAAGTAGAATTTGCATGGTCTGATGAGCTTGAAGAGTATTTTTGTAACATTAAAGTCATTTTGTCAGAGCTACCAACACTCATGCCTCCTTGTTGGGAGTACACATTCTTTGTTAGCTCTAGTGTTGGAAGGGAAACAATTGGTGCTGTGTTGCTACAACAAGATCCCCACAGTACAAGGATGCGACCCATCTACTTTGCTAGTAGGGTCATGAATGCTTTGGAGAGAGACTACACAGAAGCAGAACTCATGATGCTTTCTCTCATGTTTGCGGTGAGAAAGTTTAGATCCTACTTACTACCAAAACCTTTTGTAATTCTCACTGCAGAAAATTTGTTCCCTTGGGTGTCTTCTCAAATGAATCTTAGTACTAGGATCTCAAAGTGGATTATGGAGTTGCAAGAGTTCCAATACTCTTTCAAGGTAGAAGATAGTGTGCGTGCACAATTGGCATGGATTCTCACTTATAGGGTACATGAGAAGGAAATTAAGGTGCCTCAAGTAAAGACCCTACCATTGCCACCACCAAAAAGTATTCCCAATGCTTTTACCTTGTTCTTTGATGGAGCTTTTCGACGAGCCACAGGGAAAGCAGGGGGAGGGCTAGTGTTGCTCAACCCAAGTGGAGAGGTGGTCATGAAAGAGAAGGTCAATCTACCAGGTTCAACTAGCAACAATGAAGCAGAATACGACACACTACTTCATGGTTTGAAGATGTGCATTGGCCAAGGGATAAAACCTCTCATGGTAAAGGGAGATGCACTTCTCATTGTTAAACAGATTTTAGGCATTTGGGCATGCAAGAATGAAAGCTTAAGGACAAAAGTTCATGCCATTCGTAAGATGTTTAATCAGTTTGAAGAAGTGCAACTATATCATATTCCGAGGAAACAAAATGAAGATGCCGATTTACTTGCACAACAAGCAGTTACATGTGTTGAGAGAGAAGTGCAGGTCATCATGGTGGCAGCAGCTGTCAAGCAACCGAGGTACCAAGGATTGGAGTCATTGGCTCCCATCATTGGCTACATTTTGGAGGGTGAGTTTCCACCAGACTTCACAAAAGCTCAGAAGAGGAGACTCATGAAGAAGGCAAGCGTATATCTCTTCCTAGAAGGCTCCCTCTATCAAAAAGGGAAGGATCAAGTATGCAGAAGAGTACCAACTATTGAGGAAATTCCAGCCATTCTAAAAGGTTTGCATGAAGAGGCATGTGGTGGTCATTTTTCCCAAGAATCAACTGTGAAGAAGATTTTGCTTGCGGGGTATGTTTGGCCAAGCTTGCATGTGGATGTTCAACATTGGTGTAAAAGCTGTCACAATTGTCAGATAAATGGAAATAGAAGGTTGGTGCATGGCCCGAGGCAAATAGTGCTTGCAAATGGACCCTTTGAAAAGTGGGGCATTGATGCTATGGGTCCTCTGCCTAGGACAAAAAATGGTAAACTCTACATTCTAGTGGCCGTAGACTATATGACTAGGTGGGTGGAAGCTCAAAGTGTGGCAAGAGTGAATGAGAGGACAGTTAGCAAGTTTGTGTACACTCACATTTGTTGCAGATTTGGCACACCTTTGGAGATTGTTTCTGATAATGGTCCAGGGTTTAGGAAGGGCTTGCTCACAGAAGTTTGTGAAGAGCTTCACATTCTACATCGTCATAGCACACCATACTACCCACAGTCAAATGGTTTGGTGGAGAATGCTAATGGTGTCATTGCAGGAATCATTAGAAAGATGGTGCAAAACAAGACAAAATTATGGGATGACTTCTTGGATGGTGCCTTGTGGGCATATCGAACCACATATAGGGAAGCCACGGAGTTCACACCATTTCACTTGGTCTATGGTCAAGAGGCTTTGCAGCCTATCGAGCTCAACATTCCAACAATGCGACTTCATGGCAAAGGAGCACAAGATGATCAAGAGGTATAAATGGATCGACTTCTTACGTTAGTGGAGCTTGAGTGGAAAAGAGAAGCAGCATACGAGTGCTACAAGAGGAAAGCCACACAAGCGAAAGAAACGCACGACAAGAAACTGAAGGACAAAGGCATCAAGGAAGGAGAGCTTGTGCTAAGGTATGACAATCGACTTGACAATCGTTTTGATGCCAAGTTAGAAACTAGATGGCAAGGGCCATACATAGTCAAGAAGGCTTTCAATTCTAGTTACTATCAGCTTATGGACTTGAATGTTAAAGAGCACTCCAGGAAGGTAAACGGGTATCGCTTGAAGCCCTATTTGAGTCGCCTTCTACCAAAGGATCTACCAAAGATCTGTCCAAAGGCCGCTGTCTCATGTAAGTATTGTTACATGAAGCATGAGTGTAACTCCAGCCAAAATTCTGAGGGGCCAAACAATGAAGATCTCGTCAAGGACTCTAAAGCACTCTCTTTGGAAAAGATGCTCTATGATGGTACATGAATATACCATCATCCAGGGGGGAGGGCTACTGATAGCCGTTTTTCGGCTCTTTGTAATTGCCACAGTGAGTTACCTCACCCTACCAAAATCACCCAAACACTGTGGCTATCCCTACCATTTCACTGTATATAGGCGTGCGTGAGTCACGGGACTTTTCCCATATCTTCTTAAAAACCCTCAGCTAGCTAGTCACTGGGCTAGGTGAGCCAAAAAATAAAAAAATAAAAATAAAATAAAAGTATATTATGGCCTCTTTGTGTGTAAATATTTCATTGTAAATATGGCCTAAATATAGGGATTTTTTATAATTATTTTGGTATTTTATTTAAATATTTCTACTTAGGTGTGTGTTTTATTAAACATATGTACACCTTCTTTCATCCTCTTACACCATAAGTATATTTTTTGCCAATATGTACATACTCTAACCTTATATTTTTCCTTTATACAAATCACTCCCACATTTTCACCCTCACCTCGTGAAAACAAAAAATTGATTTCTACTCATTGGTCAAGTTTATTATATTATTTACTTGCATACCTTTTCCTCTTTCACCCAAAATAATTCAAAGAGGGACCATATCATATGATTCCAATATCTTTCCATATCCATAACTCCTCCATATTTTTATTATTATTTTTAGTCATTTTTCTAACACCATGTGCTCATTGAGCTAAAGTCCATGAATAGTCCATACACTAGTCCCACCATGTATATATTTCTTTATTCACCAATAATCCTCCTCCATGCATGTGTCAAGGGCAACTTGGATGCTTTGTATTATGATATGACAAAGGAGGGGCTCACTCTTGGATGCATTGTACAAATTCAACAAAGGAGGGGTCCACTAAAAGACTTTTGCAAGCATAAAAACAGGCTTTTTGGTGAGAATTTTGGCACCTATCTCCACTCCGAATTTGGAGCAGTGGTCAAAAGAGAAAATGTAGCCCACGCTTTGAATAATCACCTCAAATTTTTTCATGATTTTTGGAGCTACCAACGGTGAGCTATGATTTTTTGAGTGGACACCAGTCTGCCCACTTTTTTCACAAGTAGCCCATAGTCTTCTCTCACCTCTTTCCACACTTCTACACACACACACACACACATTTCTCTCAATTCCTCACTCAAACCTGCACCTTCAATGGTTTCTCTCACCTTCTTCACCATTAACCTCCCCACTTACTCCCATAGCTCTCATATGAGCTCTCCATGTACATACACCATCTCTATGCCTCTCTCTATTACTTCCAAAGTACAATTCCATCTTACCCCTTATATATATACATAAATTCAGCATGTGTACCATGATTAACCTCTGCAAATCAAGAGATATCATCAACGGAATTACCATTTTCATCGCGATAATCAACCTTGGCGGCGGTGGCGTAAAGAAGGGAAGACGAAGAAGAAGGTCGATAGTCATTTTGAGAACCTACACAAGTAAGTCCAAAACTTCTTCAAGCTTCACCATCACAAGGATTTTCTCGCTTCATTCAACCATCTTACTTCAACCATCCACCTCATTCTACCCATTGTAAATGTAACATTAACTTTCTAGTGATTACTAACACTAACCACTAACATACTAACACAAAATAGCCATTGACCTAACCATAAAAGACACCTCACCTCAAGACATGTGTATAGTAACTCTCTCTCTCTCTCTCTCACTCTCTCTCTCTCCCTCTCCTTACTTACTTTCACCTTATCTACCATCAATAATGCTCTCTTTTGAGCCCACACCCATGACTCAAGCAGACAAAGAAGGCCCGCAATGTTTTGATATTCAAAAAAAATAATAATCCTGATTTGTTAGCTTGTAAATTAGGATTTCCAATAATCTTTATGAGGGGTCTCCAACCTATAAATAGGCCCCTCTCCTTCTTGTAAAACAACCTCCAATATCTCACATAGCACCCCAACACTCTATGCGTGAGGAGAGACTTAGGTGTAGCAACCACTTGTGAGCTTCACTCTTGGTGTGAGAGAAGCCTTCAAGCTACACATTGTAAGTGAGAGAGCGTGAGTTCCACAAATCTCAAAACCACTATTGTATATGCTCCTTCATCATCAATAAATTGAGGTTTGGTGCATCAAAGGCGTGATTCGACGTTCAAATCTTCATCCTTCCATTTGTGCAATACGGTTCGGTGAATTCAAGGTGACTTGTGTATTTTGAGTTTTTATCGGTTGATCTTGATTTAGAAAGTGTTTTAGTGTGTTTTTTCATTGCCATTTTTTGTCCATTGTAAGAGGGTATTGTGGTGAGAGGTCTCCCACACCCTAAAACAGTGTGTGTGTTTTGGCAATGTTTAGCAATCACTAAGCATTGAGTGAGTTTTATACAAGTTCTACGATAGCATCATAACGAACCATCTTCATTTGCAAGTCACAAATAAGGTATTACCCAAGATCCTTTTCTCTCTCTCTTCCCTTTGCTCTAGCTCTCTCTGGTCCAGTTTGTGTGTGTCTTGGTGTGAGGTTGTTTGTGTGTGTTGTGTGGTGCATCTTCTTGGTTGTGCCAAAATCTCTCTTGCGTCCTAGTTCGCATACCATAACTAGGTGGTGCCCCTATCTTGTTTGGGTTTGGCTGTGGGTTTGTTGTTGTGTTGTGCTTGTGGTTGCCCCAGCCCCAATTGAGCAGCACGGGAGCCTTGAGGGGTGTTTAGAGGTCGCCTCTCTTGTTGCCCGCCCCGGACCGCCTCACTACAAAACCATGTTCTTCGCTGAAAGAGGAAACCGTACTCACACTTACATGCTTGAGCCTATCCTCTTGTCGATGATATGCACTATCGTAGCATTCGGCTTAGCTCCCATTTCCTTCGATGCGAGATAGGGTGTTAGGGCAATGGAGAAAAGTCAAATCGATTGTGCACATTATGCTCACTGCAAGTTCGAGAGTACAATGAACCCTGTTGGTTTAGTGACATGGGGATTTGGTGGAGATTGTTAATAATACAAAAAATGATGGTTTTCTCTTAACACGTAATTTACTAGAAGCAGAACAACATTGCTTTCTTGGTCATGGGGGCTAGGTCCAAACGCTACTCAGATACTCAACTATCTGACAAGGTACATTGTGCAACTCACTGGCATGCGTATTCGACACACCATGCAGAAGAATACATATCAGGAAACAGTTTTTCACCTACTTAAAAATGTTATGTTAAATTTTCATTGGGATCACTTGTTAATCAGTGATTAAGGTCTCATAAAGGGAACTTAGATATAGTGTATTTTTTTCAAAAAAATATTGAGATTGTTACTGATCTAAAAAATACTTCTGGAATATTGTGGTTTGTGAGACCTAGTAAAACTGTTTCTCAAATGTTCGGGACATTATACTATGCGTTGCAGATAACCTATGGCATATGGTTTTTTCAGTGTATTTGATAGGTTTTTAAACATCGAGAAAACTGTTTGACATAACTTAATGAATGAGAGTGATATTTTGGGGTGAATAATCTGACAGTGTTACTTTCTGGTCTTGGTAATAATAGTTGGTACTCAGAACGGTTTGCATTGACATATAACAAGCGATTGATACATAGAATACTTGATAATTGTGTGGTCAAAGTCTCAAAACTCATGTGAAGGGTCTCTTTATGAAATGGTGAGTGGCATAAAATGGTAACCATCTTTTTGCAACATTTGTCAGCCTACTCAACGTCCTCTTCCTCATATGTGTATATATTTTTCTACGGTATTAATTTATCTAGAGTAAATTCCCCCTCTTCGTTTAACCTTTGTGGCGACACATACATTATACTCTTCTCAAAAATGTCACCTCAGTCATATATTTATATTACCACCCTTTTCTTTTTTTCTTTGTAAATAGAATAAGCATACAATAACCAACTATATACCCCCAAACTTTCTTACCTCTTGTGAATTAGTAGTAGAAAAATAATATATCCATCTTCCACCCCTTATAGATAAATTCCCATGGAAATCAACTCTCCACTTGTCTTTACCAAAGATTATGGTCTCTCTCTACAAGTCTTCTATGCCCCCTACATAGGTGGCCCAATATCTCTTAAGAATATACATATAGTTTCTCTCCTTTAAAAAAGACTCCAATTGTATATTCTTTTCACAAGAAAATAATATTGGGCCCTCCTCTATTTGTTTAAGCATCATAGCCTTTTGAAAAAGCATGATTCCCCTTGGATGCATACAAGCAAAGGGCCCATACAAGAAGACTTTGAAGCAAAAGGTTCCCTAGCCTAGTGTGGACCTTCCAAACCGAATTCCTTGGTGCATGGGCGTGAAGAATAGTCCAAATTCATATCAAACATGTTGAGAAGGTCAATTTTTCCTTTTGAAGCATGTCATTCCGAGCTACAGGTAAAAAGTTATGGTCAAAATAGTGTAAATCTGTCAGATTCGCAGCAAAAGGGAACTGTAAATCAAGTAAATCAAGAGAGTGAGATCTTATTTTTCCCCTACTCATCTTCTAGAAGAGCAATGAGTGTTCAAGGTCACTTGCATGTGATGGGACCAACCTAAAGATGCTTTCTAAATGCCAAGACAGACAAGTTGAGATACCCCGCAGGAGCCACCCGTAGGGCCTCATGGTGGGGCCCACCTACATTATGCACCCCTTTGGAGCCTTCACGGTCTAAAATGATATTTTTGGTGAATAAATAGTCCCTTTTATGTCCAATATTCAATGAGTGGTCAAAGGACACTTAATTAGGTCTAATCACTTACTCTAATTAAGTGTAGCATAATCCCACTCCTACACAACTATAAATAGCCCCCCTTGGAGAGACTCAAGGACACACACACCTATATTTTCAACTTCATGTTGTTTCTTGATCAATAGTAGAGAAAACCCCAACTCTCCCTCTTTCACATCCTCCCTCCTAACCCTCCTCTTTGGAGGAAGTGCAACTCTATTCTCCACTCTTTCCATTGTACAATCTCTTACTCCATCAACCCAATAAATCATTTGTAGCACCTCAATAACTTGTAAATACATCATGATCTCTCTCATGGTTATGTTAATGATCATGAAATCATCTTCAAAAACTTTCAAGTGTCGCAATTCGTGATGGTTAGCCAGCGTCTGTCCTCCCCTTAAAAGGTGTGCGAGAAATCAAGTAAGTGTTCTATTCTCAATTTACCATTGGTTTGTTTCTCCACACTTATTCAATTGGTCTAAAGAAATTTCTCACTCCAACTCTCTTTTGCTTCATTACATATGCATGTGGCTACCTCTCATGGTGATTTTATTTGTGTCACGGCATTGCATAGATGGAGATGAGCTCTCTATGCAAAGTGTGTTAGTTTGATGTAAGTGATTCTCTTGTGTGTTTGAGAGGCAAGTCTTGCGCGCACGATTTTTTGATGAGTGCTTGAGAGAGGAAGAGTTTGGATGTATTATGGGTATTCTTATGGGGAGAAGGTGAATGCTATTCCACAAACTGCATATTTCATTTTGATGCACGGCATTGGGTTGCATAATCGTTGATGGTGTTCAAGTGTCCAAAGTGTATATAGAGTAAGGGGGTTTTCAAAGTGTGTTGCTTGGGTGGGTGAGTGCAAGTGTTATTTTTTTTTATTGGTTTCCTTATCCACTCCCAAAAGAAGGTGGTGCCCCACGTAGTGTGCGTACCTCTTTATGAACATTTTGTGAGGGTAGGCCCATTGGTTTGGGTTTAGAGGCCCCATTTCAAAAAGCTCGCCTTCATAAAGTGGTGCCCCCACTGAGGAACACATTTCCAAGTTACCTTCAAATTTTTTAGTGATGAACAATGGAGTTCCCATCTATCCATTTCATTTTGCACAACACATCAGAGTAAATGTTCACATAGATAGAAAAGTCTTTTTCCAGCAACGCATTGTTTTTATGTTTGGTGGAGAAAGACTTAGAGAAATACTGGCATCACCCAATCCAATTATACTTCCAATCATCAATTATGAAACTTCTTTTGATATTCACATTTTCATTTTGTTTTAAAGGCAGGAACAAGGAGTGGTGAAGGGGTGCTCAAGGGCCATATGAAGGAACGAGGTCTTCAAACCAACAACGAGGAGTAGCACATGAATCACGATCAAAATAATGAACCTTTTAGGCCTATTGCTCGGCAATCCATTCATATAATCGTTGCAACTAAGTTTAGGTTTCAGTCTATCATAAGGAGGATATTTGGATCCACTCGTCTCAATGAAATCAATGCTTCAATTAATCCATTTATTCTACCTATGATAAAGTACGAATTAACAATGGATGTGTACATCTTCATTTTAATGTAATCAAATTTATAGTGTCAATAATCTTGTGCGGCCTGTAAGAGAAAAGTTTCTTTAAAAAAAGAGATTTAAAAAAGTCTAAACAAAATGTCAAGTTCTTTTCCCACGTTCTATGCAAGAGGTGGGGAAGATGGCACATCTCATATCTGGGAGAGATGAAGAGGAAGTAAAGCTACGAGCCTTCCCGTTGGTTCTAAAAGCAGAAGCTAAAGCATGGTATGAGACCTTGCAACCCCAAATCAAGTCCAATTGGGAGAGACTGCGAGCAAGCTTCCTCTCCAAGTTCGGGCAAGGTGATACTTCTGAAGGACTATGGAAATGTCTTATTGGGCATAAGCAGGTATCACTTGAAGACTATCCCTCTTATGAAGCAACCTTTGTCAATCTATGGGGTAGGTGGGAGGCTACATTAGAAAATCATGGTGGAGCACCTAACTTTCTAAAAAAAGAGAGATTCATGGTTGGCTTGTATCCACTTTTAAAGGCTAAAGTAGAGCTAAAATTCCCATCCACCTTCGAAGAAGCACGTGAGGTAGCCATCATCAAGTTTAGAAAACTACACTTCCAAGCACATAGAGCAAGGGGTTTGAATGAAGTGAGTGAGAGGGAGTCTTCACAAACCATGGAAGCACCAATTAGGGCCCCTCTTGCACAATCTTCACAAATAGGAGATAACTCTCAACAAGAGGTTTTACAAAGGCTAACTCAACAGCTTGAGAACATCACTCTGAATCTAGTACAAGGCCTACCTCAACAACGACAACCAAGAGAAGGGAATCGCAATCAACGAAGACAAGCTCAAGAGTTGCAATGTTGGAATTGCAATGAAATGGGCCATGGCATGTACAATTGTCCACATCCAAGGCGACTTCCGGGAGACATATATCCCCCTAGACCGCCTCCTCTCACTGTACAACAAGAACAAGATCAAGGCCCACAAATCCTTCGACGACCACCACCACCAGCAAATATACCTCCCGTCCCACATGAGGAGGAAGAAAGAGGAGTCAACATCATAAAGCTAGAAGAGGTAATAGATGAGCATACTCTAAACTTTGATGTTATGCCGGCAGAAAAACGCACAAGAGCACATGATAAGGATGAAGACATGAGAAGTGAAGGAACAAATTCAGCCAGAAGGGACAAGAAGAAGAAGTCAAAGATGGAAGAAGCTAAAAGTAGCAGGAAGAAAAGATCAAGGCGAAGGGGAATTGGTATCAACGACTTCCCATTGGGAAAGGAGCGAGATCCCTACAACATCTTGGAGGATTTACAAACCCAAAAGCCAAACATTTCATGGCCTCAACTTCTACACCTATCAGCCAAAGTAAGAAGGCAATGGCCAAAGTTGGTAAGTACAAGAATTCCAAAAAAGAAAGCAAATCTTTCCATTAAGGTTGTGGCCTCAAAGCTACAAAAAGATGTGGAACCCATTGTGGATGCTTACATAAGGGGTAAAAAGGTGTCTAATGTATATGTTGATGGTGGAGCTCAAATGTGTGTGATCACGGAAAAATCAATGAACAAGTTAGGGCTTGAAATTACAAAGTCCTCTAATTGTCAAGCTAGGCTAGCCAACAACTCAAGTGTGAAGTGTTTGGGGATCATTGAAAATGTAAAAGTCTCTGTATGTAACATAGATGCATGAGTGGATATGTATGTCATGCCAACTAAGGGGGAGGGCTATCCCATCATCCTAGGGAGGCCTTGGCTCATTGCTGTGAATGCAGATAAAAAATGGGGAAGTGGTCGTTTGATTCTTAAGAAGGGTCAACCGGTGGTGTATAATTGGCGAGAAGGAAAGCAACTAAATATCAACTATGAAACCACGGTAGATGAAGAGAGCTAGGAGGAGAGTCCCTACTCAAGTGATGAGGAAGCATCAACCAGTGCATCAACCAGTGAAGAGGAGTCTTCTTTGGAGGTAATGGGAATTGTATTCAATGCCAACACGTAGTCGATTACGTCGTCCTTCATTTTGGGCCACATGTAATGTTGGTGGAGTTTGTCATAAGATCTTTTCTGGCCACCATGTCCAGCTAGCTTGCAGTCATGCGCTTCCAACATGAGATCTTTCTTGAGCTCTGGGTCATTGGGGATGTAGATTTTTCCATGTGTGTAGAAGAGGTTATCTCTGACTTCGAATAGACCCAGGGAAGCTTTACCAGAGATGTGGTCGTTGAGCATGCGGAGTACAGCGGGATCAGCTTTTTGGGCGTCGAGGATGCGTTGGCGTAGAGTACTGGTTGCTGTGGAGATGGCTGTGAGGGTGGGAATTCGACTGAGGGCATCGGGCATGACATTTGTGGTACCCGGTTTGTGGATGATCTCGATATCATATTCTGCCAGTGTATCCTGCCATCGGGCTTGCTGAGGGTTATTTTGGGCTGTGTTTGGAAGTACTTGAGGGATATGTTGTCTGTGTATACCTTGGTGTGTTTGTCTTGGACATAGTGTCGCCACTTTCGGAGGCACTGAACGACAGCGAGCATTTCCTTCTCATGGGTGGTCCATCTGGTCTCAACATCTATGAACTTGTGGGACTCGTAGGCGATGGGTTGATTCTCTTGCAGGAGGACTCCACCAATGGCACCATCGGAGGCATCAGTGTGGACTTCAAAGGGTTTGGTGAAGTTGGGTAGTCGGAGGACGGGGGTACTACACATGGCTATCTTGAGGTTCTCAAAGGCTTATTCGTCTTTAGAGGTCCACTGAAAGGGTTTGTGGCCTTTGGTTATCTCTGTGAGTGGTGCAACGATCTTGCTGAAGTCGCAGATGAAGCGACGTGTGTACTGACAGAAGCCCACAAACTCTCGGACTTCTTTGATGGATGTCGGTGGAGCCCACTTGATGACAGCGTCGACTTTCTTGGGATCCACCATAATACCTTCTGACGTGATGATGAAGCCAAGGAACAAAATTTTATGGACATCAAACTCACACTTCTCCAGCTTGGCATACAGCTGGTGTTCGCGGAGGCGTTGGAGGACTGCGGCGACATGCTTCTGGTGCTCTTCTAAAGTCTTGCTGTAGATGAGTAGGTCGTCAATGTAAGTAATGAGGAAATCATCTATCATGTCGCGGAAACTATCATGGATTATTCTGCAGAAAGTGCCCGTCCCGCCGGTGAGACCGAACCCCAGGACCATCCATTCCTAGGAGCCGTAGCGTGTGCGGAAGGCGGTCTTCGGGATGTCTTTAGAGGCGATGCGGACTTGGTGATAGCCTGAGCGAAGGTCGATGCGAGTGAAGTATTGGGCACCCTATAGTCTGTCCAGAAGATCTTCTATGAGAGGGACTGGGTACCTGTTCTTGATAGTTATCTTGTTGAGGGCCCGATAATCCACGCATAGTCGCATCGAACCGTCTTTCTTCTTGACCAACAGGACTGGGGCCCCAAAAGGAGAGCTGCTGGGCCGGATGAAACCTTGATCCTCTAATTCTTGGAGTTGCTTCTTGAGCTCTTTGAGCTCGGTGTCGTTCATGCGGTAGGGGGCCTTCGTCGGGGGTGTGCTTCCTGGGATGAGATCAATTTCATGTTGAATTTGACGGGGAGGGGGTAGGCCGGGGGGAAGTTCTGGAGGCATGACATCCTTGTATTTCTGGAGGATGGGGGTAAGGGAGGGGTCACCCACTTTGGCCTGCTCGACGATGATGGAGTTGAGCCTTGTTGTGGGATGTTCCTTTGCTTGCATGATGTAGAGGTGAACCTGAGCTCCTTTCTTGAGAGCCCGCTCTGCTTGCTTTGCACTCATGAGATTGAGTTTGGGGGGCGAGTGCTCTGGGACTTTCTGTTTGCCTTTCATCGCTGTTAACTGAGCAGGGTCTTGGCGGTTGATGGGAGGGGGGTTGGTTTGAAGATGCTCCTGACGGGTGATAGCTTGCTTTGTTGTGAGTCTGGCGCCTTGTACTGTCACTGCTTTGCCTTGATTATTCAGCAGTAATTGATCCACCTTCATGACTAGGAGTGCAATGAGATACTTATCGTTGAAGGAGAGACCAATAATTGCCTCGAAGTCGTCCATTGGGACCACTATGAAATCAAGTTGGCAGGTGAACTCGCCCATCTCAATCCTGACTTGACGAGCTGCCTTGACATTGTTATCCTTTCCTTGGGAAAACTTGACTGTCGTTTCATTGACGGTGGTGAGACGTAGGCCCAGACGCGCGGCGCATTGTGGTGATAGAAAATTGTGTGTGGCGCCTGAGTCTACCATGATCCATTGCTGCTGGGATCCTATTGTTGCCTGGACATATAAGTTCTGAATGTCCGTTATCGCTGCTGCCATGCATTGCGGGTGGAGGGATACTGCTCCAATCCGGGGTTGCTGGTTAGCAACAGGGTTAGCCAGTTCTTCGACTCTTATTCGGGGGGGGGGGGAGGGTGGTTCTTCTATTTCGAGGGTGTTTACCCTACTAGATGAGGAGGCTGCTTGATTGCGCTTGCGTACACAAGCGTAGTAGGGACCATGAGCAATTCTGCAGTCACTGCACCAGATGCGATTGGGGCGCGGGTTGTTATTATTGCCATTGTAAGTGTTGGGGATAAAACTGTTGGGTGGTGCTGTAAGAGTTGCTCGCAGAAGAGCTTCGTGGTGGTGGGTGGGGTTCATTGCTTCTCTTATTCGGTATAAATTCGCAGCCTCGCCCGGCGGGTGGGTTAGGCCAGTTGTTGGGGGAAGAATTGTTGGGGCGAGGGTTGTTCGTAGTGACACCTGGGGTTGAGTTTGTGTCTCGTAGCTTTACGGCCATATTGGCGGCCACTTCCCAGGTGTTGGGATTCTGCTTTTCTACTTCCCGATGGGCCCAGGGCTTAAGGCCGTACAGGAAGCCATGTAGTCGGTCTGCTGCGTGCATTAGCGGGAGTTGGAGCATTAGTCGCCTATACTTGACAATGTAATCGGATATGTGGCCGTCTTGGCATAGATCGCGCCACGAATCTCTGACTTTGTTGCCTTCATTTTCTGGGACAAAATAGGTGAGCATGTCTCTCTGTAAGTCTTCCCAGTCCTCCCAGTGCTTTGATGGTTGTTCAGTGAGAAACCATACATAGGCGTCGTCGGCCAGGAAGGTTATGGCCACTTGCACCCATCTGCGTCTGCCTATGTTGTTCCACTACATGTAGTCTTCTACCTCTCTGAACCACTTGTTGAGTTCCAGTGAGGTGCGATGGCCTTTGTATTTCTCTGGGGGGATGGGTTTGAATTTGCCCAGTCTGTTTTCATCTTCTAGAGTTCTCTCAGGGCTGTAGTAGCGCCCTTCACTTCGTTCATCCAGGTAGTCTTCATCTTCATCGACTGTCTCTAATCTTCTAGGCCGCAGTCGTCTTTGTGTGTTTCGCCGCGTGTTGACATTACTAGGACCCGGGCGGTCTTCGTGTCGTTGGCCTAGCTGTGTTTGCAGTAGATCGCTCAGATTAGCGGACATCACGTTGATTTGGTGCTCTATGGAGGCCATGATGCGTGCCTCCAGTCTTTCTTCCATTGAGTCTTGGTGGTCTTGTCGCGACTTCTTCTCTTTGTTCTTCTTGGGGGCTCTATGCGGTTCCGGTTCAGTCCTGTATCCTTCTTCATTTTCTTGATTTCCCGCCATAGGGGTGCTCTTGTGGCCGGAGCCGAGGGAAATTCAAAAATATCAAAAAACTGGACAACTTCGAGAAAACGGCTTGAAAACGTTGAAAAAATGTGAAACAGTGCAAAACGGGGTCCAAAACGACGAAAACCGCGAGAAACGGCTCAAAAACGATGAAAACCGGTCCCAAACGGTGTAAGACGGGGCAAAACGAGGTAAAATGTTGAAAAACGATGGGGAACATGGAGAAACGCGTCAAAACAGGTCAAGAATATGGAGAACGCGGTGAAAACGGGGCGAAATGCGGGTCAAACGAGGCAAAACGGTGAAAAAGCTGTGGGGAACGTGGAGAAAACGCAAGGAACGGGGCAAAACGGGGCAATCACGCAAGGGACGTGGTGAAACGGGGCAAAACGGGGCAACACGGGCCAAGAACGCGTAGAAAACGTGGAAAAACGAGGCAGACGGGCCGAAAACGTGGTGACAACCACGGGCCACGGGCCAACGTCGAGTCGGCAGGGAATCGAGCCGAAGCTCTAATACCAAGTGTGACGCCCTCGTTCGGGACGTCGCTGAAACGGGACCGCGTCGGCTCACCTACGTTGCAAACGGGACTTGTAGGCAAGCAAACGCGCACACAAGAACGCAACTTGAAAACTGAACGCAAGAGGGACACGAGATTGAGGGACGCGAACAAATGATCAATATTGCAAGAAAGTGCCGAATACAAGGGACGTGAAGAATCACAGGAAAACGGGGCTCGCAAGTTGGGGGAAGTGGCACATACTTCCCTTATAGCGCCAGGCAAACGCATAGACATGGAGAGTTGGATGCAAATAAGAAACCTTGCAGTGTTGTCAAGCGGGCATTATGCTTGTGCAGTCGAAACATCCACTGTTGTAGATAATGGACCTCGTAGTGTTGTCGAGCTGGAGTCGTGCTTGTGTAGTCAAAACTGTGATTATATGTCCTTTCTATCATACACAGAACACGAGTTAACACAAATACAAAAGATATCGGAGATATATTAAACTTAAAGAGAAATGGATGTAACTTGATGATCTACGTCATAGACACTGTAAAGTGTAATGTAGTGATGAGTTCTCAGTCACAATCACTATAGTAAAATGGCTTGATAAGTAGGGTGCAATCATGCAAAATGCTGATAAGAGGGTTGAGTAATCTGTTGGAGTACATAGGTAAGAGCAATGAGGCTGATGCAAGATGTTGGCATGGTTGGGTTGAGTACAAATTGTTGTTATAGAGGCGCTTCATTTGCCTTTGTACGCGCGCGCTAGATTTTCTATAATGTTTATCGTTTCCTTCGTCAAAACCACGAACGTTGTCCCTTTTATACCGTACTTCCCCTCGTTCTTTCTGCCTGCAAGTCGCTTTTGCTTTACGTTAGTGCTTTGCAAAACCCGTCAGCCACTCTTCCTCTAATCGCTATCTCCTCTAATCGCTATCGCGATTCTGATTGCCAACTCCATGCTCGTGTTATCTTGCCTAAAAGCCGACGCTCGATTGTTAGCTCAAGCTGTTCGGCCTTGTTTTTTTTTCTTAACACCCCCTTTAAACTTAGCTTGTCTCTGCTCTCTATTTACTTGTTTCTATCCAGCACCAAATTACTCTTAAAATTTATTGATCTTGGAAAAAACAAAATTTTACCCCAATTTTCACACAACACCAAAAAGCTTACCAAAACAGAACCTGAAAGCTCGAATTACCCGAAGCGGTTTTAACACCTCACAAGGTCCTTTGGCTGACATCCAATGTCAGTTATGCACTTAATCACGATGCTTAAAATACATTATTTAAAAGCACAAGGTTAGAGGATTATATTTCTATATTAAAAAATCTACTTTCTACAGCAAGCCTTAACAATCTAGTGCCGCACATCAAATTACCTCACTAATCACTGCGGGCATGTGCTCTATGTCGTGACTGTCGTTGCAAGGCAGCTCTGCCTGTATTCTACGTCGTGGCAGTCATCCCAAGGAAATGCGACAGTGTTGTAGGTGTATGAATCAACCAATAGGGCACAATTTCCAGGGTTCTGAGGATCTTGAACTCAAAGGTTGTTCTTGGTTCTGTACAAACATACCACGTGCACGGCCCACTACTAAACTCAACAGCATTATCGGATTGTTAGCTCATGCATTGCCCATCGCTTTCACAACAACAGCGCCTTATATCTTGCCTCCAACCACACAAGGAAAACAACAACGCTTTCATCCTTGGATCACCACCGAAGTCTTAGGCAAAAAATCTAGATAGCTTCAGGCTGCACAAGTAGACAATTCAACAATCTTGGATGTATACTGCGAGCTCCTCTTGAACTGCTTACGCGTCCAACGGCATATACACACCCACAACTCCTGCACATGCAACTCACGTTAACCCTTTCTTAATTCGATGCTAAGAGATCTTGGCCCGCTATAAATAGGGAGAGTTCTGCTGCTAAAAAAGCTGACACAAGCCTGACGCAGACAGATTTTTCTCAACAATATAAAGGATACGCCACGTGGAGCGTTGTGTGTCCAGATACTCAGATACTGTAAAAAGGGCCTTTGGCTCACCAAGTAATTATCGAACTACATAAAATAACAACTGAAATAGTTTATCGTATTATTCTTTGATTCATCTCTCTCTCTCTCTCTCTCTCTCTCTCTCTCTCTGTCTCTCGGTCTCTCTCTCTCTCTCTTTTCTTTTTGAAGAGATGTTTTATCATGGCCGCGCAGGGCATCATGCGGGCCAACCTACAGCCTCTCATGGCGCATCTGCTACACTAGCTAGTGACCAGCAGCCTAGGCAATCGTCCAAACTCTAAGGGAAGTGAAAACTCATAAAGGAAATCTACACATTTCCAGATAAAGGAAGTGAAAACTCATAGCCTCATCGATCGTTTTTGACAATTCCAAACAGCATTGTAAATTTAGTGAGATTTATCTACCAATGATGCATCCACAAACTGCATATGTACTTCCACCACTGATCCTTACTTGCAATTCCATACGATATGTTTAAATGTTTCGGGCTTATTACACCTGGGACAAAGCTCCGTGGACATATTGTTCTTAAGCAACAGTTGTCCAACAGGGAGTGCTCTGTAAGTACTCTCCACATAAAGACCTAATATTTGAAGGAACAAGGGAGTTTCTGTATAGCAGCTAGTCTTCCTTGCCAGCAGGTGTCACATTTAGTAATGCCCCGAGCTTTGTTGCATCTCATAGCAAGATTAGGTTCTAGAAGAATAAGTGCATAAAATTTATTAGTCTTGCTTGTCCACCAGTTGGCTGATGAGTCTAGCAAGTTCCAATCTTTGAATCGATTAACAAGATCTGTGTTGAGAGGAAGAGGGAGGAAAAGACATCCTATGTACTTGTGCACAAAGTAGATTCCATGGAATTCTGAGTCTGTTCCCTAATCTGAACTGCCTTCTTGCCACCATAAAAGTACCAAAGTTGCTGGTAGAGTCCACAACCTAATCTATCGAGCTGACCCTCCCTCCATATAGCACTAGGGATTTTTTCCCCTTTAGAAGGACAAACACCTTTTTTAATACATAGTTCCAAAATATGCTCTCTTTCCCAAGTGAGTGTCCTGTATATCTTGCCCACCCTTCCAAATAAACTAAGAGAATACAAGTTTCCTCGAGACAAAAAAAAATTGAGCAATGGTGGAGGAAAGTTTAATACGTGCAACATAATATATTATATCCCATGTTGGCAATTGCCATTGCCCATGAAAATACACCACTGCATAATCCATCATTGTTCACACAATTTTGGCCCATATGGTATCTTTGGGGAGCATGTATTTAATCAAAGGTTCCTTCACGCATGCATATGGACACTCAATTAAGAACATCAAGTCCCCCTTGAGAGTAGGACATAATGATAAGGAACCCTGAAATCCATGGAGGTTTTTTAAACCTTTAATGGTGCTTTCTGCCTTCAAAGTTCAAAGACCCAGCTCCCCATATTTTTTCCAACCTTGACGGCCAGCCATCCATTCTCTGCCATTCTAGAAAAGAGGAAGCCCAATGTCTTCCTTGACCAACCGCACATAGAAGCTTCCTCGCGGTGGCGGCTGCACCAAAGAAAGATCCCGCAGGATGCCAAGAAGCAATGATTGCCGCCCTTGAGAACGAGAAACTCAAGCTCTCCTGTTTAGGCTAGAGGAGACAAAGGAAGAAGAGAACCTAGATTTATTCGCAAAAGCCCAAGGTGTTGAAGCATCCCTTACTAAAATCATCAAGGCAGTGAAGGAAGTCCATGAAGCAAATCATAGGAAGATTGACACAAAGATACAAGCAGCTATACAAGAATGCCGACTACAAGAATCCCTTAGCCTTAAGGTCCGTCTTGGAGGACTTCACTCACCATGGTGCGCTAGTACTCTTGAAGAAGCAGTCGTCAAGCTCAATGAAATTATTCAACCTATCCACATCAAGCCTGAGACCATTTCTTGGATCAACGACACACATAGACAAGGGCAACTCGAGCATTGCATCCTCACCTTCAGGGACAAAGAAGAACGGTTGAAGCGACTACACCAATCCCACCTCCTCAAGGTAAAACCATTTTGGATCGCTGAAGAATTGACCACAAATCAACTTAAAGATAAGGCAAGCCAGCTCAAGAAGGTACACGAAGCTTGCAAACAAGTTAAATGGGAAGTCTACAGAGGTGGAAAAGCCATCATCCAAGTGATTTGAAATCCCAAACCAACTCTTCCCACAATTGACCCGCCACCCTAGGTTCTGTTTTCCCCTTCTCCTTTTTCCTTCTTACCCTCTCAATGGACCCTCAGTCCTTAACTGATATGTATCGATCG
Source organism: Adiantum capillus-veneris (assembly GCF_014529385.1). NCBI lineage: Eukaryota > Viridiplantae > Streptophyta > Polypodiopsida > Polypodiales > Pteridaceae > Adiantum > Adiantum capillus-veneris. Next base: position 135,654,180 of record NC_140943.1, on the reverse strand, counting down.
CCATCCGCTTAGACGTAATTGTTGTAGTGCTTGTTTTTGGTCCCATCGGTCATATCTGACCTCCGTGGATGATAATGGAATCTATCTATCTATCTATCTCTCTCTCTCTCTCCAAAACACACACACACACACACACACACACACACACACACACACACACTTATCTAGCTGACAATTCCTTGAATAACCCTTGACTGACTTCTTCCCTCTTTGGTAATCTCTCTCTTGCTCTCACTCTTGGATGATCGGGTGTATACTGGGATAGTCCCTAGGTGTTTTCACAATCTCTTGCTATTGCAAGATGATGCTCCTCCTCCACTGCATGCACCCTAGATGCTTATTGCCTCCATTTTACATGCTCAAGAAACCCTCTTGGGGATAGAGAAATTACAGACCATTGCACATTCTCACAACACCTACTATATGGACTTAGTGGTGTAACAAACCCCCGATATAGCAGGCATCACAAATCTCCCCATCTAGGTGTCTCCATCTACTTTCCCACCTAGGGTGTTTAATTCCCACAATATATATGCTCAAGAAGCCACCTTGGATATAGAAAGGTTGCAGACTCTTACGTAGTCTTGTTGGAGCTATATATGGCTCACTCTACTCAACTTGGTCTCACCTATATATGTGTATCTCGTCCTCAATATGAATCAGTCTTTGGGAGTGTACATGGTGTGTCTGTTGTCTCGTCTCTCTCTCTTTCTCTCTACATCGCAACATGGTATTGGAGCGGTAACGATCACGCGCGGACTCTATTCATGGTGACAAAACAGTATGTATATGCGATTCGCATCTAGGATTCAAAATTGCTATAAATTTTATTTTTGAGCATTGATTCTTGTTGACTGTGGTTTATTTGTGTTAAGAAGAATCTGATTAGTGCTTTGTGTGGCGTTTATTGCTAATTAATCTAATGAATCCTTGATTACGTTTTCTTGTTGATTTGTCTTTTGACACCCTGAACTTCATCTCAATTTTTGGGGGTCTTTTGCTCAAAATTTGACGAAATGGAAAATTGGCACTTTTCATCCAAAACTTGTTCGAGATCTTCGATTTGAGTTCTAGGTCTGTGTCAATCGAAGTTCGCAGCAGAAAGTTATGATGTTTTTACTTCAATTGAGCTTGATGTAGATTTCGTCCTCGTGCGTCTTCGTGAAGCGTCCGCGATCGTTTTTCTAATTTTGGTGTCAACTTTTTCGACCAATTTTTTTAAGCTTTTTTCGATTCATATTTGTGATCGTCAATCTTGCGTCTCACGGCACTCTATTTTGAGGACTCTTTTATTATTAACGTCTCCTTTTTCCTGCTTTTTTAGGTGACGTCTCTCACATCTTTGGACGTTCATTGAGCATCCTTCTTGTGTTTATCATTGACAGAACGCAGTCGACATATTTCTCTCGTTCTCAATTGCGGCCTTCACCATATATGGTGTGTAGATTCTGCGATCTTATCTTATACGTCTTCTCGCAACAAGATATGGCTATGACTATTCTCATCAACGGCTTTCCTTGTGGCCAGCGTTCTGTTCCTCCTTTCCAAGGCCAAGGATTTTCGGGCTGGAAAGAAAAGATGTTGTTAATTCTTGAAGGTAATGAACTCTCTGATGTTGTCCTTGCAAATCGTGTTTGTTCGTCTCAGCCTGTTGATACGGATCATGATAACATGCTTATCACTGAAGGACCTATATTTGAAGATTGGAATGTTGCCTATACGGATTGGCAACGACATGATAAAACAGCTCTCGATATATTCTTTTCGCTCTTACTAAATCTCTTTTTCTTAATATGTATGAACTACCTACTTTCCACGATGTATGGAAATACCTTATTGCAAACTTTAAAAAGAAATCTATTACAGAATACTTTATTTGAGAGTGTTTCTTAGCAAGTTACAATATGAAGTTGGTACTGCCATGACGGGACATATTGAATCTTTTAAATCTATTATTAATCAACTTGCTGCTGTTGACCGGTGATCCTTTTCCACAAAAACACCTGATTCCACTTCTTCTTGATACGATGAAGGACTCCTCTTATGATAACATTGTTACTATTCTCTCCAATAAAGATGGTCTGGATTTCGACCAAGCCTGCATGTCTTTAATTGAATACTCTTAAGGTCAAGAACGTCGTAATGATGGTCATGATACAGCTATGATTTCACAAGAGGAGACCGAGTCACAACAGATGGAACGTGCTTTTTATGCTCGAAGGCGTCCATTTCAACGAGGAAACCGCAGAGGTGGCCATCGCGGTAATGTTTTCTCTCGCTTGAAATTTCCCAATAAGCAATGTTCTTACTACAACAAAAATGGCCATACTGAAGATGATTGTTGGGCATGTCAATATGATGAAGAGCACAATATTACCACGAAACAATCACGTTTATCTAGAGACTCTTCTTCTTCTTCTTGTGAATATTGTGGACTATCTGATCATCCCACTCATATGTGCTATAAGAGTCGATTCGACACACATCATAATAGAGCATATGCTACTGAATATCGGAACAATGTAATACTAGAAACAAGCTGCGTCCTATGTTCAGTTGCTCCAGATAGAATACTTCATGTACGTGATGGATCACTTTTTATTATCAATTCTGGTGCTACAAGAAATATACATGGCATATCAGTCTAAGTGGCTCCATAACTATCATCCACTACCAATTCAACGTGTTGTTTATCTTGCTGATGATACGACTTGTCAAGTAAAGGGTATTCCACTCAAATTTTACAAGGAGTATTACATGTACCAGATCGTCAATGTAATCTTCTTTCAATTGCTAGACTTGTTGATCTTGGTCTGTTTGTTGGATTTGATCATACCAAATGCAGAATTGAGAAAGATGGACAGACTATATCCACTGCTCCTCGAAACGGTAATTTGTTTAAAAACTCTCTCAACGATCCTATAGCAAATGTTGTCACTGCTCCAGATGATCATGATTGCAAAGTATGACATCACCATTTTGTTCATGCTCATTTCTCAAAACTCCTTGATCTTCAGCATTGTGATCTTGTTCATGGCATGGATATTAAAGCCCATCCCCATATGGGAATTTGTGAGTTTTGTGCTTTTGGGAAAAATAATCGTAAACCCTTTCCTCTTTTAAATACAACTTATTCTCGTGGCATATTGAATCTTGTTCATACTGATATATGTGGACCTCTATCTTCTTCGAGATCACAATATCGCTATTTCATTACTTTCATTGGTGATTTCTCACAGTATACAACTGTATTTCTACTTAGAGAGAAATCTGCGGCCTTATCTGTTTTCAAACAATTCCACAAGTCTGCAGAACTTCAAACCGGTCATCGCCTTAAGAAGCTTCGTAGTGACAATGGAGGCAAATGTGTTTCTCAAGAGTTTGTGAGTTACTGCATGTACTGACAGTGGAATTCATCATGCACACACTATTCCATATTCACCTCAACAGAACGACGTTGCTGAATGAAAGAATCGCACTATTCTCAATGCTGTAAGATGTATGCTGGTTCATTCTAGTTTATCTCGTGTTTTCTTGGCTAAATCTACTTTGACAACAGTATTTATGTAGAATCATCTTCCTACTACTGCACCCTCTGGTAAGATACCCATCACATCATGGAAAGGTGACATTCTTTCTGTATCTCATTTTTGAACCTTTGGATGCATTGCGTATATTCATATTTCCAAAGAAACACAAACAAAGCCTGATGCTCCTGGCCTTAAAGTTATTTTTAATTGGATATTCTAACACTTCCAAAGGTTACAAATTCTATGACCCCTCCTCCAAGAAAGTAATTATGAATCCTGATGCCACTTTTAACGAACAACTTATGGGAGGATCATGGTCCATGGATGATTCTGATGATACTAAATCATTGCTTCAGTCTTTTGCATTTCTTTCAGATGATGAAACTCTTCCTAAAGAGCAACTTTCCTCTTTAAAACCATCCATTCTGAATGTCGCCAATGATGACATTGATATTTTTGTTGATGTGCCTAATGATTTTGAACATGGCTCATGTCATGTTTATGATGACGATATTGTTGATAATGCTTTCTCTACTTTTGAAGATCCCGTTACTTATGATGAAGCTATCTCTTCACCACAAAAGTATCAATGGCAAGAGGCTATGGAAGCAGAGTACGATTCTCTTATCTCTAAAAGGACATGGATACTAAGTGAACTACGTCCTAGTCGTACAGCTATTAAGTGTAAGTGGATGTATAAGACAATAGAAAAAGCAGATGGATCTTTTGACAAGTTCAAGGTACATCTAGTTGCAAAAGGTTACTTCCAAGTAGCTGGTGTTGATTATCAAGAGACCTTGTCACCAGTTGTTCACATTACAAGTGTTCGAGTTTTATTGGCATTTACTGTTCAATTTGATTTAGAAGCTCATCAAATGGATACTTCTTTTCTTAATGGTAACTTGGAAGAGGAGATTTCTATGGAACAACCAGAAGGGTTTGTTATTCCAGGTAAAGAAGACCTTGTTGCTCAACTCCATAAGGCACTATATGGTCTCAAACAAGCTTCGCAAGCCTGGTATACAAAATTTGATCTTTTTCTCACCTCTAAAGGATTCATCTCTTGCTATTCAGACCCCAAGTTATACATAAAACACCAAGGTAGAAGCTTTGTGATTCTTGCTCTTTATGTGGATGATACCATTCTTGTTTCCAATGATTTGAGATTTCTTCAGCAAGTGAAAAAGTTATTCTCTTCTGCATTTGATATGGTGGATCTTGGAGAGATTCACTTGTGTCTTGGCATTCAGATCTAACAAAACCGTACAAAAGATATTTTATTCACTACAAGAGGTTGTGTGCTCTTGTGACGCTTTTGGGGATGGAAATACATTGGGTTTTTATAACCCTCGGTGTCGCTATGAGCGTCATGGGGACGTCGCTATACTAGTCGATATATAGTGACACTTTAGGGCCATCAATAGCAATGCTGTAGAGCCTAATATAGCGACGGCTATAGCGACGCCCGAGATGAAAATTTATTGGTGGCAAGGCATTCAACCCATCAACTATATTGAATGTTTCATTTGTCTATTTACCTTTGAAAAAAAGTGCAAAGGTAAATATAGACCCAAAATAGTCCCCCACAAGACAATATAATCATTAACTCCATCATCCATAGTACGTATTGTTTGCAAAATAAAGATACAAAAATGACAAGAGTGAATTGATGAAAGTAAATCAATGACAATCGTACACATAGGCAAAATCACTTGATTGTTAATCATTGCAAATGTAATAGTTACAAACCATTGTCATTATTTAAAAAATATACATGGTTTTAAAAAAGACATATAAAAGTCATCTCATGATACATAATCTATGATACTAATGCTATCTAGCTATGGATAAACTTCCGTCGTCTAATCAGATGTCTTGTCGCGTCCAAGCGGCTTATCTGTCGGATTTTGCAAAAAAAAAACAATAAGATAGCTTTTTGTAAGTATAAACATATAGCGACGTTTATAAAACAATACAATAAATAGAAAAGAATAAACCCTAATACTAACCATGCCGCCGCAAGAACTCAGGATGTCTATAAGGGCGTTTAAGCCCTTCCTGCCTATGTACTCACGCTCATACGGTGTGGGATCACGTCCTGTAAACGACCACTGTCAAAACATACAAAGAATCCATTATGTTAGAATTTCAAATCCCATAAACCCTAAACTATCAAACATAGATGCAAAAACACTTACAAAATCAGCCTCAAATGATACCCACCCGCCGCTCCCCAAGTGGTGGGAGCTCCCTGCCTCTACTCGTGCTCTGGCTCCCTCCTTTTGTTGCTTCCAATCTTCTTTGGCCAGCCAATCTGGTCTGCGCCACCCATGCTTGATTGCTTTTTGCACTTCGGAACACTTATGCTTGCAGTATTCGCGCATTCGAACCTTCATCACATCTTCATTAAAGTGGTCATCCCATGTTGGAACGGGAAACCCGTCATGAAGCATGCTGATGACTCTGTCTTTTAATTCATTGGATACTTCACTCTAGGTGTTTATTATGTAGTGTCTAAACACCTGAGAGCAAAGACCGCGCATGCGCGAAATCACCTTCTTGCCTTCATCATCCAAGATGATGCCGCCGCTGAAGTCGACGGAGTAAGGCAAGCCCTCTCGCCGCTGACGCGTGAACTTGAGTGTTTTGGCAGGGGTCTCTAGCGGCATGTCAATGGGGGTACGGACGCGAGGTGTCTCCACTAGAGTCTGAGCCCCGAACCGAGGAGTGTCCACTGGAGTGACTCCTGGAGGTGTAGCTAGTGGTGTGTAGCAGCGGGGAACGGTAGTCTGCCGCTCAAAACCTGGTGTCGATGGGGATGCCGTGGCTGTTGTCGGGACGGGCAAAGAAGGGGAGGGTAAAGAGCCTCGTCAAACACGAGGCGGTGTCGAAGCATCGGTGGCTCTCTTTAAACTTAATATTAAATGAATGAAGTAGAAAACATGGACAAGTAGAGAGAGAGAGAGAGAGAGAGAGAGAGAGAGAGAGAGAGAGAGAGAGAGAGAGAGAGAGAGAGAGAGAGAGAGAGAGAGAGAGAGAGAGAGGGAGTGAGTGAGAGAGAGAGAGAGAGAGAGAGAGAGGAGGAGGTGCTCGTCGTCTTTGCTTATGAGAACATACCTAGAGCATACGTACTTGGAGTGGACGCAAAGACCATTAAATCCAATGATGCAATGACGCATATAAATACAATGACGCAATGACGCAAATACTTAGAGAGCTAGAGTTTTTACAAAACGGACCAAAATTGTTCAAAACGGAGAATCGTACAAGAACTTGAATGTGCTTGTAGCTTTGGAATTTTCAAAGGCTAGCAGCAACAAAAAGCGTTCTTCTTCTATTCAACTTGAGTGATGGAAGAGGCAAGTGCGTAACTCTGAATTTATAAAAGGGAGTAAAATTGTTCAAATACAATATTTATGGCTTTAATATATCTCTCTCTCATCCTCTCATGTCTCAGCATAGCTTCCTATATCTATATAGAGCTCTGCGTTTAAACAGATGTCTTCTATTTCATTTTGTAGATCCTCTGCATGCACCCCATAGAGAGTAGCAGCTTGATGTTCGTCTGGCACCACCTCCACGGCTTCTGACTGAGCATCTTCTCCGATCTCCTCCATTGATGCCGCTGTGATTGGCACATGGTAGCCTTCATACGTCCGTGCACTACGAGGGGCTACCTCTATGACGTACCACCAGTTTGATGCAGACTTTGTAGGATGAAATATCACCTACCAGAGCCACGTAACTTACATGAGAGCTTCCAAGCACATAAATTCTAAGATGGGATGTTAAATATTTACATACTTACTTGTTCACAATGCTCGGGTAGTACGCAAGTGTCTCTTAGGTCAGTCCATTTCTTAGTTGAATCCACCTCAAGAAAACCAGACTCTCCTCTACGCACAGTAGCGTTGCAACCCTCCATGATAATCTTGAACCATTGCACGTCAAACAAGTCAACAAAAAATCCTCTATAATCGATCCTCAAAATATCTTGTAGCGTGCCGAAGTAAGTGAGTTCAGCCACCACAGGATCTGCATAAGAGGATCGTCGTTGACTAGACTGTTCAAATTTTGCCATGATTCCACAATGTTGAGTAAAATGCTTTTTGTCGATCCGTTCAACCTAAAATGTCGACCTTTACACCATGCTGCTGTGTATGACTTATACTACAACCAACAAAGATTATGAGTGGCCATTCAAACATCTAGAAAGTTACTAGTCATACATTGCAAACTTACCTTGGTCACGCAACCCCTAGAGTACTCCCACTCTTCCTCAGTCACTTCTTCACCGCACTGTTGTGCGCTTTTCATTTGGTTGTGCAATCGTCTTAAGCTCATGAATGTTGGTAGGCTCACTAGACCCGTCGGATAGTGCATCGGTGGTCTCTTCCCCGTCTCCACTCGATTCTTGCCCTTTGTGCTCTTGCTTTGCATCCTCATATTGTGAAATCCCCTTCTGCATGACTGGATTGTGAAGCATGCAAAATCGGTTGATTTTAGCCTCTAGATCTTCCATCATCTTCTTCTCAACACCGAGATTGCACATGAAAATTCCAGATATGCGCTCATCATCTATGGCTCGCCATAGCGTGTCCCGGGCTTTATCAAATCCGTCTAGCCACTCTCCAATGTACACTGGGGACTCTACCCTCCGGACGTGCCTTCTGATGCACATATCCCTTGAGCGTTTTCATGAAACTTTCTAAAAAGAACATTCATCTGGAATGTATTGTGCCAGCTATTTCCACCTCATTAACTATGTGAACAAGAAGATGCACCTGAATGGTCAGCATGGTAGTAGGAAAATGTTTCTCAAACATGCACGCAACCTCCGCAGCGTTTAGCTTGGTGAATGGTATGGAGTCTACATTGATCTCCTTTTGTGAGATCCATTGCACCAACTTCACAAGTTTGTAGATTGTGTTACGGACGTCAAGAGACAAACATCCCCGAATGGCAACCGGTAAAATAAACTACAAAACACGTGCATCAATGATATTAAAGTCTACACACGAATTTGTTACACAATTTCCACTATGAACATACTTGACACATTTTATGCCAGTCGTGTGACTTCAAACCGGTAAGCTTTCCTTCTTTAGTAAAACACGTTCGGAGCGAGTGCATTACGCTAGTGGGGGTCCGCAAAGATCGAATGGTTTCTTTTACTTTGCATTCTTGGGCTCCTGTGAAAATCCATGGTGCTTTAGAGAGTTTTATCAATCCATCGAACGTTGTTTGCGGCCAATATTGCTTCATACAATCCACATTGCTAAGGTCAACTCTCGCTCCCAAAGTATCTTTCTTGACGGTCAGATGGTCCCATAGTAGATTACCCACATTCTCGAGCAAGTGATTGATCATGAGTCGGGGCCAGTATGGTAACTCGTACGATAGAGATAGTCTCTTCATCCCTGGGGGCAATCCGTCATCACACATCCCCTTTTGCTCTAACAATGCTTGTACAGACATCTTCAGTGGATCTCTTCCCAAAAAGCCGTCACGTAACACATGATTCTCTAGAAGATACGCTTGATGACCTTCGTAGATTTGCTTCTTCAATGAGGGCGCCCTACGTGCATTCAGTCTAGGTCCACATATGACACATGCTCTGTATCCGCTTGTTTGAAGCCCTTCATGTTTACACATGATAATAGATCAGCTTGAGAAAAACCAAGATTTACAGTGTCTGAGTGAGGAGTGTAAATAGATCACCTGAGCATTCTATTAGTCCGGGATAGTCATGCATGGTCCACATTAGAATGCCTCTGATCAAAGCATTCTGTCGACCTGTGTGTCGGCTCACATCCACCACCTCTATGCCAATCCACAATTGTTGTAGCTCTTCCAATAGTGGACGAAGACACACATCCATATTCTTCACTTTATATCGCCCCGACACAATCAAGCTTAGCCATAGGTGCCCCTTCTTCGTAGTCAACCACGGGGGAATGTTGTAGTTGACAATGACAAAACGGGCCATACACTATAAGATGTTGATCTTTGACCAAATGGATTTACGCCATCCATAGTGAGGCCTAAGCGCAAATTTCGAGCTTCCCTGGAAAAATCCAACCATGTTCCATCTATATGTTTCCAGGCTGCACAATCTGCAGGAATCCGTAGCACACCATCCAAAGATTTATTCTCCTCATGCCATGATGCTAGGGCGGCCATGGACTTACATTCGAAGAAATGCTTGATGTGACGAAGCAGAGGAAAATGTCACAAAACCTTTTGTGGAATTTTTATTCCGTGGAGATCTACTCGATATCTTTCGGAATCACATTTCGGACACTTCTCCATGTCTATGTATTCCCCCCTGAAAAGAGTGTAGTCATTAGGAGAAGTGTGGATCGAATTGTAATCCATCCCCAAGTTTTGCAAAATCTTTCTTGCTTCCTCTCCAGAATCTGGCATCACATTATCAGCTGGTAGTATGTTCTCTTTGAGCAATCTACACAACATAAAAATACGGTACAATTGTGTAAAAATCTATCAGATCATTATACATTTAGAGTTTTATTAAAATAAACTAATTGTAATAGATCACCTGAAAAGTGTTGTGACGCTAGTGTCACTCCATCCAAACTTTGTCTGCATGTTGAGAAGAACCAGGAGCGCTTTCAATCTAGACACACGTGCTCCATTATACAATGGCGTATCGGCTTCACTTTTCATATCGTCATAGACAAGCCTTTCTGAATCCATGATGGTCTCGATCATTTCATCAATCTCAGGCTCAAACATTGCCTCGTTGGGAATGTGGTCTGCATGATCATCCCCAAAGCTGTCAAAGGCTACATCTTGTGGCCTCACATATGCTGCTTGACCAAAGCGCCTGCGAGAACACGTCTATTGGGTTGCAAGATTGCTGCCTGTTGGCCAGCGTCAGAGTCGGACGAGTTATAATTGGCAACAGCTCGATATATAATAGATCGATCGAACTCGCCAAATTCGCGAACGTGATGCAAAGAAACGCGTCTTGTCCGTTGCACAGCATGCTTGCAATGATTACAAGGACATAAGATCATCGTTGAGAGATAGGTGTTTCGGTTGGACGGCCCCACATCCTCATCACTACTCATAATGAGGGTAAAAATCTTATAACCTGGACACCAAATTTGATCTTCTATTGGTATTCTTCATCTTCTCTCTCTCTCTCTCTCTCTCTCTCTCTCTCTCTCTCTCTCTCTCTCTCTCTCTCTCTCTTTGTTCACACTGTAAACTACCCCACATTCTCTAGTCATGTCCAATCCCCGCACACCTCGGTCTAGAGGTGCACGCAGAGCAGAACCACCGGGTTATAATCTTGTCATTATTGGTCAATGCTGAGAGCGGATTTTTTGAGATGGGGCTCAACTCAAGGCTCCCACCAGACAACCACTCCGTGAGACCCTACACACGCATATTTCTTAGGGGCACCACCCTCTTTTATGGAGAAAGAAGGAAACCAAAACACACACACACACACACACACACTCACACCTTCCTTATGTGCTTCAACACAACATGCCCTTCGACCATTCAACACACACTCCTTAAGCAATCCCTTTGAACACTGCACAAACTCACATGCAAAGATTGACCTTCACCATATTAGTTCTCATATACTTCTAAGAAAAGCAATCACAAAACCTCAAAACTCAAAACACCACAATGCACAAATACTTGACAACTCCTTTCCTTTCCCAAAAGAAGAGACTACTTACACACATAAGGCGGCATGCATAGAGAGCTCTTCTCCATCTATGCAGCCCCAAGAATTACTTACACACGACATAAGGAGAGAAGCCAAGCAAATAGACACCATGGTGCACAAAAAACTTTCTCAACAAACAAGGAACCCAATGAGCACAAAATATGAGAAGCTACCAAGATAGGCTTACCAATTTTACATGCGTTTAGAGCAAAAGTGTGACGACGACACCCCAATTGCAACAATTTGTTGATCAAACCATGAGATAGATCATTGAACTTGATATCCTTGCTCTCATATAGAATCTACAATCCTTATTTAGGGATGAGTATCATAAGAGAAATGTTTGCAAGAGAATGGTAGCAATAGCATATTGATGCTCTCTCCATGGTGCCGCTTATGATAGCGAGCTTAGGAAATGGATAGGGAGACAAGAGGAGAGAGAGATTAGGGCTTCCCTAATCTTAGAGGAGCTTATTTGCAGCAATGGAGTAGGTGTGTGTATTTTTGTGCTTGCCAAAGGGCCTTTTTATAGTTGTACAAAACCATGGGTTAGGTTAAACTTGACTAGGGTAGGTAATTAACCATAGTTAGGTTCCCTTTTGACCATTCCTTCAATTATGCAAATAAGGGACTTATTTTTTCATTAAAAATATCCTTTTAGGTCGTGGAGGCTCCATAAGGGTTGATAATGTATGTGGGCCCCACCATGATGTCCCTCTAGTGGCTCCTGCAGAGTGTCCCCATCGTGTTTGTTGTGTCTCTGGAAGCATCTTGAGCCGACCCCTCCACATGCAAGTGGTTTTTAACTCCCCATTGGTATTTTAGAATGTTGGAGAAGTCAAGAAAACTTTTCACCTTTGTGGTTTACCTGATTGTAACTTTGACCTGCAGTAACAGTGTCCGCAGCACCTTGTTTTCACCATAACTTTCAGCCTGTAACTCAGAATTGGGTGCTGTAAAAGGCAAAGTTGACCTTCTCAAAGTGTTTAAGCTGATTTTGGAGTGTTCCTCTAGTATACCCACGAGCTAAGGCGTTCAAGATGCATCCAAAACACCTTTTGAACCAAGTCTCCTTGTAGGGGGCCCTTTAGCATGCATCCAAGGTGTAGCATGCTTTTTTCGAAAGGGAATCCACCTTAAACAAATGAAGTAGGCTCCAATAAAGTTTGATTTATTGGGGATATACATTATATTTAAGATTTGTTGACCAACACAAGTAAATGATCCAAGACTTGGGTCACATAGTGGTGGGGAAGGGAAGGCCTACAAGGTTAACCCTACCCTTGAGAGAAGATGGGTAAGATAAGTGCCCATAAATTATTTATTTACAAATTATGGGATGTAGATAGCTATTTAAATTAGTAAAGGTAATTAGTTAAAAGAATATACAGTAAAAAAACTAGGAGAGTAGAATTAAGTTTACTATTTACATTTAGCATGAAGAGAGAAATATGATGTAAATGCATAAAGATATAAGAAAGGTAAGGTGTTTGTATGGAAAAAGGCTATTACGGAAAGAGAGAATGAACACTAGGTTAAAACTTTGATAAAAATATATACATTTGAGTAGAAATGTAGTGCAAATGCAAGGTTACCATTTAACGCTACTCATATTAGCCCTCCCCCTTCATCTAGGATCATTCATGCTCCTAGATGAAACAAACTGAATTTGTTTTTTCTTCTTCTTTTTTTTCTTTTTTTTTTCTTTTTTTTTCTTTTTTTCTTATTTTTCAAAAAAAAGGAGGAGTGATATACACTCTTTTACTCCATTAGACCTGCTTTTCATTACCTCAATCCCATAAATCGGAGATGGGAGGGTTGCCTTGGGTATGTTGAGATTCCAAGGCTGGTTCTTCTTTGCACATCAAAGCTTTAAAAATAGGTGGAGCATTTGCCAAGCCGAAGGGAGCCATGCCAATTTGGAGCTTAGACGATGTAGGTAGATGACTTCCTATCAACGGATTGATACGTTGAAAGTAGGGCTTTAATCTCCATCCATTGACTTTGGTCTTGTGGAGTTTTCCTGATAAATCTGCTAATCTGTAACTACCATTCCCAAACTTTGTTTTTATCATGAAAGGTCCCTCCCATCTTTGCAAAAACTTTTGTCAAGTTGAGTATCAAGTCGGTTATCATAGCGAAGAACCAACATACCTTCCTTCAATCCTTTCCCCTTGAGCTTCTTGTTGATTTTGTCCCTTTGGCTTGTGGCTTGGGCAATGTAATAGTCGATGGACTCTTCTCTATCAAGCTCAAGTCGTTGAAGATCTAAAATTCTTTCCTGCAAAGCTTCTTTTGGCCTCTTTGCTCCCTGCGAGAGAATGCGTAGGCTTGCGATCTCCACCTGAATAGGAAGGAGTGCCTCCTGTCCATATACCAAGTGAAAAGGAGTGAATTGAGTGGATACCTTGAAAGATGTTCTGTATGCCCATAGAGCTGCGGTCAAATGACGATCCCAGTCGTTTGGTCGATCTGCAATCTGCTTAGAAATGATCTTACATATCATTCCATTCACCTTTTCAACCAACCCATTGCACTGAGGGTAGTAAGGTGTAGAATGCAAATGTTTGACTTTTAACTTTGCCAAAAGATTATCTAGGAGCTCTGCTCTAAACCCTGGACCACAATCTGACAAAATCTCTAATGGTGTGCCGAATCTACTGCATATGTGATCAAAGATAAATTTTGATACCTCCTCGGCTGTAATTCGTGTTGTACTTGCTGCCTCCGCCCATCGTGTCATGTAATCTACTCCCACAATGATGAAGACCTTCCCGGTAGATGTGCGAGGTAAGGGGCCTATTGCATCCACACCCCACTTCTCAAAAGGACCATACGAAATTATTGGAACTCGAGGTTCGTAAGTGAGTCGTCGATTTCCAGCAATCTGACAACCTTTGCATGACTTACACCAATGCTGGACATCACGGTGTAGACTTGGCCAAACAAACCCTGCTTGCAAAATCTTCTTGTTTGTAATATCATGAGAAAAATGACCCCCACAGACATCATCATGGCATGAAAAGAGGATTCTCTCTATTTCTTGAATAGAGGGCACCCTTCTTAGCACCAAATCTTTCCCTTTATGATACAGATCGTCTCCTATGAGTTGGTAAGAAGTTGCCTTTTTGACCAACCTATGCCTTTGCACTTTATCCAAGTGTTTAGGGCACTCACCAGTTTGGAGGAAAAATATGATTTCCTTCAATTCCTCTTGGCCTTGGTACTTTGGTTCGTAGAGCTTCACACCTCCCACCATGATCTGAAGTTTCTCATTGGCGAGATAATCTGCTTCCTTGTTGAGGGTTCTCACAACATGCTGTACCTGTGTAGCTTCAAAGTTCTTTATCAAAGCCTTCACCTGTCTAATCCACTCCACTAGAGTAGGGTTCTTACACTTCCATATCCCTTGGATTTGCCTAATAACTAGTAAGAAATCACCTCTTATTATAAGTCTTTCGATGACAAGTTTTCTGCATTCTTCAAGCCCCAACTTTAAGGTGACATACTCAGCTTCATTATTAGAATGAACATTTTCCAAGGTGATACCTTTCTTAACAAGAACTTCCCTTTGTGGACTTAGAATAAGAACCCCCCCTGCTGCCTGATCGTGTTGTCATCGGTAAGCTCCATCAAAGCACAAAATGTGTGCATTGTCCATCTCCTCCTCATTATTTTGTGGTGTAGCTTTGTCTCCTGCCTTTGGTGACTCTTTCCTTTCTCTCACTTTGTATGTGAGAATGTCTGCAAGACCTGCCATTGTGCTATCTTCCACAAGAAAAGTGTATTCGAACTCTTGAAGTTCTAGAACCCATTTGTCTATCCTAGATGAGAGGCTCATGTGTTGCACAACATATGGTAAATTGTTTTCCATGGTGAGAATGACAAATGGTGCAGGTAAGAGATATGATGGAAACTTTCTTACCGCAAACATAATTGTGAATACCACCTTCTCCATATCGGTGTAGCCCTTCTCTGCAGTGGTCATGACTTTGCTTGCAAAGTATACTGGCCTCATGTAGCATGTTTTTGGGTCTTTTTGCATGAGAACTACACCGATGGCCTCCATTCCTACACTTGGCGTGATGTAATATGTATCCTTTGGATTTGGTGGCATTATTGTTGGAAGAGAGTTGAGAATACCCTTTACTTTAGTAAATCATAATTCGTGTTCCTCTTTCCATTCATATGTGGGTTTGTTTGATAGCTTGTGCAAAGGTGCAATAGCTTCCGCTAGAAGGTGAATGAAACGAGACATGTACCTTACTTTGTGGTTGAAAGTCATGAGCTCCTTGGTTGTCGTTGGTGGTTGTAGTGACAAGAGAGCATTTAATTTTGATGGATCCACTTGAATTCCTTGCAAAGAAACCACATGACCTAGCAATACCACTTGTGACTCTGCAATGTGACACTTCTCAGGATTAAGCTGTCCCCCAAATTGATGAAGCCTCCTAAGCCCCTCCTCAACTTTTTGGAAATGAAGTCTTTTGCTACTATAGATACAGAAGTCATCCATAAAAACCCTAATTGACTTTCCAAAGAAGGGCTGAAAGACAAGAGTTGTAAACCTTATAAAGGTACTAGGAGCATTTGTGAGCCCAAATGGCATCACTCTATAGGCAAAGCAACCCCAAGGTGTGATGAAAGTGGTTTTTAACTGATCTTCTTCTCCTATTCTGATTTGAAAATACCCTGAATACCCATCACACACTGTGTAACATTCATAGCCGGCTACTTCGTTTAAGATTTCATCTTGGAAAGGAAGAGGAAAATGATCCCTCTTTGTTGCAGCATTGAGTGGTTTGTAGTCAACACAGACCCTCCATTTTCCGTTCTTTTTAGGGGTTACTACAATTGGGGACACCCACTCAGAGTTAGACACAGGGTAAATGAAACCAGCTTTGAGGAGTCGGTTAACCTCTGTCAAAAGTGCCTCTTGTTGTATTTTTCCTAGGCGCCTTAGCTTTTGAGCCACAGGTTTAGTACCTGGTTTTAATTCTATGCCATGCTCTATAACATCCACACCTCTAATTTGTGAGTAATTAGTGATAAACAAATTGGGATACCTCTTGAGCATATCGATGTAGGACCGCTTCTCCTCAGGGGTAAGATATTTTGCAAGCATCCTCTCAAAGTCTTCAAAGTGCTTGTGATCACCTTTGTCATCCTTTGTTTGCTCCTTTGTTGGGTCAACCTCTATTGATGGAGTTTTTGACATGTTGAAGATGATTCCCATTACCTCCAAAGATGATTCTTCTTCGCTATTGGATGTAGTGGTTGAACTTTCCTCGTCGCTTGAGCCAAAACTCTCTTCACTTTCTTCATCAGCCATGGTCTCATGGTTGATGTCGAGCTGCTTTCCTTCATGCCAATCGTATACTACATGTTGCCCCTTTTTGAGAATCAATTTTCCTCGTCCCCATTTTTGATCTGCATTCACAGCAATGAGCCAAGGCCTCCCTAGGATGATGGGATAGCCCTCCCCCTTGGTCGGCATAACATACATGTCCACACGTGCATCTATATTACATACATAAACTTTTACATTCTCGATGATCCCTAGGCACTTCACACTTGCATTGTTGGCCAGCCTAGCTTGACAATTAGAGGATTTAGTGATTTCAAGCCCTAGTCTATTCATGGCTCTTTCCGTGATCACACACATTTGTGCTCCACCATCAACATACACATTGGATACCTTCCTACCCCTTACATAAGCATCTACTATAGGTTCCACATCTTGTTGTGGCTTTGAAGTCAATGCCTTTACTGTCACCTTTTCTTTCTTTCTTGGGAGTCTTGTGCTTACAAGTTTGGACCAGTGCTTTCTCACCTTGGGTGATAGATGTAGGAGTTGAGGCCAAGAAATATTGGGCTTTTGAGTTTGCAAATCTTCTAAGATGTTGTAGGGTTCCATATTATTTCCTAATGGAAAATCGTTGATGCCGATCTCCCTTCGCCTTGACCTCTGCTTCTTGCCTCCTTCCTCCTTCTTTGACTTTTTCTTCCTCTCCTTCCTTGCAGGTTCTGACACTTCATTCCTTGTGTCTTCATCCTTGTTGTGTGCTCTTGTGCGCTTTTCTGCTGGCATAACATCAAAATGTATAGGGCTCACCTCTATCTCCTCTTCCAGCTTTATGACATTTACTCCCCTCTCTTCCTCCACTGGTGGGACAGGAGGGATGTTTGCCACTGGAGGTGGTGGTGGTCGACGAAGAATTTGCGGGGCTTGAGCATGCTCTTGCTGCACCATGAGCGGAGGGGGTCTAGGAGGGTATATGTCCCCTGGAAGCCTTCGAGGGTGAGGGCAATTATACATGCCATGACCAACTTCGTTGCAATTCCAACATCTCAACTCTTGTGCTTGACGACGTTGATTGCGATTCCCTTCTCTTGGTTGTTGTTGTTGGGGTAGGCCCTGCACTAGATTCAAGGTGAGACTCTCTAGTTGTTGAGTTAATCTTTGCAAGATCTCTTGTTGTGATCCTTCCCCTATGTGTGAAGTTTGGGCAAGAGAGCCCCTAACTTGTGCTCTCGTGCTTGGTGAAGAATCCCTCTCAATGACTTCATTTAGGTCCCTTGTTCTATGTGCTTGAAAATTTAACTTCTTGAATTTGACCATGGCCACCTCACGTGCTTCCTCAAATGTTGATGGGAATTTTAACTCTACCTTGGTCTTCAAAATTGGATACAAGCCAGCCATGAACCTATCTTTCTTTAGAAAGTTTGGTGCACCACCTTGGTTTTGTAAGGTAGCCTCCCATCTATCCCATAGGTTAAGGAAAACGGCCTCATAAGATGGGTAGTCTTCAAGGAATACCTGTTTATGTTGAAGTAGACACTTCCAAAGACCCTCTGGAGTATCTCCTTGCCCAAATTTGGCAAGAAAAATTGCACGTAGCCTCTCCCAATTGTTTTTGTTTTGAGTTTGCAAGGCCTCGTACCATGCCTTAGCCTCCCCTTTGAGAACGAGTGGAAAAGCACGCAGCTTTACCTCTTCTTGATCTCTCCCAGAGATGAGGTGTGCCATCTCCAAATTATCCAGAAATTCTTGTGCATCCTCACCATTATTAGAATGAAAGGTAGGAAACGTGCTTGACATTCTTACAATACAAGGAGGTTTGTGTACCACAAAGTTTTGACTACGATGAGTGATCACATCAAAATGAAAATATATACATCAAGTGTTAGTTCATAATTTATCATAGGCAAAATAAAAGGGTTGATTGAGGCATTAATTTCATTAAGGTGAGTGGGTCCAAAAATTCTCCTAATGGTTGCTTGAAATCTAAATTTTGTAGCAATTATGATGTGCACAGATTGACGAGCTATGGGTGTAAAAGGAGAAGCAGCTCCAGGTTGGTTCATGTGACAATGTGTTCTCCTTTTTCTTTCTCTTGAAGAAAGTTTCCTTTGAGTGGATCTCTATCTAAGCGCCTCTTGTCCCTGCCTCAAAACAAAATAAAAACATGGACCTCAAATGAATCATCATAATTAATGAATGGCTCGAAGAATGATGGGATTTGGAGATGCCAAGATTTCACCAAGTCTTTCTGCTCCAAACATAAAAACAATGCGTTGTTGGTAAAAAATTTGCGATCTACACAAATGTTAATTCTGATGCGTTGTGAAAAATGAAAAGCATATGGTGCAACTCTATTGTTCATGAGGAGAATATAAGGCAATTAGGAAAGTTCCTCAGTGGGGGCACCACTTTTATGAGAGCGGATTTTTTGAGATGGGGCTCAACTCAAGGCTCCCACCAGACAACCACTCCGTGAGACCCTACACACGCATATTTCTTAGGGGCACCACCGTCTTTTATGGAGAAAGAAGGAAACCAAAACACACACACACACACACACACACACACACACACACACACACACACACACACACACACACACACACACACACACACACACACACCTTCCTTATGTGCTTCAACACAAAATGCCCTTCGACCATTCAACACACACTCCTTAAGCAATCCCTTTGAACGCTGCACAAACTCACATGCAAAGATTGACCTTCACCATATTAGTGCTCATATACTTCTAAGAAAAGCAATTACAAAACCTCAAAACTCAAAACACCACAATGCACAAATACTTGACAACTCCTTTCCTTTCCCAAAAGCAGAGACTACTTACACACATAAGGCGGCATGCATAGAGAGCTCTTATCCATCTATTCAGCCCCAAGACTTACTTACACACAACATAAGGAGAGAAGCCAAGAAAATAGACACCATGGTGCACAAAAAACTTTCTCAACAAACAAGCAACCCAATGAGCACAAAATATGAGAAGTTGCCAAGATAGGCTTACCAATTTTACATGTGTTTAGAGAAAAAGTGTGACGACGACACCCCAATTGCAACAATTTGTTGATCAAACCATGAGATAGATCATTGAACTTGATATCCTTGCTCTCATATAGAATCTACAATCCTTATTTAGGGATGAGTATGATAAGAGAAATGTTTGCAAGAGAATGGTAGCAATAGCATATTGATGCTCTCTCCATTGTGCCGCTTATGATAGCGAGCTTAGGAAATGGATAGGGAGACAAGAGGAGAGAGATATTAGGGCTTCCCTAATCTTAGAGGAGCTTATTTGCAGCAATGGAGTAGGTGTGTGTATTTTTGTGCTTGCCAAAGGGCCTTTTTATAGTTGTACAAGACCATGGGTTAGGTTAAACTTGACTAGGGTAGGTAATTAACCATAGTTAGGTTCCCTTTTGACCATTCCTTCAATTATGCAAATAAAGGACTTATTTTTTCATTAAAAATATCCTTTTAGGTCGTGGAGGCTCCATAAGGGTTGATAATGTATGTGGGCCCCACCATGATGTCCCTCCAGTGGCTCCTGCAGAGTGTCCCCATCCTGTTTGTTGTGTCTCTGGAAGCATATTGAGCCGACCCCTCCACATGCAAGTGGTTTTTAACTCCCCATTGGTATTTTAGAATGTTGGAGAAGTCAAGAAAACTTTTCACCTTTGTGGTTTACCTGATTGTAACTTTGACCTGCAGTAACAGTGTCCGCAGCACCTTGTTTTCACCATAACTTTCAGCCTGTAACTCAGAATTGGGTGCTGTAAAAGGCAAAGTTGACCTTCTCAAAGTGTTTAAGATGATTTTGGAGTGTTCCTCAAGTATACCCACGAGCTAAGGCATTCAAGATGCATCCAAAACACCTTTTGAACCAAGTCTCCTTGTAGGGGGCCCTTTAGCATGCATCCAAGGTGTAGCATGCTTTTTTCGAAAGGGAATCCACCTTAAACAAATGAGATAGGCTCCAATAAAGTTTGATTTATTGGGGATATACATTATATTTAAGATTTGTTGACCAACACAAGTAAATGATCCAAGACTTGGGTCACATAGTGGTGGGGAAGGGAAGGCCTACAAGGTTAACCCTACCCTTGAGAGAAGACGGGTAAGATAAGTGCCCATAAATTATTTATTTACAAATTATGGGATGTAGATAGCTATTTAAATTAGTAAAGGTAATTAGTTAAAAGAATATACAGTAAAAAAACTAGGAGAGTAGAATTAAGTTTACTATTTACATTTAGCATGAAGAGAGAAATATGATGTAAATGCATAAAGATCTAAGAAGGGTAAGGTGTTTGTATGGAAAAAGGCTATTACGGAAAGAGAGAATGAACACTAGGTTAAAACTTTGATAAAAATATATACATTTGAGTAGAAATGTAGTGAAAATGCAAGGTTACCATTTAACGCTACTCAAATGCCTATATTTGTGGGTACAGGAAATCTACACACCCAGGTCTACATGATACTGCATGTAGTGGACAAAACCCCTTTGCCTCTTCTCTAGCTGTAGCATTTCACAGTATCTTAACATCTTTTCACAGTAGATCTTTGTTTGTAGCATGAAGGTACGCCATTCTTGCAATGTAGCTGATGTTTGCTCAAGGTACTTAATTATTACTCTAGATTTGATGGGATGTAGTGTGTGTGTGTGTGTGTGTGTGTGTGTGTGTGTGTGTGTGTGACCCTTGGAATTGTCATCTTGCATCACTAATTTCTGTGTAGGCTCAATGTGCTCTTCCGTTAGCTGAACATGATTGCTTATTGTATGGTAGTAGCAGTCGAGCATGCAGGTGGAATTACTTGTCCGCATGGATAGTCAAGGCTGTGAGCGCAGAAAATGTTCTCGCCAATTCTTCTAACCTTATCTTAAACGATAAAAAGAAGAAAATGGTATAACCTTTCTATCACCCAAGTGTGGTAGATTGGTTATGCCAATTCCCTCTTCAATAATAGGTAAATAACCTAAATCTAATCTAATATAACGTAAATAAACCTAAATCTAATCTAATTTAACTTAAATAAACCTAAATCTAATTTTACGTAAGTCTACATCTAACCTAATCTTTGAAGCTTTTGGGATAGTTTCCTATGCTGTTAAAACTCTCTTCTTCTTCTTGTGTGTGTGTGCCAATAAAAAGAGAAAAATGGTATAACCTTTCTATCACCCAAGTGTGGTAGATTGTTATGCCATTTTCCCTCTTCAATAACAGGTAAATAACCTAAATCTAATCTAATATAACGTAAATAAACTTAAATTAATAAACCTAAATCTAATCTAATATAACGTAAATCTAAATCGAACGTAAATAAACCTAAATCTAATCAAACGTAAATGTAACTAAAAATAAACCTAAATTTAATCTAATTTAACTTAAACAAACCTAAATCTAAATTAACGTAAGTCTACATCTAACCTAATCTTTAACGTCTTTTGGGATACTTTCCTACGACGTTAAAACTCTCTTCTTCTTGTGTGTGTGTGTGTGTGTGCCAATAAAAAGAGAAAAATGGTATAACCTTTCTATCACCCAAGTGTGGTAGATTGGTTATGCCATTTTCCTCTTGAATAACAGGTCTTGAGTTCAACTCCTCGTCGGCTAGATTTTTAGGTCTCTTTAATTAGTTTCCTACGACGTTAAATTAAACTCTCTTCTTCTTGGGTGTGTGTACACACCAATAAAAAAAGGAGAAAAATGGTATAACTTTTCTATCACCTAAGTGTGATAGATTGGTTATCCATTTCCCTTATGAATAACAGGTCTTGAGTTTAACTCCTGTTGACTAGATATTTAAGGTCTCTTGGGATAGTTTCCTACGATGTTAGGACTCTCTTCTTCTTCTTCTTCTTCTTCGTCTCTCTCTCTCTCTCTCTCTCTCTCTCTCTCTTTTCCTCTCTCAATGTGTGTGTGCATTCTTTGTTTATGCATGTGTGTGTGCGTTTTTGGTTTATACATGCTCTCTCTCTCTTTTCCTCTCTCAATGTGTGTGTGCTTTCTTTGTTTATGCATGTGTGTGTGCGTTTCTTGTTTATGCTTGTGCTCTCTCTCTCTCTCTCTCTCTCTCTCTCTCTCTCCCTCTCTCTCTCTCTCTCTCTCTCTCTCTTTCTATCTCTCTCTCTCTCTCTCTCTCTCTCTCTCTCTCAAAAACACAATGTGTGTGTATGTGTGTGTGTGTGTGTGTGTGTGTGTGTGTGTGTGTGAGAGAGAGAGAGAGAGAGAGATAGAGAGAGGGAGAGAGAAAGAGGGGAAGGGAACATGAGAGTGAGGACAGGGAAGGAGCATACATGGCTCTCCTTCCTCTCCTTGTATGTGTGTGTGTGTGTATGTGTGTGTGTGTGTGGAGAAGAAAGAGAGAGAGAGAGGGAGAGCATTACCTTGCTTGCTTGAGCGCGCGTCGAAAACTCAGATCTGAGATCTGAGTTTTTGGACGCTCTAGCTTACTTTTTTTAGCCCTGGCGGCGTCACTATAAGCGTCGCTATAGGCGTTGCTATGAGCGTCGCTATGTTACAAGTAGCATAGCGATGCCTATTGCTACAGACGGGAGAGTAGAGAGCCCTACAAAATACTCAAAATAGCGCATCGCAAGTCATAAACGAATAAATCTACGTACCTGTTGACTCGCAAAAATCCATAATCGAGCACAATACGAACTGGCAACCACATAGATGCATACTTGCAAGATACACAAACAGAGGGAGACAGAGTGCGAGAGACAGCAATAGAACGCGTGCAGGCGCACCTCCTAGAGCGGAGTGCTATGCGAGCACGGTGAGAGAGGAGGAAGGAGAGAAGAGAAGAAGACACAAGCACTGGGTGCAATCTCCCCCCATGCAAGAGTGACCATTTCCCTCTTGCACGTATTTCATTTATAGATTTCTTCAATGTTCAATGTGAGTACAAACTGGCCGGCCAGTCATAAATGGCCAAAGCTCATAAAAGAGCACTTGAATAATAAAATGTACATGATATACATATCCATTCGCATAGGCCAAGCTGAGTCTATTCTTTTCCACTTGTCAGCTCCAATAAATAATAAAATATCAATTCTATAACATACCTGTCGGTTGGAAAGCAACTATCCTCAGTTGCGAAGATAGAAATCTGCAAACAATACTTGTCAAAAACAATGATTAGAAATTTGTATCAAATAGTAAAGAAAATCCATAAAATTAGTCAACGTTGCTTATGCTTGCCGTCATCCACATACTACCTATTCTAGTGTCCCATACCACTAGAATAAGTAGTATATGTCATACCCTGATGAATCAGGATATCATTGGTTACACTCATCATCAATCTCATAATGTCAAATCTCATCACATAAACACACCCATAATAATCACCAGATGCCAATTCCCAATCCAATTCCAATTCCACAGCATAAGTCCAACTCCAAATCACTTTCATTATGTACCCGGGTAACAAAATCATACCAGATGCAGTGGTGGCTAGCCACTGCAGCATGATTTTGTGATCAGTGTTGCCTCAACCGAAGAATATACACCAATAAGACGTGCTGCCTAGATCGGCGAATCTGCACTAAAGGTGCCTATATCGGCGGATCTGCATTTACCATTGTGAATTTGCAAGTTGTCAGTGTGCTGCCTAAATCGGCGGATCTGCACAGATAACTGGTGTTGCCTAAATCGGCAAATTTACACCAAGGTGAGCATTTACAAAGTGCCTAAATCGGCGGATTTGTGTGCATGTGACCAATGGATGAGGCAAGGCATAAAAACATAAAAGAATGTACTACTTGTTTCACACCACATTGGAGTAAGATTGAGTAACAAAGCATTGACAAATTTGTATTTAACGGAAAGCACCGCCACTCACGTGAGTAGCTGCATCTCTCAATGTGAAATGATCGCAATAGCAATTTTGTTTAATACAAGTATTGGCAGAATGTTAGAGAATGCAGGTAATTAAAAAAGACATGCCTTCTTTCAAGAAATAAATGGTAATTAAGCTGATAAGTGTGCTAGAGGTGGTGAATTTATGTAACGTTGTTGTTCTCTCTGGAATGGTATTAGGAAATATGTGTAGGACTAGAAATCTGTGAGTATCTGAGAGAGTGTTATCAGTGTATAATTACTTGTGTTTCTGAGAAGATTTTTCAAAACCCAAAATGAAAATGCGGAGAGAACTTACCTTTTTGCTATCTGTAAATCATTAGACTCTGGATGATGTACTGCATCTGAAATATGTACCGGTCTGTGCGTGGGGAGAGAGATACAAGCAGGAGAGAACTGTAATTAGCAAAAGTAATTTACAATGAGAGCCTCGGATTAATCAAAAAGTGAGATGGAATCAATATATTGTAGATTTTTTTTATTAAAGTAAATGGAGTAGTCCCCTTGATATCGCAAGTTGTTGTCTCTAAAGTGCTTAACATTGTAAAATTTATTATTTATAATTGTTAAAGGACATTGACTAGTGTTTAATTATGATATCATGAGCATACTAGTGTCTAGTCATGATATCACGAGCATGTACATCAGGTAAAGGCCATACTATAAATAATAGATTGGTCCACGAATAAAGAAAACAACGCAAAATTTATTTGACCTTAGTTGCTCTTTCGGAAATTGCCAATTAGACGTCAAAATATGTAAAAGAATATGCATCAAGAAAATGTCTGGCAAGACCAAAAACTTAAGCTTCTCTTCTAAACTTGTACTAGGTATGTAGTATGAGAGTCTGCAACTCATTCAAATTACCTATAAGAGCAAACTAATACTGTCCTTATGGATCTAATACAATGTCTGTGTAGAAAAATAAACTAAAGTCATCGTCATCGTCGTCAGGTCCCACGGATGCCCAACATTAGGCGTCGTTGCTAAAAGTATTACATTAGTCATGGAAGAGTTTTGTGGATGTCCGCTTCTACAAGTAGTCTCAATTGGGCGGGGGAGGGGGGGGGGGGGGGGGGGGGGGGGGGGGGGGGGGGGGTGGAGGTTTCAGATGCAGCAGAAAGGCGAGAAATAAAATGTTACATTAAACGCCCTTGAATTACATTTTGAGTCAAGATTGATACAATTAGTGCGGATCTAATTCAATGTTTGGGTACTAAAATAAAATGAAGTAAAGTGAAAGACTATAATTAAAACCCTAAAAGCATCATTCTAAAAATTGTCAACATCATTGTGGATTTTAGTGGTTGCCCAGCACAGGTGTTTATTTGAGAAAGCTTCCTCAATGTTTGCCGAAGAGCTTCCTCAATGTCCGTCGTGATCAGGAGTCATATTGGGAGGCCGACGATAGATAAAGAAATGAAATGAAATGTCGTATTAAACGTCTTCAAAAGACCAAAATTAAAGATAGGCCAAATTGATATAATCCATGTAAATTTAACAATCTAATCCAATGCTTGGGTACAGATGAAAATGAAGTAAAGAAGATAAAACAATAAAGAATAGGTGTCGTCAGCATCATCAAATACCGCCTCTTTAAGTAGGCGTACTGGGAGGGGGGAAGAAAGAGACAGAAAGAAATGAAATGAAATGTTATATTAACAGTCTTCAAAATGCTAAAATTATCTATGAAAACAATCAGATACAATCCTTGGGGATCTACTCCAATGTCGGGGTACAAAATAAAGTAAAAGATTGACGAATTAAAAGCCAACATCATAAGCGACAATGCCTAACAACGCGTTGTTGGAGAAAGTATTACACTGATTGTTGAAAACTTCATCAACGTCCGGCTCTGCAAGTAGTGGGGGGAATGCCATAGGTGTGTCTACATCCAAAGCAGTAGACGAGGGGGGAGGAGAGGGAGTAATGAAATGTTGTCCTATGGAATCAACCTCATACAAATCTTAGGGTTGTAATACTATGTCTGGGTATAAAATAAAATGAAGTAAAGTAAAAAGACTTCAAACAAATCATCCTCAGCGTTGTCAGAGATGCAGCGGTGGTGTCGCAAAAGCTAGCGTAGCGGTCGCGAAAGAGCTTCGTCAATGTCGGAGGAGGTTGCAAAGGGAAGAGTTGGCTGGGATTTTCCGGTAGGATAGCGCTCCTCTCGGGCCTGGGGTTGAAAGGGAAAACGCAGGGTATACAGAGCCGAGCCAAGGGCTGGCCTTGAGCAGAGCAAGAGGGAAAACGAGCACCGAGGGTTGGTAGCGTAGGCAGCCACCTTCTGCACGGTGTGGGCTCCTTCTAAATGGAAGGTGTGTGTGTGTAATGAATAAGGAAGAGAAGAGACAGAGAAGGCAGCAGTAAGGTCTCCATGCAGTAGTGGACGCCCTGCAGCTAGAGTAGGTGGTTGGGGAGGGTGCGCGGTGCCATCATGCCGAAACAGGTGGGAGATTGGTGGTTTGTGACTTCTACATGATGCAAATAATGCATGATGAAAATAGTGGCAGCGAATTGAGAGCCGGCTAGGCTACAGTCAGTTCGAAGGGAGTATGACATGAGTGCCCGCATTTTCAGCGCCAAGATCACAGGGCATGGGGGGTTGGGATGGATAGTGGCGGCTGTGTTGTGCGCCACAAACAACTGCTGGTCTGTGGAGTGGCGACTGAGGGGGGGAGAGAGAAAGAGAGAAAGAGGGTGCCATGCATGGCAAGCGGGTTGTTGAAAATGAGAGAGAGAGAGAGAGAGAGAGAGAGAGAGAGAGAGAGAGAGAGATTAAGAGATATGCCTGTGTGTGGTGGATGCTATGCAATGGTTGGGAAAGGGGGCGGGTCTGGCTACTTCATGCAGTTATCAACGCCAATGTTTGGCTGACGACTGGACTGGTGGTTACCCGTCTACCATACAAATGCAAGAGAGAGAGGGAGAGTGATTTATATCTGCCCATAGTAGCATGCAAAATTGACAAGGGTGAGGAGAGTTGGCTGGTTGGCCAAATTCGACTGTAGGTCGTGCATGGTCAAGAGGAGCACCAGTTGCATGCGAAAGCAATAGTGAGAGAGAGGTCAAAGAGCGTGAGCAGCTATGGTGGTTGAAGTCATGTGCAAATGCAAGCGGTGCAGAATAGATGTCGCAAAAAGGGGTGTTAGTGAGAATCAACGACCAAGGGCGGCTCACTCACTGTGTGTGTGTGTGTGTGTGTGTGCATGGTGGGCGCTAGAGCTAGGTAGGAAGTGTGTGCCGGCGAGCGACTGAAGACAGGGAGAGAGTTTCGTAGGTGAGCTGGGTGGTCTCCTGTGCCTGCAGTGTAAAAAAAAATAAAAAATATTGAGACAATAGCTGGTTTGCATGCTCCTAACGAGGGGTAGGGAAAAAAAGCGCTCGTACAAGCTGCGTTTGAGTGCTCTGTAATCAGAGCCGCAACAACTGAGGGTGAGGGCATGTGTGTGGAGACACCATAATCTGCATCGGCATGCACTCATGGATGGCGTGTTGCCATGCACCAATGGTTGATCCTTATAAAGATCCGTTTGTGTTCGAAGCTTCCACTCAAACATGATAATAGTTGTTAGTGTGGCCATTTCTGTTGATGGCACTGCAAAGTAACATGCGAGTCAAGTAGGTTGCACTCAAGCCAGCACTGGTGGTAGTTTCCTTTGCCTACTTCCGTGGATGGTGAAATCAACCTTCCATGCTATCCGCTCCTGCAAACTCGACGCTTGGTGCCCGTTGTGATGGCGGCTCCGCCTCTTTTGGAAACTCGCCGGGGTCTCTTGGGATTGTGATACTAATGAGAAAAATTTGCTCGGATGCTTCACCCCTCCAACTCCTGAGATTGTTCCTAGAGTATTAAAATTTATCTGCAACTACTCTTCTTCTCCGTCTTCTATACAAATCGTATGATGATATCTATCATGCTTATTAATATTAAAATATATATATGTATATATACACACACACGTTAATATCATTTCTACTATCTTATTCAGATCTTTCACTAATTATAAATTAATGAATGATTAGCGTCAAATTTGCATGAAAAAGATAACATAAAACAAGGACATAGAATTGTCAATTTTGAAAATCAAAAGAAAACAAGAACACTTAGCTTTTGGTTATTCAAATCTGCAATCTCTGGAGCGTAGCCTCGGCTCTGATACCACTGCTACAGACGGGAGCGTAGAGAGCCCTGCAAAATACTCAAAATAGCGCATAGCAAGTCATAAAAAAATAAATCTACGTACCTGTTGACTCGCAAAAATCCATAATCGAGCACAATGCGAACTAGCAACCACATAGACGCATACTTGCGAGATACACGAACAGAGGGAGACAAAGTGCGAGAGACAGCAATAGGGCGCGTGCAGGCGCACCTCCTAGAGCGAAGTGCTACGCGAGCATGGTGAGAGAGGAGGAACGGAGAGAAGAGAAGAAGACACAAGCACTGGGTGCAATCTCCCCCCGTGCAAGAGTGACCATTTCCCTCTTGCACGTATTTCATTTATAGATTTCTTCAATGGTCAATGTGAGTACAAACTGGCCGGCCGGTCATAAATGGCCAAAGCTCATAAAAGAGCACTTGAATAATAAAATGTACATGATATACATATCCATTCGCATAGGCCAAGCTGGGTCTAGTCTTTTCCACCTGTCAGCTGCAATAAATAATAAAATATCAATTCTATAACACCTATAGCGACGCTTATAGCGATGCCGTGCTTTTTCATGTTTGAGCATCGCATTACGAGCGTCGCTACTATTAAGCACCTCTTGTAGTGATTACTTCGAGAGTCAAAGCTTATTGCAGATACTATTCAAAAATTTGGTATGGAGTCCGCACATTCAACCAACACACCTTGTCTTGTGAGCTCTACGAAGAACACTTCTGACAATGGCGGCCAACTTGTCACAAATCAACCTTATGCTAACTTGATTGGATATCTTCAGTTTGTCGGCATGAATACCCGTCCTAATATTCTGTTTGTTGCTAATTATCTTGGACAACATCTTGCACGTCCTTCTCTTAAGCATTGGTCTGTAGCAAAGCGTGTATTGAAATAGTTGAAAGGCACTACATGTTTTGGTTTGGTCTATCATCGACAACTCACATCGGGTTCCATGCAATCTCTTTCTCTTTTGGGTTACACATATGCAGACTGGGCGAGCTCACATTTATCTATGCGATCTACTAGTGGAAATTACTTCTTTATAAATGGTTGTCATGTTTCTTGGACCAACAAGAAACAACGCTGTGTTGTAGTTTCTACAATCGAGTTAGAATATGTCGCAGCATCACTTGCAGCTCGTGAGCTGATCTGGCTTCCACAAATGCTGGTTGATACTGGTCACTCTCCTCTTTCTAGCACACCCTTGCGGTGTGACAACCAAAGTGCTATTAGTCTTGCAAAAGACTACGTTCAAAGCACATTGTTGTCCATTATCATTATCTTAGGTATGAAGTACACAAAGGAACCATTATGGTTGAACACTGCCCCAAGTGACCAAATGATTGTAGACAGTCTTACCAAAGGTCTCAATGAGACACGTTTCATCCTCTTGCGCTGGGAGCTTGGATCTGCTTCGGCCTCAGTCTTTCTAGATTGGCTTCTCTGCTATTGTGTAGCTTTGTACATATGCCATTTTAATCCTATAGGTACCATGCACTACGTACAATCCACATTTGCACATTGTGATCTCTGAGTCACTTGTATATTTGTACATAGATACACAATTCACTTTTACATCATCATCGCTAGTTCATATTTTCACATTGTATAGGGGCTGGGTTTTTCCCTTGAACTCCCCAAGAGGTTTTTTCATCCAAAGCTAGAGACATTTGTTTGAGTGGGGTTGTTGGGCTATATATGGCTCACTCTACTCAACTTGGTCTCACCTACATATTTATATCTTGTCCTCAATATGAATCAGTCTTTGGGAGCGTACATGGTGTGTCTCTTGTCATGTCTCTCTCTCTCTCTCTCTCTCTCTCTCTATCTCTCTCTCTCTCTCTCTCTCTCTCTCTCTCTCTCTCTTTATCTCTACATCTCAACAAGTCTCGGAGTCTCTTGTCTTACAGTCAGATAGTATAGTCATAGCCCTCAATCGAAGAGTCCAAAGTCGTCTACACATTGATGTAATGAAAAAAAAATTTAGAGTTATGGAAGTCATTTCTGTAACAACATTTCCAAAGTGAAGAGGTTTAGGAAAATTTACTATTATCTCTTATTTTACATACAATATCTTCAGGCACTCGCAAGGGTTCTTCTTCTTCAACAAGGTCCACAACCATTGTGGAAAATGATCCAAAATCTCCTAACTGTGGAGATAGCAACACAACCACCCAACCAACGACATCGGAAACCATGATCATGGCATACTTGGTATCATTGCAAGAGACCGTAAACAAACAAGGCGAAGACTTACGAGCACTTGCAATGGAGAATGGCACACTGAAGGTACTTGTGGTTGAGAATGAGAATCTCAAGCGGACACTTGAGATGCAACAACACGTTTGATGCAACTTGAAGAGGAAGTGAAGGAATGTAAATGCTCTCTTGTGGAATTGAATGCTTTGAAGGAGCGGATTGAGTAAAGTAGAGCATGACCATGTATTGAAAGAGGAGAAATTTGACACCATGAGCGGAAATGTGTGCGACATGAAAAATGTATGCACAAACAAGTCTTGGGTTGATGTATGTGGTAGCAATGTGGTTTCTAATTCCTCACTCATGCAAGATATGGCTCAAACAAAGAATGTTGAGAATGTGGATGTGGAGGAGTTGAAGGAATGGGAGCGACGTTCCAAGAACATTGTTATTCGTAGAATTCCCTAAGAGACACCTCCTTCTCTTTCCATTGTTATCGAAGATTTCTTCAAAACCCACTTTGGCATGTCCGGAGTTATGGTCTATGGAGAACATAGAGTGGGGAAGCAATGAGCTCCTCCCTCGGAAGAACGGCCAATTGTACGCACCATGCCAAATGATACCAAGAGAAAGATTATCCTTGATAATCTGAGTTGGATCTATTTGAGGGATACAAAATGTTTTGTATGTGAAGATCGCACTATTAAGCAACAAAATATGTGTCACAAGGCATGAGCAAAAGAATAAGAAAAACAAGGAGATCTCTCATGAAGAAAATGTACGCAAGGAGGAGGCAAATCCTTGGAGCAAATAGGGATGCTTCACCTATGAGACCAAGTTACAATTTGAAAATATGCTTTTGGAATTGTAATGGATACCCATGGAATGTGGGGGTTGACATTGATGAACTAACAAGTTACAAGCAAAGCCGATGTATTTTCTGTTGAAACTTGGGAGCATGATACACAAAGGATTAACGGCTTGGAGAATTACAACGTACATTCATTGATGTGGTCAAAGAATCTTAAGCAACAAAGAGGAAAAGGAGGGGTAGCATGCATGGTTAAGAAAGGATTGAAAGATTTTGTATCAATTGTGAAAGATGACAAGTACAAACGTTATGTATGGCTGAAAATTATGACACCAAAAAGAGCACCCATCTTTGTAGCCGGTTCCTACATTCCTCATCATGTTATTGTATTTGGGGATATAAATGCTCGCACAAAAACATTGCAATGTGATACTCAACAATTTGATATGCCATACATTTCAAGGGGGAAGTTCACTTGTATGATTATTCTTTAGTGGATGAGAAAGAGCCGAATCACTATGGAAAGTTACTTTTACACATGTGTAATAGCATGGGTATGCTTATTTCCAATGGTGTATCTTTGTGGAGTGAAACCAATGGATTTACATGTAGGAGACATAACACTACAAGAGGTACTTCACATTAGCGACCTCGCAGTGCGACACTTAAAAGTGAAAATTCACGGTGCCGCTATGGGTGTCGCTAGTTTATTTGTAACATAGAGACGCCCATAGCGACGCCAACATGGGTAAAAGATAAACCGAGAGCGCCCAAAAACTCAGATCTCTGATCTGAGTTTTTGGCGCTCAAGCAAGCAAAGAGGTAACCCGCGCTCTCCCTCTCTTTCTCTTTCTTCTACACACACACACACACACACACACACACGAGGAGAGGAAGGAGATCCAGGTATGCTCCTTCCCTCTCCTCTCTCTCATGTTCTCTTCCCCTCTTTCTCTCTCTCTCCCTCTCTCTCTCTCTCTCTCACACACACACACACACACACACATTGTGTGTTTGAGAGAAAAAGAAAGAGAGAGAGAGAGAGAGAGAGAGAGAGAGAGAGAGAGAGAGAGAGAGAGAGAGAGAGAGAGAGCAGTACATGCATAAACAAAACACACATACACACACACATGCATAAACAAATTATGCATACACACACACATTGAGAGACGAAAAGAGAGGGAGAGAGAGAGAGAGAGAGAGAGAGAGAGAGAGAGAGAGAGAGAGAGAAGAAGAAGAAAACAAAGAGAAAGAGAGAGAGAATAAAAAACCAAAGAGAGAAAGAGATTAGGTTAAAATTTAAATTAAAATAAGTTAGATAAAATTTAGATTTATGTTTATGTTGAGTTTAAGATTATGTTAGATTTAGATTTAGGTTTAATCAAGTTAGATTAGATTAGATTTAGGTTTACTTTGAGTTAGATTTACGTAGATTAGATTTAGGTTTATTTATGTTAGATTAGATTAAGTTTAGGTTTACGTTCGATGGACTAACGTTTTTTAGATTTAGGTTAGATTTTAGTGCATGTCAATGAAGGTGCGCTTTGCCCAAAAAGTAAACACTAGTTACACAACAATATGTATATTCCCATCAGAATTTGACACCTATTAACTCACACACTAACCATATTCAATTAGCCACGAATCACCACATATTCAATTAGGTTAGATTTTGGATTGAGTTTTTATATTAGAGTTTACCTTTGAGATTACGGTAAAAAAATTAGAGCTAGACGAACGGTGATCCCTCTCTTCCTCTCTATGGATGCGACCTTAAGCTGCAAAGCTTTCAATGGCATGATACTCAAATTGGAGGCCAACATGTAATGTGCTCAGTAATCCCTCGAACACAGATCTATTGTGAAAACATGTGAAGATGCTGTGAAATGCTACAGCTAGAGAAGAGGGAAAGGGGTTTTGTCCACTATATGCACTATCATGTAGACGTAGATATAGATTTCTTGTACCCACAAATATAGGCATTGACCAATAAAGACGAGATTATAACCCGGTGGTTCTGATCTCCGTGCACCTCTAGAACGAGGTGTGCGGGGATTGGACATGACTAGAGAAAGTGAGGTAGTTTATAGTGTGAACAAAGAGAGAGAGAGAGAGAGAGAGAGAGAGAGAGAGAGAGAGAGAGAGAGAGAGAGAGAGAGAGATAAAAGACGGAGGATGCCAATAGAAGATTAAATTTATGTCAAGGTTATAAGGTTTTCACCCTCATTATGAGGAGTGATGAGGATGTGGGGCCGTCCAACCGAAACACTATCTCTCAGTGAGGATCTTATGTCCTTGTAATCAATGCAAACATGCTGTACGACGGACATAATTTTTATAAGCATTGACGCAAGCAATTAGAGCTATCGCTGAATAGGTACAACAAGGGAGTCAAGACGAAAGGAATGGCGTCTCAAAGGAATCAGACCGGCCGAGACGAAGCTTCAAGTACATCCACATAAATTATAAGAGAGAAAATTTGGATCTATCTGATTGGCCACTACAAAGGACTGCCATGCTATGATGATGTCAATCGGAATTTGTACATCAATACAAAGAAAGATACAGAGGAAACTGGGACATCTCAATATGTGGAAGTTGAAACAGCCAAGAATGTACTACACCCACATCTAGATTTCATGGAAGACTGTTTGGGATCAATTTACATGAGGCACGGAAAATACCTCGACAATGAGATAGAAATGTTGTACAAAGATCAACTTACAGATATCTACACATATCCTCCAAGTAGTTTTCTCACTACAACAAAAAAAGCTGTTATCGATGTATATAGCGACGCTTAACGTCGCTATACGCATCGCTATATGCATCTCTATGAAACTGTTGCGAAGAGCGTCAATATACGCGTGGAAAGGGTTTATTGGCGACGCAGATAGCGACGCGTATATCGATGACCATAACATAAAAAAAAATTCTTGGGCAGAGGGCAGGTAGCCTGGCCTGTGCCCAGTGAAAAGATGGACACAGCCACCACAGCCAGACTTCCTGCCCTCTGCCCAAGAAAGCGAGCAGCACCAAAATCAACCGTGCTCCTGCAGAAATTTCGGCAGAGTTCCCTTCGTTCTTAGATAAACTTTTCAAAAGAAAAAAAATCATGTATACGTCTCCTATATGCTATCCATGTAGGATCTCACATGAGATTTAAGACCAATGACCATAACGAACCATAAACATAACTTAAAAGCATAACCATAACGAACCATAACCATGACTTAAAGGCATAACCATAACTTAAAAGCATAACCATAACTTAAAACCATAACCACTTTGATCATAACCAGAAAAAATTTTAACAATAACCATAAACATAACCAGACAGTTAAACATAACCATAAACAAAACCTGAACCATAACTATGTCTATACAAGAATATGAGAAATAACCATGTCTATACAATGACAATGACAATAACCATAACCATAAGGAAAACAATAACTGTCTGAACAATAATCATAAGCATATATATATGTCTATACAAAAGGAGATATAGAAGCGTGTCTCTTTCTTAGAAAGCATATATATGAAATCCGGTCCATTGATGACTAGGCATCACAACCTGCACATAGGACAACTCACAAAATTAGTATTGATATTACTTCACATATACTTACTTAATTAAATCAACTCACACATATTAACATCTCACCTCAAGCGATCAGCGAGACTGTAAGGCCTCCGAGTCTACAGGCTCTCTTGAAGCATCAAGATCATCCAATACTTCATAGATACCTCTGCGATATCCATGTGACTCCTCCTGACATGTCGGGCTCGATGCATCGCAAGATTCTGCGTTTTTACAAAAAATCAAAGTAATAAGAATACATGATTCATCGCGTTTTAAAAAACTCCATAGTTAAGATTGGATTAGAAACTCACAAACTCATAGCCAAAGGTGTCGAAGCCTCGGTTGCCAAGATGAGATGTCCCCCTCGTCATCTGTCGTATCTGTGCGGTGTCACGCTGCTGTCTGAACCGTGTGGCCGCCGTTGTTTTCTCATCCTCTCTGATCTGCTGCCACGTCTCGCGTGGGATGCCTGAAGGCTTCGGCAAGCCGGTCCTGAAAGCCTTCTCAGCTGCATCTCATCGATGTTTCACGGTATCCCGTGCAACACCCTTGATCCACCTCCTCGAAACAACATCAGAACTTGGAGCAGACTGGTACTCTCTCAGGATGGTCTCCACTATGTAAGTGACTTTGTCCTTTTCCTGCTCACCCCAAGACGTCAGAATGCTGGTCAAAAACTGTAGCTCTGCGAGCTGGCGAATCCGCTGTCTCATCTGAGTCCTGACTCTATCCATGTAAGCAGAACCATTTTCCCGTACAATATAGAGCTTGGAGACACTAGGATCGTGTGCCCCCCAAGGTGTTTGAGGTGTGCCAAGCGGTGTGTTAAGAGGTGTGACTGGGTAGGACGGGGGTCATGAACGAGGAGGGGTCAAAGCATATGTGGACCCTCCTCCACAACAACCACCACCTCCACTTGACGATTTCCGAGATCGGCGAGTGCGCCTATGTTGTGAAGATGAGGACGTACCCGCCTCTGCCCCACCCCTAGGTGTCGAAGCGGCCGTGATGGGAGAAGCAGACATCGTACCCATAGGCGTCCTCCCCCCCCCCCCCTAGGTGTTCCCCCCCCCATAGAAGCCCGGAGGCGTAGTACCCGTGCCTCTGTCTACCTAGTACTGAGAAGCCTCTGCCATTTGAGCAGGCATCATCCGTGTAACGAAGCCCATGAATGCATCTGCACTCATAGAAGCGGGATCTAGAAACTATTCTGCCATACTAAAGTCGTGCACAAAGAAAGTAAAATAAAGCGTGAGAACACAATTGTTTAAATTAACTTTAAGCTTAATTTTAAATCAACGTCTTCACACAAACACTTACAGGCCTAGGCCTCGACGAGTGAGGCATCATCGATAAGACCTTACACCGTATCATCGTCTATCGCTAATTGCAAACATAACTCTGCCCCAACTCGTTCTGGCAGATTGTCTTCATCCATTGCATCTTCATCTACAAGTGTCAATTCTGGTTCATCTACGTCATCCCTCGTATATCTGTCAGCTTCCTCTGCCATACCTTCGTCCATCTCATCTAATGTCACAGTAGTATGGACATCGTCTGACTTACTTTCCTCCAGGAGATCTTGCCCTTCAAATACATGTTTATTTCTTGGAGCAACCTGAACCATAAACCACCATTGTCTCTCTCGAGGGTCCGGTACAAAGACCACTTGCTCGCAATGTTCGGGGAGAGCAAATGTGTCGCTTGCATCTGTCTAAACCTTTGTAGAATCTATTTGCACAAGTTTGTTTCCATCTTTGCGTACCGTTGCATTGCGACCAGAAGTAATCACCTTGAACCACTTCACATCCAACAAAAACATCTCAAATCGCCTGAAGCATCTCAAAAACATCTCAAACAGTAATCTAGGTTGCTAGTGCTCTCATTCGTGTCTCTGGCACTGGCCCTGCTCTTTTGCATGAAACTAACCATTACCCCAGTGTCAAACGTGTTTCTTCTACTGTCAATTTTTTGTGTTCTGAAATGCTTTCCATGTGACCACAGTGCCATGTATGTATGATACTTCGAGTCACACCCAATAGCCAGCTCTTCCTCTTCTAGAGATATGGGTTCTCCGATATGTCGAGCTTCTCTCACTGTCTTGTCCAACCATGCCATTGTAGGGAATTCAAGTAGAGGAGCGAGATAGTCTTGCAAGGGTAAACCTCTAGTCGTTCGGCTTCACCTGAAATCCTGTCGCTCCCTATTGCGTCTCTCTTTCTCTTCTTCATACCTTTCAAGCCATTTTTGAATCGGCACTGAATTAGTATACAGAACTTCATGATCTTTTCTCGCATGGCGTCGTTCATTTTCTTCGGCACCCCTTGCCCTTGCGGCTCCTCCCCACTAGTCTTGCATCCTCCTCATCGCTCCACAGTCAAGGCATTTCTGGGTCAGAAATGGATAGAAATTTAGTCGTCAATACAAGAGACTCTTGCACCAGCCATCCTTCTGCCATGCTCCCCTCTGGACGCGCTTTTTGGCGAACAAAACCCTTAAGTGTTTTCATGAACCGCTCTAGAAAGAACATCCAACGGCTGTGGACTGTACCTGCCACCACTGCAACCTCATCTACTACATGGACGAGCAAGTGCATTTGGATAGTTAGGTAGCTCGTGGGTAGATACTTCTCAATCATGCAAACTGACTCAATGGAGTTAGCCCTTGCAACTGCAATAGATTCCTCTCGTATCTCCTTGGAAGAGATCCACCACAATGGATTCCACCGTATCTAGTTGGAAGAGATGCCAAATACTGCATTGGTGAAAGGCCACAGCTCTGGCATCTTTCCAACTGACTGCAAATCATCTCGTGAAGCTCGATTGTCTTTCATTCCCATGATTGTCTTCCAGAGGAGCTCTCCCACATTCTTGAATATATGCATTGGATCCAACAAATGGTTAATTAGTAGATCACCCCAGTACGGCAACGTATGGAGAATGGACAAACGTTTCATTCCTGGAGCAGGTTACCCCTCATGTTGCTCCCATCGGCGACGCCACTCTTGTACATACATAGGACGACGACCAAGCTGACCTTCGCACAAGTGATGGCCATTTGGAAGATAACAGTGGTGGCCTTGATAAATTGTCTTTCGAAGAGAGGCAGAATAGTGCACATCCAAAGACTGTCCGCAAATTGGACATGCATTGTATCCCGAAGTTGTTAGCCTGCATATACTGAAGCATGAATCAGGCCAAGGCAAAGTGCTTGCGAATAGCAAGAATTTTGTAAATCAAGAACCATTACCAGAAGCTTCTCCGTATCCTGGCCAATCATGCATACTCCACATAAGAAGTCCATGGATCCTTGCATGTTGTTGTCCTACTGGTTCAACCGCATCTTCTATGTCGATCCCATGCCATAACTCCTGGAGCTCGTCAACTAGTGGAGCTAGATAAACATCCATGTTTTTTGCCTTGAACTTACCAGGTACAATCAAGCTTAATATCAAATGACCCTTCTTGATGGCAAGCCACGGCGGGAGGTTCTCAAGCCAAATGGATTGACTCCATCCATTGCCATGCCCAAATGCAAATTGCGTGGTTCACTCTTAAAATGTGGCCAGGTATCTTCAATGTGCCTCCAAGCCTTTGAATCAGCAGGCACCCTAAATGTTGCGTAAGTGGATCTATTTGTAGAATTCCACCGCATCAACTTTGCAATGGAACCACAACGAAACATGATTTTTATCCTACGAATAATAGGGAAATGCCGCAACACTTTAGCTGGCACTGTCTTGCCACCTGCATCTTGTTTGTAGCGCATTGCTCCGCACTTAGGACACGACAAACAATCTGCGAATTCATTGCTAAAAAGAATGCAATCATTTGGACATGCATGAATCTTGTCGTAGTCCAAACCAACTGAGGTCAATAGTTGCTTTGCCTTTGGCATGGAGGGGGGCATTTAATTGCCAGCCAGGAGAAGTTGCTCCCGCACGTCACCGCTGCAATCGAAAAATCTCTTTTCTAAATTACGTACCTAAACAAAGCAGTGATGCTTGCATCTAACCACCTATACACTGGCTGAAGATTCAAAAACACCAGACAAGTACGAAGCGTCGATATTTTGGCGCCTTCATAAATTGGTTGACGTGCCAACTTCCTCAACATGTCTTCAGGAGATAGGCGCACGGCTTCTGGTGCTTCTTCGTTAGCGTTCTCCTCGCTTGTCTGGAAGAAGGCATCCAGCATCTTCTCCATGCCGTCCTCTTCTGTCTCTAAGTCCTTTTCTTCTTCCATCCTTGGCTCTATATTGGTCGGACCTTCATGCATAATCCTTTTCCTCTCTCTCTCTCTCTCAAATGTAGGTGCTATGTCGTGAAAATCAATGCCTGTTCCGTAGGAGTCGTATCATAGATTCTGTACGGTTTCTTTAGCAAACTATCCGTACTTGTGCACATGCTCATTACATATCCTACACTTGCGTAGGATTTGATACTTGCAGAGCGTGCACGAGTATGCAATATTTTCCTCCATGTTAGTTGATGACATTGCCATCTACAATGATTATGAATGTTGTCTTAATATATATACTTCTCACAATGTAAACTACCTCGCATTCTCTAGTCTTGCCCAATCTCCGTACACCTCAGTCCAGAGGTGTATGGAGATCAGGACCACCGGATCAAAATCTCGTCTTTATTGGTCAAATCCTATATGGGTAGACACATACGTGCACTCCCAAGTGTACATGGCAATGCATGTAGCGGGCAAAACCCCTTTGCCTCTTTTAGTTCCATAGTTTCTTCAACATCCAACGTCTATCTCACTTTCTCTCTCTCTCGATCTCGCTCTCGCTATCTCTCTTTCTCTCTCTATTTTCCTATTTCCCTATCTCTCTCTCTCTCTGTCTCACTCTCCACTTCTCTCTCTCTCTCTTTCTACTCTCTCTCTCTCTCTCTCTATATATATATATATATATATATATATAGATATCACTGATCTCTTTCTCTCTCTCTCTCTCTATTCCCTATCTCTCTCTCTCTCTCTCTCTCTCTCTCTCTCTCTCTCTCTCTCTCCTCTCTCTCTCTCTCTCTCTCTATTCCCTATCTTTTTCTCTCTCCCTATTTCCCTATCTCTCTCTCTGTCTCGCTCTTCACTTCCCTATCTCTCTTTGCGTTTCCGAAGTTCGTTTGCGTTTTTTCATAGAAAAACGTAATCATATCTTATCAATCCCTTGTGTATTTGGCATTTCTTCTGTCCATTTGACCTACGGCTTGCCATACACGCTCTTGACATTGCTTTAGGATTACCTAATGGACTACGGATGGTTTCGTAGGCATAGAAGTCATTTCCGAAATCCGTTTGCGTTTTTCCATAGAAAACAGCAACGGGATTTGACCTACGGCTTGTGTATTTGGCGTTAATTCAAACCCATTGACCTATGGCTTGTCATACACGCTCTTGACATTGCTTTAAGACTACTTAATGGACTACAGATGGTTTCGGTAGGCATAGAATCCATTTCCGAAGATCGTTTGCGTTTTTCCATAGAAAAACGCAACCAGATTTGACCTACGGCTTGTGTATTTGGCGTTTCTTCTATCCGTTTGACCTACGGCTTGCCATATGTGCTCTTGACATTGCTTTAAGACTACCTAATGGACTACCAATGGTTTCGGTAGACATAGAAGTCACTTCCGAAATCCGTTTGCGTTTTTTCGTAGAAAAACGCAACCGAATTTGACCTACGGCTTGTGTATTTGGCATTAATTCAAACCCATTGACCTACGGCGTGCCATACATGGTCTTGACATTGCTTTAAGACTAATTAATGAACTACGGATGGTTTCGGTAAGCATAAAAGCCATTTCGGAAGTCCGTTTGCGTTTTTCCGTAGAAAAACGCAACCGGATTTGACTTACGGCTTGTGTATTTCGTTTTTCTTCTATCCGTTTGACCTACGTCTTGCCATACGTGCTCTTTACATTGCCTAAAGACTACCTAATCGTCTACGGATGGTTTCAGTAGGCATAGAAGTCATTTACGAAGTCTGTTTGCGTTTTTCCGTAGAAAAACGTAACCGAATTTGACCTACGGCTTGTGTGTTTGACGTTTCTTCTGTCCGTTTAACCTACGGCTTGCCATACACGATCTTGTCATAATAATAAATATCTAATTCTCCTAAATGATTTTCTCATATTAAACTGATCATTTAATGTGGGGAAGTGCTAGGGGAGAAAAAGCTAGAATATTGGTTAAGCTAGCAGACCGACCACAATAGGGATCCAAAGGGGGGGCCATCTGCAAAAGATCCATGTGCAACAATGGGCTAAAAAGACCCTAAGGTTCAGCCCATTAAGACTTCAAAAATGCTAAGGTTCCAAAATTCAAAGGTTGTGTCCAAAGGTCAACCCTAGGGGAAATTGGATGCTTTGTGTGTGACCAAAAAGTCTTTTCAAATCCCTACATAGGAGGGGGCGAGCCTTGGGAGTAGGGGATGAGAGAGAAATTCACACACACACACACAGAGGCTCCCTTTACACAAAGGGAATTAGGGACACATGTCAGCTCCCTAGGCCAGATGCCCACAAGGTGTACCCAATTCCTATTGGATGGCCTTGGAGGTGGACCAATGAGAATTAGGCTAGAGTAAATCTAGTTTAATTAATTTAAAAACACTTAATAAAAGAACCAATGAGACTTAAGTCCTCTAGAAGACTATTGGATAGTCAGCCAAGGGGTCCAATGAGCATTCAACAGCCCAATGGCTTGCCTGATTTCTATTGGCCAAGAGGCAAAGGGGTTCAATGAGGGTTTAATTGAATTATTAACTAACCTAAAGCTCTCACAAAAGTGGAAAGGGGGACACATGTCAGAAGGCTATCACTTATGCTGCTTAATAGTCATTGGCTTGACTTGGGGAGGGCCAATGAGGGTTGAGCAAGAGCAAATAGCAAGAGGGCTCACCCAAAAGAGAGAGGGGGCTGATTTTTGCAAGGCATTATCACACACACACTCACACAATCTCATGTGTGAAGAAAGAGAAGACTATCTCTTCCCAAGCTTTAATGGAGAGCTCATCACCTACTCCAAGCTTGTGAGATAGAAGCCTACATCGACACACTCTTGGCATGTGGATGCAAATCCAACCAAGAGCCAAGCTTCAATGCATGCTCATATCCTCTACCAAGCTAATTACTAAGCTAAGCTATGCTAATATGAGTGATTATGTGAGGAGATGTACATATTTCTCGTAAGATACTCCTTCTTCCTCTCAATCTACTCTCATACCCTGCTAGCTATCACCATCTTTGAAGGTGTGTGATGTCTTGGGTCTGAGACTGGGGATATAAGTGTTTTTCTTAGTGCATGAAGCATTCATCTTCATTGCACTAGCTAGTCTTGAAGGAACACAAAGAATTGTATTGTACAATGTCTCTCTTGATGGGAGAAACCATAATACAAAGCCTTTTGGAGGGGGGACGGGCTCCATGCAAATCCGGTCCTCAACTGTTGTCAATAGCTTAATTTCTCTCTCTTTTGAAAGTATTGTTCATGCTATCTAACTAGGTGTTATGCTTTTTGTTGCTCTCTCCACCCAAGCACTCTTGTAATTCTCATTAGGAATCTATTCTAATGAAATGCCCACTATGTTCATGCTAATTTCCGCTACACACAAGTTATTAGGCCATTAAAAGTTACATTGGTCTCAGAGCACAAGGTTTCTCTTTTCTTGCTCAACAAGGGAGGTCCTCAAGCTAGCTATAAATGGTTGGTATTATTTAGAATTTTCAGCCTTGCAGTGCGCTTGCCTTCGTGTAGTTAATGGGGCATCACCGTCGAGAGCTATGGTCTTAATGGTGGAGTCCTACGTGGCTTGCCTATGGCTTAACAACTATTGAGCTATTAGAAGCTTGAAAAGA
The DNA here is from genome assembly GCF_014529385.1 of Adiantum capillus-veneris. Classification (NCBI taxonomy): domain Eukaryota; kingdom Viridiplantae; phylum Streptophyta; class Polypodiopsida; order Polypodiales; family Pteridaceae; genus Adiantum; species Adiantum capillus-veneris. The sequence continues at coordinate 135,611,113 of NC_140943.1, read as the reverse complement.
GTCGGTGCTATTTTGGTGTAGAAAGACCCTCTCTTCTATTCCTTGCAATTAATGGTATTCGAGTCGCGGTTACAGTAGCTTGGGTTCTTTTTCTAAAGGGGTAAAGAGGAGTAGCAACTAGGGCTTGAAGTGCCAAAGTACACCTAAAAAGTTTACACCTAAAAGTTGTTAGAATGGCTGACAATAGTAAAGAGAGTGAAATTAATGTTGATAACTTTGATTTTGCTAATGAGCAAGCTACTAATGATGCTCTGATGCTTGTTAACTATCTTGTTTCTAGGCTTCAACAAGCCATGGGCAATCCATCTCTCCAAAGTGAAGTGCAACGGCAAATCCTTGCTCACGGGATTCTCCAAGCTCATCACCATGACGAGAGAACACCTAGGAAGCCTCCTTGTGAGACTCCCAAAAGAGGTCTCTCTCTGATTCGGGAAGAAGAAGAGAATCCATATGAAGGGCTCAAGAATTTACTTCTTGATGATGCATCTCCTTCCCAAAGGAGAACTCAAGAGCCTCCACTGAAGGAACGAGAAAGAATTGAGCGTCCCGCCACCTCGGCGGAGATGGCTCCACGAAGACGGCTAGCTAAATGCTCTCCATCACCACCAAAGCGGAGAAGACCATCACACTCTTCTCCAAGCCACAATTCAAAGAGGGATGATAAAAAGCAAGAGAAGAAAAAGGCGAGAAAGAGGACATCCTCTTCTCCATCTTCTTCCTCTTATGAAAGTGATGGTGAAGACAACGAAGATCAAGACAAGGAAAAGGCGAGAAAGAGGTCACCCTCTTCTCCACCTTCTTCAAATTCTTCACATTCTGAAGAAAGGGATGGTGCAACCTTTGAACCATCAAAAAGAAGAGGCCATAGGAAATCCTATGCCGCATGGAAGAGGTCGTCCAAGCTGAAGAAATTCAAAGAGGGAGGGAAGATCATCTCTTTACTTACCTATGATGGTACCTTTGGTGCTATGGACAAAATCTTGGCCTTTATTCAACAGTTCGATGAGGCGTTTGGAGATGAGGGCTTCACGGAGTCCTCTAAGCTACGCCATGTAGCTATGCACTTTCAAAAGTCCGCCAGGCAATGGTGGTCTAGCCTACAAGCCAACGGTGAAGCTCCACGAACATGGAAAGCTTTAAGAGCTTCCATTATGAAGCATTTTTTGGCCACCGATGCCAAAGACAAAGTACTCACCGAATGGCAAAGCTTAAAGCTCTCTCCCTATGAATCCATCCACAAATATGTAGACAAGTTTTGGGACCTACAACTCAAAGGCACTGTCTTCAAAAATTTGGATTTTGGAGAGCAAAAGCAACAATTTTTTGCGGGCTTAACCGAAGAAATGGTGGAGTATGTCAACTCCCAAAGGCCACGTACCGTATCGGAGGTAATACACCATACTATGGTGGCCTCTCGAATCAATTTCCAAACGGGGGCTAAAACAAATAATAAGCCCACGGAAAACAAGGGTTCCAATGAGCCTAAGGGGAAGGAAAATGTCCAAAAGTCTCCTAAGGGCAACTCCAACAAAGCTAAAGAGATGGGAGTTTACAAAGGTAAGAACAAACTCTCTCCTGAAGAGCTTGAGCGTCATTGCAAGGATAACCGGTGTATCAAGTGCGGAGAACAAGGGCATGCGTACCGCGCTTGTCCCCAAAAGAACAACCGCCAAGATCCTCCTAGAGCTTCCTTGGTTGAAATCCAAGAGGAGGAGACTCTCCAAACTCACCACAAAGGATCTCCTCTATGCCATACTTGGGGAAAGGTATGGGAAATGTCCTACCCACAGACAGTGCTTTCAAGGAGCAAGAAGCTTCAATCACTCCCTTAATTGGGAAATTGAGGCGTCATGTTCAAAGCTATGTGGACAAAGAGGACTTCTTTATCTCTCCTCTCAAGCATGAGGATGTAATCCTAGGGGCACCATGGTTTGACCGCCTACTGCCAATGTTAAATATCCTGAAAGGAGAATCTGCTTTAAGTTCAGGGAAAAAGACATGTATATAGATGCTAAGGAAATGGGTAACACTATCCCCATTGTACATACACCAACTTTCAACAAGTCAATAAAGAGCTCTATTTGCGTGTACATGATTTTTGTTAAAGATTCTCAAAATGAACCTAATGCTTTAGCAAAAGAAAATAAAAGCAACCAAAAGGAATTAGAGTTATCCAATTTTCTGAAGGGGTTTCAAGATGTTTTTATTGACGACATCCCTTGTGAGCTACCTCCTAAATGAGGTAATGATGACCATGCAATTGAACTTCTTCCAGGAAGTTCATCGCCTAAAAAACCTCCTTATAGAGTTTCTCAAGCTCAACAAGAGGAGATTATGCGACAAGTGCATGAGTTAGTTGAGAAGGGCATGGTTAGGCCTAGCTCATCTCCATTTTGCTCACCTGTGCTATTAGTGCAAAATAAAGAGGGCACATATCGCATGTGTGTCGACTACAGAGCACTAAATAGGATCACTATCAAGAATAGGTTTCCCGTTCCACGGGTAGAAGAACTATTTGATAAGCTAATGATAGCCGTTTTTCGGCTCTTTGTAATTGCCACAGTGAGTTACCTCACCCTACCAAAATCACCCAAACACTGTGGCTATCCCTACCATTTCACTGTACATAGGCGTGCGTGAGTCAGGGGACTTTTCCCATATCTTCTTAAAAAACCCTCAATTAGCTAGTCATTGGGCTAGTTGAGCCACAAAAATAAAAAAAATAAAAAATATTAGTATATTATGGCCCATGCGTATGTAAATATTTCTTTGTATATAGGGCCTAAATAAAAGATTTTTTCATAATTATTTTTGTATTTATTTAAATATTTCTACCTAGGTGTGTGTTATTTATGCTCTGTACATTGCCTCACCATTACCACAATTTTTTCTTACCATTTTTCATACTCTTTATTCCATATAGAAATATTTTCATGTAAGCTTCTCTTATATTTGGTGTAATTCCACCCCAACAAAAATCCAAAAAAACTAGTTTTATTTATGTGTATATTTTTTCACTATTGTGATTTTTTCCTTCCTACATCTATTTTATTTTTTTTTCTAAAAAATCAAAACACCAAAAATATTTATCTTTTTATGGTAGCCTCATAATGAGAGAGATTTCTTTTGACCCCTTTATATTTTTTCCACTTATATTATTTATATTTGACATGTATATATTTTTTAGACCCCTCAATATTTGATTTTCTTAGTTGTACTATTCACTTATATCATAATCTCAACAATGTCTTCAATTATAGACCTACCAAATAAGGTCAAGGGTAGGTGGCATGCATACATGCACTATGGAGGGCACACTCTTGGAGGTATTCAAAAGAATCATCCAAAGAAGGACCCCACAAGGACCTTGTGCAGTGGAAAAAAACGGACGGTTTTGCTGAATTTTTAAAGTTCACTTGCTCTCCGAATCTGAAAAGGTGATACAAACAAAAATTGTAGCTCGTGCGCTGAAATTTTGCCTCAATTTTTTTCATTTTTGTTTAAGCTACGAGTTGTGAGCTATGATTTTATTAGTGGACCCCAATTTTCCCATGCTATGCAGCCACACTCTCTCTTCCACTTTATCATTTTCCTCTTTCACACACACTTCTCCACTCATCATCCCCGCCTCTCTCACCACTCCTTTCTGCACCCTACTCACCTTCTCCTCAACCTTGAAGAATAAGAGAAACCATGGTGAACTCATACCTCCCACACACAATTCCATTCCAAAATTGACCACCTAGTCTCATTTTTCCTCCTCCAATTTACCCATATCTATCAAAACAACCCAAAATTCAGCCTCTTCTCTTAAAAGACAGCATCATGTGGTGATTACTCAGCTTCAATTACCTTGTCTCTCATTTTCCTCCTCCAATTTACCCATATCTATCAAAAAAACCACAAAATTCAGCCTCTTCTCTTAAAAGACAGCATCATGGTGGTTGATTACTCAGCTTCAATTACCTTGTCTCTCAAGGAAGGTCAAGAGTGGAGAAAAAATGTACCGTCAAAGTAGTGGACCGTCAACAAGCGTCAAAATTGGCCCTACTCAAGACACTTGGAGCATCAACCTTGTCAATTTACCATTATCTATCAAAAACACCAAAAATTCGTCTTCTTTAAAGACTGCATCAGTGGTTGATCCAGCTTGATTACTTGTCTCATTTTTCTCTCCAATTTACCCATATTCTTCAAAAAACCACAAAATTCAGCCTTTCTCTAAAAGACAGCATCATGGTGGTTGGATATCAGTTAATTACCTTGTCTCTCAAGGAAGGTCAAGAGTGGAGAAAAAATGTACCGTCAAAGCTATAGTGGGACCGTCAAAGCGTCAAAATTGGCCCTACTCAAGACACTTGGAGCATCAACCTTGTAAGAAATCCACCTTTTCTTACCTCTTAAGAGTTTTTTCTTCCTTATTTGTATCCTACATGGATACACCCATTGTAAATATACCAATTCCATTTGTAAATTAATACTAACTCTACTAACACTAACCCACTATGAAAAGTCACTATCACCTCCATTTCTCTCCTCTCTCTTTATTCACCAACTTCTTGATAATTCCAAGCAAAAGAAATTAGATAAATTGCTGCAAAATCTAACCAAACCTGGTTAGAGGAGTAAACCTAGCCTTCAAAATTGCTATAAAAGGAGGGTGTAGCTAGCACAAAAAGGGAGCATAAGCAAGAGCACTATGCTATAGCTTGGAAGCCAAGCTCAACCTTCTAGAAGGAGCTCTTGAGTGGAAGCTCATTGTCTTATGCATGTGCATGTGTTGTAATAGGGGATTAGCAAGGGAACTCTATTGCCATTGTAGAGAGAGAGTGATCATTCAATTGAGAGTAGGAAATCTATCATTTTCTACTAGTGTAAGCCCAACATTTGCTGAATCAAGGAGGGTGGATTTGGACTAAGCTTGGATACTTTGTCTCCTTCCAACGTGAAGAATGGCAAACAAATGATGCGTAAGTGTCTTGGTGTGTTTTTTGTTAAGTTCTTGATAGCTTGTCTCTGGGTTGTCATCAAATTAGCCATAAATCCCACATACTGTAAGAGGGCGACAGGGTGGAGAGGACTCCCCTGGCCTTAAGACAGTGATTGGGGGGCTTTTCTTGTGATGTGTTGTGGTGAAATTTACGCAAGCTATGTTGAACAAATACTAATCTCACTTTGATTGTCATGACAGATTTGTAAGAAGGTATTAAGCAACAAGCAACCCTCCCCTTTCTCTTCTTTCTTAATATATATAGTTGTGTTTGCTTGATCATTGCGATACGTTTCAAAGCAGCCGAGCACTCTCTCTCTCTCTCTCTTCTCTCTCTTTCTCTCTCTTCTTCTTCTCTCTCTCTCTCTACTCTCTCTCTCTCTCTCTTATCTCTCTCTCTCTGGCGTCCTAGTTCGATTCAAAACTAGGTGGTGCCCCGAAGTTGTGTGTAGGGTTAGGTGCGGGTTTGTGTGTGTGTTGTTGTTTTTTTCCAACCCCAACCATTGAGCAGCACGGGAGCCTTGAAGGGTGTCTGGAGGCACTCTTCTTGTTGCCCGCCCCGAACCGCTTCAAATTGGGTGCCCACGGAGGACAGGCTTGTGTATGTTTTGTGAAGGCTCAACCTTTAGCATAATCAAGTAGCTTGCATGAATCACGAGAATTTGTATGATCCCTTCATTCCATTGCAAGGCAAAAGGTACACATAATTGTTAGTACTAAGTTGCAATTTCAATGGTAATTCATAGAATTTTAGGTCCTCTTAGGTTGGCGAGATAAACGCTTCAGTAAATCCTTTTATTTTGCCTCTCATTAGGTACGACCTTAGTTGGACGTCTATATTTTTTGTGTTGTTTTAAGCATTAGGTCATGCATAGACCATGGATAATGGCCCAGGAATACAGGTTTTCCCTTTCATTTCACTCCACACATTAGAGTAAACATTGCAATTAGTAGAAAAATCCATTTTCAACAACGTATGGTATTCATGTTTGGTGCCAAAGAGTAGGAGAAATTCTCGCGCACCCAAACCCTGTCATTCTACCTCTTATTGATTATCATAGGTCATTTGATGTGAATATTTTTATTTTGTTGTAGAATAGATTGCAATTTAGAAAAGATTATTGTGTAAATCTTTTAAAGAAAGAAAAACAAAAAGCGTCACTTTGAAATCAATTCAATGGAGAGCCAACGCCAAATGTCTGGATATCCTCTTTTCTTTGGAGAGCCTGGAGAGGATGCAGAATTATTTCTAGCGAATTTCAAGATGTCTTGCCGTATCAAGAGGATAGTAACTGATCAAGAACGTGTAGAAATGTTTGAGGTGGTCCTTAGGAAAGATGCTAGCACTTGGTTTGACTCTTTGCCTGAGGAAGTTAAAGGGAATTACACAGAAGTTTGGAATCGTTTCAAGAAATACTTCTTTGATCCCAAAACACTCAAAAATTATGGCAAGACATTGTTTCTCATAAGCAAAAAGACTTAGATGACTACTACTTGTACAAGCAAGAGTTTCTACGTCTTTGGGCTCTATGGATACGAAATGTTGCTAACCCTGGTGATGGTGCAGAATTTTAAAGAAGGAGAGGTTCATAGCCGGACTCTTTCCTGACCTTAAGGTAAAAGTTGAGGCGGGTGCACCTGCTACCTTTGATGCAGCTGAAACTAGGGCTGCTGAGAAATATAGGAAACTCAAGTGCTTAAGGGGGGAGGTTCCAATAGAAGGTCTTAGACCCAAAGGTAAGTCACAAGCATCAACATCTAGGGAGCTTCCTGAGGTAACGGTGAAGTGATTGAGAAGTTAAATGAATCTTTAAGTAGCCTGTCAATTCACCTTGCACAAGCTGTAGGTCCAAAGGGACAAGCAAAGAAAGTCTGAAGAGAGAGATCACGAACTAGGAGAGTCTTGCAATGTTGGAATTTTGGAGAGTCTGGACATGGGATGTATAATTGTCCTTGGCCCCGTGGGAGAGCCAGGGAGACCTAACTTGAATTACCCAGTGATGAATGCAGGTGAAGGAACTGGTCAACAACCAAGGCTTCTACAAAGGCCAAATGGACCAAGACCACCTCCACAAGGGTAGAAGGAGTTCCATCTTTGCCAGACCCCAAATGTGCATGTGGTAGAGGTGACAAATTCAAATGAGGTTGACATGGAAGCAAATGGCATTAAGCGTGGCCGAGGAAAGGTAAGGAGAAAGAAGGAGTTAATCACCATGGACGAGAAAGAAGGCAAAGGAGACCAAGGAAGCTAAGAGGACTCGACGTCGTATCAACCTCCAAGACTTCCTCTTGGACATGGTATGGCTCCATACAACTGTTGGAAGACATGAGAGGTAAGGGTCCTGATATCTCATGGCCTCAATTTCTTGCATTATGTCCACAAGTTAGGAGGGATTAACAAGGGCAGTTAGCACTAGGAGAAAGGTAAAAGAGAGTGTGCCTGTTGTAAAAATTGCACAAGCTGAAATGAATGAGGATATTACACCTGTGCTAGATTGTTACATCAAAGGAAGATTGGTTAGAAAGGTTAGTGGATGGGGGTGCACAAATTTGCATCATGACAGAGGGACTCATGCAAAAACTAGGCATGCACATCCATGAGACACCTGAAATCAAAGTAAAGATGGCAAACAATAGCAAGGCTAGGTGCGTAGGCATTTGTAAAAATGTTTTTGTGGAGGCCTTTGGCATTAAGAAGGCAGTGGATTTTATGTCATGTCTACCAAAGGAAATGGTTACCCATTTATCCTAGGAAGACCATGGCTAATGAAAATGCGAGCTTTGCAGGATTGGGAGAGTGGAAATTAATTTGCAGGAATGACAATCATAAGAGGTTGTCTTTGACATGAAGGAGCAACGCCAAGAGGAGCTCCATGAAGAATCATCTCAAAGTGAGACGGAAGAAGGTTGGACCGATAACACTTCAGAAGAAGAAAGTAGCGGCAGCATTACTGAAGAGGAGTCTTCCATCGAAGTCATGGGGGTAAGGTTTAAGCCAAACAACCAAGAGACCTCTTGTCAAGGTTTGGAAGAGGTAGGTTCCCAAGAGAACCAAAAGTGGAAGATGAAGGAATGTTAGAAGGTATGTTATCTACAACACTTACAAAGGATGAAAGAGAGGAGTTCAAATGTGTGCTAAGGAAATTTCCTAGGCTTTTTGCTAAAGACTACACCGATGTGGTGGAGTAGATGTGTTCAACAAAATTGAGTTGAAGCCAGAGGCCACACCTAAGGCTCAGAAGCTACGAAGGCTAGGAGTCATCAAGGAGCAGGCTTTACTCAAGGAGGTAAGAAAGCTTCTAGCAGCAGGTTTCATTTATCAGTGGAGAATTCAGAGTGGGTCTCTCCCGTTGTTGTCACTCCTAAGAAAAACGGCAAGTGGAGGGTGTGTGTGGATTACCGTCCACTCAATGAGGCAACAAAAAGAGATCACTTTCCCCTCCCATTTCAGGATGAGATACTAAATGAGGTAGCTGGTCATGAGAAGTACACTTTGTGTGATGGCTACTCAGGTTACTTTCAAATAGGTATCGCATTGGAAGGATCAATTGAAAACAACCTTTATCACTCCTTGGGGTTGTTATGCTTTTAGAGTCATGCCATTTGGTCTGACAAATGCTCCTGCAACATTCCAACTTTCATGAACATGGTGTTTCAAGCATTCTTTGGAAAGTCAATTAGGGTGTTCATTGATGATTTCTGCATTTATAGCTCAAAATCATTGCATCTACAAAGGGTAGAAGAAGGTTTAAAGAAGCTCTACGACATGGGAGGTCAACTCAACCCCGACAAGTGCCACATAGGTGAGGATGAAGTGATCTTGCTTGGTCACAAGGTTTCCTATAAAGGCATTGAGGTGGATCCTTCAAAGGCAAAGGTCTTATTGAGCTCCCATCACCCAAGAGTCTTAAGGAGGTCATCTCATTCATTCAAAAGGTGAAGTATATGTCACGCTTCATTCACTTAGCCTCGGAGTTGCTTCATCCTTTGCAAAAGTTGACACAACAAGTAGAATTTGCATGGTCTGATGAGCTTGAAGAGTATTTTTGTAACATTAAAGTCATTTTGTCAGAGCTACCAACACTCATGCCTCCTTGTTGGGAGTACACATTCTTTGTTAGCTCTAGTGTTGAAGGGAAACAATTGGTGCTGTGTGCTACAACAAGATCCCCACAGTACAAGGATGCGACCCATCTACTTTGCTAGTAGGGTCATGAATGCTTTGGAGAGAGGACTACACAGAAGCAGAACTCATGATGCTTTCTCATGTTTGCGGTGAGAAAGTTTAGATCCTATGCTACCAAAACCTTTTGTTTCTCACTGCAGAAAATTTGTTCCCTTGGGTGTCATCTCAAATGAATCTTAGTACTAGGATCTCAAAGTGGATTATGGAGTTGCAAGAGTTTCAATACTCTTTCAAGGTAGAAGATAGTGTGCGTGCACAATTGGCAGGGATTCTCACTTATAGGGTGCATGAGAAGGAGATTAAGGTGCCTCAAGTAAAGACCCTACCATTGCCACCACCAAAAAGTATTCCAATGCTTTTACCTTGTTCTTTGATGGAGCTTTTCGACGAGCACAGGAAAAGCAGGGGGAGGGCTAGTGTTGGCTCAACCCAAGTGGAGAGGTGGTCATGAAAGAGAAGTCAATCTACCAGGTTCAACTAGCAACAATGAAGCAGAATACGACACACTACTTCATGGTTTGAAGATGTGCATTGGCCAAGGGATAAAACGTCTCATGGTAAAGGGAGATGCACTTCTCATTGTTAAACAGATTTTAGGCATTTGGGCATGCAAGAATGAAAGCTTAAGGATCAAGTGTGCAGAAGAGTACCAACTATCGAGGAAATTCCAGCCATTCTAAAAGGTTGCATGAAGAGGGCATGTGGTGGTCATATTGCCAAGAATCAACTGTGAAGAAGATTTTTCTTGCGGGTATTGTTTGGCCGAGCTTGCATGGGATGTCACACATTGGTGTACAAGCTGTCACACAATGGTCAGATAAATGGAAAACAGAAGGTTGTGTGCATGGCCCGAGGCAAAAGTTCTTGCAATTGACCCTTTGAAAAGTGAGGCATTGATGCTATGGGTTCTCTGCCTAGGACAAAAAATGGTAAATTCTACATCCTAGTGGCTGTAGACTATATGACTAGGTGGGAGTGAAGCACAAAGTTGTGGCAAAGGTAAAGATGAGGACAGTGAGCAAATTTGTCTACACTCACATTTGTTGTAGATTTGGCACACCTTTGGAGATTGTTTCTGATAATGGTCCCCAGGTTTAGGAAGGGCTTGCTCACAGAAGTTTGTGAAGAGCTTCACATTCTACATCGTCATAGCACCCCATACTACCCACAATCAAATGTTTTGTGGAGAAGGCTAATGGTGTCATTGCAGGATCATTATAGAAAGATGGTACAAAACAAGACAAAATTATGGGATACTTCTTGGATGGTGCCTTGTGGGCATATCGAACCACATATAGGGAAGCCAGGGAGTTCAGACCATTTTCACTGGTCTATGGTCAAGAGGCTTTACAGCCAATTGAGCGAATAATTCCAACAATGCGACTTCATGGAAAATCAGCCAAGATGATCAAGAAGCATGGATGGATCGACTTCTTACCTTAGCTGAGCTTGAGTGGAAAAGAGAAGCAGCATACGTGTGCTATAAGAGGAAAGCCACACAGACAAAGGAGAAGCTTGACAAGAAACCAAGGACAAAGGCATCAATGAAGGAGATCCCTGTGCTAAGGTATGACAATCGACTCGATAATCGTTTTGATGCCAAATGTGAAACAAGATGGCAAGGGCCATACATAGATCAAGAAGGCTTTCAATTCAAGTTACTATCAGCATTATGACTTGAATTGGTAAAGAGAACTCCAGGAAGTAAACGGGTATCGCTTGAAGCCCCTATTTGAGTCGCTTCTACCAAAGGATCTACCAAAGATCTGTCAAAAGGCCACTGTCTCATGTAAGTATTATTACATGAAGCATGATGTAACTCTAGACCTAAAATCTGAGGGGCCAAAGAATAAAGATCTCGTCAAGGACTCTGAAGCACTCTCTTTTGGAAAAGATGCTCTATGATGGTACATGAAATATACCCATCATCCAGGGGGAGGGCTAATATAATAGCCGATTTTTGGCTTGTTAACTTTGAATAAGTGCCACTGCAAGTGAAGCCTACTAGTCTAATCTAAAGTCATCACCTAACCAAAATCACCCAAACACTGTGGCTATCCCTACCATTCACTGTCTCATAGGCGTGCGTGAGAGTCACGGGACTTTTCCCATATATCTCTTTAAAAACCCTCAATTAGCTAGTCATTGGGCTAGTTGAGCCAGAAAAAAAAATAAAAAAAAATATATAACTATATTATGGCCCATGCGTATGTAAATATTTCTTTGTATATAGGGCCTAAATAAAAGATATTTTTTATAATTATTTTGGTATTTATTTAAATATTTCTACCTAGGGTGTGTGTATTTATGCTCTGTACATTGCCTCACCATTACCACACAATTTTTTCTTACCATTTTTCATACTCTTTATTCCATATAGAAATATTTTCATGTAAGCTTCTCTTATTTTGGTGTAACTCCACCCCAACAAAAAGCCAAAAAAACTAGTTTTATTTACGTGTATATTTTTTCACTATTGTGATTTTTTCCTTCCTACATCTATTTTATTTTTTTTTCTAAAAAATCAAAACACCAAAAATATTTATCTTTTTATGGTAGCCTCATAATGAGAGAGATTTCTTTTGACCCCTTTTATATTTTTTCCACTTATATTATTTATATTTGACATGTACATATTTTTTAGACCCTCAATATTTGATTTTCTTAGTTGTACTATTCACTTATATCATAATCTCAACAATATCTTCAATTATAGACCTACCAAATAGGTCAAGGGTAGGTGGCATGCATACATGCACTATGGAGGGCACACTCTTGGAGGTATTCAAAAGAATCATCCAAAGAAGGACCCCACAAGGACCTTGTGCAGTGGAAAAAAACAGACGGTTTTGCTGAATTTTTAAAGTTCACTTGCTCTCCGAATTTGAAAAGGTGATACAACCAAAAGTTGTAGCTCGTGTGCTGAACTTTTGCCTCAATTTTTTTCATATTTTTTTGAGCTACGAGCTGTGAGCTATGATTTTATTAGTGGACCCCAGTTTTCCCATGCTATGCAGCCACACTCTCTCTTCCACTTTATCATTTTCCTCTTTCACACACACTTCTCCACTCATCATCCCCACCTCTCTCACCACTCCTCTCTGCACCCTACTCACCTTCTCCTCAACCTTGAAGAATAAGAGAAACCATGGTGAACTCATACCCCCCACACACAATTCCATTCCAAAATTGACCACCTAGTCTCATTTTTCCTCCTCGAATTTACCCATATCTATCAAAAAAACCACAAAATTCAGCCTCTTCTCTTAAAAGACAGCATCATGGTGGTTGATTACTCAGCTTCAATTACCTTGTCTCTCATTTTTCCTCCTCCAATTTACCCATATCTATCAAAAAAACCACAAAATTCAGCCTCTTCTCTTAAAAGACAGCATCATGGTGGTTGATTACTCAGCTTCAATTACCTTGTCTCTCAAGGAAGGTCAAGAGTGGAGAAAAAATGTACCGTCAAAGCTAGTGGACCGTCAACAAGCGTCAAAATTGGCCCTACTCAAGACACTTGGAGCATCAACCTTGTAAGAAATCCACCTTTTCTTACCTCTTAAGAGTTTTTCTTCTCTTATTTGTATCCTACATGGATACTCCCCATTGTAAATATCCAATTCCATTTGTAAATTAATACTAACTCTACTAACACTAACCCACTATGAAAAGTCCTATCACCTCCATTTCTCTCCTCTCTCTTTCCCCACCAACTTCTTGATAATTCCAAGCAAAAGAAATTAGATAAATTGCTGAAAATCTAACCCAACCATGGTTATAGGAGTAACCCTAGCCTTCAAAATTGCTATAAAAGGAGGGTGTAGCTAGCACAAAAGGGGGGGAGCCATAAGCAAGAGCACTATGCTATAGCTTGAGAAGCCAAGCTCAACCTCTCTAGAAGGAGCTCTTGAGTGGAAGCTCATTGCCTTATGCATGTGCATGTGTTGTAATAGGGGATTAGCAAGGGAACTCTATGCCATTGTAAGAGAGAGAGTGATCATTCAATTGAGAGTAGGAAATCTATCATTTCTCCTACTGGTGTAAGCCCAACATTTGCTGAATCAAGGAGGGTGGATTTGGACTAAGCTTGGATACTTTGTCTCCCTTCCAACGTGAAGAAATGGACAACAATGATGCATAAGTGTCTTGGTGTTTTTTGTTAAGTTCTTGATAGCTTGTCTCTGGTGTTGTCATCAATCTAGCCATAAATCCCACATACTGTAAGAGGGCGACAGGGTGGAGACGACTCCCCTGGCCTTAAGACAATGATTGGGGTGGCTTTTCTTGTGATGTGTTGTGGTGAAATTTACGCAAGCTATGTTGAACGAATACTAATCTCACTTTGATTTGTCATGACAGATTTGTAAGAAGGTATTAATGCAACAAGCACCCCCTCCCCGTTTCTCTCTCTTTCTTAAATATATAGTTGTGTTTGCTTGATCATTGCCAATACGTTTCAAAGCAGCCCGAGCACTATCTCTCTCTCTCTCTCTCTCTCTCTCTCTCTCTCTCTCTCTCTCTCTCTCTCTCTCTCTCTCTCTCTCTCTCTCTCTCTCTCTCTCTCTCTCTTGCGCGCCCTAGTTAGTGCATCCTAAACTAGGTGGTGCCCGAATTTGTATTAGGGTTGGTTTGCGGGTTTGTGTGTTGTGTTTTGGTTGTTTTTTCCAACCCCAACCCAATTGAGCAACATGGGAGCCTAGAAGAGTGCTTGAGGCCACTCTTCTTGTTGCTCGCCCCAGATCGCTTCAAATTGGTGCCCCCACGGAGGACAGGCTTGTGTATTTTTGTGAAGGCTCAACCTTAGCATAATCAAGTAGCTTGCATGAATCACGAGAATTTGTATGATCCTTGATTCCCATTGCAAGGCAAAAGGTACACATAATTGTTAGTACTAAGTTGCAATTCAACTGTTCATAAGTTCGTAGGATTTTAGGTCCTCTTAGGTTAGCTGAGATTAACACTAAAACTTCGTAAATCCTTTTATTTTGCCTCTCATTAGGTACGATATTAACTTGGACGTCTATATTTTTGTTTTTTATTTAAGCATTAGGACATGCATAGGCCATGGATAATGGCCCAGGAATACAGGTTTTCCCCCTTCCATTTACTCCACACATTAGAATAAACATTGCAATTAGTAAAAAATCCATTTTCAACAACGTATGGTATTCATGTTTGGTGCCCAAAGAGTAGGAGAAATTCTCGCGTCACCAAACCCTGTCATTCTACCTCTTATTGATTATCATAGGTCATTTGATGTGAATATTTTTATTTTGTTGTAGAATAGATTGCAATTTAGAAAAGATTATTGTGTAAATCTTTTAAAGAAAGAAAAAACAAAAACGCGTCACTTTGAAATCAATTCAATGGAGAGCCAACGCCAAATGTCTGGATATCCTCTTTTCTTTGGAGAGCCTGGAGAGGATGCAGAATTATTTCTAGCGAATTTCAAGATGTCTTGCCGTATCAAGAGGATAGTAACTGATCAAGAACGTGTAGAAATGTTTGAGGTGGTCCTTAGGAAAGATGCTAGCACTTGGTTTGACTCTTTGCCTGAGGAAGTTAAAGGGAATTACACTGAAGTTTTGAATCGTTTCAAGAAATACTTCTTTGATCCCCAAAACACTCAGAAACTATGGCAAGACATTGTTTCTCATAAGCAAAAATACTTAGATTACTACTACTTGTACAAGCAAGAGTTCCTACGTCTTTGGGCTCTATGGATACGAAATGTTGCTAACCCTGGTGATGGTGCAGAATTTCTAAAGAAGGAGAGGTTCATAGCCGGACTCTTTTCTGACCTTAAGGCAAAAGTTGAGGCGGGTGCACCTGCTACCTTTGATGCAGCTGAAACTAGGGCTGCTGAGAAATATAGGAAACTCAAGTGCTTAAGGGGGGAGGTTCCAATAGAAGGTCTTAGACCCAAAGGTAAGTCACAAGCATCAACATTTAAGGAGCTTCCTGAGGTAACGGCTGAAGTGATTGAGAAGTTAAATGAATCTTTAAGTAGCCTGTCAATTCACCTTGCACAAGCTGTAGGTCCAAAGGGACAAGCAAAGAAGTCAGAAGAGAGAGAGTCACGAACTAGGAGAGTCTTGCAATGTTGGAATTGCGGAGAGTCTGGACATGGGATGTATAATTGTCCTTGGACCTATGGAGAGCCAGGGAGACCTAACTTGAATTACCCAGTGATGAATGCAGGAGAAGGAGCTGGTCAACAACCAAGGCTTCTACTAAGGCCAAATGGACCAAGACCACCTCCACAAGGGGTAGAAGGAGTTCCACCTTTGCCAGACCCAAACGTGCATGTGGTAGAGGTGAAAAATTCAAGAGAGGTTGACATGGAAGCAAATGGCATTAAGCGTGGCCGACGGAAAGGTAAGGAGAAAGAAGGAGTTACATCACCATGGACGAGAAAAGAAGGCAAAGGAGACCAAGGAAGCTAAGAGGACTCGACGTCGTATCAACCTCCAAGACTTTCCTCTTGGCCATGGAATGGCTCCATACAACCTGTTGGAAGACATGAGAGGTAAGGGTCCTGATATCTCATGGCCTCAATTTCTTGCATTATGTCCACAAGTTAGGAGGGATTTAACAAGGGCAGTTAGCACTAGGAGAAAGGTAAAAGAGAGTGTGCCTGTTGTAAAAATTCCACAAGCTGAAATGAATGAGGACATTACACCTGTGCTAGATTGTTACATGAAAGGGAGATTGGTTAGGAAAGGTCTAGTGGATGGGGGTGCACAAATTTGCATCATGACAGAGGGACTCATGCAAAAACTAGGAATGCACATCCATGAGACACCTGAAATTAAGGTCAAGATGGCAAACAATAGCAAGGCTAGGTGCGTAGGCATTTGTAAAAATGTTTTTGTGGAGGCCTTTGGCATTAAGAAGGCAGTGGATTTCTATGTCATGTCTACCAAAGGAAATGGTTACCCATTTATCCTAGGGAGACCATGGCTAATGAAAATGCGAGCTTTGCAGGATTGGGAGAGTGGAAAGCTAATTTGCAGGAACGACAATCATAAGAAGGTTGTCTTTGACATGAAGGAGCAACGCCAAGAGGAGCTCCATGAAGAATCATCTCAAAGTGAGACGGAAGAAGGGTGGACCGATAACACTTCAGAAGAAGAAAGTAGCGGCAGTATTACTGAAGAGGAGTCTTCCATGGAAGTCATGGGGGTAAGGTTTAAACCAACCAACCAAGAGACCTCTTGTCAAGGTTTGGAGGAGGTAGGTTCCCAAGAGAACCAAAAAGTGGAAGATGAAAGAATGCTAGAAGATATGCTATCTACAACACTTACAAAGGATGAAAGAGAGGAGTTCAAATGTGTGCTAAGGAAATTTCCTAGGCTTTTTGCTAAAGACTACACCGATGTGCGTGGAGTAGATGCTGTTCAACAAAAAATTGAGTTGAAGCCAGAGGCCACACCTAAGGCTCAGAAGCTACGAAGGCTAGGAGTCATCAAGGAGAAGGCTTTACTCAAGGAGGTAAGAAAGCTTCTAGCAGTAGGTTTCATTTATCCAGTGGAGAATTCAGAGTGGGTCTCTCCCGTTGTTGTCACTCCTAAGAAAAACGGAAAGTGGAGGGTGTGTGTGGATTACCGTCCACTCAATGAGGCAACAAAAAGAGATCACTTTCCCCTCCCATTTCAGGATGAGATACTAAACGAGGTAGCTGGTCATGAGAAGTACACTGTGTGTGATGGCTACTCAGGCTACTTTCAAATAGGTATCGCATTGGAAGATCAATTGAAAACAACCTTTATCACTCCTTGGGGTTGTTATGCTTTTAGAGTCATGCCATTTGGTCTGACAAATGCTCCTGCAACATTCCCAACTTTTCATGAACATGGTTTTTCAAGCATTCTTTGAAAGTCAATTAGGGTGTTCATTGATGATTTCTGCATTTATAGCTCAAAATCATTGCATCTACAAAGGGTAGAAGAAGGTTTAAAGAAGCTCTACGACATGGGAGGTCAACTCAACCCCGACAAGTGCCACATAGGTGAGGATGAAGTGATCTTGCTCGGTCACAAGGTTTCCTATAAAGGCATTGAGGTGGATCCTTCAAAGGCATAGGCTCTTATTGAGATCCATCACCGAAGAGTCTTAAGGAGGTCATCTCTTTCATTCAGAAGGTGAAGTATATGTCACGCTTCATTCACTTAGCCTCGAGTTGCTTCATCCTTTGCAAAATTGACACAACAAGTAGAAGTTGCATGGTCTGATGAGCTTGAAGAGTATTTTTGTAACATTAAAGTCATTTTGTCAGAGCTACCAAGAGTCATGCCTCCTTGTTGGGAGTACACATTCTTTGTTAGCTCTAGTGTTGGAAGGGAAACAATTGGTGCTGTGTTGCTACAACAAGATCCCCCAGTACAAGGATGCGACCCATCTACTTTGCTAGTAGGGTCATGAATGCTTTGGAGAGAGACTACACAGAAGCAGAACTCATGATGCTTTCTCTCATGTTTGCGGTGAGATTTTAGATCCTACCTGCTACCAAAACCTTTTGTAATTCTCACTGCAGAAAATTTGTTCCCTTGGGTGTCATCTCAAATGAATCTTAGTACTAGGATCTCAAAGTTGATTATGGAGTTGCAAGAGTTCCAATACTCTTTCAAGGTAGAAGATAGTGTGCGTGCACAATTGGCAGGGATTCTCACTTATAGGGTACATGAGAAGGAAATTAAGGTGCCTCAAGTAAAGACACTACCATTGCCACCACCAAAAAGTATTCCCAATGCTTTTACCTTCTTCTTTGATGGAGCTTTTCGACGAGCCACAGGGAAAGCAGGGGGAGGGCTAGTGTTGCTCAACCCAAGTGGAGAGGTGGTCATGAAAGAGAAGGTCAATCTACCAGGTTCAACTAGCAACAATGAAGCAGAATACGACACACTACTTCATGGTTTGAAGATGTGCATTGGCCAAGGGATAAAACGTCTCATGGTAAAGGGAGATGCACTTCTCAATGTTAAACAGATTTTAGGCATTTGGGCATGCAAGAATGAAAGCTTAAGGACAAAAGTTCATGCCATTCGTAAGATGTTTAATCAGTTTGAAGAAGTGCAACTATATCATATTCTGAGGGAACAAAATGAAGATGCCGATTTACTTGCACAACAAGCAGTTACATGTGTTGAGAGAGAAGTGCAGGTCATCATGGTGGCAGCAGCTGTCAAGCAGCCGAGATACCAGGGATTGGAGTCATTGGCTCCCATTATTGGCTACATTTTGGAGGGTGAGTTTCCACAAGACTTCACGAAGTCTCACAAGAGGAGACTCATGAAGAAGGCAGGTTTCTATCTCTTCCTAGAAGGCTGCCTCTATCAAAAAGGGAAGGATCAAGTGTGCAGAAGAGTACCAACTATCGAGGAAATTCCAGCCATTCTAAAAGGTTTGCATGAAGAGGCATGTGGTGGTCATTTTGCCCAAGAATCAACTGTGAAGAAGATTTTGCTTGCGGGGTATGTTTGGCCAAGCTTGCATGTGGATGTTCAACATTGGTGTAAAAGCTGTCACAATTGTCAGATAAATGGAAATAGAAGGTTGGTGCATGGCCCGAGGCAAATAGTTCTTGCAAATGGACCCTTTGAAAAGTGGGGCATTGATGCTATGGGTTCTCTGCCTAGGACAAAAAATGGTAAACTCTACATCCTAGTGGCTGTAGACTATATGACTAGGTGGGTGGAAGCACAAAGTGTGGCAAAGGTAAATGAGAGGACAGTGAGAAAATTTGTCTACACTCACATTTGTTGTAGATTTGGCACACCTTTGGAGATTGTTTCTGATAATGGTCCAGGGTTTAGCAAGGGCTTGCTCACAGAAGTTTGTGAAGAGCTTCACATTCTACATCGTCATAGCACACCATACTACCCACAATCAAATGGTTTGGTGGAGAAGGCTAATGGTGTCATTGCAGGAAACATTAGAAAGATGGTGCAAAACAAGACAAAATTATGGGATGACTTCTTGGATGGTGCCTTGTGGGCATATCGAACCACATATAGGGAACCAAAGAGTTCAGACCATTTCACTTGGTCTATGGTCAAGAGGCTTTACAGCCAATTGAGCTAAAAATTCCAACAATGCGACTTCATGGTAAATCAGCACAAGATGATCAAGAAGCATGGATGGATCGACTTCTTACCTTAGCTGAGCTTGAGTGGAAAAGAGAAGCAGCATACGAGTGCTATAAGAGGAAAGCCACACAGACAAAGGAGAAGCTTGACAAGAAACTCAAGGACAAAGGCATCAATGAAGGAGATCTTGTGCTAAGGTATGACAATCGACTCGATAATCGTTTTGATGCCAAATGTGAAACAAGATGGCAAGGGCCATACATAGTCAAGAAGGCTTTCAATTCAAGTTACTATCAGCTTATGGACTTGAATGGTAAAGAGAACTCCAGGAAAGTAAACAGGTATCGCTTGAAGCCCTACTTGAGTCGCCTTCTACCAAAGGATCTACCAAAGATCTGTCAAAAGGCCACTGTCTCATGTAAGTATTGTTACATGAAGCATGAGTGTAACTCTAGCCAAAATTCTGAGGGGCCAAAGAATAAAGATCTCGTCAAGGACTCTGAAGCACTCTCTTTGGAAAAGATGCTCTATGATGGTACATGAATATACCATCATCCAGGGGGAGGGCTAATGATAGCCGATTTTCGGCTCTTTGTAATTGCCACAGTGAGTTACCTCACCCTACCAAAATCACCCAAACACTGCGGCTATCCCTACCATTTCACTGTACATAGGCGTGCGTGAGTCACGGGACTTTTCCCATATCTTCTTAAAAAACCCTCAATTAGCTAGTCGTTGGGCTATTTGAGCCAGAAAAAATAAAAAAATAAAAAATATAAGTATATTATGGCCCATGCGTATGTAAATATTTCTTTGTATATAGGGCCTAAATAAAAGATTTTTTCATAATTATTTTTGTATTTATTTAAATATTTCTACCTAGGTGTGTGTTATTTATGCTCTGTACATTGCCTCACCATTACCACAATTTTTTCTTACCATTTTTCATACTCTTTATTCCATATAGAAATATTTTCATGTAAGCTTCTCTTATATTTGGTGTAACTCCACCCCAACAAAAAGCCAAAAAAACTAGTTTTATTTACGTGTATATTTTTTCACTATTGTGATTTTTTCCTTCCTACATCTATTTTATTTTTTTGTTCTAAAAAATCAAAACACCAAAAATATTTATCTTTTTATGGTAGCCTCATAATGAGAGAGATTTCTTTTGACCCCTTTATATTTTTTCCACTTATATTATTTATATTTGACATGTACATATTTTTTAGACCCCTCAATATTTGATTTTCTTAGTTGTACTATTCACTTATATCATAATCTCAACAATATCTTCAATTATAGACCTACCAAATAAGGTCAAGGGTAGGTGGCATGCATACATGCACTATGGAGGGCACACTCTTGGAGGTATTCAAAAGAATCATCCAAAGAAGGACCCCACAAGGACCTTGTGCAGTGGAAAAAAACGGACGGTTTTGCTGAATTTTTAAAGTTCACTTGCTCTCCGAATTTGAAAAGGTGATACAACCAAAAGTTGTAGCTCGTGCGCTGAACTTTTGCCTCAATTTTTTTCATATTTTTTTGAGCTACGAGCTGTGAGCTATGATTTTATTAGTGGACCATAGTTTTCCCATGCTATGCAGCCACACTCTCTCTTCCACTTTATCATTTTCCTCTTTCACACACACTTCTCCACTCACCATCCCCACCTCTCTCACCACTCCTCTTTGCACCCTACTCACCTTCTCCTCAACCTTGAAGAATAAGAGAAACCATGGTGAACTCATACCTCCCACACACAATTCCATTCCAAAATTGACCACCTAGTCTCATTTTTCCTCCTCCAATTTACCCATATCTATAAAAAAAACCACAAAATTCAGCCTCTTCTCTTAAAAGACAGCATCATGGTGGTTGATTACTCATCTTCAATTACCTTGTCTCTCATTTTTCCTCCTCCAATTTACCCATATCTATCAAAAAAACCACAAAATTCAGCCTCTTCTCTTAAAAGACAGCATCATGGTGGTTGATTACTCAGCTTCAATTACCTTGTCTCTCAAGGAAGGTCAAGAGTGGAGAAAAAATGTACCGTCAAAGCTAGTGGACCGTCAAAATTGGCCCTACTCAAGACACTTGGAGCATCAACCTTGTAAGAAATCCACCTTTTCTTACCTCTTAAGAGTTTTTCTTCCTTATTTGTATCCTACATGGATACTCCCATTGTAAATATCCAATTCCATTTGTAAATTAATACTAACTCTACTAAAACTAACCCACTATGAAAAGTCCTATCACCTCCATTTCTCTCCTCTCTCTTTCCCCACCAACTTCTTGATAATTCCAAGCAAAAGAAATTAGATAAATTGCTGAAAATCTAACCCAACCATGGTTAGAGGAGTAACCCTAGCCTTCAAAATTGCTATAAAAGGAGGGTGTAGCTAGCACAAAAGGGGGGGAGCCATAAGCAAGAGCACTATGCTATAGCTTGAGAAGCCAAGCTCAACCTCTCTAGAAGGAGCTCTTGAGTGGAAGCTCATTGCCTTATGCATGTGCATGTGTTGTAATAGGGGATTAGCAAGGGAACTCTATGCCGTTGTAAGAGAGAGAGTGATCATTCAATTGAGAGTAGGAAATCTATCATTTCTCCTACTAGTGTAAGCCCAACATTTGCTGAATCAAGGAGGGTGGATTTGGACTAAGCTTGGATACTTTGTCTCCCTTCCAACGTGAAGAAATGGACAACAATGATGCGTAAGTGTCTTGGTGTTTTTTGTTAAGTTCTTGATAGCTTGTCTCTGGTGTTGTCATCAATCTAGCCATAAATCCCACATACTGTAAGAGGGCGACAGGGTGGAGAGGACTCCTCTGGCCTTAAGACAGTGATTGGGGTGGCTTTTCTTGTGATGTGTTGTGGTGAAATTTACGCAAGCTATGTTGAACGAATACTAATCTCACTTTGATTTGTCATGACAGATTTGTAAGAAGGTATTAATGCAACAAGCACCCCCTCCCCCTTTCTCTCTCTTTCTTAAATATATAGTTGTGTTTGCTTGATCATTGCCGATACGTTTCAAAGCAGCCCGAGCACTATCTCTCTCTCTCTCTCTCTCTCTCTCTCTCTCTCTCTCTCTCTCTCTCTCTCTCTCTCTCTCTCTACGCGTCCTAGTTTGCATCCAAAACTAGGTGGTGCCCCGAATTTGTGTAGGGTTAGGTTGCGGGTTTGTGTGTGTGTTTGTTGTTTTTTCCAACCCCAACCCAATTGAGCAGCATGGGAGCCTAGAAGAATGCTTGGAGGCCACTCTTCTTGTTGCCCGCCCCAGATCGCTTCAGTACAAGGATCGACCTACTTCAGTAGGATTGACCTAAAGAGTGGCTATCATCAAATAAGGATAGTTGATCAAGACATTGTAAAGACCGCATTTCGCACCACATTTGGTCTTTACAAATACATTATCATGCCTTTTGGCTTCACCAATGCACCAGCCACATTCAACCGCTTGATGGAGACACTGTTCAGGCCTCTTCGAACCTTCACTGGAGTGTTCTTTGATGATATTATCATCTACTCTAATTCATTAGACGAACACAAGCAACACCTCCAGGTAATATTTCAAGTTTTAAGAGAGAACAAACTTTATGTTAATCGAAAGAAAAGTGAATTTTTCTTGCAAGAGATTCAGTATTTAGGTCACATTATCTCTTAAGATGGCATCCAAATGGATCCATGCATCCAAGTTGGAGGTAATAAAAGGATGGCCTAAACCAAGGAATCTTCATGAACTAAGAAGCTTTATAGGTATGTGTGCATACTATAGACGCTTCATAGAAAAGTTCTCACAAATTACGGTACCATTACATGACCTAACAAAAAAAAGCGTTAGGTCTCTCAAAACCATTTGAGGTTGAATGTGATGCTTGTGGTGATTGCCTTGGAGTTGTTTTGCTTCAAGAAGGGCACGCCATAGACTATGAGAGTCGAAGGCTCGACCCTGTTGAGCAAGCTCTAGGAATATATGAGAAGGAACTCCTTGCAGTTCTACATGCCTTAGACTCATGGAAGCACTATTTATTGGGGACTCCTTTCATTTTGCAAACGGATCACCAAAGTCTTAAGTACTTCATGACGCAGACCAAGCTCTCCGACAAACAAATGAGGTGAGCAAATTTCCTTTCGCAATTTCATTTTCATATTGCTCACATTGCTGGAAAGCATAATCAAGTAACTGATGCACTCTCAAGACGACCGAGAGTGAATGCGGTTTCCATAGCAACTCACAATGATCTATCTTCAATGATAGATGAGTATGCTATTGATCCCGATTTTAGAGATGTGATTTCAGCCCTTGCATTAGGGAAGAAAGAAGAACCATTTACTTTACAAGATGGTTATCTTCTCTATGGCAATAGACTATGCGTTACTAACTCACTACGTGAGAAAGTAATGTATGAATCTCATGCTCCACCTTATGCGGGGCATAGAGGGGTTCAGTCTACCTTAAAGGGAATTGAAACATATTTCTTTTGGCCTACCATGAAAGTGAACATACAAGAGTATGTTTCTAAATGTGTGGTATGCCAAAAGAAAAACTTTAATAGAGGGAAGCAACTTGGATTTCTTCAACCTTTGCCAATCCCTAATTCACCATGGGAGAGCATATCCATGGATTTTATCTTTGGATTGCCTAAGTCTATCCATGGGAATAAGGGAATATGGACGATAGTAGAAAGGTTCAGTAAACAAGCTCATTTTATACTTGTCAAAAAGACTATCAAATCCCATCAAATGGCAACCCTCTTCATTTCACAAATTTTCAAGTACCATGGCTTGCCAATGTCCATAGTGTCAGATAGAGATCCTAGAATGATTAGTAATTTCTGGAAGGGTCTCTTTGAGAATTTAGGGACAAGGCTAAATTTCTCTTCGTCTTATCCTCCACAAACGGATGGCCAAAGTGAATTAGCTAACCTAACCATTCTCGATCTACTAAAAGCCTATGTAACGGAAGTAGATCATAGATCCCAATGGGAGAAGTACTTACGCTTAGTGGAGTATGCTTACAATAACACTGTACATACTTCCATGGGAAAAGCACATTTCGAGGTAATTGAGGGAAGATCAAAAAGTCCCTTGCTACTTAAGGTACATGGGAAGATCTTCATTGCAGATGAGTATAGCCGAGACCTACAAGAATCTTTTCAAAATATTAAGGATGCTATCTCTATCTCACAGCAAAGGAAAAACGCTGTTGCTGACAAGCACATAAGAGACCAAGCCTTTAAAGAAAATGATTGGGTCTTATTAAAGTTTCCCAAGGCTCGATTAAGGCACACGACGGGCAAGAATCCTACAGGCCACCAAAAATACTATGCTAAACTAGTAAAAAGGTACTATGGTCCCTTCCAGATTCTTAGGCCAATCAATGAGATGGCCTATCAACTCAAGTTGCCCAATCATTGGATCATACACAATGCTTTCCATGTGAGCCTATTAAAGCCTTACAAAGGAGAGCCACCTCAAGACCCACCGGAGATCGAGGACCAAGAGGAGGTGCTGCAGCCCGAGTCCATTCTCCGATATGAAGACAAGGTACTAAGAGGTGGTAAGACTATGCGACAATATCTTATTAAGTTTAAGAATTATCCTTTTGAAGATGCTAGATGGATGCAAGGCATACAATATAAGGATAACCTAAACCTTGTACATGCTTACAATGCTTCCCAAGAGTAAGAAAATGTACAAAATGTTAAAAATGAACAAAGTTTTTTTCTCTTATAAGACTCTCTTTTTCTTTATTGTGCACAAAAATGAAGTAGTATGCATGCTTAGATCAAGTTTGCGGAGACAACGTCTCCCAAACACCAAGTAGAGCTTGTCACTCTACTATGGAAGATTGATAGGACTAATGTGCGGACATGCTTGTGGCAAAGCCTCAGGCTCTGAAGCACCAAATGGACTAGTCATCCATTGTGGAATGATGTTGTAGGGTAACATAGGGATCCTCTACCCGCTAAGAAAAGGACTCATGAATATGCTTTATCTTCTCTACACCATAGTCGAGGACGACTATTATTTCAAGAGAGAGGTAATGTCATAATAATCAATATCTAATTCTCCTAAATGATTTTCTCATATTAAATTGATCATTTAATGTGGGGAAGTGCTAGGGGAGAAAAAGCTAGAATATTGGTTAAGCTAGCAGACCAGCCACAGTAGGGATCCAAAGGAGGGAAAATAGCGATCCAAAGGGGGGTCCATCTTCAAAAGAGCCATGTGCAACAATGGGCTAAAAAGACCCTAAGGTTCAGCCCATTAAGACTTCAAAAATGCTAAGGTTCCAAAATTCAAAGGTTGTGTCCAAAGGTCAACCCTAGGGGAAATTGGATGCTTTGTGTGTGACCAAAAAGTCTTTTCAAATCCCTACATAGGAGGGGGCGAGCCTTGGGAGTAGGGGATGAGAGAGAAAGTCACACACACACACACACAGGCTCCCTTTACACAAAGGGAATTAGGGACACATGTCAGCTCCCAAGGCCAGATGCCCACAAGGTGTACCCAATTCCTATTGGATGGCCTTGGAGGTGGACCAATGAGAATTAGGCTAGAGTAAATCTAGTTTAATTAATTTAAAAACACTTAATAAAAGAACCAATGAGAATTAAGTCCTCTAGAAGACTATTGGACAGTCTCCCAAGGGGTCCAATAAGCATTATGCAGCCCAATGGCTTGCCTGATTCCTATTGGCCAGGAGGCAAAGGGGTCCAATGAGAGTTTAATTGAATTATTAATTAACCTAAAGCTCTCACAAAAGGGGAAAGGGGGACACATGTCAGAAGGCTATCACTTATGTTGCTTAATAGTCATTGGCTTGACTTGGGGAGGGCCAATGAGGGTTGAGCAAGAGCAAATAGCAAGAGGGCTCGCCCAAGAGAGAGAGAGGGCTGATTTTTGCAAAGAATTATCACACACACACTCACACAATCTCATGTGTGAAGAAAGAGAAGACTATCTCTTCCCAAGCTTTAATGGAGAGCTCATCACCTACTCCAAGCTTGTGAGATAGAAGCCTACATCGACACACTCTTGGCATGTGGATGCAAATCCAACCAAGATCCAAGCTTCAATGTATTCTCATCTCCTCTACCAATCTAATTACTAAGCTAAGCTGTGCTAATATGAGTGATTATGTGAGGAGATGTACATCTTTCTCGTAAGATACTCCTTCTTCCTCTCAATCTACTCTCATACCCTGCTAGCTCTCACCATCTTCGAAGGTGTGTGAGGTCTTGGGTCTGAGACCGGCGGGGATAATTTAAGTTGTGTTTGCTAAGTGTTTTGCTTACTGCATGAAGCTTTCATCTCCATTGCACTAGCTAGTCTTGAAGGAACACAAAGAATTGTATTGTACAATGTCTCTCTTGATGGGAGAAACCATAATACAAAGCCTTTTGGAGGGGGGCCCGGCTCCATGCAAATCCTGTCCTCAACTATTGTCAATGGATTAATTTCTCTCTCTTTTGAAAGTATTGTTCATGCTATCTAACTAGGTGTTATGCTTTTTGTTGCTCTCTCCACCCAAGCACTCTTGTAATTCTCATTAGGAATCTATTCTAATGAAATGCCCACTATGTTCATGCTAATTTCGTCTACACACAAGTTTTTAGGCCATTAAAAGTTACAGTCTTGACATTCCCTTAAGACTACTTAATGGACTACGGATGGTTTCGGTAGGCGTAGAATCAATTTTCGAAGTCCGTCTGTGTTTTTTCGTAGAAAAACGCAATCGGATTTAACCTCGGCTTGTGTATTTGGCGTTTCTTCGATCCATTTGATCTATGGCTTGCCATACACGCTCTTGACATTGCCTAAAGACTACCTAATGGACTACGGTTGGTTTCAATAGGCATAGAAGCCATTTTCGAAGTCCGTTTGTGTTTTTTCATAGAAAAACACAATCGGATTTGACCTAGGGCTTGTGCATTTGACGTTTCTTCTGTCCGTTTAACCTACGGCTTGCCATACACGGTCTTGACATTTCCTTTAGACTACCATATGGACTACGGATGGTTTCGGTAGGCGTAGGACCAGTTTTTGAAGTCCGTCTGCGTTTTTCCATAAAAAAACGTGATCGGATTTGACCTACGGCTTGTGTATTTGGGTTTCTTCTATTCGTTTGACCTACGGCTTGCCATACGTGCTCTTGACATTTCTTTAAGACTACTTAATAGACTACGGATGGTTTCAGTAGGCATGGAAGTCATTTCCGAAATCCGTTTGCATTTTTCCGTAGAAAAACGCAACCGGATTTGACCTACGGCTTGTGTATTTGGCGTTAATTCAAACCCATTGAACTATGGCTTGCCATACGCGCTCTTGAAATTTCTTTAAGACTAATTAATGAACTACGGATGGTTTCAGTAGGCATAAAAGCCATTTCCGTAGTCCGTTTGCGTTTTTTTGTAGAAAAACGCAACTGGATTTGACCTACGGCTTGTGTATTTGGTGTTTCTTCTATCTGTTTTACCTACGGCTTTCCATACGTGCTCTTGACATTGCCTAAAGACTAACTAATCGTCTACGGATGGTTTCAGTAGGCATAGAAGCCATTTTCGAAGTCCGTTTGCGTTTTTCCGTAGAAAAACGCAACCGGATTTGACCTACGGCTTGTGTATTTGACGTTTCTTCTGTCCGTTTAACCTACGGCTTGCCATACATGGTCTTGACATTGCCTTAAGACTACTTAATGGACTATGGATGGTTTCAGTAGGCGTAGAATTAGTTTCCGAAGTCCGTCTGTATTTTTCCGTAGAAAAATGCAATCGAAATTGACCTACGGCTTGTGTATTTGACGTTTCTTCTATCCGTTTGACCTACGGCTTGCCATACGCGCTCTTGAAATTGCCTAAAGACTACCTAATGGACTACGGATGGTTTCGGTAGGCATAGAATCTGTTTCTGAAGACCGTCTATGTTTTTCCGTAGAAAAACGCAACCGAATTTGACCTACGGCTTCTGTATTTGACGTTTCTTCTATCCGTTTGACCTACGGCTTGCCATACACGCTCTTGACATTGCCTTAAGACTACCTAATGAACTACGGATGGTTTCGGTAGGCATAGAAGCCATTTCCGAAGTCCGTTTGAGCTTTTCCATAGAAAAACGCAATTGGATTTGACCTACGGCGTAGAAGTCGTTTATGAAGTCCGTTTGCATTTTTCCGTAGGAAAACCCAACCGGACTTCAAAACCAGCTTGTATTTTGGGCATTTCTTCTATCCGTTTGACCTACGGCTTGTTATATGCCCCCGCCCAAGCTTTTTTGAGGAGGAAGCTTGTCTCTAAGAGCAACGGCGGCGTTGTTGTTGCTCCCTAGAGGACTTTCACGTGTAAAGGTGAGAGTTGAGATTCGAATGTATTTTAAGCTAGTCAAATGAATTCAGAGGTTGCATCATATGATCCAAGTCACTTTGGCTCGACATGCACAACGCCCGGTCAGACTACTGACCATGGAGGAGATTGATGAGGTCCGCCAACAACAGATGCTAGATCTCCTATGATCTACCTATCCTAGCTAGCTGTTTTAGCTGCTTAGTCCACACCCAAAAGTTTAGGATTCCATAATATTTTAATTTGTCATTTTGTCATCTTGCTATTCTTACTTTGCATCAGTCTACCACATTGTAACTTTCTGGTCTAATAGGTCACTTTGGCCTTTTGAAGAGTTAATATAACATTTCATTTCATTTCTTTCTTTAATTTTAATTTTTTACGCAAACCATTATTCTCTCTCTTTCTCTCTCTCTCTCTCTCTCTCTCTCTCTCTCTCTCTCTCTCTCTCTCTCTCTAGTTTTAATTTCCTAAGCACATTTTTCTCTCTCTATCTCTCTCTTTAATTTCCTACACGCACACACTTCTCTCTTTCTCTCTCTCTCTCTCTCTCTCTCTCTCTTTCCTACATACACACACACACCGCTCTCTCTCTCTCTCTCTCTCTCTCTCTCTCTCTCTCTCTCTCTCTATCTCTTTCCTACACACACACACACACACACACACACACACACACACACGATGTGGAGAGAGAGAGAGAGAGAGGGGTTGAAGGGGGGGGGGGGGGGGGGGGGGGGGAAGAGTGCCATAATACTTGCTGTGCAGCTTTCGGCCAAGATCTGAGAACGCGCGCATTGATGGCAAAAATGGCCCCTTCGCGTGGGTTTGACATTTTTTTCCCCCAAATTGTTAGCGTCGATATGTACGTCGATACACGTGGAAAACTTTACCTTTCTACGCTAATATCCACGGGCATATCGATGCAGTTATCGATGCACATATCGACGGAGTGTAAGAACGTCGATATGGACGTGGAAAGGCACGGGCATCGATATGTAGGGAGTCGATAACTTTGGGTTATGTTGTAGTGTCTGTACAAAGCATAGGATGGAAAACGGACAACTGGTACCCTCTATGGAGACGAAGACGGTGTTACTACAGGGCTGTCACAAGTCATGAAGTTCTTGTAGAAAACAATCATTCTTTTGCAGCAGAAGCGTTTGGCTCAAGAGGAGAAGACTACATGTCTAAAGGTGGTAATGTATACCATCTCGTCATGGTTTACCTCTAACTACGCACCTAGAAGAATTGACACCTACAGTTGTCACTGCACAAATGAGTGACACACCACATGACACACAACAAGGCACAACATGGAAAGACACGGCACAAGTCTCGTGCACCACACCAGCACAAGACAAAGCACAAACACACCAAATTGCACAAACAGGGAATACGCCGGAAGTACTAGCTATGAAGATAGCACAACTTCAAAAAGAACTAGCTCGGTCTCAAGAGCTAAGCACAAGAAGTCATATCATCAGGCATTAAACAGATGCCATTATCAGATATGGAACCCTCTCGATGGGGGGAGTTCAAACTCAACAAAGAGACCCTATCTCTTCAAGAGTGGGATTAAGAAGTCCAGTTTTACAAGAAGCAGTGTCCTTTTTAGGAGCCCAAGTGGAATTTCAAGAAGCATTGGAAGATGCCGAGCCAGAGGAGAAAGACCATCGGAAATTCACAATGCCAAATGTAGAAGGTCATGTCAAGATGTCATTGTGGTCGACAAATATGGTAGGCACTATGAAATAGACGATGTGAAAAATATGGATGAGTTTATCATTTGTGGGCAACCTGTAAGTCATATACTTGGACCCCGTCCAAAAACACCATCCACGGAAATGGAAAACAAAGATTGGGTTCGATCTTCACCCTCCGTACAAACCTCGCCAAAATCAACTTGAAAACATAGCCCTAAGACTATGCAGAAGTCCCGCGTCAAAGACCATATGCTGGTGGAAGAATTAGCATTACGACTGCTAGAAAGCATGGATAGTGATTTGATCCTGTTGGGGCGGTCCGGGGCGGGCAACAAGAGAGGCGACCTCTAAACACCCCTCAAGGCTCCCGTGCTGCTCAATTGCGGCTGGGGCAACCACAAGCACAACGCAACAACAAACCCACAGCCAAACACAAACAAGATAGGGGCACCACCTAGTTATGGTATGCGAACTAGGACGCAAGAGAGATTTTGGCACAACCAAGAAGATGCACCACACAACACACACAAACAACCTCACACCAAGACACACACAAACTGGACCAGAGAGAGCTAGAGCAAAGGGAAGAGAGAGAGGAAAGGATCTTGCGTAATACCTTATTTGTGACTTGCAAATGGAGATGGTTCGTTATGATGCTATCGTAGAACTTGTATAAAACTCACTCAATGCTTAGTGATTGCTAAACATTGCCAAAACACACACACACACTGTCTTAGGGTGTGGGAGACCTCTCACCACAATACCCTCTTACAATGGACAAAAAACTGACAATGAAAAACACACTTAAACACTTTCTAAAATCAAGATCAACCGATAAAAACTCAAAACACACAAGTCACCTTGAATTCACCAAACCGTATTGCACAAATGGAAGGACGAAGATTTGACCGTCGAATCACGCCTTTGATGCACCAAACCTCAATTTATTGATGATGAAGGAGCATATACAATAGTGGTTTTGAGATTTGTGGAACTCACGCTCTCTCACTTGCAATGTGTAGCTTGAAGGCTTCTCTCACACCAAGAGTGAAGCTCACAAGTGGTTGCTACACCTAAGTCTCTCCTCACGCATAGAGTGTTGGGGTGCGTTGTGAGATGTTGGAGGTTGTTTTACAAGAAGGAGAGGGGCCTGTTTATAGGTTGGAGACCCCTCATTAAGATTATTGGAAATCCTAATTTACAAGCTAACAAATCAGGATTATGATTTTTTTGAATATCAAAACATTGCGGGCCTTCTTTGTCTGCTTGAGTCATGGGTGTGGGCTCAAAAGAAAGCATTATTGATGGTAGATAAGGTGAAAGTAAATTTTAAATAAGGGGAGAGAGAGAGAGAGAGAGAGAGAGAGAGAGAGAGAGAGAGAGAGAGTTACTCTACATGTCTTGAGGTGAGGTGTCTTTTATGGTTAGGTCAATGCTATTTTGTGTTAGTATGTAAGTCGTTAGTAATCACTAGAAAGTTAATGTTACATTTACAATGGGTAGAGTGAGTTGATTTGATGAAGGAAGAGGGGTGAATTAAAAGAGAATCATTGAGATGGTGAAGCTTTGAAGAAGCTTGAACTCACCCTTGTGTAGATTGTGAAAAAAATGACCGCTGGTCTTCTTCTTCTTCTTCGCTTCTTTACGCCGCCGCCACGGTTGACCACCACGATGAAAAGAGGATTTGTTGATGAAAAATCCTCAATTTGCAGAAGTTATCATGGTTAAGATGCTGAATTTTAGATATTTTAGGAGAGGTAAATGAAATTGTAACATAGAAGCAATAGAGAGAGACATGGAGAGGGTGTATGTATGTAGAGGTTCATAAAAGAACTATAGGGATGAGAGAGGAGGGTAATGGTGAAGAGGGTGGGAGAAGCCATGGAAATTGCAGGTTTGAGTGAGGGAAGGAGAGGGAGGGATGTGTAAGAGTGAGTAGGTGTGTGAAAGGGTGAGAGAAGACTAAGGGCTACTTGTGAGAAAAGTGGGCAGACTGGGGTCCACTCAAAAAATCATAGCTCACCGCTGGTAGCTCCAAAAATCATGAAAAAATTTCAGGTGATTATTTAGAGCGTGGGCTACATTTTCTCTTTTGACCACCGCTCCAAATTTGGAGTGGAGATAGGTGCCAAAATTCTCACCAAAAAGCCTGTTTTTTATGCCTGCAAAAGTCTTTTAGTGGCCCCCTCCTTTGTTGAATTTGTACAATGCATCCAAGAGTGAGCCCCTCCTTTGTCATATTATAATACAAAGCATTCAAGTTGCCCTTGACCCATGCATGGAGGAGGATTATTGGTGAAATAAGAAATATATACATGGTGGGACTAGTGTATGGACTATTCATGGACTTTAGCTCAATGAGCACATGGTGTTAGAATAATGAGTAAAAATAATAATAAAAATATGGAGGAGTTATGGATATGGAAAGATATTGGAATCATATGATATGGTCCCTCCTTGAATTATTTTGGGTGAAAGAGGAAAAGGTATGCAAGTAAATAATATAATAAAAGTAACCAATGAGTAGAAATCAATTTTTTGTTTTTACGAGGGTGAGGGTGAAAATGTGGGAGTGATTTGTATAAAGGAAAAATATGAGGTTAGAGTATGTACATATTGGCAAAAAATATAATTATGGTGTAAGAGGATGAAAGAAGGTGTACATAGGTTTAATAAAACACACACCTAAGTAGAAATATTTAAATAAAATACCAAAATAATTATAAAAAATCCCTATATTTAGGCCATATATACAATGAAATATTTACACACAAAGAGGCCATAATATACTTTTATTTTTTTATTTTTTTTATTTTTTTTTGGCTCACCTAGCCCAGTGACTAGCTAGCTGAGGGTTTTTTTAGAAGATATGGGAAAAGCCCCCTAACTCACACACGCCTATGTACAGTGAAATGGTAGGGATAGCCATAGCGTTTGGGTGAATTTGGTAGGGTGGAGTAACTTACTATGGCAATTATGGAGAGCCGAAAAACGGCTATCATTAGCCCTCCCCCAGGATGATGGTATATTCATGTACCATCATAGAGCATCTTTTCCAAAGAGAGTGCTTTAGAGTCCTTGACGAGATCTTCATTGTTTGGCCCCTCAGAATTTTGGCTGGAGTTACACTCATGCTTCATGTAACAATACTTACATGAGACAGCGGCCTTTGGACAGATCTTTGGTAGATCCTTTGGTAGAAGGCGACTCAAATAGGGCTTCAAGCGATACCCGTTTACCTTCCTGGAGTGCTCTTTACCATTCAAGTCCATAAGCTGATAGTAACTAGAATTGAAAGCCTTCTTGACTATGTATGGCCCTTGCCATCTAGTTTCAAACTTAGCATCAAAACGATTGTCAAGTCGATTGTCATACCTTAGCACAAGATCTCCTTCCTTGATGCCTTTGTCCTTCAGTTTCTTGTCGTGCGTTTCTTTCGCTTGTGTGGCTTTCCTCTTGTAGCACTCGTATGCTGCTTCTCTTTTCCACTCAAGCTCCACTAACGTAAGAAGTCGATCCATCCATACCTCTTGATCATCTTGCGCTCCTTTGCCATGAAGTCGCATTGTTGGAATGTTGAGCTCGATAGGTTGCAAAGCCTCTTGACCATAGACCAAGTGAAATGGTGTGAACTCCGTGGCTTCCCTATATGTGGTTCGATATGCCCACAAGGCACCATCCAAGAAGTCATCCCATAATTTTGTCTTGTTTTGCACCATCTTTCTAATGATTCCTGCAATGACACCATTAGCCCTCTCTACCAAACCATTTGATTGAGGATAGTAGGGTGTGCTATGCCGATGTAGAATGTGAAGCTCATTACAAACTTCTGTGAGCAAGCCCTTCCGAAATCCTGGACCATTATCAGAAACGATCTCCAAAGGTGTGCCAAATCTGCAACAAATGTGAGTGTACACAAACTTGCTAACTGTCCTCTCATTAACTCTTGCCACACTTTGAGCTTCCACCCACCTAGTCATATAGTCTACAGCCACTAGAATGTAGAGTTTACCATTTTTTGTCCTAGGCAGAGGACCCATAGCATCAATGCCCCACTTTTCAAAGGGTCCATTTGCAAGAACTATTTGCCTCGGGCCATGCACCAACCTTCTATTTCCATTTATCTGACAATTGTGACAGCTTTTACACCAATGTTGAACATCCACATGCAAGCTTGGCCAAACATACCCCGCAAGCAAAATCTTCTTCACAGTTCATTCTTGGGAAAAATGACCACCACATGCCCCTTCATGCAAACCTTTTAGAATGGCTGGAATTTCCTCGATAGTTGGTACTCTTCTGCACACTTGATCCTTCCCTTTTTGATAGAGGGAGCCTTCTAGGAAGAGATAGAAACCTGCCTTCTTCATGAGTCTCCTCTTCTTAGCCTTCGTGAAGTCTTGTGGAAACTCACCCTCCAAAATGTAGCCGATAATGGGAGCCAATAACTCCAATCCCTGGTATCTCGGTTGCTTGACAGCTGTTGCCACCATGATGACCTGCACTTCTCTCTCAACACATGTAACTGCTTGTTGTGCAAGTAAATCGGCATCTTTATTTTGTTTCCTCGGAATATGGTATAGTTGCACTTCTTCAAACTGATTAAACATCCTACGAATAGCATGAACTTTTGTCCTTAAGCTTTCATTCTTGCATGCCCAAATGCCTAAAATCTGTTTAACAATGAGAAGTGCATCTCCTTTTACCATGAGACGTTTTATCCCTTGGCCAATGCACATCTTCAAACCATGAAGTAGTGTGTCATATTCTGCTTCATTGTTGCTAGTTGAACCTGGTAGATTGACCTTCTCTTTCGTGACCACCTCTCCACTTGGGTTGAGCAACACTAGCCCTCCCCCTGCTTTCCCTGTGGCTCGTCGAAAAGCTCCATCAAAGAACAAGGTAAAAGCATTAGGAATACTTTTTGGTGGTGGCAATGGTAGGGTCTTTACTTGAGGCACCTTAATTTCCTTCTCATGTACCCTATAAGTGAAAATCCCTGCCAATTGTGCACCCACACTATCTTCTACCTTGAAAGAGTATTGGAACTGTTGCAACTCCATAATCCACTTTGAGATCCTAGTACTAAGATTCATTTGAGATGACACCCAAGGGAACAAATTTTCTGCAGTGAGAATTACAAAAGGTTTTGGTAGTAGGTAGGATCTAAACTTTCTCGCCGCAAACATGAGAGAAAGCATCATGAGTTCTGCTTCTGTGTAGTCTCTCTCCAAAGCATTCATGACCCTACTAGCAAAGTAGATGGGTCGCATCCTTGTACTGTGGGGATCTTGTTGTAGCAACACAGCACCAATTGTTTCCCTTCCAACACTAGAGCTAACAAAGAATGTGTACTCCCAACAAGGAGGCATGAGTGTTGGTAGCTCTGACAAAATGACTTTAATGTTACAAAAATACTCTTCAAGCTCATCAGACCATGCAAATTCTACTTGTTGTGTCAACTTTTGCAAAGGATGAAGCAACTCCGAGGCTAAGTGAATGAAGCGTGACATATACTTCACCTTCTGAATGAAAGAGATGACCTCCTTAAGAATCTTGGGTGATGGTAGCTCAATAAGAGCCTTTGCCTTTGAAGGATCCACTTCAATGCCTTTGTAAGAAACTTTATGACCAAGCAAGATTACTTCATCCTCACCTATATGGCACTTATCGGGGTTGAGTTGACCTCCCATGTCGTAGAGCTTCTTTAAACCTTCTTCTACCCTTTGTAGATGCAATGATTTTGAGCTATAAATACAGAAATCATCAATGAACACCCTAATTGACTTTCCAAAGAATGCTTGAAACACCATATTCATGAAGCGTTGGAAAGTTGCAGGAGCATTTGTTAGGCCAAATGGCATGACTCTAAAAGCATAACAACCCCAAGGAGTGATAAAGGTTGTTTTCAATTGATCCTCCAATGCGATACCTATTTGAAAGTAACCCGAGTAGCCATCACACACAGTGTACTTCTCATGACCAGCTACTTCATTTAGTATCTCATCCTGAAATGGGAGGGGAAAGTGATCTCTTTTTGTTGCCTCATTGAGTGGACGGTAATCCACACACACCCTCCACTTTTCGTTTTTCTTAGGAGTGACAACAACGGGAGAGACCCACTCTGAATTCTCCACTGGATAAATGAAACCTGCTGCTAGAAGCTTTCTTACCTCCTTGAGTAAAGCCTGCTCCTTGATGACTCCTAGCCTTCGTAGCTTCTGAGCCTTAGGTGTGGCCTCTGGCTTCAACTCAATTTTGTGTTGAACAGCATCAACTCCACGCACATCGGTGTAGTCTTTAGCGAAAAGCCTAGGAAACTTCCTTAGCACACATTTGAACTCCTCTCTTTCATCCTTTGTAAGTGTTGTTGATAGCATACCTTCCAGCATCCCTTCATCTTGAACACCTTTGTTCTCTTGAGGACCTACCTCCTCCAAGCCTTGACAAGAGGTCTCTTGGTTGCTTGGCTTAAACCTTACCCCCATGACTTCGATGGAAGACTCCTCTTCAGTAATGCTGCTGCTACTTTCTTCTTCTGAAGCGCTATCGGTCCAACCTTCTTCCGTCTCACTTTGAGATGATTCTTCATGGAGCTCCTCTTGGCGTTGCTCCTTCATGTCAAAGACAACCTTCTTATGATTGTCATTCCTGCAAATTAATTTCCCACTCTCGCAATCCTGCAAAGCTCGCATTTTCATTAGCCATGGTCTTCCTAGGATAAATGGATAACCACTTCCCTTGGTCGACATAACATAAAAATCCACTGCCTTCTTAATGCCAAAGGCCTCCACAAAAACACTTTTACAAATTCCTACACACCTAGCCTTGCTATTGTTTGCCATTTTCACTTTGATTTCAGGTGTCTCATGGATGTGCATGCCTAGTCTTTGCATGAGTCCCTCTGTCATGATGCAAATTTGTGCACCCCCATCCACTAGACCTTTCCTAACCAATCTCCCTTTGATGTAACAGTCTAGCACCGGTGTAATGTCCTCATTCATTTCAGCTTGTGCAATTTTTACAACAGGCACACTCTCTTTTACCTTTCTCCTAGTGCTAACTGCCCTTGTTAAATCCCTCCTAACTTGTGGACATAATGCAAGAAATTGAGGCCATGAAATATCAGGACCCTTACCTCTCATGTCTTCCAACAAGTTGTACGGAGCCATACCATGTCCAAGAGGGAAGTCTTGGAGGTTGATACGACGTCGAGTCCTTTCGGTTTCCTTGGTTTCCTTTGCCTTCTTGCCTTGTCCATGGTCACTCTGTGATGTAACTCCTTCTTTCTCTTTACCTTTTCGTTGGCCGCGCTTAATGCCATTGGCTTCCATGTCAACCTCATTTGAATTTGTCACCTCTACCACATGCACATTTGGATCTGGCAAAGGTGGAACTCCTTCTACCCCTTGTGGAGGTGGTCTTGGTCCATTTGGCCTTTGTAGAAGCCTTGGTTGTTGACTAGTTCCTTCGCCTGCATTCATCACTGGGTAATTCAAGTTAGGTCTCCCTGGCTCCCCACGGGGCCAAGGACAATTATACATCCCATGTCCAGACTCACCGCAATTCCAACATTGCAAGACTCTCCTAGGTCGTGGGTCTCGCTCTTCAGACTTCTTTGCTTGTCCCTTTGGACCTACGGCTTGTGCAAGGTGAATTGACAAGCTGCTTAAAGATTCATTTAACTTCTCAATTACTTCCGCCGTTACCTCAGGAAGCTCCTTAGATGTTGATGCTTGTGACTTACCTTTGGGTCTAAGACCTTCTATTGGAACCTCCCCCCTTAAGCACTTGAGTTTCCTATATTTCTCAGCAGGCCTAGTTTCAGCTGCATCAAAGGTAGCAGGTGCACCCGCCTCAACTTTTACCTTAAGGTCAGGAAAGAGTCCGGCTATGAACCTCTCCTTCTTTAGAAATTCTGCACCATCACCAGGGTTAGCAACATTTCGTATCAATAGAGCCCAAAGACGTAGAAACTCTTGCTTGTACAAGTAGTAGTCATCTAAGTCTTTTTGCTTATGAGAAACAATGTCTTGCCATAGTTTTTGAGTGTTTTGGGGATCAAAGAAGTATCTCTTAAAACGATTCAAAACTTCTGTGTAATTCCCCTTAACTTCCTCAGGCAAAGAGTCAAACCAAGTACTAGCATCTTTCCTAAGGACCACCTCAAACATTTCTACACGTTCTTGATCAGTTATTATCCTCTTGATACGGCAAGACATCTTGAAATTCGCTAAAAATAATTCAGCATCCTCTCCAGGCTCTCCAAAGAAAAGAGGATACCCAGACATTTGGCGTTGGCTTTCCATTGAATTGATTTCAAAGTGACACCCGTTTTTGTTTTTCTTTCTTAAAAAGATTTACACAATAATGTATCTAGCTTGCATTCTATTCTACAACAAAATAAAGATATTCACATCAAACGACCTGTGATAATCAATAAGAGGTAGGATAACAGGGTTTGGTGATGTGAGAATTTCTCCTACTCTTTGGGCACCAAACATGAACACCATACGTTGTTGAAAATGGATTTTCCTACTAATTGCAATGTTTATTCTAATGTGTGGAGTGAAATGAAAGGGGAAAACCTCTATTCCTGGGCCATTATCCATGGTCTATGCATGACCTAATGCTTAAAACAAAACAAAAATATAGATGTCCAAACTAAGGTCGTACCTAATGAGAGGCAAAATAAAAGGATTTACTGAAGCATTTATCTCGGCCAACCTAAGAGGACCTAAAATTCTACGAATGACACGTTGAAATTGCAACTTAGTACTAACAATTATGTGTACCTTTTGCCTTGCAATGGGAATGAAGGGATCATACAAATTTTCGTGATTCATGCAAACTACTTGACTATGCTAAAGGTTGATTCTACACAAAAATACACAAGCCGTCCTCAGTGGGGGCACCAAAATTGGGGCGGTCCGGGGCGGGCAACAAGAGCGGCGACCTCTAAACACCCCTCAAGGCTCCCGTGCTGCTCAATTGCGGCTGGGGCAACCACAAGCACAACGCAACAACAAACCCACAGCCAAACACAAACAAGATAGGGGCACCACCTAGTTATGGTATGCGAACTAGGACGCAAGAGAGATTTTGGCACAACCAAGAAGATGCACCACACAACACACACAAACAACCTCACACCAAGACACACACAAACTGGACCAGAGAGAGCTAGAGCAAAGGGAAGAGAGAGAGGAAAGGATCTTGCGTAATACCTTATTTGTGACTTGCAAATGGAGATGGTTCGTTATGATGCTATCGTAGAACTTGTATAAAACTCACTCAATGCTTAGTGATTGCTAAACATTGCCAAAACACACACACACACTGTCTTAGGGTGTGGGAGACCTCTCACCACAATACCCTCTTACAATGGACAAAAAACTGACAATGAAAAACACACTTAAACACTTTCTAAAATCAAGATCAACCGATAAAAACTCAAAACACACAAGTCACCTTGAATTCACCAAACCGTATTGCACAAATGGAAGGACGAAGATTTGACCGTCGAATCACGCCTTTGATGCACCAAACCTCAATTTATTGATGATGAAGGAGCATATACAATAGTGGTTTTGAGATTTGTGGAACTCACGCTCTCTCACTTGCAATGTGTAGCTTGAAGGCTTCTCTCACACCAAGAGTGAAGCTCACAAGTGGTTGCTACACCTAAGTCTCTCCTCACGCATAGAGTGTTGGGGTGCGTTGTGAGATGTTGGAGGTTGTTTTACAAGAAGGAGAGGGGCCTGTTTATAGGTTGGAGACCCCTCATTAAGATTATTGGAAATCCTAATTTACAAGCTAACAAATCAGGATTATGATTTTTTTGAATATCAAAACATTGCGGGCCTTCTTTGTCTGCTTGAGTCATGGGTGTGGGCTCAAAAGAAAGCATTATTGATGGTAGATAAGGTGAAAGTAAATTTTAAAGAAGGGGAGAGAGAGAGAGAGAGAGAGAGAGAGAGAGAGAGAGAGAGAGAGAGAGTTACTATACATGTCTTGAGGTGAGGTGTCTTTTATGGTTAGGTCAATGCTATTTTGTGTTAGTATGTAAGTCGTTAGTAATCACTAGAAAGTTAATGTTACATTTACAATGGGTAGAGTGAGTTGATTTGATGAAGGAAGAGGGGTGAATTAAAAGAGAATCATTGAGATGGTGAAGCTTTGAAGAAGCTTGAACTCACCCTTGTGTAGATTGTGAAAAAAATGACCGCTGGTCTTCTTCTTCTTCTTCGCTTCTTTACGCCGCCGCCACGGTTGACCACCACGATGAAAAGAGGATTTGTTGATGAAAAATCCTCAATTTGCAGAAGTTATCATGGTTAAGATGCTGAATTTTAGATATTTTAGGAGAGGTAAATGAAATTGTAACATAGAAGCAATAGAGAGAGACATGGAGAGGGTGTATGTATGTAGAGGTTCATAAAAGAACTATAGGGATGAGAGAGGAGGGTAATGGTGAAGAGGGTGGGAGAAGCCATGGAAATTGCAGGTTTGAGTGAGGGAAGGAGAGGGAGGGATGTGTAAGAGTGAGTAGGTGTGTGAAAGGGTGAGAGAAGACTAAGGGCTACTTGTGAGAAAAGTGGGCAGACTAGGGTCTACTCAAAAAATCATAGCTCACCGCTGGTAGCTCCAAAAATCATGAAAAACTTTGAGGTGATTATTCAGAGCATGGGCTACATTTTCTCTTTTGACCACCGCTCCAAATTCGGAGTGGAGATAGGTGCCAAAATTCTCACCAAAAAGCCTGTTTTTTATGCCTGCAAAAGTCTTTTAGTGGCCCCCTCCTTTGTTGAATTTGTACAATGCATCCAAGAGTGAGCCCCTCCTTTGTCATATTATAATACAAAGCATTCAAGTTGCCCTTGACCCATGCATGGAGGAGGATTATTGGTGAAATAAGAAATATATACATGGTGGGACTAGTGTATGGACTATTCATGGACTTTAGCTCAATGAGCACATGGTGTTAGAATAATGAGTAAAAATAATAATAAAAATATGGAGGAGTTATGGATATGGAAAGATATTGGAATCATATGATATGGTCCCTCCTTGAATTATTTTGGGTGAAAAAGGAAAAGGTATGCAAGTAAATAATATAATAAAAGTAACCAATGAGTAGAAATCAATTTTTTGTTTTTACGAGGGTGAGGGTGAAAATGTGGGAGTGATTTGTATAAAGGAAAAATATGAGGTTAGAGTATGTACATATTGGCAAAAAATATAATTATGGTGTAAGAGGATGAAAGAAGGTGTACATAGGTTTAATAAAACACACACCTAAGTAGAAATATTTAAATAAAATACCAAAATAATTATAAAAAATCCCTATATTTAGGCCATATATACAATGAAATATTTACACACAAAGAGGCCATAATATACTTTTATTTTTTTATTTTTTTTATTTTTTTTTGGCTCACCTAGCCCAGTGACTAGCTAGCTGAGGGTTTTTTTAGAAGATATGGGAAAAGCCCCCTAACTCACACACGCCTATGTACAGTGAAATGGTAGGGATAGCCATAGCGTTTGGGTGAATTTGGTAGGGTGGAGTAACTTACTATGGCAATTATGGAGAGCCGAAAAACGGCTATCACTGTATACAAGCAATAATGGAAGCTATTTTCAGCTTCTCAAGGACAAGACAATGGAGGATAAAGAGACGAAGCCAGTGGATACACCTAAGTCACTTGTAATCTATAGGTTCATGCATGCAAAGAAGAGGTCATATATGTATCGAGATACCATAGGAAATCATTATCAATAGTACTATGGAGAGCTGCCTCGTCCAAAGAATGCAAATGCTAAGATAGAGGCATATTGCAACCAGTGTGCCATCAGTCATTTAATCAAGGACTGCCCAACAAAGCTCTACCTGGAAAAGAAGAAGCAACAAGCCAAAAGAAAAGTTCACACAGTGACAACAAGGGAATGGAAGCAAGAATCCCCAATGAGATCTCCGAAAAAGAAGCAGATCTTGTCGTAGAGCACAAAAGATAGGCTCAAGACACAGTTACTTGAAGTCAAGGGTGTCAACTACATTATCATAGAGAATCAGGCTTTCAAAAAAGATCAATTGAATCAGCTGATTCAAGATCACTTAAAGAACCTTAGTGAGGACAAATCAAAGCATCCACAAGGTGATGAAGATGAAGCTCGCAATTCAAGGTTCGAGAGCAAAAGAAGCCAAGATTTTGAAGATGGTAAGTCAACCCAAGAAGAGGTGGCAGAGGTAACATCAAATCTTAGTGCCATGTCACAAGCGGAAGGCGTGCAAGAAAAGTCAACGAATGAAGCTGAAATTCCACAAGGAAATTCCTCTACTTTGGAATCTGCAGTGGTGGTTAAAGAAATCAAAGACCAGCAGAAGCTAAAAGACGATGTAGCTGAAGTCTTAGAACCTACCGAAGAACAGGAAATGACCGACTCCAAGATTGA
This sequence comes from Adiantum capillus-veneris, assembly GCF_014529385.1. NCBI lineage: Eukaryota > Viridiplantae > Streptophyta > Polypodiopsida > Polypodiales > Pteridaceae > Adiantum > Adiantum capillus-veneris. Next base: position 135,568,336 of record NC_140943.1, on the reverse strand, counting down.
CTACCAAGGACAAGCAATGCAGGATATGAATGAATATTTTCAAACAGAGACTCTACAAGAACCAATGGAGCAATGTGAACCAAAGGCCACAGCGACCGTTGCATCAGAAGAAGAGAGTCAACCTCAACATCCTGCTACACTAGCTTCAAAAGATTTCCAAGAAGAAAAGTCACCATTGAATGACCTTCAACTGCTAGAAGAAGTAAATAGTGATAGAGAGATTCTGAAATCAAGAATCAAGGTGTCACAGTCAGAAACTAGCAATGAAGACCAACAAGCAGCTCAGGCTATAGACCTTCCCCAAAGCTAAAGATCAGAAGATAGTAAGCACTTGGGACATGCTACAACCAGTCAAATGACAAAGAACTTCAACATACAAGAGGATGACAAAGCTTCCAAGGCACAAAAGTCCAAGACAAGTACCAAAAGCAAAGAGGAAATCAGTTACTTGGCAGCCAACAAGAAGATTAAATTCTCGTTGGATGTGCATGAAAAAATGAAGTCCAATTTCACAGAAGAGATAGATTCAACTGCCATGACGAATGTCATGTTTTATGGGCTATGGTTACTTCTAGATAAGCCGGAGTTGTATGAAATTCAGGTAAAGGTTTCCATATCACATGGAATGGAGGTCACAAGTTTGGGGATTGCAGAAGCCACCCTTAAACTACGGTCAAAGGTCATTAAAGACAAATTCATAGTGGTGGATTCATAAAAAATGAGCACACATTTGATTTTGTCCAAGAAATGGGCAAAGACAGTTGAAGAAGAACCTGGATTTTCAACAATGGTCATCACAACTAGCTCTCAAGAAAGTCAGCCTACGACCGCTCCAAGATGATCGGCGGCTACTGACAACGGAAAAGCTAAAGTTAGCACACAAATGTCCTACCAACACATGCATCCTCTTCAATCAAAGTCTTCAGTCGAACCCACTCAGGTTCAAGATAATGCTTCTACATCAACGGTCAATACGCTTCCATGCCCAAGGCAGACTCCAAAGAAAGTTTTTCAACCAAAATACCCTACATTGCGAGATCATTGTCAACAAAAATCTTCAAAGGTCTACATCAAAGCTGAAGAAATCAAAGTCAAGGACCAAATATGGGTAGATGATCGTAGCCAACACATGGAAGGGGCACACATAGGTTGGATAGCCTCCCAATACAGACTAGAAGAGCAAGGCTATTATGAAGGTCACAAGGAAATTTGGTTACCAAAACCAAACATCTCAGCTTATACAGTAAATAAACTCTTCAAAAAGCGACCTCAACAACAACAAGGCTCATATTCCTCTCGCCAAAGGAGACCAACCAACAAGGCCCGTCACAAGTACATAGGAAATTTCAAATCAAACTGGCCTTCACAACATCATCGGACTTCATCGGTACAAAATCCCACAAATGACACTCTTGTACATCTCAAGATGACATCACAAACATCACGGGAAGTGCCATCTACAATTCTTCAAGCACAAGGTTACTATCAAGGAAATCACTAGTATACTGGTCATAAGTGGTTTTTTAAAGAAAAACTCCCCAAAAAAACAACCTTCCCCCCCCACCCTCCCATGGTTGCATAATAAAGGTCCCCCTTTTTTGCCATACCATTAGAAACTGCCTCATAAGGGGACTTGGCCCCCGCTTAACCAAAGCGTGAAGTGAAATCATTACATTGGATAGGCGGCCCGTGTCCACTCTCTATCACCTTCCCCAGGCAATGGCGCCTACAGGCTCGCGCAGTTGAGGGCGGCCGATTGCATTCAACCTGCTGGCTCTGGGAGCGTGCATGACATCCTATATATACTGAGGTGAGGGCATACTCTGGCCGTCACTTAGCCCTGGAGTAGGTCTTTCTTTCTGCTCATTTTTTTGCTACTGTCTGAACTTGCTAAAATGGATCTTGTAGCTCAAGTAACACAGGTACATTACTACAAAGCTTCGGTTTTTGTTTAAGTGTTGTTGCAGTACCTTGCATGGTAAGTGAAGAAAGATGTCGTCTGAGTTATATACTGTGTATTTGTCTTAGACATAGAGACACAAAAATTTTGAGCCATATGGCTTAGCATTTGAAGAAAAGTAATGATCTTTTTTAAGGGAGTACCTACAGGTAATTTAGGGGTTGGCTCTGTAAAAAGACGCTGCATAACTGTAACTGATAGACCTGGGCATTGTTGTGGGCCTTGGGACTGCCTGTGCATAAAGAGCAACCGTTTTTTTGGCCTATTTTGTTGACTGTACCAATGGGGAGAACACCTGTGGGAATGGTGTTAGCTATACAAATTGCTATATTGGCCTTTTTTGCTGCTTTAGGACCTTACTTGCGTTTTGTGAAAAGGTACCTAGTTATGGGTTTTGGCATGTTTGGCTTCAATTGGGAGCCTGTTGGTATAAACACTGTTAATTGTTCTTGAATTAAACTACTATGCCGGTGCATGTTTAGCATGTGCCTTAAGACCTCTTATGCATAAAATGGGGTTGAGTTGTTGTCGAACACGTGCGTGGACTGTTTCTTGCTATTGGTTGTTGTACTGGCTCTATTTCAAGCCGTTGCAGGTTTGTAGCTACTGGTTGTTTATGGCTCTGTAAGTTGTGCGCTACTGGTTGTAATACTGGAGCTTGTGTGCATATTGGTTGATTGGGCTCTGTTCTTCGCCACTACAGGACGTTAATTTACTCTCTTTGCTAAAGCAATATGACATGTTGCATGATTTATAGGGTTGGAAGTTATTTGTTAAAAACAATTTGTGTTAGCTTGGCTTGATAAGCTGCTAGGCTTCCGTCCAGTTTGGCACTTGAAATTTCATATAAAGCAATTGGTTGGGGTGTTATTTACTACATCTAGTACCTCTGGTTGATGGACAAGTAAGGTATCTTACTCAGTCAAGGGTCGGACCCTACCGTTCTTTAAGGGTTGCTAATGACTTGTGGATATCTTGGGATTATGAAGGTAAGTATATGGCTGGTATTTTTGCCTTTGGCATAGCTTCCAAGCTATGGCTCGTAAAATGGGATTCCATATTAAAAAGAGGGACTCTTGCTACTCTGCTAATTGGCTATACTAGTGTTTTCAGCTGATACCGTTGGTTGTCAAAAAAAAAGAAATTAAATGATTAGGCGTCTTATACAAAAAAGGTCGGACATGACCTCTCTTTGTCTAAAGGGATACCAATGGTACCATGGGATTGCTAATTCTGAAGAAGTATATGGTTGCTATTTTTGGGCTTAAGCATAGCTATCGAGCTATGGATCTTGAAATGTTTGGATTCTTGGTGGACTTCACCACTTAGATTAGAAAGTAGAATGTACCACTCATTTTTTGAAGTAATAAGAAAAGATTGCTAAACATAAAAGTTATAATAAATAATCTAGCTTGTCTAAAGTAATTAAATCCTATAAGATGACATGGATAACAACTGATATGGTCCATTGATACCTGTAAAACACATCCAAGGCTAACTGAATTGTTGTCTTGTTTGGATGGATGCAGGTAAGGACTCTATCTTATCTTGGAAGGTTTTCTCTTCTTTGGCAAACAACCTTAATTACTGTAATGAAACACTCACTGAGGAACGAGGAAGTTCTTTTACTACTAATTTTACTGAAAGAAGATCTCTTTCTACAATCATTGTACCTAAATAATTCTGGTACTGAGTTATTTTTTTGCATATCAATTAATTATTCCTTGGCCAGCTGTCTTTTGAATGTAAAAATTCAATTATGTCTTATTAGTTAAGATTTAAACAGCTACACACACATCCTATACATAAGGTTTCTTCTTTTCGGGGGAAACCGGGATGCTGGCCTAGGAAATTATCTTAGGAATGGAGCTCTAAATTGGACCCACAGTCTATAAATCCTTCATTGGTAGACTGGTGTTAGGTGCCCCTTTTAGACTCTGTTTCTAGTTCCCTACTCACGGCTACCATAGTCTCTGACTTTGCCGGTTGAAGGTTTGCAGGACCAAGTATACTTTACAATATAGACACTTTGCTAATTTTTATGTCACCTCTGTTTTAGGACTACTCACATGATAGAATGACAGCTCGCATGAGTACTAATCACAACCCTAAGAATCATGCAAAGATTCTTGATCAGATTAAGCTTTACCTTAAAAACCGTACGCCAAAAAATGCCTTGGCTACTAGAACTAGACCTTTCCTTGCTAGGAAATCCAAATTATGTATTACATACTATGGCAAGAAAAAGTAAACCTGACCTCACTGTTTTGCAGACTCTTGCTTTATCTCAAGGATTGGAACTTACCTCAGAGCCCGTCTCTGTGGCCTCCTCTCTTGTCCTCAGATGTATTAGCAGTTTGGATGCTTCACAACTTATTTATGATTTAGCTCTTGTCTTGGATAAAAAACTATCCGTCTTGCATATGTTGTCATTTAATGACTAGGTAAAAATTATGGCTACATTGGACAAAGACCCCCCTAGAAGGTGTTAATTTGTTGTCCCAATATATTGCCCAACTTCTTGTCCTTGCTTCACAATACCAGCAAGAGATTGCCCTGTTCTACACATCTGGAGCTGAGCTGTCGAACTTCCTTAGAAAACTCTATGGGCTTAACCCCTCGTTTGTTTGCACTCCAAATACTCCCTCCATCCCTCCAACTGGTGGCATTTTCTGTCGAGATAGTGCAGCACTAGAAGCAGTAAAAGAATTTTAAAATAATCTTTGCTTCCTCAATGATGTTAACCTCCATGAGATGGTACCAAAAATCTCTAAAGTTTTTCCTGTCTTACAAATAAGACAAATAGAAATTGAATCTCTCGGAGTTGACCATCAACTGTGGGTTCTGCCAAACAAAGCCTTCCTGGCTCCTATTCTTAGTGAAACCTGGGTGTACTTGGCCAACATTCCTGCCTCAACCGTGGAAGACTGTAAACTCAAGATTTTTAAAGGTGGACAGTTCTTGGACAAGGGAGAATTGATTAAAGCACCCTTTAACCTTCATCTCATCGACCACTCCAAATGCCCCTCAAATGCTAGATTGTACATACGTACTAAGGGTAGCATGGAATTTGCAAAAAGTAACCCAGATTTCTACACAGACTCCATCTGGAATATCTTTCACCCCTATGTGAAATGTGCTTGCAGATTTCTTGACCCCAAAGCTACCTGTGAATCAAGCATCATGTGGTTTGATCATGCAATATGGTTTATCCTCAACCATCTAGATCTGTTATTCCTAGAGAAACCGGTCGACTTTCATCTATCCCTCATCTGCTCATGGCTAGGTGGACATGCTAAGCAGGTTGTGATTGCACAAACTACCTTTAATATCTTCCATGGTCTTATGCATGATATTTTGAAAGAGCTTAAAGCAGATGATGTCGGTCTATACCTCACCACTTATGCCAACCTTAAAGGGGTCAAGTTCATCACTAATCTGATTAAACCTTGTATTGGAGATGATGATTCTCCTGCACTGAAAAGAGCTAACTCTTCGGCTACTCCCAACTCTTTCACCTCATTTTTTACACCTAGCTCCTCATCTAATCGAGGAAAAACTTGTAACTTTACAAGAGGGAGAGGCAGGTTCCCTACGATCAGAAACTTCCCTGAAATCTAATCCATGAATATATTGCAGGTCTCTACAAACCCGTGTGGAAGAAGAGTTCTCAGCAGAGAAGATTTGAATTGTGGTGCTATCTACATACACTGTCTATTTTACAATATACTTCTCGATTGGATCTTACCAAAAAATCTTTTGTGTGAGTGCTTTGACTTATTTTTTGGGAATCATAAACTACTTGTCAATATTCTCATAGGATGGAAATACCATCATCCTATAAAAGGATTAGTTTTAAATAATGACTTTCTTAGACAAGAAACAATCACTTACTGTACATGCATTCAATTTGCCTCATTCTACAGGAATTTTGAAGGATTTGGTAACCATGTCTGTACTCAGGACCTCAGCATTATCGATAATGTCACAATACGTAAGTTATTGGCCAAAGGGCTCAATCACATACCTAACTATCCAAAAAACCCCTACCTTGCCCTATCAACTTTACTTAGCTGTCTCACTGACCTTGTCAGTGCTCTCCGACTGGAGATGACAGTCCTACCGGACTTAAAGGAATTAGTGAAGGAAGGCTTCCTTCATAAAATTTCTCTACTTCCTAGGAAGTGGCTTTCTTCTGATAGCTCTTGGTTTACACCTCAACTAGCTCTTGATTTTCAACTAATCTCAGATAAATGGCTTGTGGTTGGGCTTGACAAAAGCTTCAACTATCCTACTATTATGCGCAAATACCTTGCTTGGAAAGCAGCTCAGGAACAAGTATCAGGTAAAGAATTCTATCATACTAACAATACGCCGCAAGATATCTCTAACAAGATCTCTAAATATTTAGGATAGCTTGGTTACTCAATGAGTAACACCAAGTTACCAGTACTATTTCCTACGTATAAATTCCACAAACATAAATTCAGATGGATATCTGATGCCCTAACTGTATCTTCACAGATATCACCAAAGATATTACTCTTTGCCTTGATATTATTCTCACAGAATTTGAGCTCATTTGTGCAGAGAAGCAGAGAATCTGCAAGGATTTCCTAAATATCCAATATAATCCCTTTTGGTTAACAAAAAACGCAACAGAAGTCACACTTAACCTTCCTCAACATATCTTCCACATCTTTACAGAGCTGATATTACACAATGCTACGAAAACATTCCACTTAGTGGAGATCTTGGCCTTAAGACCATTTTAGCTAAGGTTATTAATTTAGCCTTTACCAATGCTAAAAAGAGAAAGTATCGTTTTATCTCCCTATCCAAGAAACTCAGATGGATTCAAGCATCTCACTCCATATACCCTCTACACTTCAATGAAACAAAACTCTGCTCCCATTTTTTTTGGCTCTTGAATAACTGCACTATTATTGCAGGCGGCTGCTGCTTTAACCAATGCCCTGGCATCCCTATGGGCTTCTCTTGCTCACCACTTATGTGTAATATTTACCTTGCTTTTTTCGAATACAAATGGTGTCTTAAGAACATGGAAACTAACCATAAAATACTTCCACTATTTAATCATACCTTTAAAAGTGAAAATTCACGACATCGCTATGGGCATCGCTAGTTTATTTGCAACATAGTGACGCCCATAGCGATGCCAACATGGATAAAAGATAAACCGAGAGCGCCCAAAAACTCAGATCTCTGATCTGAGTTTTCGGCGCTCAAGCAAACAAAGAGGTAACCCGCACTCTCCCTCTCTTTCTCTTTCTTCTACACACACACACACACACACACACACACACACACACACACAAGGAGAGGAAGGAGATCCAGGTATGCTCCTTCTCAGTTATGTGGCTCTCGGAAGTGATATTTCATCCTACAAAGTCTGCTTCAAACTGGTGGTACGTCATAGAGGTAACCCCTCGTAGTGCACAGACGTATGAAGGCTACAATGTGCCAATCACAGTGGCATCAATGGAGGAGATCGGAGAAGATGCTCAATAAGAAGCCACTGAGGTGGTGCCAGAGGAACATCAAGCTGCTACTCTCTATGGGGTGCATGGAGAGGATCTACAAAATGAAATAGAGGACATTTGTTTAAACGAAGAGCTCTATATAGATATAGGAAGTTATGCTGAGCTTTGCGAGGATGAGAGAGAGATCTCTTAAATCCATAAATATTGTATTTGAACAATTTTGCTCCGTTTTATAATATATATTGTATTCACGTGGCTTTTTGTCCATTTTTGTCTATATGCATCATTGTGTCATTGTATTTAATGGTCTTTGCATCCACTCCAGGTACGTATGCTCTAGGTATGTTCTCTCAAGCACGGACGACGAGCACTACGCTCCGAGTGTGATGGAGACTGAAGCTGCAATTGTGAAGGTCTGTTCAATATAGATGTTGCTCATCCCACCGCTAGATCTAGTTGATCAGGTGAAAGAGACACTAAGAAGCACTACTACTACTTCTCAGCATCTCTTTCACCCGATCAAGTAGATTTAGTGGTGGGGCAAGCAACTTCTATGAGCAGACCTTTGCGATGCATCTTCAGTCTCCATCGCACCCGAAGCGCAGTGCTTCTACAAATTCACAAAAATTCAACGAAATATCTCTACACCGGAATCCCTCCCCCTTTATGAGTCATCTCTCTCTCTCTCTCTCTCTCTCTCTCTCTCTCTCTCTCTCTCTCTCTCTCTCTACTTGTCCATGTTTTTTTCTGCATTCATTCAATATTAAGATTAAATGTTTGTGTGTTTAATGAAGGTATGGATGATGATGAGTTTCTTTCTTCTTTGTCACCCCAACAGAGACAATGGTATGTGGAGCGTCATCGCTCTGGATCACCATCACTTGTTCCTAATACTTTAGGGTCTCCCTCTGTTCCGGAGCATTCAACCCGCTCCAAAGCTTTGGTGTCGACAAGACGATCTTCACACTCGTCTAGGCACTGGTGCTCTAGTGGTGGCGGCGGCAAGTGTTGTGGGGATATCGTCACCGATGCCTCGACACCGCCTCGTGTTCAACGAGGCTCTTTACCCTCCTCTTCTTTGCCCGCCCCCACACCAGCCACGACATCGCCATCTACACCAGGTTTTGTGTGGCTGACGACCATTCCTAGTAGCTGCACACCACTAGCTACTCCTCCAGAAGTCACTCCAGAAGACACTCCTCGCTTCAAGGCCCAGACTCCAGTGGAGACAGCTAATGTCCGTATCCCCATCGACACGCCGCTAGAGACCCGTGTCGGGACACCCAGATTCACACGTCACTGGCGAGAGGGCTTGCCTTACTTCATCGACTTCAGTGGCGACATCATCTTGGATGATGAAGGCGATCTCTCGCATACGCGGTCTTTTCTCTCAGGTGTTTAGACACTACATACTAAACACCTGGAGTGAAGTACCAAGTGATTTAAAAGACAGAGTCATCAACATGCTGCATGAAGAGTTTCCCGGTCCAATACAGGATGATCGCTTCAGTGAAGACCTGATGAAGGTTCGAATGCGGGAATAATGCAAGCACAAGCATTCTGAAGTGAAAAAAGCAATTAAGCATGGGTGGAACAGACCAGATTGGGTGGCCAAAGAAGATTGGAAGAATGCGAAGAAAGTAGCACGCGAGAATCTCGATTAGTGGAAGCAACAAAAGGAGGCAGCCAAAGCACGAGTAGAGGCAGGGAGCTCGAACCACTTGGGGAGCGGCGGTTGGGAATCATTTGAGGCGGATTTTGTAAGTGTTTTTGCATTGCTCTTTAAGATTGATAGTTTAGGGTTTTGGGGTTTTTTAAATTTCTAACATAATGGATTCTTTGTATGTTCTGACAGTGTTCGATGACAGGACGTGACCCCACGCCATACGAGTGTGAGTATGCAGGCAGAAATGGCTTAATCACCCTGATGGACATTCTGAGTTCTCGTGGCGGCATGGTTAGTATTAGGGTTTACTCTTTTCTATTTGTTGTATTGTTTTGAAAATTATATGTTTATACTTACAGAAAGCTATCTTATTGTTTTTTTTTGCAGAATCCGACAGATACGTCAATTGGACGCGATGAGACGTCTGATTAGACGACGTCAGTCTAGCCATAGCTAGATAGCATTAGTTTCCTTTTGTCATAGCATATGTATCATGAGATGACGTTTATACGTCTTTTTGTCACAAGTGCACACAACCTCAGGTAGTGTAACGGGGACAGTGTGATTGACTATATGCTACTCGCCGAAGCTATCATGTATCGCATAAAGAGTTTTATGTTTGGCCAATGGACCCCAAAATCCGACCATCGCACCTTATCTATTGACCTTTCATGTGGAGGAGCAACTAAGCATGATAATATCGGCCAAAGGAAAGAGAAATTATCACTATGTATGAATTTCAAATGAGCACCAATGTATATTGAAATGGTTGAGCAAAAATTATGGATGAAGAAGCTTCAGTATGATGCACCATTGGAAACTAAATGGGAAGCTTTCAAGAAAGTTATTTGTTCTTGTGCCGAAGAATTCTTTGCTATAAAGCATCTCCATGGTATCAACAAAGATAGATCACACAAAAGGTGGTTTGAAAAAGAATGTCAAGATACTCGAAAGGCTTTGATAAAGCTTGATGCAACTATGGACAAAGACAACTATCAAAGTCACTTGTATACATACAAGGCATTGATTCAAAAGAAGAGAAGAATATGGGACGTAAAGCAACAACTTTTTCAAGTCCAAGAAAAGGCCCATGCATGTGGAGGATTTTGGAGAAACTTGAGGGGCAAGCGGGTTGAGAATTTTGGTAACTTGAGTCTTGTGGATATGTACACACATTGTAGGCAATTATATGAGCAAGCAAATGCTGAAAAAATACCATTTTATGGTTGACTCCCATGTATGCCCTCTTTTTTTACTATTGAGGATGTATACGGTGGGGTTGAAAAGATGGCCACTCGCAAAGTGGGAGATCTTCAAGATATCAAGCCAGAGATGATCAAATGGACAGAGATTTTACCTATGAGTGGATGTGTGATATGTTCAACCTTGCACTTCAATATGTTATGCCTTGTGATTGGAGTACTAATTGGGTTAAGCCTTTGCATAAAGGAGGGGATATAAAGAATGTAAACAACTACCGGACTATAATGATTGGGTCTCGTATTGAAAAGTTATTTGGGTGCATAATGGAGATGAAATTGAGTGATTGGGATTAAGAGAATGACAAGCGTGCAAAGGGAAAAGCCGGTTTTCGTTGATGGCATAGCACCATTGATCATCTTGTCACTCTTTGTGTTCTCATGGAGGAAAGTCTCTGGAAAGGCAAGTGATTGTATTGTTGTTTTGTGGAGTTTAAGAAAGCCTTTGATATGATTTCACGTAACAATTTGTGGAGAAGGATGGAAGAACTCCAAGTGCCAAGTGAGTTTATGCTTGCGGTTTCTCGAATCTATAAGAAGGTGATTTGTCAATTGTGCATGTGAAGATAAATTTTAGAAATTTTTGTAAGCACTATTGGGGTTAAACAAGGATGTCCGTTGTCACCAACTCTCTTTGGTCTATGCATTGATCAACTGGAACAAATGGTACTTGACTTTATGCAAGAAGACGGCATTGAAGAGATCACTATTTGCAATACGGTAATCATGCTTTTGTTGTATGAGGATGATGTAGTGCTTCTAGGACACACTTTAGAAAATGCACAAAAGCTTATGGTTGTCCTTGAGAACTTTTTCTTGCATAGTGGTGATGGCCGATTTTTGAAAACCAAAGAAAAAAAAGGAATTTTTTTTTTCCCCTCTGCCAGAGACTTCCAAACACTGTTGGAAGTCTCGGCAATGCTTGGTCAACCTCATGACGCTTTTACAGGCATGTCCCCCCCCCCCCCCCCCCCCCCCCCCACCCCTTCGATTGGCCGGCCTTATCACCTTCATGCCTCCGCTCGTCTATGCCCCAGCGTAGCAGGCCATCCTCGGTTTTCGATACCCCTTCTCTCTCTCTCTCTCCCTCATTTTACAGGCATGTCACCCCCCCCCCCCCCCCCCCCCCATCCCTTCGATTGGCCGGCCTTATCACCTTCATGCCTCCGCTCGTCTATGCCCCAGCGTAGCAGGCCATCCTCGGTTTTCGATACCCCTTCTCTCTCTCTCTCCCTCATTTTCCCTACATACCTCTCTCTAATATCCTCTCTTCACCTTACCAACACCTTGTTGACCCCAATAATCCCCCCTTACTGGCCACCCTCGGCCAGGAGCGGCCTTGAGCACCCACGCCCTTCTTTAGCTTTCTCTCTCGCGCTCCCGCTGTGTCGAGCCCATAGAACAACTGAAAGTGACACCCACTATCAATCATGGACGAATGGTTGAAGGAATTTTCTAGCTGGAGGACGGAAGAAGAGGAGACAAAGGAGGCGCTAGCCGCATTCATTGAAGTACTACTGCCAGGATGCAGTGTCATTAGCATTCAAGAGGTAAATTCTCCATCTCGTGTTGCTCGTTCTAACCACAAATTGAGAGCATCAAGTCGGAGGTTGGTGAAGTGCCATCACTGTTGTCAACCAAGACACACTGTCAATGAGTGCCAGCAAGAAGGCAACAAAAGGGCTGAAATCGTCTACATCAACATTCATCGCGAAGAAGTCATTCACATCAAAGAAGGAAAGAAAATGGTGAGGCCTCTTTTCCCTAAAGAAACTGCAGTTAAAGTTATAACCTTTACTCCAAAGTGGCCTAAAGGGGCTGCTCGAGCCAAAGGTAAGGAGAAGTTAAGCTAGTTTGGAAACACATGACCCCGAAGGGAGAAGCATGTGGCCAAGAAAGTGCTTCAAGCTCAGAAAGCCGGGTTGTACCCAGCTTGCTAAAGAGGAAGTCATCCGGAGCTAAGCGGTGGAAGGTTGCCTACCGATTTGCACGACGCATGCGAGTGCTACCAATCCACTTCGACAATCTTGAAGAAGAAGTGGTAAGAAGATTCCCATGTCCTAGGGAAGAGTGGTTCGGCTACTGCTCCCACTATTTTGGAAGACGGGTAGAGGATCTTCCTCCTCTCCCTGTACAACTTATCCTGAAGAAGCTATCTACCACGGGTGAAACCCAGTGGGCTGGGAACGAGTTGCAACTGAATGGAGTAGAATTCATGCAACACGCTGACTATGGAAATTACCTGCAATTGCTACTAGCCAAGAGGCTGGGAGTGGTCAGACGTGTCGCCATCACCCCGTACGTGTTGATGAGCAACAAAGCAAAGGTAGAGCCCATGAAAGGCAATGACCTCTTGTGGATGTGCCGACTCATCATCACTAGCATGGTAAGAGTATAATTAAGTTATCTACCCTCTGTGCATGATGGAAAATGGGCCGACGGCATTCCCCTTTAGATTCCTGCACATATGCGTGTGAATATCTATGTAGATAGGAAAGTTTTTTACCAATAGAAGATCGTATACCTATTCAGTGCGGGGCTACTAGGAGAAATCCTCAATTCCCCAGACCCTATCATTCTCCCCATATTGGATAACCATCATTCCTTTAATGTTTCTATCTTTATCCTGTTTTAACCTATCCACCCAACCTTGTAAAAAGCCGCTATGAGCCGCTACTTTTGTTAATGTATTAATCTATATAAAGAAGAAAAAAAAAAGGTTTGTAATTTCCTGAGTCACTACCATGGCAAGTGTTTCTTTCCCCACCTTCAGTGGAAAGAAGGGAGAAGATCTCACCACCGACTTTTTGGATGATTTCGACATTGCTTTTATCGTCTCCAACAAAGATGACGACGCTTCACGACTTAGAATTTTTTCTCTACTGATGAAAGTAGAGGCCATGTCCTAGTATAATGCATTGCCCCAGGCCACTAAGAATACATGGGATGTGTTAAGGGCTGCTTTTGTAAAGAGGTTTGGTGGAGGCACAACCTCGGAGAAGCTATGGCAGCTACTGACAGAATTAAAGCAGGGAGGTCTGCTGGAGTATGCCACCTACGAGACCAACCATGGATGCTCATATCAAGGGGCAAAAAATCTCAAACGTCTACATATATGCGTCATGAGTGAGAAGATGATGCACCATCTAGGTCTAGAGGTAAGTAGGCCGACATCCTGCCGAGCCAAGATGGCAAACAATGTAAGAGTGAAATGCGTAGGCATTGTAAATGCTGTCAAAGTAAAAGCATTCAATACAGAAGTAGAGGTAGACATCTTCGTCATGGCACACAAAGGGGAGGGCTACCCCATCATTCTTGGGAGGCCTTGGCTTATGGCTATGGAAGCTAAACAAGACTGGAGCACCGGGATGATTCAAATAAAGGACGCTAAAGGGAAGTCCATATTCTACGACATGAGGACTGGAAAGCAGCGCAACATGATCTTGAAGGCTTCAGAAGATGAGTCCACCGATGACTATTCGTCTACCTCAGGAGAAGAGACAACCACCACCGACGGAAGTGATAGTAGCATCGAAGTGATGGGGGTCATTCTTAAAGACCCAAAGAGATTGACACAATGCGAAACACCCCCGACAAACCAAGAGGGATCATCAAGTATGGAGTCCTTGGAGGATGCAGGTAAGTTACAAAAAATGCTCTCAAATGAGTTAACTGATGAAGAAAGGAAGGAATATGTCTCCATGCTAGGTAACTTCACTACTTTGTTCATTGATGGCTATGATAAGATCATAGAAATTACAGTAGTGCAACACCACATAAAACTCAAGGAAGGTAGTAAACCCGTAGTACAAAATCTCAGAAGACTTGGAGTAATCCAACAAGAGGCACTACTTAAGGAAGTGAAAAGTTTGCTACAAGCAGGTTTCATCTACCCTGTCGAAGACTCATAGCGGGTCTCCCCAGTAGTAGTCACACCAAAAAACAATGGCAAGTGGTGAGTCTGCGTGGACTATAAACCTCTCAATGCAGCCACGAAGAGGGATCACTTTTCCCTCCCATTCCAGGATGAAATACTCAATGAAGTGGCAGGTCACGAACGATACAGAGTGTGCGATGGCTACTCAGGATACTTCCAGATTAGCATTGCGGAAGAAGACAACCTTCATCACACGGTGGGGATGCTTTTCTTACAGAGTGATGTCGTTTGGACTCACTAATGCCGTGGCCACAATTAAGCGCTATGTGACCTTTGTTTTCCAACCCTACTTTGGAACATCAATACGGGTTTTCATAGATGATTTTTGCATCTATAGTTCACGAGCCCTTCATTTAAGCAAAGTCTATGATGGCTTAACCAGGATGTAAACCTTGGGGGGCCAGCTCAATGTGGATAAGTGTCACATTGGTAAAAGCAAAGTCACTCTCCTTGGCCATGTAATTTCGGCAAAAGAGATTGAGGCCGACCCTAGCAAGATTCAAGCCCTAGTATCTTTGTCGTCACCCACCACCGCTAAGCAGTTGGTATCTTTCCTTCAGAAGGTAATATACTTAAGCAGGTTCATTCACTTGCTATCTCAAGTGGTCCTTCCCCTACAACAACTCACCCAGAGGGATGTCTTCTCATGGAGTGAAGAGAATGAGCAGCAATTTACTAAGGTAAAGAAAATCCTAGCTAAGCTTCCCACTATTTCACCTCCTAAGTGGGACGAACCATTTTATGTGAATCCTAGTGTAGGAAGTGATACACTCGGAGCCGTGCTAATGCAAAAGGACCCCCAAACTTCTTCCATGTGTCCTATTTACTTCTCCAATCGTGTCATGACCCCGTCAGAAAAGGATTTACCGAAGTAGAATACATGGTTTTGGCACTAATGTTTGCTACCACAAAGTTCCGCTCCTATCTCCTGCCTAGAGCTTTTGTAATCCTGACAATGGAAGAGTTTTTCCCATATGTAATGTGACACATGGATGTCTCGTCTAGGATCTCAAAGTGGTTAATTAGATTACAAGAGTTTGACTACACCATGCTAGTAGAAAAGTCCACCAGGGCTAGTTTAGCAGGAATTCTCACTCATCGCCATTATGAGAAGAAGCTGAAGGTCAACACAGAAGGAAAGGAAGAAACACCAATGGTAGAGAGTCCTAGGCTAGAAAGAGCTCACTCTCTTTTCTTTGATGGAGCATACAAGAGAACAATGGACCAGTCAACAGGCATAGTCATTTTCAACGAGCAACAAGAAAGAGTATTCTCCATCGGACAGTTATTAAACTCCCACTCCAACAATGAAGCAGAATATGCAACCCTAATTCTTGGGTTGGAGCAATGTATTTCACAAGGAATTCAGCGCCTAAATGTGTTTGGCGATGCTTTGCTTTTGATAAGGCAGATAAATGGCACTTGGGTTTGTAAGAATCACGTTTTACTTGGTCAACTACGCCAAGTTAAGGATCTTCTAAGGAAGTTTGAAGCAGTGAAATTATTTCATGTCCCCAGGGTAGAGAATCACGAGTCAGATGCTCTAGCAAAAGAAAGAATACAAGACATTCCCGTAGGAGAAATTAAACTAAAGCTACCCCTCTTTCAAGGTAGTGATGCTATGCCTGATGTCGCAGTTTTTTAGATACAGGAGAATGTCCGGAAGGATACACCAAAGGCCAAAAATAGTGGTGATGAGGAAGGCTACTAGGTACCGCCTTATAAACAACCACTTGTATTGTAAGGGCAAGGATCAAATTCTCAGGAGGGTGCCAACCTCCAGTGCGATCACAGAGGTAATTTCAAGTTTCCATGATGGCGTCTGTTGCGGTCATTTTGCTCTAGAAATCACCAGTAGGAAGATTCTACAAGCAGGATACTCTTGGCCTAGTTTGAACTGGGATGTACACCATTGGTGTAAAACATGCAAGGCCTGTCAAGTGGCCAGTGATCGAACATTAACCCACGAGCCACAAACTCCTATCATCTAGAAATGGGGAATAGATGCAATCGGTCCTTTACCAAGGGCCCAATCAAGTAAATTGTACATCATAGTGGGTGTCGACTACATGATTCGATGGGCAGAAGCAACAACCACCACCCGCATTACAGCCCAAGAGGTAGCAAAGCTCATCTTTGAGCATATCTGTTGCCGTTTTGGCACTCCTCTTGAGATAATATCAGATAGAGGACCAGGATTCCGAGGTGATTTCGTGGGAGAACTGATGACGAAGTTAGGCATCACACGCTGACATTCCGCACCATACTACCCACAATGCAATGGTCTGGTAGAGAAGGTAAATGGAATGATTTGCAAAATCATCACAAAGCAGGTGAACAATCACACAGGGGACTGGGATAAACATCTCATGGCAGCTCTTTGGGCCTACTGAACGACGTTCCAAACATCACTAGGTTTCACCCCTTTCCATCTAGTTTATGGGAAGGAGGCAATTCTACCCATAGAGGTACAGATAGCCAGCATATGAGTTTTGGCTAGCTAGATACATCGTCCAATTGTAAATCTCTGAAACCACATCTTGGATTTGGAGAGACTCCAACTAGATAGAGAAGAAGCGATCAATCACTATGCAACAGAGGAACAACGCCGGCTTCCTTTCAATCAAGGACTGAAAGAAAAGGGACTGGAAAAAGGTATGTTGGTGTTGAGGTACGACAACAGATTTGACACCATGAAGGACAAGAAATTTCAACCCAGATGGGAAGGGCCATTCATCATCAAGAAACACTATGACAACGGCAGCTATAAGCTGATGGAAGTAGATGGGAGAATTCACAAGACTAGGGTCAATGGCTGGAGGCTGAAAAGGTATTTTCTTAGGTTTGATCCAGAATTCATGCTAGATATTCTAGAGGAGGGAGAACCCTCTAACTCCATAGCTAAAGATGCAGAGGAAGGGCTAGAAGCATGAATGCCTCTAGCCAAAAGGAGAGGGCTAATGATGGCCGATTTTTGAAAATCAAAGAAAAAAAAGGAAAAAAAAAATTCTTTTTCCTTTGCCGGAGCCTTGGCGACACCGTTGGAAGTCTCGGCAATGCCTGGTCACCCTCATGACGCATTTACGGGCATGGCACCCCCCCCCCCCCCCCCCCCTTTGATTGGCTGGCCTTATCACCCTCATGCCTCCGCTCATCTATGCCCCAGCGCAGCAGGCCACCCTCATTTTTCGATACCCCTTCTCTCTCTGTCCGTGTAGTTTTATTCCCCTGGCGGGCATCGACTGAGATCTCTCTCTCTCTCTCTCTCTCTCTCTCTCTCTCTCTCTCTCTCTCTCTCTCTCTCTCTCTCTCTCTCTCTCTCTCTCTCATTTTCCCTACATATCTCTCTCTAATATCCTCTCTTTTCCTTACCGACACCTTGTTGACCCCAATAATCCCCCCTTACTGGCCACCCTCAACCAAGAGTGGCTTTGACCACCCACCCCCTTCTTTAGATTTCTCTCTCGTGCTCCCGCTG
The DNA here is from genome assembly GCF_014529385.1 of Adiantum capillus-veneris. NCBI lineage: Eukaryota > Viridiplantae > Streptophyta > Polypodiopsida > Polypodiales > Pteridaceae > Adiantum > Adiantum capillus-veneris. The sequence continues at coordinate 135,550,532 of NC_140943.1, read as the reverse complement.
TGTCGAGCCCATAGAAAAACTCCCTCCCCTGCTCTCTATGGAAGCCGGTAACCCAAAAATATTCCCTCTCTCTTCCCCACCTGCTCGCCTCACCCTCGGCCTCATTCTCCCTCCCTTGGCCCGCTACCCCTACCTCTTCTCTTGTCCACACCCCCTTCGGCCATATCCCCCCCCCTCTGTTTTCTTCCCCAACCTTGGCGGACCACAAGCTTCATAACCTCCCCCCCCCCCCCCATCCTCTCTCACCCATTCCCTATCACCACCCCACACCCTCACACACTCTCTTTTTCCCCCCTCCGGTGGGAACCCGCATTTATTATATACTCTCTCTCTCTAACCCCAAGATGCCCCTTGACTAAAACAAACCCCCCCCCCCCCTCATCACCCTTTGTCGCCATGCCGCCACCTCCCCTCTCCTTCTCCCGGACCCAGCCCGAAGGCTCCAGCGCCACACACCCTCCCACCTACCCATCCTCTCTCTCTCTCTCTCTCTGGCATCCAAATCACCGCCACAGGCTCTCTCTCTCTCTATCTCTCTCTCTCTCTCTCTCTCTCTCTCTCTCTCTCTCTCTCTCTCTCTCTCTCTCTCTCTCTCTCTCTCTCGTTCGTCCCAGCCTGTGAAGGCGCTAAAAGAACGAGAGTTTCTCCCCCCTTATCTACACACACACCACACACACACACACACGCACTCTCTCTCCCCACTCATCCCTTCTCTCCCTTGCGCTCTGCACACAGCACCAACCTGCCCTCTCTCTCTCTCTCTCTCTCTCTCTCTCTCCCCTTCTCTCAGCCTGTATAACGACACAATAGAAATATCTCTCTCTCTCTCCCTCTATACACACACACACACCCCACCCCTTATCCTCGCGTACCAGGCCGTCGTCAATAGAGCCGAATTTTTTTTATATATAATATATATATTATATACATATAGCTCCGTTCCCACCCACACTTGCGCACACTTATACAAATACACACACATACATACATACACTCATGCTTACGCACTCACAGATACACACCACGTCCGCCCACACCCACCCATACGTACACACACATGCACAAATGCACACACATGATAAAACACAAGAAAAACCAAAGGATTCCACGCCATCGTCATCAACAAAAGAAGCAGAAATGCGCCGAAGGCATGCCCCGTCTGACCCCGAAAAGAAGTACGCGCTACACCGACGCACCGGCAACACACCATTCGCCGGTAACACGCAACCACGATGCCATTTTCACTAATTTATAGGTTATTTTCATCATTTCTTCAATTTTCACCCAATCCATTGTAAAATTCCCACTTTGTAAATTCTCTCGCTCTAGGTTATGGTCACAAAGGCCCACCTAGAGATTCTCATCTTTTAATAACCTCCCAAAACAAAGCAAGGGTCAACCACACCGGGCCCACCACTTGATTTGTCTCCCCGATTAGCTTACCCTAATCACACCGAGATTACCATAATCCAAGCAGCCAGCACCTATAAATTGGCATTGAGAGGTCATTATTGGGGGGGCAGTTCATGAGAGGTCAGCACTTGGTAGAGTGTAGTGGGAAGAGATAACACTATTGGCATCACGGGGAGGGGGCTTATGTGTTGGTTTGCCTTGGGATTTGCACCATGCGAAGGGAGCCGCGACCACCTCTCGACTCCAATCGTCGATGCACACACGTATACACGCTCTTGGTAGCAAGCTTCACAATCATTGAGTCGTGTTAGAAAACACCAAGTAGTTTGCACCATTCTCTCTCCCTTCTTCTCTATCACCACGGTGTGCCACCTCGCTGGAAGGAAGGTTATTGTAAATACTGCAGAAATAATTCTCCCTCACACCCTCGAGGGCTTTCATCATTTGCAAATCTCAATCTGTGTGTGTGTGTGTGTGTGTGCGGTGTTCATATCATCGTGGTCTGTGCCATAGCCGCTCAAAGCTAGGTGGTGCCCCCCATTCGCCTTACCGTGTGACAGGCTCGAGGCGCGCCATTCGGCCCCCGACGTTTTAGAGGCCGTCGAGGTTCGGGGTTCACTTTGCTCATGTCAGTGGGCTGATTGTGAATGAATCCAAAACAAAGGTTATGCTTGTGAAAACCAATCATAAAGAGAAGCCATGCATTGTGTACAACAATGAGACACTTGAAGTTGTTGAGAGCTTTAAGTACCTTGGCCTTGAGGTTCCATCCAATCACAAGTGCCATGAATGTGCTATGCATCGTTTCGAAGCGAGAAAGAGAGCATATTATGCACTTGAGAACATATGTAATGTAGGAAACATAAGTGTTGGGTTCTCAAGAAGTATCTTTTTGATACATTGGTGACACTGGTTCTTCTTTATGGAGTTAAAGTGTGGGGCGTGAGCATCTCAAAGTGTAAGACATGGGAAACTAGAACCTAGGAGTCCACCACCCAACCACCCACTATATAGCATAGCCCCTGGCCCTTTTCCCTAGTTGGACTCCCTTTCCACACTACCTAATCCAGCCTTGCCCTTGTCTTGTTCGGCCTTGCCGGTGTCCTGACATTAATCCCCCCTTAAGAAGAGTTTTCGTCCTCGAAAACAAAAGTGGGGAACTTTTTCTTAAGAACACTAATGTTTTCCCAAGTGGCACCTTCCTCAGTGTTTTAGGGCAAAACTACTCCCCTGTTCATACTCATGAGCACGACACAGACAACATAGGTGCACGTAGGCAATCTCGTTAGCTTGTCAGGCTGAGACCAATCTACACATACACACTTTTATGATGCATCAATCACTAACCCTGGTAGAATGCAACCCACTCTATCCCTAAACGCTCACAACACCGTTTACACGTCCAATGAACTCGGAATCGCATCAAACTTACTAGGCATCATCCTCTCACTAGGACATACTTACCTATAAGTCTAATCTCACCAGATTTGAACCCTAGCTATCTCGAATACTGTCGCGATAGACCAGTAGGTCATAATCCAAAAGTGGGCGAAACTTAAGTTTATCAGTATCTATGTGTAGCTAATCTCTTTCTCATTCCATGAAGCACTTGATTATTGAGAACAGACACCGTTTGTGCTACTTACAAGCAAAACAAGCTTGAGGAAGAATCGATCGCGATCAACGCGAAACCGCGAATGCGTGGCGTGGGCGCGTAGCTCTCGGAGAGACTACCGTGATGGTGTGGTCGCGTCATGAATCCGGTGAGGGAGAAGCGCGTAGCAAAGAGGATAAGACACACTCACTCACTCTCTCTCTCCCTCTCAGACTCGTACAACACAGGATTAATATTCAAAAAAATGTTGTCCAAAAAATGGTTCTAAGGTGACTTTTATACTTTAGTCACCTTAGCTCAAAAATGTACATGGGGTTCTCTTGCTCATGATTACAAAGTGGGAATAAATCTGAGTCCTGACTAACTGACTAATATTTACATAATCCAGATGAATGGATCAAAATGATAAGACATCTTTGACATAAAAAATGGAATTTGATATGCTTTACAAGATGGGCTCATTACAACAGTTGGACCAATGGGGCTCCAACACTCCCCCCCTCCTAATTCATGTCTACCACGACATGATCATCTTTGTCTTCATTGTCGTTGTCGCCTTTCTTGGGTGATTTGATGTAGAAATGCATCATAGCGCATAGACTCACTTGCCATTAATGGGCCAAAATTTTTTGACTTGTACATGAAGAAGCCCGTGTAAAATGCTTCTTCAAAGGTTTGGAGATGGTAGCTTGGCAGAAACATCAGTCGTTTGAAATAGGCATACAATACTGGCTCTGTCGGTGGCCCACTTAGATCATATGACAACTCTGAGATGCTTCTTTCAGTATTAATATACTCTGATGTCCAGCTTTCTGAGAAGACTGTGAGACAGGCCAAAAATGTTCGAGCTATCTTACATAGAATCTTGCAGGATAGGTCACGAGAGGCTCCGAATTTTGCTATGGCGTCCTGTAGGGTTTTCACCATGTAAGAACCGGATATTCTCTCTCCCTCTGCTGGCCCTGGCATTACTTGATAATTCAGCCATGTTGGATTTCTGCTCTGTAGTGCTTTATGTTGGCTGTAGGTGTATGTTCAGGGAGTGGGGCAAAACGTTCTGTCATTCCTCAGCTCAGGCGGTGCGTTGACTAAGTAGATCAGGTTATTAGGGTGATCCAATAGCCATTGACGCCTCCACTTTGGCTGGCTGTCCACTATTCTGTTTTGTTGTTCCCTATCCTGTACTTCTCCTTCAAACACTGGCACTTGTTCTTCTTTTTTGAGCTGCCGTTGATGTGTTAGAGTTTCGTACTTCAGCAGAGCATAGGGTAACATAGGTGCATTCCATTCCTTCCGTAGCTCTGCTGCTGTTTTGCCCGATCTAGAAAGCCCTTGTAGCAACTCCTTTTCGAGTTGCATAGCCTTGTACCATATCATCTCTGTTTGTTTTTCCATCTGCTCGGCCAGCCTCTACTCTTCCAATTTCGTGACTGAATCTTCTTCTGTCTCTTGGTCTTTGGAGCCGGTTTGATCCGTCTGCGTATCTGGTGCCTCCTGTTCATCTGAATCATCCTCGTACTCATCTTGACCCCCATATACTTCGGCGAGTCCAGCCAAATTCGTTGTTTTTGGATCCATGTGCACTCGTACCTGTCCTTGGTGCTGCACTACACTTTGTAGACTTGCGATTTGTGCGGCCATTGTTCTACTATTGATTTGTAGATCTTGAAATTCCATTTCTTTTTTAGCGACAGATTCCTCTAACTATTTTAACCTGATGTGCAAGTTTTCATTTTCTTCTCTGAGTGATTTGGAAACAATGCTTTCCATTTCACTGTTAGGAGCTGGTCCTTGTTGTTGTTCACTTTGCAAGTCTGAAATTTGTCTTTGTAGTTGATCTTCTGCTCTAAGCGCACTTTCAACAATCATTAAATGCTGTTTTCTTTCCAACTCCAACTCCCTCTTTAGTGTAGCCACTTCTTCTTCTAGGTGGACTACTGGTGTTGTTGGTAGCGACGTTTTTTTCTTCTTAGCGCGTTCGATTTCTCTTGCTTGGATATCTGTTACTGCTCTCAAATCTTTGACTTCAATTTGTAAGTCATCGATGACGACTTGCAAACTTTTGATGGTCTCCAGTGCATCTTGCTTTTCCTTTTCCAACTTTTGGATGTGTTCGTCTCTGCCACTGACATCTTCAAGGAATACGTTTATTGTATCTTCACATATGGCATTGAAATCTTTCGACTCGTGTAAATTGTCTTTGAGAAGATTTACTATGCCTTTGAGCCCAATATTTCAGCATCTCTGATGCTGATCACCTTTAGAGTGTCCTCCCTTTGCTCTTGCAGTCTCAGAACTTCCTCATCAGTTTTTTGTAGCTTCATTTTGTTGGACCGGTTCTGATCAGCTAACCATTGACTGTGCAGTCTTGTTCGGTTTAGTATTGTCGCCATTGACTGCAAATCTTCATCTATAGTAGCTTCCAGCTCAATTTCTTGAGAGGAAGAAGCTTTATCTTTAGTCTGATCCACCTCCTTTTGCTTGCCTTTATCACTTTGTGATATGGCTCCAGTGTTTGGGTGTCTATCTCTCGGGGATTCACCATGGAAAAATTACCGCACCACGTAAGTGCAAGGGAGGGGTTTTTCTTACAAGTTACATAAGCATATAAGTTAGGGGTAGGCCCCCAATAGTTTATCTCCCAAGCTTAAAAATAAGGGAGGGGGGTATCATACCTATGTGGGGGGGGGGGGGGGGGGAGGGGGGGATTGACCCGGGTTGATTACTTGTAACGATTGGTCACCGATGTGCACTAGAACTCGGATGAATTTTGGGGAAATTTTTATCAGGTCACACATTCAAATTTTTATCAAGGCGGTCATAGATAAGGGCTAATTTGGAGCAGGTCAAGTGTTGATTTATACCATCTTTGAATGGGTCAGAATTGGACAAGTAGCTAGAGTACAGGTTGATCGGGCACATAATTTGAAAGTCAAACTAAGACACGTTGAGAGTACATCTAGTTATCAACAAAAGTGGTTCCTTAGTAAGTTGCCATTCACTATGCTACACACTCTTTGACTACATTTATTTAGCTAGATCATGTGAGACCTAAACTTTATATGTAAGATAGGGGTATGATAGTTTTCTTCATTGATTGTCGTATAAGCGTAGAAAGGGGGGTCATATTTCCCAATATAAATTGTATATAGGGGTTTTATCAAAGTTGTCCGCTCGCAGGTGGCGTCCAGTTTTCATATACAGTGAATCCCCCGGGGTCTATCTGTTCCTTCTTCTTCTTCTTCCTCTTCTTCCTGTTCACTGGGTGGTGTGTGAACTCTGTCATCACGATGTGAGTTTTCTGAATGCAAAGTAGATTCAGCAGATGGGCTAGATTGCCTTTCACTTGTATCTGGCCTTGGAGATGGCGGCGGTGTTTCCTGATCACGCGAAGGTCGCCTCAGCTGATCTCTCAAAGTTTGGAGATCCTCCTCTTCTAGTAGCAATTCCGGTTCATCCCTAACATTTCTTTCTTGGATGTACCTCTCGAACCAGTCCAGCTCAAAAGCTGGGTTGTTTCTATTCTTCGTTCTCAGTGTGAAAGTGCTACTAGAAAGTTTCCAAGTGGAGTCTACATCGCCTCGTAGAGATCTTTCTAGAGCAAACCCTTCTAGCATCCTTTCCATTTTTGCTATCTTCTGCAACCTGGTGTTGTTTTCCATTTTCGCTTTTCGCTTCTTTAGTCGGGCATCTTCCTCTTCAGTTCTTTTTTCTTCTTCCATCTTTTCTTGTGTACTTCTTGTCACTCTTTCCAGCTTGTGTCCTCCAATGGTGTTAATAGATGCCGGTACTTTCCTTTGTGATCTGTCTTCGCTATTTTCCCTTAATACCAGCCAGTCGTTCTGATGAGGGGAAGGTGGCAACTAATCTGCCGCGCCTATGGCATGGTATATTACTCTAGTTAGGACTTCTCTTCCTGCAATCTAATTGGGTCTGTCCTGCCTTAGCTTTGTCTTTTCTTCAAACAGATATGACGTGTGATCTGTATAGAACTCACGGCTCATTCCCATAGCCCATTTCAGTGTGGTTGAGATGCTCCCGTGCGGTGTAGTGTATCTTGGCGGCCTTTTGTTGTAGCTCAACAAACACTCACTGTAGATCTGTGTCAGTTCTCTTACTTCCGGGTTTGCTATGAGTTCGAAAGAAGGTAGTTTGGACTTTTGCAAGTAAACTGTGAGTTTTTTCCTTCTCTCTCATGTTTGCTCCTTGATCTGACAATTTCAATGCCTCTTTGATGATCTCTTTGGTGATCTGGATCTCCATCACTTCATTATCCATGCCTGCCACTCTGCAAGTTCCATCTTCTTGGATAGTCTCTATTAGATGATGTACCCTCTTGAAATCTATCCCTACTGGTGGTAGTGATACGAAGTTGCACAAGCCGACTTTTTTGAGCCATAACCTTTGCGGTGATCTTTTCAAGTAATTCTCTGCCTCCTTGGGAATCATCACTGTATCCACTAAGTTTCTTTTGTCATCCACATATGAACCTTGATATATCTGAAAGGATGCTGCCTGTTGCACATCTGCAGGTATCCAGGTGGCTGCTGGCTTTAAAGAATTTGGTAGAAGTGCATAGGGTACTGCCCCTTCCGTTGCCAGGTTCTTGCCTTTTCTTTTTCCCGGAGAAGCCTCCATTGATCCTGTCATCATAATTATCCGTTAATGCACAAACATAGTACTACTCTCCTAAATTGATTACCACTTAATCATGCATCTAGACGAGCCTTCTTAATCCCAAGATTAGTTAAGATAAAATGTTAGCAGATAGACAAGCTCTTCCATTGTGCGACTTTGGCGGCTTCAAATTGATGTTGTTGGTGAAGGAGAACAAGTCGAAATGCCTTGAAATTTTGTGTGGTATATGCTCTCATGGCATGTAAGGTCACTCCATAAGCCAAAGCTCAAAATCTGTCCCTTTGCTAATTTTTCTCAGTCTATCGTGATAGACTAGCATTTTTTTGATATGGGTCCTTTTTTGCAGTTGTGACTCCACCAATTGGTTTCCCATACCTTGCACATGATCTGACCCCATTTCTACCTCAAATGAATGTCAAGTGACCCCTTTTTGGATCAACTCCCATTTTTCCAGATTCCCTTCAAGGAGATGTTGGTCTATCTCCTTCATTTTGTGTTGTTTTGGGCTCAAACTTAGTGGGTGGTCATCTTGCATCATGTTGAAGACAACTGCTAATTCAAATTTTTGATAAGATGGTCCAGTATCCCTTTGCTTGGTCTATCGCGATAGACTGGTACTTAGTGCCAATTTGTCATTTTTTGGCTTTGTGACCATTTGTCTGCCTTCTCCCAGTTGATGCAAGGTTTCTTGACCCCTCACATGTAAATTTTACATGTCTGCCCTTGAGATGTCTTGTTCTGACTCTGAGTTGTCTGCATGTCTTTCTCAGCTTGCCATATGAGTCCATCTTGGCACCAAATTTGGTGTACTGCCTTCATTTGCTTCCCCAAGTCTAGCTTGTAAAAATTGAAAAATCTTTCCCCCCAATAATTGTTGTAGCAAGTCTATTGTGATAGACTGAGTTTTTAGCCAAAAAAGATTTTTCTTGCACTTTGACTTGATATATGTGGTTAACATTCCTTGTTAGCACCCCTCATGAAGCCAAAGTCAAAGTTTCCCTTGTCTAAGTGTAAGTTCAAGTCTATCGCGATAGACTGGGCACTTTGTCATTTTACCAGTTTTTTGATGTTAGTTGACAATCATGGTTTTAATAGGCCCTCCTAGACACACACATCAAGTTTTAATCAATTTAGCAGAATGTACTCCCTGTTTGCAGCACTTAGCTGGTCCTGAAGTCGAAGTAGACCACTTAGGTGATGGTCGCGGTTCCTTTTGGTCTTTGTATGATTTCGACTGTCTTTTACTTCCTTTTGACCTTCCATCCAAGCAGTCAGTTGTTGTTTTGGTGTTTGAAACACCAAGAACGACCGTTTGGACGTCTTTCTGGCCTGTTGCCGGCATTTGCCGTGGTGGAAGAACTTTTTTCCTGAGTAGACACATTCCATCTCGTAGTTGACCTCCTTTGGATGTTCCTTGTTGAATTTGGTGTAATTTTGTTACTTGGTCGGCCCGTTAGAGTATCGTGACGCTTTGTGTGGTTTTCGTCAGATAGGGACTTTAGGCTCCGTTTTAACAAACTTTTTCATAGTCTAACCCTTCAGTCGGTTTGTCGAGGTTATTGGCTTACTATCTATGAATTTTGGCTCATTTTCGATCACCTTGGTTTTGTCGCCCTTTTGCAGGTCCTTCTAAATTAGGGTTTTTTGAGCGGCTTCCTTCACGCTTTCCGAGGTTATAGGCATGATCCCTAAGCTATAAGCATTGTGCCTTTCACTTTTGGTCCCATTTGGTGGCCTCTAGGTCTCCCTAACAACCATTCTACCGTATGTGTGCACAGGTTGTGATTGTGATGCCGGCGAGGTTTTGCGACTAGCTGAAGTAAACAACACTTAGAATCAGTGTTGACGAGCATACCTCTCATATCTAATGTCGATCTGGTGACCGTACGTGATGGATAAGCTCCTGGAAGTCTCAACTGCTGTAGAGAGCTCTCTCTCTCTCTCACTATGGAAAATGACTCAAATGAGGGATTTTTAGCCTAGCCTCTCTCCGACACCAAATTTTTCCATCTTTTACCTATGGCCATAACTTTTTGCGAGATGCGGTTTAGGCTCGAAAATTTTCTAATTTGGATTTCGATTGCTTCAGTTTTACCACTTTTGCAGATTTCTCGAGTTGGAGGTCCCTTCATGACGGTGGTCATTTTGCCCTGTCACCTTTGCAGTCCTTATTTTTTCTGTGTCTTCTTTACCTTGCTCTGATCAGGCGTCTCTTCTTTTGTGTTTCCATCTGGATTACAGATTTTTTCTATAATTTTTGCTAGAAAATGGTTAAAATAAAGCAAATAAATCCCAAAATAACCCGAAAATAGCAATTCTAACCTAGAAAAATACCAATGAAAAGCAAAACACTTTTTAGCTCACTTTTCTCTCGTCTATGTACAATCTCGCTCATTATCGTCAACCTTGGCCTATTTTCTGCTATTGTTAGACAATTTTTGGCCAGATTTGACTCTGTTTATAATCTATACACATCCCTAGGGGCTCATGAATGATGATTTGGTCCCCAATTCTGATTAATTACTAGGGCATATTCTTTTTCCCAAAATCACACAATAAAATGCAAAAATGGTTAAAAAATTTCTCACAAACATTGCCCTCTAATATATGACATGAGTCCTCATTGGAATGCCTCCCCCCCTCCTAATTGGAGTCCTCCCGGACGACAAGGTATCGTCAAGGGTATGTGTTGTGCATGGGTTTGAACTCATGCTAATGCAGGCCTTGTAATATAGCCCTATATGCATGTGCAGTCAATGCATGTAGAAAGAATTTATGCGGTGCAAGAGGAAGGTATAAGCGATGCGCTTATTGGCATTTGTCGTTGAGGTTTCCTGTGGTATCTTGAATTGGCTGGCAGATTTTCTTTGCAAGTAGTAGTTGTAACTCTACCGCTCGTTGTTTGATTGTTTTCCACTAGTTTTGAATTGGCGTATGTGGTTTCTCTGAAGTCGATATTGTCGTATCTGGTGGAACATTCTTTCTTTCTACCTTGATGACTTGTGTCTGATACATCCTTGTAGTTTTTCTTGTGGATTTTGTTTGTTTCCTCGTGCTGTTTGCATGATGTTTCTTGACCTTGACAATTGTAGTTAGCTGCACGATTGTCATCTTTGTCCGCCCTTCTTGTGTTGTTGGCTCGTTTTGAATTGGCAATTTTGGCCGCCATACTAATATAGTCCGTTGCGTATTTGACAGATTGACTATGTTTCTTTGAAGTTGGGCTTCTTTTCGGTGTTTTGTCTGTTCTTCTGACTCTTTTTTTTATAGGAATTAGGTTGTCGTGCCTTATCCAAACTTTGTATTTCCGCTTTTGATGTAATTGTGCCTCGGTCAGCTCTGTACGCCGCACCCAAACTTGCGTGGTTCCCTGCATGGTTGCTGATTTTTGATAAGACGTTGCTGGACTTGTAAACTTTGTTTGTTGTTGGGCAGATTTTTGCGGTTGTATTAACTTTTGTTTCCTCCTTGACATGAATTGGTTATATGATAAGAAGGGTTCTGAAAAGTTTTCCTTTCTGAACAATGGCTCATTCGGATCCAAATCAATGAATACCCTATTAGCTTTCATCCATGACACTGCTAAGATACACAGAGTTGCTGACCTACTTGGTGGCAGTACATGGAATTTTGTAGTGTACGGGTGTGCCTGCACTGTGATTGGTATTATAATAGACCACAATGTGGTCACCTCATCACCTGATGCTACTTTCAATCTGTGTGTATCTGGGATCGTCTTCATTGGTCCAAGTTTCTGAAAGAGCTCAAAGCTGATGACTGCCCCAATGTCAAGTAATGCATAGATTTCAACTTGTTTTGTGCCTGCATAAGCTTTTATGTAAGGACTACACCATGTATCTTCCAAGTCATCGATGATGACATCGTCCTGATCCCTAAGGTCTGTCATGGTCTTTTCTAATTCGTTGCTTTGTATATCCGCTTCGATTGCTTGGGATGTTGAAAGAGGATATTCGTCATTCATCATTGGGGTGACCATGTTTATTGTCCTGAGAAACTGCTTTCGTTTAGCAATCCGTTCCTTTTCTTCTTGTTGTGCCTGGTCCTGAATTCTTTGTTGTTCCTGTCTATAGGTTTTTCCATAATGCAGTTGAAACAACATTTCCGGTGTTAAAGGTAGATGATATTTTTTTAAACGACACCCACTAATCCAGTTCGTCATTTCTTTTCCATCTAGTGTCGACAGTTTTATTGCTCCGCTGGATGATATTTCTTGGATCAAATAAGGCCCCATGCCTCTTTTCTTTAGCTTTTTGGCATGCTGTTTAAGGATGTATACTAAGACATAGTCGCCCGTTTTAAAGTTCTTGTTCTTGACATGTTTGTCAAAAAACTCTTTCTGTTGTCTTTTTTTTGCATAGATGGCCGCTACAGCATTGAGTCGTAACTCATCTAATTTTTCAAGGTCCTCTAACCGTTCTGAAAGTTCATGCCCCATCCAGTCCAATTGTTTTGCTACCCTTAGTGTGGGGATTAAAAGTCAATAGGCAATATTGCATTTAACCCATATACCATATTAAATGGTGTAGCATTGAGTGTTGTTTTATATGCAACTCGATAGGCCCACAATGCCGAATAGAGCATCTGATCCCAATCTGTTCTTGTTTCACTAACCAGTTTTGTAAGAACCGTGCACAATATTTTGTTGGTCACTTCTGCTTGGACATTGGCTTGTGGATGATAGGGTGCAGATTTGCGATGAATTACCATAAACTCATTTAAGAGATATTGGATAACTTCATTTACAAAGTGTCCCTCTATCACTCACCAGCTCAACTGGAAGGCCATAACGTTTAAACACATATTTATATAAGAATTGTGCCGTGGTTCTAGCGTCTGCTTTCGTTGTGGCTTTTGCTTCCACCCATTTGGTCATGTAGTCCGTGGCCACTATGATATATTGTGTTTGTGAACGATACGCTGGTGGAGTGATAGGACCAACAAAGTCCAATCCCCATTTGGCGAATGCTCGAGCACTCATCATTGGTCTTAAAGGCATTTCGTCTCTTTTAACTAGTACCTTAGTGCGTTGACATTCATCACACCTTTTCACGAATTCTGTTGCATCTTGAATCATGGCCGGCCACCATATACCTGCAACCATGATGATTTTTACGGTTCTCTCTGCTAAAAAATGACCACCTGCTATGCCTGCATGAGCCTATTCCAATAATGGAAAGTATTCATTTTTATGAGGAACTAACCTCAACTAGTCATCAGTTCCTCTTTTGTACAATTGGTTACTAATGAAGGTATACCTATTCGCTTCGATTTGTAAAGCCTTTTGTCTGGCTTTAGACCAATCTCCTGGTAGCTCCTTATTAGTCAAATAATCCACAATAGCATGACTCCATGCGGGTGCTACTGTTACTTGGTATAATGTGGCATAAGCCACAGTGGTATTGGATGTGCAAAAGTCGCATTTCTTGATGTAATTTGCTACATCGCCTGCCATTCCTGGCCAATACACTCCAAGTCTTCTTAATTGTTCATACCTCATTTTATTTCCTCTATGGAATCCCCCTATTTGTGTGTGGGTCTCCTCTAGATATGCTTCGTACTCCTCTGGGCCTATACACAACCTTAGAATCCCATCGTTTCCATGATGGTACATTCTTCCCGCAAGCATTGTGTAATTTCGTGCTTGTTTAATGTCTTCTACCGTGTGTTTGTCGTCAAGATTCATTCCATATGTCAGCAACGGAATAATTTGCTCTGACCATTTCGGTACCATCTCTATATTAAACAGGTATGCGTCTGGGAGATCATCATCTACTCCGGTAGCTTTTTCACCATGTAGTAATCAAGAAAGGTGGTCAGCTCTTTTGATGAGTTTTTCCTTTCTTAACTACTACCATAAAATCAAACTCCAGCAACACAATGAACCATCTTACAATTCGTCCCGTGTTGCAAGGTTTGTTTACTAAGTACAAGAGTGCCTGATGATCCACAAAGAATGTGAATTTGTTCGCGAGTAAGTAATGCCAAAATTTCTTTATAGCATATATCATACCCAATCCTTCTCTTTCAGTGGTAGTATAATTCTTTTCTACACTGTTGAGTTATCTACTAGCATAACTGATTGGAAAATCCGTCTTTCCCTCATCTAGTTGTTCTCATATACAGCCTATTGCAAATGCCGAAGCATCTACATGTACATGGAAGATCTTTGACTAATCTGGTGCTTTTAGAATTGGTGCAGATACCAGTGCATCTTTTAGTTTCTAGAATGACTCCTCACATTCATTTGTCCAAATGAAGAGCGTGATAAGACTATACAAGGGTTTTGAAATTACCGCGTACATGTAGATAAAACGTTGGTAGTATCCACAATGTTCCATAAATGATTGTACCTCTCGTACAGTGTTTGGTCTTGGCAATTCTATGATCACCTTTACCTTGTCTTCATCAGTGATAATTCCATTAGCCGAGACTATGTGGCCTAAGATTTTACCTTGTCGTACCATGAATACGCATTTTTCTGGGTTGAGGCAAATCCTATACGTTCTGCATTTTTCGAATACCTTTCTCAGATGATCTATATGGTCTTCTCTCAATAGAGAATAGACACACAAGTCGTCCATGTAAATATCCAAGAATTTTCGCAAGTATTCTTTAAAAGCATGTGTCATTAATCTCTGAAATGTGGCTGGAGCATTGGTTAAGCCAAATGGCATTACCCTAAACACATATATGCCCCATTCTGTTGTAAATATTGTTTTGTATTGATCTTCTAGTTTGACCCCCAATTGGTTATAACCAGAGAATCAGTCCATAAAGCTATAGGCTTGCTTGCCTGCCACTCGTTCCAGGACGTGTTCAGTGATAGGAAGAGGGTAGTTGTCTCTTATTGTTGTTGCGTTTACCTTCTTGAGATTCACACACACTCGTAGGTGCCACCACTATCGGGGACACCCAATCCGTGTGTTCTATCTCATAAATAAATTCAGCCTCCATAAGTTTGTCTATCTCCTCTTTTATCCTTTTGGCGAATGTCTCATTATACGTGTAGGGACGTTGTTTGCTTGGATTTGCATCAGACTTCAGAGGGATTGAATGTTCACAAATGTTAGGATCCACTCCCTTCAAATCTTTGTACGACCATGCAAATACATCTCGAAATTCCTTAAGTGTTTTGATCAGTAAGTCCTATTCTTCTCGACCTAGATCTGTGGCAATGTAAGCAGGTCGAGGATTTTCTCCTGGCTGTGCTAAGTCTATTTTCTTGGCGTTCTCTGGCCCATCGTAGGACTCGTTTGATTTAGGCTCCCTCATTGGTTGCTAAACCACCAATCTTCTTTCCTGAATGGTGTAATTACAATAGTGAGGAGGTACATCTATCTTTTTACTCCCATCACTAGCGTTCGTTCCATCGCTACTTTCCGTTCAATTTTCGTCATAATTGGACTACCACAGACATTCAGTTTTTCTGTTGCAACTCTTTTTTTTGGTTTGCTGGTTTTCTTAGGTTTCAACAGTCTGGACTTAAATCCTGAGTCTTCAGCAACCTTAAGAAATCTTCCTGACACTTTATCCTTAGCACAATCAACAGCATGAATGTTCATAAGGAAATGTGTCTTACCCTTAAACTCTGGCATGGGTCTCAACCTGGTTGGTGTACTGATGTGGTGTCGTTTACTCTTGTATCTTTTTTGGCGTCTCTCACTTTGGTTTGGGAAATTGTAGAAGACGTCATTGTCTTGATCTTGATTGTCGTCTCTCTCTATATTTTCTGACTTCTCGTCATCCGCGTTATCCTTGTTTTCACTTTGATCAGAAGAATCATAAAATTATTCTCCTTCTTGCTTGATTTCTTTAGTGGGGATGTCCACATAGCCCACTATCTTAATCTCAAGTTTCATTTCTGTTTTGTGGATCCTCATATTCTCAGTATCTACCTCGTCCTCGTACTCCTCCACAATTTTGCTCAACATGTAGTATGGTATGATATCGTAGCCATTCTCATCACAAAATTTGGTGGGAGTGACTTCATTGACGCATACATCCAATGTAGACAAAATTTGAGACCATTCTAGGGGTTCGAGCTTCTCTTCAGGAAAAGGTTCTCGTATATAGGCATCATCTTCCAAGACCCTCTCTAGTGTCCTTTCATATCGTGGTCAAATTCACTACATTGAGATGCTCCACACATCCATATCTCTTTTTTCTTACAAAGCCACGCTGGGACTTCTGATCCACTAATGGTGGCTGAGTCAAATTCTTCCACAGGGGTTCTCGTGACATCATGGTAGCTATGATTTTTCATGTTTACGCGTGTAGTAGTTTCAGCATGTCTTAGATACAAATAATCATACCCCCAGTCTTGCACCATTTTGAGTTGCCTCATGAATGGCCTACCAAGGATAATTTCATAGTTGTTCTTCTTGTCGAAATCTACTATGGCAAAGGTATGTTTGTACTCTATGCCACAGGAAGATACCACAATTGCCTCAAGCAATCCTATAGGCCTTTCTATGTGCTCATCCGCCAGTTGCAATTTCATTCTAGTTGTTTGTATTGCTGGTTTTCCCCATTTTTCCCATAGACATTTGGTCGCAATGGCAATGCCAGCTCCACTATCAAGTATTGCCTTAGTCTCTATGCCATTATACTCAACTGGTAGGGTCGTGTTGCCGTCTTCACCCTCACAATACTCTCCTACCTTGTTGAGTGGCACTGGTCTAGTGTTGACTTTCTTCGGTTTTGTGTCATTAAGCTTGGTTTCTAAGAACTTAAGAGGCGTCCTTATGCCAAATTTTTCAAGACATTTGCCCACTTTCGTCCA
This sequence comes from Adiantum capillus-veneris, assembly GCF_014529385.1. Classification (NCBI taxonomy): domain Eukaryota; kingdom Viridiplantae; phylum Streptophyta; class Polypodiopsida; order Polypodiales; family Pteridaceae; genus Adiantum; species Adiantum capillus-veneris. The sequence continues at coordinate 135,534,063 of NC_140943.1, read as the reverse complement.
CATGCTTGGCCTAATTTTTAACAATTCTACCAATCATGTGATTGTACACTTGACCGGAGTGGTCAACAAGTCTATCAGGATTTTAGTGTCCAATTGATTCGAACCGCCTATTCTCTGAGAAGGTACTCTTCAAATTTCTGACCTTGCCTCATAGTCCCCCATATATGATGGCAAAATTCTGAGAGATTGTGGTCTTCTATCTTTGGATGCAACTGAACCATTATCCCCTTGAAATGATTTAACGTCCAAATCCCATGGAGTCTTATTCAAATTCAGCTCCGAGAAAGGCGCTGACTCGACTGTTTTTGTCTCATGTTTTTCTTGAGCTTTTTGCACCGTTTCCCATAGCTCTTCAGACCAATTTTCTTCCACAATAGGGGAATATGGTGGAAAATCTTTCAGTGATTCATCAGTGCTATTAGGTACGTCTTTTGCATCCTCTACATCCGGCAAGGATTTAATGTTTTCTATCTTGGCGGGTATCCTTTGTTCGGTTTTGTGAGGTGTTTCATTGTTTGGTGGTTTGATTACTCTATCTCCTGCTTCTATAGGTGGAGGCTCCAGTAAATCTTGTGCAGTTTCAATCAGCTGTTTGCACATCTCTAGTCTGTGTTTTTCTATCTCTGGATATGGATATGTCATCCACCTTTGCTCTAGGGTCTTTCTGTTCTTCAATCTTGCTTCATATGCTTGCAAGATTGCATCTAAGGGTTCATTGATCTTATATACCAATACCGACCCTCCCGAGCTTGCACTCTTTGTTCCTTCCGTTGATTTTAGAGAGTCGGACTCTCTTTGCTGTTTAAGTTGCTCTCGAGCTATCGTTAGCTCAGCTTCTACATCTTTTTGTTTTCGCTCACGTCTAGCTTTCATTTTCGCTCTTCGTTCTTTCCAAGGATTATCACGACTGACGCTAGACTTGTCAGTCTTGATTTTTTCTTGATTTTGATCGTTACTCTTGGGCTGATTGTCATTTTTTCTTGCTTGGGCTCTCGTCAAGACCTTAACAGGAATCGGAGTTTCGTTTTCTGACCCTTCACTGGACGGTAGCGCTCCCAGCATATTCAAGGTAGTTTTTTCTCCTTTGTTCGAGTTTTTAGGGCAATCAAGGATCAAGTGAGTAATTCCACACTCTGTGCAATATGCATTGACCCTAATGATTTCGTAATGAGGGCAGTCCCTCAGCCAATGGTCTCCTCCACACTTGTAGCATGGTCCTTTAGGCTGTAGAGGTGCTCCTGGGGCTCCTCTTTGTTGGTGTGCAATTCTTTGCCCACTCATGCCTCCGTTGTCTATGAACAACAGTGTTATTTCATCCAGGCTATATCGTCCTTCTCCCGCTACCTGTGCAGCAGTTGGTGGTCCTGTATTTCCTATCATGCTCCATGGTTCTAGTGTAGAGGGTTCGTTCGGTGGATAATAGACAGAGTTCGCCGCATATCCATTGGGCTCGTCGTAGTATGCATGCATAGGTATCAAAGCCTTCTCGTCCGACTTAGTTACTGTGGGTGTGTATCTTATGCCGACTGGTCGTAATCTTGGTAGAGGTGGTTGTTGTCCCAACACTGGTTGTGGTCTTTCTACACCTATAGGTCCTGGTAGGTTGCCTGCTTGATATCTAGGCATCGGTGGGACTTGAGGAGATGTCGCCTGAGCTTGCGGAGCATATGGTCGTTCTCTCACATATCCCTTGTTATAATAACACTCCTCCATCCCATAGTTTGTCCATTTTTGTTCAATCGCACACCATTTTGGTTGTTTAGCTTGTGGTTTGGAATACAAGTTAATCTTTTTAAGCACTTCCTCTACAAGCTGCTCTTGGCTTACCGCTACTTCCCCCTTCAGTGTTGTCTTAGCAGACTTGCCTCCTCTTTGTTGTGAGGAAGAATCATCGTCAAAATCCTTGAACTCACCCTCTTTGTAGACCGCACAATTGTCCACAAGGTATAGAGCTTCCTTGGTTATATCATTCAACGTAGTGCTCCTTTTCATATGTAACTCCTTTTGAAGATCTGCATTCCTTAGTCCTTGGATAAATCTAAGCATAAGTCTGGACTGAGTTGGCAGTTCTTCCACGGGACAGAACTTAACATATCTTTTTAATCGGAGGGCGGCCTTCCGCACGGACTCTCCATCTTTCTGTTTGAATTTATGGATTTGCGAGACTGTATTATGAGCTATCCCCCTTTGTGAGAATTCCTCGATAAACTTGTCAAACACTTCCTCCATAGTCTCAAAGTCTCTTCGCTCCACGAGTCAAACCATGTAGCCGCATCATCCTCTAAGGTTAAACCGAATCCTACAAATTGGGTAGGAAAGTCTAGCACCTCTTCAGCTCTAATTACACGCACAAAGGCTGCTACATGATCTCTTGGATCCCTGCTTCCCGTATATTTCTTGTTTACCCATTTTTGCACTTGAGAAGGTCTAATTCTACGATGGTCTCCAAATCTCATCATGGGATCTCCCCGTCCTAGTCGATATACCTCCTCTGGTCTCCTGTAGTGGCCAGGTTCCTCTCCCAATGGTGCTCCTGATCCATAATTTCTAGCAGTTCTCGTAAGAGATGGTTCATCTCTCCGAACTCGTTCTCGGGGTGTTCTTCCAAGCTCAGTTGACCCCTAAGTCTTTGGCTTACTCTCTCCTTGATATTGTGCATAGAGTGGTGGTTCTTGTAAATCCCTTAACCCTCGTGCGGTTTGATAACCCTCTCGGGTTCGGTCTTGTTCTAATGTAGCGCTCTGTCGAAGCCATGCCTGCAGTGATGGCTGAGTAGCTGGTTGGTCCTGGTAGTTGGACGTCGGTGGTCGGGTAGAATGTGAGGTAATGTCATACTCTTCTGAAAAGAGATTAGTCGACTTGCTAGGGGTGTAGGTGGCTCTTGGTACCTCGTCGGGGCCATAGGTCGATGCTCCTGGAACTGTTGCCTTTTCAACCTCTTCTGGGAGAATACGTTTGTATTCTCGCCCGTATGTCAACAAAAACAATATCCTTCCGCATAGCAGTTTCATAAGAAAATAAGTAAAGAACCTTGTCTTTGCTTAATTCATTTGGGTAGGGTTCCTTGCACGAAAAGTAAGAGAATATTCCCTCGCTTTCATGCTTGTAAATCCCTACATTCTCATTATAGGTTGGGACCCTGGTTGTTTTCTTATCATACATATAAAGTGCTCCAGGTCGATCAATGTTAGGAGGCGGTTCTTGGGTTTCTGAAACCATTTTCCCTTTTGCCACGTTATCCCCATATTTGTTGTAATCCTCAGGGTTACTCACTATCAGATAGTGGTTTCCCTTTTCGTCTCTGAATCTGTCTCCATCATCATAGACTCGAATTATCTCTAGTCTCTGAGCCGGTCTTTCTTCAATACAAATACACTTGCGTCCCCGATAGTCAGAATAGACTAGGGCTCCCCTCGAGTTAGTTCCTTCCAAGAAGATTATAGTGAACTGGGTTTCGTTTAAAGGATGTAGGGAGGTGCTCCCTCCTGGCATTGGTCCTTCAGCGTTGAAACCTACTGGTTGTTGACTCCCCATCATAAAGAAGGACTTTTCCGACGAAGTGTCAGTATCACTACCCTCTTCAATGATTGGTCCCAATGGGTCTAGTCTCGTCTGAGTTACACTCTCTTCTATGGACGTGGTGCTAATTTGACTTTTGACACTTTTAGCTCCCGACTTAACAAAGGCTCCTGACCTTAAATACATAAGAATGAAAGTTTTGTTGCAAACTTAAAGCTTACCTGGACTCCTTCTTCCTGTATAGCTTTGTGATGACCTCCTTATGGGATCTACACAAGGATGGTTAGTCTGTTCACAGGTGTTTTCCCTGAATTACAAAAAAATATTTCAAGTATATACAGCAACCACTTAGTCAGTCTTCTGGTGGTCCAATTTCAATTATGAAATGACGGCTGGGATCTATATAGAGAGTATGTCCTAGCAGTATAGTAACAATTTGCAAAAAGTGTCTGATTCACTACTTCCTTAGTCTATCGCGATAAACTGACAGTTTGCTCTGGCACAAGTCAATTCAAAATTGTGACTTTACCCTTGAGTTCCACTTACCCTCTATAGCCTATCTCCCAATTTTTGTGAAGTTTGGACACTTGGGTTGGGTTTTGGTCCCATTTTAGTATTTCAATCGGAGCTTGATTCTCTATCTGACCCTCAGCTTGACCTTCAGTGATCTAAATGCCTTGAATTTTGGTGTGTCTGCTATTTAGGCCCTGATAAAGCTCTCCCTAGGGAAAATTTGAAAGAAAAGTTCCCCAACAGAAATTTCCTTGGTCTATCCTGATAGACTGAGCACTTTCTCCATTTTCAGCTTTTTTCCAAAGTTTTCTCCACAGTTGGTTTAGCCTCCCCTTGTGTAGTGCATTGACCAATTTTGGCACTGTTTGGACATTTGGTCCAAAACTTCTTGCCCTTGTCTCTGAATTCAGACTCCAAACACCAGTTTTGAAGTTTTGGGGTCAAAATTGGTGTTCAAATTCACTCAATTTTTGTGAGTACCCTTGTATTGATGTGTTAAGCTTGTGGTATAAGGGTTTTTTGCTTGTTGCTAGACAAACACCACCTTCACCAGTCTATCGCGATAGACCAGGCAGTGAGCAATCGGGACTTAATTTTTTGTCTGTTTTTGCATAGTCTTGTTCCCTGTGTCCATATAAGTCTATCCCCCAAGTTTTATGAAGTTTGGACTTATTTTGTCCTCAAACTCAAGCACTTCACAAATTTCACTTTTCTCTGACAATTCACAACTCCATTGCACTTGAAGTGATGCAAATTTGATGACACTGCATCTTAAACTTGTGCACATCAGTCATACCTCATGACACAGTCAGTTTACCCTTGGCTAATGGTTATATCTCATCTTGGCCTCTTTAGGTTCACTTAGTGTTTCCTTATGACAATCACTTGTTTCTTTTTAATGTTTGTTTTTTGCGGTTTTATAGCGTTTTTCTACTCTATTTCTTCACAAGTATAACAAGCACTCAAAACCAAAAACCATAACTCCATGTTATCCTATTTAACTAAATCTAACTAGTCGCAGACCTTCGACAAGACAGAGGCTTCCCACCTATCCACTAGACCTCAGGATACTCTATCCTGGATCTTGTTCTAAAAGTTTATGCTCTCTGTAGTCAAAACTAAAATAAGCTAACCATCACACGAGTGACGTAGATCTCCCTACTTAAGGTCTTGTGTCCCCGGCAGCGGCGCCAATGTTTTAGGGAAAAACTACTCTCCGGTTCATACTCACGAGCACGACACAGACAACATACTTATCATCTAATGACACGACTAACCCGTACGTGCACGTAGGCAATCTCGTTAGCTTGTCAGGCTGAGACCAATCTACACATATGCACTTTTATGATGCATCAATCACTAACCCTAGTAGAATGCAACCCACTCTATCCCTAAACGCTCACAACACCGTTTCCACGTCCAATGAACTCGGAATCGCATCAAACTTACTAGGCATCATCCTCTCACTAGGACATACTTACCTATAAGTCTAATCTCACCAGATTTGAACCCTAGCTATCTCGAATACTGTCACGATAGACCAACAGGTCATAATCCAAAAGTGGGAAAAACTTAAGTTTATCAGTATCTATGTGTAGCTAATCTCTTTCTTATTCCATGAAGCACTTGATTATTGAAAACAGACACCGTTTGTGCTACTTACAAGCAAAACAAGCTCGAGGAAGAATCAATCGCGATCAACTCGAAACGGCGAATGCGTGGCGTGGACGCGTAGCTCTCGGAGAGACTACCGCGATGGTGTGGTCGCGTCGTGAATCCGGTGAGGGAGAAGCACGTAGCGAAGAGGATAAGACACACGCACTCACTCTCTCTCCCTCTCAGACTCGTACGACACAGGATTAATAATCAAAAAAATGTTGTCCAAAAAATGGTTCTAAGGTGACTTTTATACTTTAGTCACCTTAGCTCAAAAATGTACATGGGGTTCTCTTGCTCATGATTACAAAGTGGGAATAAATCTGAGTCCTGACTAACTGACTAATATTTACATAATCCAAACGAATGGATCAAAATGATAAGACGTCTTTGACATAAAAAATGGAATTTGATATGCTTTACAAGATGGGCTCATTACAATAGTTGGACCAATGGGGCTCCAACACTCAGGTCGATCTTTCCACTTGATTAAGATTTGTTGACATAAGTGATGACGTGTACGCAACTCATGATAATCGAGAACACGTTCAGGTTATGTGGTAAGGTAGGAGGTTCAAGGAAATCAACCAAAATCTGTTGGTCAATGACATTGTCGTCCCCATGTAACCACTTACGTAAATGGCTTACATGAAACACCAGATGAATACGAGAATGTGAAGGTAGTGATAATTTGTAGGCACGATCACCTACTCGCTTGAGTATTTTGAAAGGCCCACAATATCGGGAAGATAATTTAGGTGTTGGCCCAGTTTTCAGACTTTCTGAATGTTCTGGTATGCGTAAAAATACTTCCTCCCCTTCTTCGAAGGTAACTTGCCGACATTTCTCATCAACATACTTCTTATACCGATCATGTGCTTCTCGGACATTCTGACGAGCAAGTTTTAGCATATCCATGTGGTCTTGGAGAAAATCCATAACCTGTTGGAGTTTTTTGGTTGCCAACCCCACCGTAACTGGTGACCTAGGTTGAAACCCATACATGAGCATGAAAGGACTAAAGCCTGTTGTGACATGCTTAGCACTGTTGTAGGCAAACTCGAGAATAGGTAAGTATTCTTCCCAGTCTGACTGATTTTTGCTGACTCTTAGCATATCCTCTAGAACCTGATTAACTCGTTTAGTCTGACCATCTGTTTCTGGATGATCAGTTGTACTGAGGTTCAGTTGTGTACCCAATTATTTAAACACAGCTCTCCAAAAGTGACTGTTAAACTTGGGATCACGGTCACAGACAATGTTACTTGGCAAACCATACAATTTGTATAGATTGTCAACAAATAACTTGGCTAGTTTTGGTGCATGTCTTAACTATTGATTTGGTTGGAATAAACTTACATAGTTTAGTCAACTTGTCTACAACCACCCATACCGAGTCATGACCTTGTACAGTGGTTGGTAAACCTACAATAAAATCCATAGAGATGCTTTCCCATTTTCCATTGGGGATCTCCAAAGAATGTAAGAGTCCTCCTGGTTTCAGGCACTCTGCTTTGTTAACTTGTCATTTTTGGCAATGCAAGACATAAGCTTGAACAAAGCCATGTATACCTGGACAGTAAAACTGTCGTCGTACAAGAGCATAAGGTTTTTCTAATCCCCGGGTGCCCTACACTTGGACTATCATGACATTCATAAAGAATCTGGCGTCAAATGTCTGTGTCCGTCGGTACACAAACTCTCTCCTTATGGAGTAGGTACCCATTGTCGATGGTGAAATGCTTCCATCGCTGTATTTTATCACTTGATAAAGGAGAACTAGGTGTAAAGGTTAACTGTACACTACCGTCATTGGAGTGCGAAGGATCCCTCTTTTGAACATGGCTCCACACTTTGGAATATTCTTCATCATTCTCATATTTGCCTTTGAAAGAATCTAAAAATTCACTACGAAGTTCCATGAAAAAGAGAGAATTGATCTCTGGCATTCGACTTAGAGCGTCCGCCACTACATTGTATCGGCTTTGCGATACCGTAGCTTGGCATCATATTTCTGAAGAATCTTGGCCCGCCTGACTTTTTGACCCTTCGAATCCGTTTTTTGTGTAAACCATTTGATGCTTTCATGGTCAAACACAATCTCAAATTAAGCACCATACAGATAATGCCGCCATGTTTTTAAGGCAGACACTATTGCATCATTAGGAAAAGTTTGGACTCAAAAATGGGCCTTGTAAGAATTGTTGATGTGGCATATCTTTCAAAAAGTGGGGATCGGTAAATTTTTTGCAAATAAAATCCAAACTTGTCGGAAGTTTGGTATTGATATATAGCATGCGTGTATCGGACATTGCCTTCATGTAGATCTAGAAAAAGGTGATTTTAGATTACCGTAACGGTAACAAAACCTGGCTGATTGAAAAAAAAAGTCATAACTTTCATAGAAAAAGGTGATTTTAGATTACCGTAACGGTAACAAAACCTGGCTGATTGAAAAAAAAAGTCATAACTTTCATAGAACTCATCCAAACTTTTCGGACCTTGGCTCCTTAGAAACCATTTTTCAAGAACTTTCCAATGATAGGTCATATCATGGGGTTCTAAGCAATATTTAGAGGGGTCTACCAGGTTGATTTCTTTTGTACAATTTTAATGATGTGGCACTCTTAAAAGGCCCAAAAATGAGCTCAAAATTTTCCTAATGAGAGTTCGCATTCGTAAGCAGAATAGTTTTGTTGAGCTGTATCAAGCTTCTTGCTTTCAAATGCAATCGGCCGTCCGTCTTGTAAAAGGACTGCTCCAATAGCACAGTCATTGGCATCCATTTCCAAAATGAATGGTTTCAAAGGATCTACAATATCCAGAATAAGAGCTGTAGCTAATGCACCCTTGAGCGTATCGAAACTGTGCTGTTGAGCGGATCCCCACTGTAAAGCTTAATTTGCCTTTTTCTTTTAGTTGATCCATCATGGGAACAACAGTTTTAGCATAGTTTTTAACGAACCTTCGGTAAAAATCTGCAAATCCCAAAAAAATATGTAATTCTTCTAGATTTTTAGGAGAAGGCCATTTTCGGATGGTATCCACTTTGGATTGATCCATATATAGTCCATTAGCTAAAATAACATGCCCTAAATAGTGATTTTGTCCTTTAGAAAATCACATTTAGATTCCTTGGAATATAATTTGTTTGTGCGTAACAACTCAAACACCTGCCAGAGATGTTGTAAGTGTTCTTGTTCAGAAGCACTATAGACTAGCATGTCGTCAAGGAAAACAATGACAAATTTGCCCAAATATGGCTCCAAGACACTATCCGTAAGTGTCATGAATGTTGCGGGCGCATTAGTCAACCCAAAGGTCATCACCAAGAACTCGTAGTGTCCAAACCGTGTTCGGAATGCAATTTTGGGTATATGGGCAAGTAGAATACAGACTTGGTGATATCCTGACCGCAAGTCTATTTTTGTAAAAATGCGAGCACGAGTGAGTTTGTCAAACAACTCATCTACTCTGGGCAATGGGTATTTGTTCTTAACTGTAATCGCATTTAAGCCAGGGTAGTCTACTTACATGTGCATATTGCCGTCTTTTTTCTTCACTAATAGGATAGGCAAAGCCGATGGTGAAGAATTCATCGTGTCGGCGGTAATCCTGATGGCAAATCATTAGGAAATACATCTTGAAATTCCTTTAATAATTTTTGTAATTGGCTAGCAATGTTTGCTTGTTTAGAATTAGCAATTGGTGGAACAGATGAGAGAAGCATGCGGTGTTGAGGAATGTTCAACATATTCAATGTTAGAAAGAAAATGAGACAGTGAGTAACACAAGAAAACCTGATCTATTTTGTTATAAAAACGAGCTGCATAAGCTCAGTGGTACAAATCAGTGGTGATGAAGGTATATCTTTTTCTCCTAACAACAACACATGTGTGCCATGGGATTCAAACAACATGCTGTTGTGCTCATAGCTATGCTTCAGTGATGGTCCTAGGCTATGCAACCACTCCCTACCAAGAACCACATCTGCCCTTTCCATGTTCATAACCTGAAAATCCAAGCATGTGGAGTTACCTTTGTACTTACAACGGAACAGCTCGGCATTGAGTATCCCAGATTTTGGTATCATGTCCATTCATCATTGCTACCTTGTAGCAGTGGGTACTCGAAGTTTGAGGCAATTTGAGTTTTTTCACCAATCCGTAATTGATGAAATTGTGCGTAGCACCATCATCTACCAAGATGTGCACCTTGTGCCCTTGCAAATATCCGTGCGTACGTACTAACTCATGTGGGCCAAAGCTTGGTTGCCACATGGAAGCTGTGAGACACCATTTATGCACCACCTCAGTGTGTGTTACTTCCACTGTAGAGAATCGTGAAGAAGACTCAAGAGGCAGCAGTTGCACCGTGTGCACTGCTTTCTCCTTGCCCCGAGCAGCAGATTTCCCCTTGGGACAATCCTTTTTGCCATGACCTCTTCCTAAACATTGAAAACATAATTTTTCTTTCTTGGCTTTATCAAAGTCCTCGGGAGAGAGAGGACCCCTGGACCCCTTGGTTTTTCTAGATGCATCCGAATTGGCAACTATAAATTTTCTTTTATTGTGCCCATACTAAGTGCATGTATTACCATGTGTATTAGCAGGCACGTGGCTATTATGCGTTTTCTTTTCATCTGGATCATCATGAATATGTGCTTTCACTATGGCTTCCTCAAGTGTTTTAGGGTCTTGACATACTTCTAAAGCTCGGGTGTCAGACCTTTTATGAACCCCCATACTTGTTGAAAGGTATCTAAGTCTTCCATCTTGAGGATAACATCCCGATAGTGAGAGATATATTCAAGTAGTGATGGGTATTGGCGCATGGAACATGTGTCCCAAGCTGTTTAATTACGGTCTGCCTCATTTGTAGGCAAAAATTATTTGCTAAACATAGCTTCAAAAGCTGCCCAACTCTGTGGTATGATGTTCTTCTCCTTGAGAGACATCCACCATTTGTAGGCCTCGCCTTCCAGAGTTAAGCTCGTTTACAAAGCTCTGACTGCGTCTGGAGTATGCCGTAAGGCGTGAATCCCATCCCACTTGCTGAGAAAGATATTCACTGCATCTTTATTGCGGTCTCGGTCTTCTCCCTTAAAAATCGGTGGTTTGGTGTTTTTCAACAATTAATCCACCTCTTTTGCAGTGAGAGTATGCAACATATCAGCATTTGGGCCTTGACCGAGATTAGAAGTGCCTTGCCCTTGTGTAGCAACATGCTCATGCATGTGCGTGTCAGCAGGACTCTTGGACTACTGTTGCGTTAATTAAATTACTAATGTGGATAGTTTAGTAACATTTTCATTCAAAGCTTTAAAATTTTCATCCATGACTGTCATGCGTGTCTGAAGTGCACAAAATTCTTGAATATCGAGCAATTCGTAAGTATCATCGCTGTCCTTGAGAGGATATGGCCGCGGGCCATCATTGGCAGGATCAGGCGTACTTTGCTCAAAATCGAATGTCAATATGACATTGCTCAAAATCCATGGAGACACAGTGCTGTGCAAGGAGTAGTAAAAAAAATACATGATATTGAGAGCACTGGCAAAGTGTAATTAGCCTTGCTAATTCCGTCAAAATCGATAGTATCCCGATGGAGAGTGATTCGAATTGTCCGCCGTATATGGAATTCCTCAAGTCCTTGATAGCCGAATCAATTAGACTTGAAAACGTTAATTGATTTTACCAAAAAATTGTACTTGAACTCCGTCGGAATGGTGTCCTTGAGATCTCTGAGTTTCTGCGTAATGCGTAGAGAATTTGGCTCAAACTTTGTGCCGGCCTCGTCAATGCTATGCCGCACCCTAGCCTTGCCGAATCCGCACGTGGAGTAAGGGGGGTGGGGTACCCTACTATGGATATCGCCCCTTATGTTTAAATTTTGGGTATGGCTACTAACCCCTAAGGGGGTTGGCCACCCGTAAGTGGGAGAAATAACGTCCACAGTCGGCTATGGCCGCTCAGAGCAGCGTGCAGGTCATCACGATCTCCATGGTCGCATCTGCGTTGAGGTAGGGGTTCCGGCCCAATGACATAAAGTCCTCCCTTGCCCGGTGCACAACTATAGAGCCCGCAAGGGGCGGTTTTGGTGCAAGTCCGCCTCGGCAGCTCCTCTTGCAAGGGGGGTTTCCCACGGCATGCTGGCCTTGTTGTCCTCCTCACAGGAGGAATGCTCCATGCCCCCTTGACCCCGACATGCAGAAAAGCATGCATAATTGTGTGGCTCCTCTCCTCCATGGATGTGCCTTTTACAAAAAAGGAACCTTGCTCTTGATACCAATGTAAGAAAAGGGAAACTAGAACCTAGGAGTCCACCACCCAACCACAAACTATATAGCATAGCCCCTGACCCTTTGCCCTAGTTGGACTCCCTTTCCACACTGCCTAGCCCTGCCCTGCCCTTGTCTAGTCCGGCCTTGCTGGAGTCCTGACATAAAGTCTACTTGTAAAGAGTTTGAGAATGTCCAAAAGCGTTATCTTACAAACTTTCTCCAAGTGAAGACACAAACACCATATATGCTCCTACTTCTTGAGTCAGGATGTCTTCCAATTGAGGTTATTGGCATGAAAAGGGTTGTGGAGTACATGATAAAGATGCGTCAAAACCCCTCACATCGACTTCCTACAATTGCATGGGAAGCAAGCAAAAAAGTTCAAAAGACGCAAAAAAGCAAGGTCTTGAGCACAGGATGAATGCAAGACATAAAGAAGTGGTTTGGGAGATGGGATGCATTACACTTGCTACATGATGCTTCAATTGACTCCCAAGTGAATGAATCTTTTCTGCAACGCCAATGTATTACGGCTTGGGAGAAATCCGGTGGGTCACGCTTCCTACATTACACAACCCATATTGCCCTCAACTACAAAACCATGTTCTTCGCTGAAAGAGGAAACCGTACTCATACTTACATGCTTAATGATCCTATCCCCTTCTCGGTGATACGCACTATCGTAGCCATTCGGCTTAGCTCCCATTTCCTTCGATGCAAGATAGGGTGTCAGGGCAATGGAGAAGAGTCAAATCGTCTCTGCACATTATGCTCATTGCAAGTTCGAGAGTACAATGAATTACCCTGTTGGTTTAGTGACATGGGGATTTTGTGTAGATTGTTCATAATACAAAAATTGATGGATTTCTCTTGACACTCATAATTTACTAGAAGCAGAACAACATCGCTTTCTTTGTCATGGGGGCTAGGTTCGAACTCTACTCGGATACTCAACTATCTGACAAGATACATTGTACAACTTGTTGGCATGCATATTCGACGCACCATGCAGAAGAATACATATCAGGTAGGTGTTTTTCACCTACTTAGAAATGCTATGTTAAACTTTCATTGGGATCACTTGTTAATCAGTGATTAAGGTGGAATAAAGGGAACTTAGATATAGTGTATTTCAAAAGAAAAATATTGAGTTTGTTACTTATCTGAAAAATCCTTTTGGAATATTGTGGTTGGTGAGACCTAGTAAAACTGTTTCTCCAATGTTCGGGACATTATAGTGTGTGTTGCAGATAACCTATGACATGTGGGCAGAGTACAACTGGCATATGGTTTTTTCAGTGTATTTGACAGGTTTTTAAACATTGAGAAAACTGTTTGACATAACTTAATGAATAAGAGTGATATTTTGGGGTGAATAATCTTACAGTGTTACTTTTTGTTCTTGGTTATAATAAATGGTACAAAGGAATAACATCTATGGTTTTGAATACCTTAAACCTCCCATAGAGGGTCTCGTTGGAAATGGCGATTGCTAAATTTTTTGAAAAATCGCTAAGAATACAAACAAGATGCTGTTCGATTTTTGATAGAACTGCTTATATTGTTGATAACTTGTAAGACAAATGCTAAAAGTAAGCTTCTTGAAACTTTGAGACTGACAGGGACTGGAGATAGATTCGGGGGTTACATAATTCATAAAGTTTCATAAAGCTCAAATTGTTTTCATAACCATGAATATAAAATATCAATTGTTGTTATGGGATGCATAACATCTACTTGATTGTCTTCTCTTGAATAGCGAACACACTGGATATCCCACATGCGATAGGACGTAAACACACTTTGGCATACGAAAACATAGATAGGTACCTACGGAGAGTTTGGTCAATTTTTGTATCATATATAGTAGTATATACTAGCACTATTTTGAGTATATACTTGGTGAATATTGGGATACACACGACTCTACACTCAGAGGTTATATTACTAAATTTCAAATTAACATTCAATCCTAAGGGTAAGCTGTAAATTAGGTCTACAAGTGTGACATGGATGACAACTGGATCCAGTGTCGACACCTGCAAAAACACACAAACATATCTAGTTCTAGCTGAGTGTTTTTGTATGGATGCAGGTAACAACTAGATCCTTCGCTAGGTAGATGTAGTGGAAGCTCATCCCAGATGGACAGACAAAGATACTATATTAAGACATCAATGATCAAAGGTCAAATTTTTTATGATCTAAATGACTATATTATCCATTAGATATAGAATGATGTATTGGTTTATATGAAATGTTAATTGAGTTTTATGACATCTGGTTTTCATACTTAAAACACACACACACACACACACACACACACACACACACACACACACACACACACACACACACAGAGGCCACACATCAATTACTTTAAACCATACAATGACTTGACTCTTTTTGCAGGGAACATTCAGTGAGAGTTGCAACAAAAAGTGAGGATATGTCCACCACCAGCTTAATCAAGCCTTCTGAGCAATGCAAGGTAGATATTGCCATGTGATATATCCTAGGATGAAGCAGTCTTGATGGGTTAACTAAGGGTTTCTTTATGGGGACATGTGACTGAAAGAGAGGGGGGTTATACAAGGGAGGAAAGGTGCATTTTTATAGATAATGGTTCCCTTTATATGGAAAAAAAGGGACATTCATGCACATGTACACAAGTGATGTCCCCTTACTATGACTAGTGATTACCCCGGGGCAACACTCCATGAATTGTCTTCCTTATCCACCTTAACACAAAATTAGCCTGGGGGATTCACCATGAGATACTTATTGTACTACCTAAGTGCAAGGGAAGGGGGTTCATTGGTAGGCTAGATAAGTGTATAAGTTAGGGGGTGGGCCCTAATAATTTCTCCTTCATTGCTAAAACAAAAGGGAGGGGGTTCTAATATATACTTCAAGGGGAAATCAGGGATCTTTGGGGGTGGTGGAAGAGATTGATAACATACATATAGACATACAAATTAGAGCTTTTTAATAGAAAAAAATCCAACTATTGCTAGTGAATTACATGTGGTTACCCTATTGCATGCCAGCCAATATGATTAAGATATTGACTTTAGAGGTGTAGTAACTTTAGAATGGGGAATCATTTTTATTTCACATGAGTCGTGAATAGGGTTTTTTCAAGAATCTCCCCTCGTAGGTGGCATATCCTTTTCTATAGAGAGAGAATCCCTTGAGAAGATCAATACCTTTTGCTCTGTTCTCAGATTTTAGAGATTAACTGAGTCCTAGAAGCATCACATATGCTATCCAAGTAAATGAGGGGATTTAGCTTAGTTGGAATATAGAAGTTGTTGAAGGTACTCAAAAAGCAATTTTGTTTTAGCTGCAAAGTTTGTTAGAAGGAGCTACATCACTGCTTACTTCACAAGATTTGCCAAAACACTCTCATGCGATATCATATTGCTAGAAAATATGGGTGAAGATGCAGGTTTCATTTGGATACTTGCCCAAAATTTGATGCATTTTGATGTTGCCACTTATTTGGCAGCATCACAACATCAAAGGGGACAATATAGAGACCATATCTAGAAATACACAAGCACAATGCATGTGGAGACTATTCTCAATGGTGCTCTTTAGACACTATTGAAAAAGACTAAATGTATTGAATACCAGACAATGCAATGTCACAAATGCAAATAAGATTCTTCTTATTATGACACATGTATACCCTATGTACATGTGCACAAAGAGAGCCCAAAGAACATTGTGGGGCCTCAAACTCTTGTTTGCAGTCTCTGACGACATGTGTAAGTTGTTCATCATGGAACAAAATGATGACATCATGGCACACATCCATGAAATAATGATCATCTGATGGAACCTAAAATGAAGAGCAGTACTAGCATACACAAAATTTGGGAGATGATGCTAATCCTGTTGAGAAGGCCAATGAAAAAGCATTATATATGTTGTTGTGCAACACTCTAATCACACTTTGCTATGATGCTAGCCCTGATGGTACTCACGACCGGTGCTCGATCCGACCGAGCGTTGGGCGCTATATTTCAATCAACTAGCTGACTCCATAGCTAGCTAGTTATACACCTATATAAAACATATGACGAAACAGCTCTTATTCGGCACGATGATGTCGAGCATTGTTGTCCTTCTACTAGTGCTGGCGGCGAAGGCGGTGCTAGTCCAGTCGGCCCGCAGAGTAGGACTGGAGCAGCGGCTCGTGATTGTGATCGGAGATTCGACAGCGGCCAACTACACGGTGCAACCGCGCCTATTCCCCCTTTCCGGCTGGGCCATGTTCCTGCAGCCGCACTTCGACCCCAGCGCCGTGGTGGTGCGTGACGTGGCTTTCCCGGGGCGAAGCTCCAAGTCCTAATTCTACGGCGAGAAGCGGTGGCAGGAGGTAAAGTCCACGTACGTGTCGGCGGGAGACTAAGTCTTCATTCAGTTCGGCCACAACGACCAGAAGGCTCGCGACCTCGTCCGCACGGCTCTGCCTGCAGCTGGCGCATGGCCACGGGATAGTCGCCCAGGGACAGCTTGAAACCTCTGCCGTTGATGTGCCAGAGAGCTCGAGAGATGGAAGTGACGAGGCCCAGGCTGCGCGGGCTTGAGCTAGATATCAGACTCTCTTCCGACGTGGCAAGGAGTCGCGTGTACCGGTAACCGGCAGTGCGGCACCTTTTTAAAAGGGTTAAACAAGTGCCCCCCCCCCCCCCCGCCCCCGCCCGCGTTTAAACATCATTTATGTTTGAACTGAAGTAGTTGACAAGTGTGATCTATGCCCTAGTGGTTTGACACATGATTCTACACCTTGCCGCATGTGTTCAATGCTTGCTAGGAATAAGCCAACATGTTTAACCAATTTTGTTGATTGGACATATCGCCCTTTGTGCAAATGCAAGGCCTTGCAAAAAATTCAAGTGCCGAGAAGTGACCTGCTGCACCGGCTTAGTAGGTAAACATAAATGCCACATGGACGACTCTCAAGGGTGCCACATCCTTGAGAGTCCGTTATTTAGAAAGAGCCGGTTGCGCACGTCTCGTTGATGTAGAGGGTGATGTAGTGCTTGAATGTGGTGAAAGGGTCGGTGGCGCTTCGTGTGCTACTCATCGATCTCAACGAAGCCACGGCCACCCTCTTCACCAAGCTGGGAGAGAAGACCACTAAGAGCGAGCTCTTCATGTGCCTGCCACCCGGAAAGTTCCCCAACTACCCCCGCGGCAGCAACGACACCACTCACTTGCAGGTGGAGGGAGCCAAGCAAGTGGCTAGGCTTGCCGGGCAGGGCATCGTCCGGGCCAACCTACAGCCTCTCGTGGCGCATCTGCTACACTAGCTAGTGACCAGCAGCCCAGGAAACTCTAATCAGGAAAATTATCGAACTACATATAATAGAGTACGTATAATCTAAAATAACAGCTGAAATAGTTTATCGTATTATTCTTTGACTTATCTCTCTCTCTCTCTCTCTCTCTCTCTCTCTCTCTCTCTCTCTCTCTCTCTCTCTCTCTCTCTCGTTTTTGAAGGGATGTTTTATCATGACCGTTATATTACATTTTGTACAGTATTACATGTTCTGGATAATCCTTTTATATAAAGGATTATGGTAATGGCCAACAGCTATAAGGTCCTCCGTGGATCCTAGTTAAATGATCTCCCATGTGAAAGAGCATTTGTAAGCAACCTGATTATCAAACACAACAGCAGGTACTCTCCACATAAAGACCTAATGTTTGAAGGAACAAGGGAGTTTTCGTATAGTAACTGGGTGAAAGCATGTTAACCTGTCATGCTTTTTCATGTCCGGGACAATGCTAACTAGCACAATTTTGACATATACTAACTAGTACAACAACTTTAGCTACATCTCCAAGATCTATGACATATGATATATCAATAGAAAGCACTTGAAACAAGGAATCCAAATGTACAACCTCCGATAAATTTTGATATTATTTGTAAAAAATTTACCGAACGCACAACTTTTCAAAGATGTGCTAACTTGAAACTGCTAACTAGCACAAAAAGCGCGACAGGTTAACATGCTTTCCCCCAACTAGGCTTCCTTGCCAGTAGGTGTCACATTTAGTAATGCCCCGAGCTTTGTTGCATCTCACAACAAGATTAGGTTATGGAAGAATAAGTGCATAAAATTTATTAGTCTTGCTTGTCCACTAGTTGGCGGATGAGTATGGCAAGTTCCAATCTCTAAATTGATCAGCAAGATCTGTGTTGAGAGGAAGAGCTCAAGGCGTTCACAATGAAAATTATTTCTATATCACGTGTGTTAACCAAAATGGAATAAAAGTATCCCTTATAGGCCTTATGTGCACATGTTTTTGTATCTTTAAAAGAATATAAAATCCCTTCTATTGAAACTCACGTGCTATGTTACATATACTTTAGTGAACTCCCTAGGAGGAAGAGACATCCTATGCACAAAGCAGATTCCATGGAATTTTGAGCGTGTTCCCTAATTTGAATTTCCTTCTTGCCACCATAAAAGTAGCAAAGTTGTTGGTAGAGTCCATAACCTAATCTATCAAGCCGACCCCCCCTCTCGAGCTGACCCCCCCTCTGGATAGCACTAGGGCTTTTTTCCCCTTTAGAAGTGCGACACTACATATATAGCTCCAAAATATGTTCTCTTTCCCAACTGAATCTCCTATATATCTTGCGCGCCCCTTCCAAATAAACTAAGAGAATACAAGTTTCCTCGAGACAACAAAAAATGAGCAATGGTGGAGGAAAGTTTAATAGGTGCAACATAAAATATCTTATCCCATGTTGGCAATTGCCATTGCCCATGAAAATACACCACTGCATAATCCATCATTGGTCAGACCATTCTGGCCCATATGGTGTGTTTGGCGAGAATGTGTTTAATCAAACGTGCCTTCATGCATGCATATGGACACTTAGTTAAGAACATCAAGTCCCCCTTGGGAGTAGGGCATAGTCATAAGGGACCCATAAATCCATGGAGGCTTATTTCCCCCGAAAAAATTTAATAGGGAAGTAGGATGGCGTGAATAATTTAAAGCCTCACATGTATTGGCCATTCCTAGCAATGCGAAGATGCACATTTTCTCTGTACTTTCTCCAATATCCACTCAGTCCTATCATTTTGGGACACATCCATCCCTATAGAGTATCCTAGGTGTCTGACAAAAATATGGCCTCTAGGGAATCAATGCCCTACCCAAATCAAATTTTCAAAGTCTTTTTTAGAGATGTAGATCAGGTTGGATTTCTTAAATTCAATTATGGACCGTAGCAACTAAGGAGTACAACACTACAACTTTTAGATCTTTTCACACCAGTAAAAATTAGTGGGAAAATTGGGATTCCCACCCGTTGTGTGAGAGAACGACATTTTCATACGCGTAGGTGGAAAAAAATTGAGCGTGAAAAGTTGATTTACTATTGAAAAAAACAAATTATGACTCTTGGAATAGTCACGGTGCCGTGACTGTAAAAATAAGTGGAAAAAGGGGCCTTTTTCTCAACTAGTGAAAAGTTCTAAAACTTGTAATGCAAGTTCAGATAATTCATGCATTTCCTAATGTTTACATTCTCGGCTTGCAAAAATGTAATTGTATCATCAGAAAACCCCAAAGCACTAATATGATCCTCTCCCAATTTTAGTCCTTGAAATAACAGAGAGCGCCCAAAAACTCAGATCTCAGATCTGAGTTTTTCGGCGCCCTCAAGCAAGGAGTAGGTAACGCTCTCCCTCTCTCTCTCTCTCTCTCTCTTTCTTCTCCACACACACACACACACACACACACACACACACACACACACACACATAGTGTTTTTGAGAGAGAGAGAGAGAGAGAGAGAGAGAGAGAGAGAGAGAGAGAGAGAGAGTACAAACATAAACAAAAACGCACACACACATACATAAACAAAGAATGCACACACACATTGAGAGAGGAAAAGAGAGAGAGAGCATGCATAAACAAAAAACGCACACATTGAGAGAGGAAAAGAGAGAGAGAACATGCATAAACAAAAAACGCACACATTGAGAGAGGAAAAGAGAGAGAAAACATGCATAAACAAAAAAAATGCACACACATTGAGAGAGAAAGAGAGAGAAACTAATTTAACGTCGTAGGAAACTAATTAAAATTAAAAGACCTAAAGATCTAGCGGACGAGGAGTTGAACTCAAGACCTATTATTCAAGAGGAAAATGGCATAACCAATCTATCATACTTGGCATGGGTGATAGAAAGGTTATACCATTTATCTCTTTTTATTGGCACACACATCCACACACGCGCACACACACAAGAAGAAGAGATTTATAACGTCGTAGGAAACTATCCTAAAAGACGTTAAAGATTAGGTTAGATGTTGACTTACGTTAAATTAGATTTAGGTTTATTTAAGTTAAATTAGATTAGATTTACGTTTATTTTTAGTTAGATTTAGATTTACGCTATATTAGATTATATTTAGGTCTCCATAGACTGTGATGCCTGCATGAAGCGGGTGAAGAAAGCCCTCAATGGAATAAAGGGTATTGCTGCCTTCACTCATGGTGGGCTCCTTCGATCCAAAAGTACTAATGAAATGTCTTCAGAAGATAGGGAAGAAGGTGGATCTTCTGGGTGGCAAGAGTCACTACATCCCCGACAATGACCATCTAGACAACCTCTAGTCATTCAACAGCAACTTCAAAGTTAGTAACAAGAGCAAGAACGGTCCAAAGGGCCAATTGCTGTCGTCAGACGTGGATGGAGATGAGGCAGCGTCACCGCCGGAAGTTAACTCTCACATCTTTAGTGATGAGAATGCCAACTCTTGCCGAGTTATGTAAAAAATTATGTGTTAAATCAGTTTTAAGGTTCTTATAATCCCTGTTAGTTTAGTTCTTTGTTTTTAATATAACATAATTTACGTTAGATTTAGATTTATGTTATATTAGATTAGACTTAGGTTTATTTAGGTTTACCCACACACACACACACACACACACACACACACACACACACACACATACACAAGAAGAAGAGAGTTTTTAAGTCGTAGGAAACTATCCCAAAAGACGTTAAAGATTAGGTTAGATGTAGACTTACGTTAAATTAGATTTAGGTTTATTTTTAGTTAGATTTACGCTTATTTCATTAGATCGAGTCCACGCAAGAATTACTTACGGTTTAGGGTTTAGAGTTAGACGAATAGTGAAAAGATCTACTGTGAAAAGATGTTAAGATGCTGTGAAGTGCTACAGCTAGAGAAGAGGCAAAGGGGTTTTGTCCACTACATGCAGTATCATGTAGACGTGGGTCTGTAGATTTCTTGTACCCACAAATATAGGTATTGACCAATAAAGACGAGATTATAACCCGGTGGTTCTGATCTCCGTGCACCTCTAGACCGAGGTGTGCGGGGATTGGACATGACTAGAGAATGTGAGGTAGAGAGAGAGAGAGAGAGAAAGAGAGAGAGAATATTAAATTTGTTGTCTAGGTTATAGAATATCAAATAGAATATTAAATTTGTTGTCCAGGTTATAAGATTTTTATCCTCATTATGAGTAGTGACGAGGATGTGGGACCGTCCAACCGAAACACCTATCTCTCAACGAGGGTCTTATGTCCTTGTAATCAATGCAAGCATGCTGTGCGACGGACAAGACTTGTTTCTTTGCAGCACGTTCGCAAATTTGGCGAGTTCGATCCATCTATTATAGATCGAGTTTTTGCCAATTATAACTCGTCGGACTCTGACGCTGGCCAACAAGCAGCAATCTTGCAACCCAATAGACGTGTTCGCAGGCGCTTTGGTCAAGCAGCATATGTGAGGCCACAAGATGTAGCCTCTGACAGCTCGGGGGATGATCATGCAGAGAACATTCCCAACGAGGCAATGTTTGAGCCCGAGATTGGTGAAATGATCGAGACGATCATGGATTCAGAAAGGCTTATCTATGATGATATGAAAAGTGAAGCCGATACGCCATTGTATAATGGAGCACGTATGTCTAGATTGAAAGCACTCCTGGTTCTTCTCAACATGCAGGCAAAGTTTGGATGGAGTGACACTAGCGTCACAACGCTTTTTAGGTGATCTATTACAATTAGTTTACTTTAATAAAACTCTAAATGTATAATGATCTGATAGATTTTTACACGACTGTATCGTATTTTTATGTTGTGTAGATTGCTTAAAGAGCACATACTACCAGCTGACAATGTGATGCCAGATTCCCGAGATGAAGCAAGAAAGATTTTGTGAAACTTGGGGATGGATTACAATTCTATCCACGCTTGTCCTAATGACTGCATTCTTTTCAGAGGGGAATACATAGACATGGAGAAGTGTCCGAAATGTGATTCCGAAAGATATCGAGTAGATCTCCACGGGACAAAAATTCCACAAAAGGTTTTGCGACATTTTCCTCTGCTTCCTCGCATCAAGCATTTCTTCGAATGTAAGTCCATGGCCGCCCTAGCATCATGGCATGAGGAGAATAAATCTTCGGATGGTGTGCTACGAATTCCTGCAGATTGCGCAGCCTGGAAACATATAGATGGAACATGGTCGGATTTTACCAGGGAAGCTCGAAATTTGCGCTTAGGCCTGGCTATGGATGGCGTAAATCCATTTGGTCAAAGATCAACATCTTACAGTGTATGGCCCGTTGTCATCGTCAACTACAACATTCCCCCGTGGTTGACTACGAAGAAGGGGCACCTATGGCTAAGCTTGATTGTGCCAGGGCGATATAAAGTGGAGAATATGGATGTGTATCTTCGTCCACTATTGGAAGAGCTACAACAATTGTGGATTGGCATAGAGGTGGTGGATATGATCAGCCGACACACAGGACGACGGAATGCTTTGATCACAGGCATTCTAATGTGGACCATGCATGACTATCCCAGGCTAACAGAATGCTCAGGTGATCTAATGACACTCCTCACTCAGACACTGTAAATCTTGTTTTTTCCCATAGTTGATCTATTATCATGTGTATACATGCAGGGCTTCAAACAAGCGGATACAGAGCATGTGTCACATGTGGACCTAGACTGAATGCACGTAGGGCGCCCTCACTGAAGAAGCAAATCTACGAATGTCATCAAGCGTATCTTCCAGAGAATCATGTGTTACGCGACGGCTTTTTGGGAAGAGAGCCACCAAGGATGTCTGCACAAGCATGGTTAGAGCAGAAGGAGATGTGCGATGACGAATTGCCTCCAGGGATGAAGAGACTATCTCTATGGTACGAGTTACCATACTGGCCCCGACTCATGATCAATCACTTGCTCGATCCAATGCACATATTCAAGAATGTGGGTAATCTACTATGGGACCATCTGACCGGAAAGAAAGATACTTTGGGAGCCAGAGTTGACCTTAGAAATGTGGATCGTATGGAGCAATATTGGCCGCAAACAGCATCTGATGGATCGATAAAACTCCCTAAAGCACCATGGATTTTCACAGGAGCCCAAGAACGCAAAGTAAAAGAGACCATTCGATCTTTGCGGACCCCCGCTGGCGTAATGCACTCGCTCCGAACGTGTTTTACTAAAGAAGGAAAGCTTACCGGTTTGAAGTCACACGATTGGCATAAAATGTGTCAGGTACGTTCATAGTGGACTTTAATATCATTGCATAAAATGTGGACTTTAATATCATTGTTGCACATACTTTACAGTTTATTTTACCGGTTGCCATTGAGGGATGTTTGTCTCTCGACATCCGTAACACAATCTACAAACTTGCAAAGCTGGTGCAATGAATCTCACAAAAGGAGATCAACGTAGACTCCATACCATTCGCCAAATTAAATGCTGCGGAGCTTGTGTGCATGTTTGAGAAACATTTTCCTACTACCATGCTAACCATTCAGGTGCATCTTCTTGTTCACATAGTTGATGAGGTGGAAATAGCTGGCACAGTTCATTCCAGATGGATGTTCTTCTTAGAACATTTCATGAAAACGCTTAAGGGATATGTGCGTCAAAAGGCACGTCCGGAGGGTAGCATGACAAAAGGTTGGTTGGTATCAGAGTCCCTAGTGTACATTGGAGAGTGGCTAGACGGATTTGATAAAGCCCGGGACACGCTATGGCGAACCATAGATGATGAGCGCATATCTAGGATTGTCATGTGCAATCTCGGTGTTGAGAAGAAGATGACGGAAGATCTAGAGGCTAAAATCAACCGATTTTGCATGCTTCACAATCCAGTGATGCAAAAGTGGATTTCACAATATGAGGATGCAAAGCAAGAGCGACAAAGGGCACGAATCGAGTGGAGACGGGGAAGACGACCACCGATGCACTATCCGACGGGTCTGGAGAGCCTACCAACATTCATGAGCTTAAGATGGTTGCACAACCAATTGAAAAGCGCAGAACAATGCGGTGACGAAGTGACTGAGGAAGAGTGGGAGTACTCTCGGGGTTGCACGACCAAGGTAAGTTTGCAATGTACGACTAGCTAGTGACTTTATTTCTAAACGTTTGAACGGCCACTCATAATATTTGTTCGTTGTAGTATAAGTCATACATAGCAGCATGGTGTAAAGGTCGACATTTTAGGGTGGAACGGATCGACAAAAAGCGTTTTACTCAAGATTGTGGAATCATGGCAAAATTTGAACAGTCTAGTCGACGACGTTCCTCTGATGCAGATCCTGTGGTGGCGGAACTCACTTACTTCGGAACGCTACAAGAGATTTTGAGGATCGATTACAGAGGATTTTTTGTCGACTTGATCGACGTGCAATGGTTCAAGATAATCATGGAGGGTCGCAACGCTACTGTGCGTAGAGGAGAGTCTGGTTTTCTTGAGGTGGATTCTACTATGAAATGGACTGACCTAAGAGACACTTTTGTACTACCCGAGCATTGTGAACAAGTAAGTATGTAAATAGTTAACATCCCCCTTTTACAAGTTATGTGCTTGAAAGCTCTCATGTAAGTTATGTGGCTCTGGCAGGTAATATTTCATCCTACAAAGTCTACATCAAACTGGTGGTACGTCATAGAGGTAGCCCCTCGTAGTGCAAGGACGTATGAAGGCTACCATGTGCCAATCACAACGGCAGAGGGCTTGCCTTACTCCGTCGACTTCAATAGAGGCAGCCAGAGCGCGAGTAGAGGCAGGGAGCTCGCACCACTTGGGGAGCGGTGGATGGGCATCATTGGAGGCCGATTTTGTAAGTGTTTTCGCATTGCTCTTTATGTTCGATAGTTTAGGGTTTATGAGTTTTTTAATTCTAACATAATGAAATCTTTGTATGTTTTGACAGTGTTCGATAACAGGACGTGATCCCACACCGTACGAGCGCGAGTACGCAGGTAGGAAGGGCTTAAACGCCCTGATGGACATTCTCAGTTCTCGCGGCGGCATGGTTAGTATTAGGGTTTACTCTTTTCTATTTTTTGTATTGTTTTATAAATGTCGTTATATGTTTATACTTACTGAAAGCTGTCTTATTGTCTTTTTTTGCGGAATCCGACAGATACGCCGCTTGGACGCGATGAGACGTCTGACTAGACGACGTCAGTTTAGCCGTAGCTAGATAGCATTAGTTTAGGGTTTCTCATAGCTTATGTATCATGAGATGGATTTTATACGTCTTTTTGAACCATGTATATTATTACATTTGTCACCGGAGTTCATTTTGCCAATCAATTCTTTATGCCTATGATGTTGTACAATTGTCATTATTACATTTGCCAATCAATTCATTTTGCCTATGATGTGTACAATTGTCAATTTTACGCTTGTCAATTTTGCAAACAATGCGTCTTGTGGGTGACTATTTTGGGTCTATTATCTACCCTTGCACTTTTTTTAAAAAAGTGAATCAAGTACAATATGGTTGATGGGTGGCAGGGCATTCAATGCCCTATCACCAAAAAAAATTTCTCTCGGGCGTCGCTATTTATGGCTCTGTAGCGTCGCTATAGACTTCTGTGTAAACGTCGCTATAACCGTCGCTATGAGCATCTCTATATAGCGACGCTTATAGCGACGCATATAGCGACGCCTGTAGCGATGCATATAGCGACGCCTATAGCGACGCTCTCATAGCGACGCTATTAGCGACGGTTTTAGCGACACTGGGGGTTATAAAAACCCAGTGTATTTCCGTCGCTAACAGCGTCACAAGAGCACACAACCTCTTGTAGTGAATGCTCCCAGATTGGGCCTGATCATGATGCAAAAAACAGTACAATGGGTGTGTGGCCAAAAAAAAAGGAAAGGGCTAAGGGTGCAACCTTGCTTGACTGATTTTTTGATGTGCATACTAGAGGAAAGCCTTCCATAGAATATAATACTAGAGATAGCATCGTATCCCAGGAGGAATATACATCCAACCATTTTGGGCTGGGGCATGTTCCTCCATATGTTATTCTTCGAGTGTATAATCCATTCTTCTAGATGGGATGGAAGAATATAAAATAACAACTGAAATACTTTATCGTATTATTCTTTGACTCATCTCTCTCTCTCTCTCTCTCTCTCTCTCTCTCTCTCTCTCTCTCTCTTCTTTTTGAAGAGATGTTTTATCATGGCCGTTATATTACATTTTGTACAGTATTACATGTTCTGCATAATCCTTCTATATAAAGGATTATGGTTATGGCCAGCAACTATAAGGTCCTTTGTGATCCTAGTTTAAAAGATCTCCCATGGGAAAGAGCATTTGTAAGCAACCTGATTATCAGACACAACAACATTTCTTGTTTTCCAGATAAAGGAAATCATCCAAACTCTGAGGGAAGTGAAAACTCATAACCTCATCAATCGTTTTTGACAATTCCAAACAGCATTGTAAATTTAGTGAGCTTTGTCTACCAATGATGAATCCACAAACTGCATAAGTACTTCCACCACTGATCCACATACCTCCAATTCCATACGATATGTTTAAATTTTTTGGGCTTATTACACCTCGGACAAATCTCTGTGGACATATTGTTCTTAAGCAACAGTTGTCCAACAGGGAGTGCTCTATAAGTACTCTCCACATAAAGACCTAATGTTTGAAGGAACAAGGGAGTTTCTGTATAGCAGCTAGTCTTCCTTGCCAGCAGGTGTCACATTTAGTAATGCCCCGAGCTTTGTTGCATCTCACATCAAGAGTAGGTTCTGGAAGAATAAGTGCATAAAATTTATTAGTCTTGCTTGTCGACCAGTTGGTTGATGAGTCTAGCAAGTTCCAATCTCTCAATCGATTAGCAAGATCTGTGTTGAGAGGAAGAGGGAGGAAAAGACATCCTATGTATTTGTGCACAAAGTAGATTTCATGGAATTCTGAGTCTGTTCCCTAATGTGAACTGCCTTCTTGCCACCATAAAGTAGCAAAGTTGCTGGTAGAGTCAACAACCTAATCTATCGAGCTGACCCCCCCTCCATATAGCACTAGGGCTTTTTTCCCCTTTAGAAGGGCAGACACCTTTTTTAATACATAGCTCTAAAATATGTTCTCTTTCCCAAGTGAGTGTCCTGTATATCTTGCCCACCCCTTCCAAATAAACTAAGAGATACAAGTTTCCTTGAGACAACCAAAAATTGAGCAACGGTGGAGGAAAGTTTAATATGTGCAGCATAAAATAATCTATCCCACGTTGGCAATTGCCATTGCCCATGAAAATACACCATTGCATAATCCATCATTGTTCAAAAAAAGCTGGCCCATATGGTATCTTTGGGAGACATGTATTTAGTCAAAGGTGCCTTCATGCATGCATATGGACACTCAATTAAGAACATCAAGTTCCCCTTGGGAGTAGGGCATAGTGATAAGGAACCCTGAAATCCATGGAGGTTTTTTAAACCTTTGATGGTGTTTTCAGCCTTCAAAGTTCAAAGACCGAGTCCCACATAGTTTCCCCAATCTTGACGGCCAGTCATCCATTCTCTTCCATTCTAGAAAAAAGGAAGCCCAATGTCTTCCTTGACCAACCGCACGTAGATTAAGCTTCCTCACAACGGTGGCTGCACCAAAGAAAGATCCCGCCGGATGCCAAGAAGCAAGGATTGCCGCCCTCGAGGCACAAGTATCGGAGAGAACGAGAAACTCAAGATCGCCTGTTTAGGCTAGAGGAGACAAAGGAAGAAGAGAGCCTAGATTTACTCGCAAAAGCCCAAGGTGTTGAAGCATCCCTTACTGAAACCGTTAAGGCAGTGAAGGAATGCTACAAATGGAGGCATGGTGGCCCTGCAAAATACCAAAATAACACGCTGCGAACCATAAAACTGAGAAATCTGCATACCTGGGACATCCAAGAACTCATAATCGAAGTTATACGCGAACAACAAGAGACGGAGAGAGGAAGAGAGGGAAACCGCACGCGCAGGCGCACCTAGAGCGGAGTGCTACGCCCGACACGGCAAGAGAGAAGAAAGGAGAGGAAAATAAGACAGACACTGGGTGCAATCTGCCCCCGTGCAAGAGTGACGATTTTCCTCTTGCAGGTATTTGTTTTATAGATTTCTTGAATGGTCAAGTTGGTTACAAACTGGTCGACCCGTCATAAATAGCCAAAGATCATAAAAGAGCACTTGAATAATAAAATGTACAATGTATATATTTTCATTCGCATAGGCCTATCTCGGTCCAGCCTTTTTCACCTGTCACTGCTGCAATAAATAATAAAATTTTAATTCCCTAACATACCTCTTTGTTGGAAAGCAACTGATAAAAATCTGCAAACAATACTTGTCAAAAACAATGATTAGAAATCTGTATGAAATAGTAAAAGAAACATCCATAAAATTAGATAACATTGCTTATGCCTGCTATCATCCACATACTACCTATTCTAGTGTCCCATACCACTAGAATAAGCAGTATATGTCATACCCTGATGAATCAGGATATCATTAGTCACACTCATCATTGTATAAATCAATTCTCATCAATCTCAAGTTCACTTCTATAAATACTTTCGTGACAAAAAATTATCATATACCAATTCCAAATCCAAATCCAAAATATCTTTCATTTTCTATACTCGGGTAACAAAATCATACCACTTACAGTGGTGGCCAGCCACTGCAACATGATTTTGTGATCAGTGTTGCCTAAATCGGCGAATCTACACCAATAAGACATGCTACCTAAATCGGCGAATCTGCACTAATGCTGCCTATAGCGGCGAATTTGCATTTGGTATAAGTTTAAAAAATCATGAATCTGCAATTTATCAATATGCTGCCTAAATCGACGGATCTGCACCAAGATGAGTATCTACACACTGCCTAAATCGACGAACATGTGTGCATGTGACCAATGGACTAGAACATGCATAAAACCATAAAAAATGACTACCTCATTCACATCACATTAGAGTAAGGTTGAGTAACAAAGTAATGACAAATTATTATGCATTGGCGGAAGCACCTCGGCTCATGTAAGTAGATGCATAGCGCAATGTGAAATGATCGCCACAGCAATTTCATTTAATACAAGTATTGACACAATGTTAGAGAATGCAGATAAGTAAAAAGAGTCGTACTGTCTATTAAAAAATAATGGTGATCTAGCTGATAAGTAAGGCATGTGCGTTGAATTTTTTGTTGTTCTCTATGGAATGGTATATGTGTAGGACTTTGAAAATCATAGAATGTTGAGAGAGTCCTATTAGTGTATGATTTCTTGTGTTTACGAGAAGATTTTTCAAAACCAATAATTAAAAATACGGATAGATTTGACCTGTGTGCTTTCTGTAAACCATAAGACTCTAGATGATGTACTACATCTAAAAATATGTATTAGTTTGTGCGTGGGGAGAGAGGTACAAGTAGGACACAAGTGTAACTAGCAAACTGACACCAAAGTATAGTTAACAAATTGAACATGTGTTAATTTACTGTGAATAATTAGCCATAAAATAAAAGCATATAATTCCGCCTTATTAGTTTATAGACTGGATAGGGACAGGATGACCACTGAGTAGGAAGAAAAACTCTAGAGTTCTAATTTTTATACCTTAGATTCACTAGAGTCACAAATACACATAAAATATAGGAACCATTTTTTATTTTATTGTATAATGCAATTTAAGAGACAAAATTACACTGATGACTTACAATCATTTATTATGATTAGCCTTGGATCGATTAGAAAGTTAGACGGAAGTAAAAAAAGATTGATTTTTTTCTGAATAAATGAAGAAATCCTCTTGATATTGTAAACTGTGGTAAAGGGCATGGACTAGTGTAAAGTCATGATATCACAAGCATACATCTTGTATATCATGTAAAAGGCAGGCTACAAATAGGAGATTGATCGAACAAATAAAAAAAACACATACATAAGCTTCTCGTGTAAACTTGTAGTAGGTACAAATTACTTAAGCTTGAATAGCAGAAGAAGGATCCGTCAAGTAGGGATGCTGGTGTGCGCATTAACGAGACACTCTCGATAGCGGTGTGTGTGTATGTGTATGTCGAGCATTCAAATTGATAAGTGAGTGTGTGTGTGGGTGCCAAAAAGTCATCGACTTGCAAGGATGTGGATAATCGAACATAAAGGTAGGGCCTAAAGTTCGGTTGAGGGGGGGAAAGAGAGAGAGAAAATGAAATAAAATGTTATATTAATGATCTACAAAATGCCAAAATTACATATAAAAGCAAACTAATACAATCCTTGTGTATCTATCCAATGCCTGGGTATATATAAAAGAAAATGAAGTATAATAAAAGACTGATAGATTAAAACTAAAAGCTTGAAAGCGCCATATTAAAATTATCATGATTAGCGGCAATGTACATGGATGCCTGGCATCGGGCATTGTCTGAGAAAGTATTGCATTAATTGGTCATCGAAGAGTTTTGTCGATGTCTGCTTCTGTAAGTAGTCTCAAGCGGGGGGCACTGTGGTGGAGGTGTCAGATGTAGCAGACGAGGGGGAAATAGCGAGAAAGGAAATGAAATAAAATGTTCCATTAAACGCCTGGAAAGGCCAAAATTACATTTGAGTCAAAATGGATGCAATCAATGTGAATCTAATCCAACGGTTGGGTACGAAAATAAAATGAAGTGAAAGATGAAAATGAAAACCCTAGGGGCGTCAAACTACAATTTTTCATCATCATTGTCGATTCTCGTGAATGTCCGGCATCGGGCGTGTTTGAGAAAGTATTGCAATGGTCGACCGAAGAGCTTCCACAGTGTCCGCTGCAGAAGGAGTCATTGTGGGGGGGAGGGGGAAAGAGAGATAGCAAAATGAAATGAAATGTTGTATTGAACATCTTCAAAAGGCCAAAATTAAATATGAGGCCAAACTGATACAATCCATGTGAATCTAATAATCGAATCCAATGCTTGGATACAAATGAAAATGAAGTAGAGACAAAAATAAACAACAAAAAACTAGAGTGCTACGTTAGCTGCGTTCGTATTGAATTAAGATTGAGTAAAATATTAGAAACTATATATGCCATTTCAGCACTTCTCAAGCAAAAAATAGCCGATAGCTGATAAAAGTTTTCGCCTTAAAAAGTGTCGCCACGTGGACGAACCTCCAGCTAGCATTGCGATTTCGGCTTCTACGCTAACGAAGTAAAAATCATCGTCAGCATCATCAATGCCCGCCTCTATAAGTAGGCATATTGGGAGGGGGAGAGAGAGAAAGAGAGAGAGGGGGCTGATGGTGCTTGCAAATAGGGCTGGTTGTTGGCCATGGTGAGGTCACTCGAAGCAAAGGATGGGGTAGCCATTGGCAGGGAGCTAGTGGAGACAGGGGATCTGCATGAGAGGTTGCAGCTTGTGGCATCCATCAAGGAGTACGATTCCGATCGTAGTGAGCTGGAACGCTGCTGTATCTTACGATATGAGGAGGACGTACTGGAAAAACTCAAGACCAAGTCCACGGGATACACGAGAGATGAGGGCAACTGGCTCGTGATATTTAATATTGAGGTGGGCTTCATCGTTTTCAACCACAACAGCTTTGTCAGGGTCTAAGAAGAGGCTGCAGAAGGAGGCTCTACAGATGGGTGCTCTGTTGGACATGGCGGGCGATGCTAGGTGCCTTCCCATGCCCGCAAGCATCCTGGTAAAGATGTCAGACGCCATCTCTCACGTGGGTGCACGTTGAGCTTCCTTGGGACGTCCGGGGGAGATTCTACCGCTGGTGGGAAGGTGATAGTGAAACAAAAGGGAAAGAGAGAGAAAAGGTGGTGGTTGTGGTAGTCCTGCGTGCAACACAGTAGCCACCAAATTGATTGGAGTAGGGGTGTGGGTGCCGCAAGGAAAGGGGGACTCAACTTGTGGCTGCATACTCTACAAAAGAGGAAACGCCACAACAGGTGAGGGAATGGGTGGTTAATTGGCATGCAGGGGCTGACTGTTGGGTGGCGAGGGAGGGAGAGGTAGAGTTACATGGCCATTGAGTGTGTCGAGTGGTCTGAGGTGTATGGTGGGGATATTACGGCGGCAAGAGCAACCTCGGCAACGAGGGGAAAAGAAAAATTGATTTGCATGCGTAGTGTGTGGTAAACGTAATAGTTGGCTGAGAGAGAATGAGTGCCACAAAGTTGATGAGGGCTGCATGGCTACTGAAGAGGCGGCACCGAGGAAGACTCAAGGGAGAGAGATGACCCACCACTGGTGGTTGAGCGGGTGGTAGGCAGAAAATGCATGCGAGAGGTGGCGCACGAGTTGACCACTTAGTGTTTTTCGTATTTGACATAGATTCTTCTTGCCATTGCTGTGGCGTTAAGGCTTTTGTAAGTGAAAGGGCATGCATCTGCTGCATCTCCTGCTCAAGAGCTGTATATATTTACAAGGCGATGGAACTCAAGAAGTCGTTTTCCCTCAAAGGCAGACGATACAACCTCCACCAGAAAGCTTGCACCGCATCCGATAGGTGTATCAACGACGTTCAGATACGCATGCTTGAGCTTGTTGCTGAGCGCAGCCACCACTGCCTCTCCCGAAACACCCATTGCTTCTTCCTTCGCCACTCAGAATTGCCAAGTTGGTCTGGTCAAGGTCTGCCATGATCGATAGGCAATGCTTGCCATCAAATGATGTTCCAATTTTGTGGTCACCAACTATACGGCATGCAGGTGCTACTAGAAATCGTCAATTGCGGAGATAACCATCGTTTGGAGATCACATTGTTATATAGATATTTATATATACTTTCTTAGTGGGTTGGTTCCACACTAATTAAGAATACTCTTCTCAATTCACACCGTTTTGTCATAGATGAACCTCATCCCCGCTTGGCCACACAAAAAAAAAGTAAAATTATATAATTACTTTCTTAGTGGGTTGGTTCCACACTAATTAAGAATACTCTTCTCAATTCACGCCGTTTTGTCATAGATGAACCTCATCCCCGCTTGGCCACACAAAAAAAAAGTAAAATTATATAATTACTTCTTATATTACACACTCCCTCAATATACGCATGATGCAAGATCAAGGATCCTGAGATAATCACCCTGCCATGCTTGCTAATCAAAAGTTCATCTTTATGTGTTCATTCTACTTATAATTTAAGGTTCCCATTTTAAGCATCATTTTTCACACAAAATAGGCATGCATGCATTCCTATATCATGAAACAATGAATCAAAATAACTTAGCTCTATTCATCGAGCTCTTTTCCTCTTCATATTCATGCTTCCTTAGCAATACTTGCAATTCCAAGATAGTTTCCAGAGCTATGATACCACTTCTACAAATGGAGGCATGGTGGCCCTGCAAAATACCAAAATAACACGCTGCAAACCATAAAACTGATAAATTTGCATACCTGGCACATCCACGAACTGATAATCAAAGTTATACGTGAACAACAAGAGACGGAGAGCGGAAGAGAGGGAAAGTGCAGGCGCAGGCGCAGGCGCACCTCCTAGAGCGGAGTGCTACGCCCGACACGGCGAGAGAGAAGAGAGGAGAGGATGGTTGACTGATGCTTTGTTTTGGGAGAAATAAAAAATGATATTGTCCTAGGTGGGCCTTTGTGACCATCACCTAGAGAGAGGTGGAATATACAATAGGTTTTTTTACAAAGTTTTGTCTTGGAAAACGGAAAATGAAATACCCTATGGATGTTTACTGAGGAAATGCGTCGTGGATGAGATGCTGGCAAACCACAAGCTTTATTGGGCGTTGGTGTAGCGCGCTCATTGATTTTGGTGCCGGCTGGGGCATGCCTTCGGCATCGTTTATTGATTTGTTGTTGTTGTCTCCATTGCATGTTTTGGGCCCTTCGTCGTTTGTTGATGCGTCGATATCCATTCCTTTGTCTTTTTTGCTTCTTATGCGTGCCGTGTGTGTGCGTTGTTGGTGCGTATGTGACTGTGTGCGTGCACTTATGCGTGTAGTGTATGTGTGTGTGTGTACCTATATGTGCTTGTGAGTGTGAGTGTGTGTGCATGGAAAGAGAGAGAGAGAGCTGAATTTATTTTCACAGAATGTGTGTGTGTGTGTGTGTGTGTGTGTGAGAGAGAGAGAGAGAGAGAGAGAGAGAGAGAGAGAGAGAGAGAGACATTATGGCTGCTTGGTTGATGATGCACGAGAGAGAGAGGGTTGTTTTTCTTGATAATCGAGGAGAGAGAGAGGGAGGATGACGCCAAGCTAGGGAAGAGAGAGAGAGAGAGAGGGTGAGCCAAGGGTGGCGGCCCCCTCTATGAGTGCAAGGACAAGGGGGGGGGGGGGGGGGTGGCACTGATCTGCAGCAGTCAAATGTGTTTTCCTTAATATTATTTTATTTATAATGCACCCGCTCTTTGGGGTTAGTTCCTGCGGCCAAGGCTTTTGAAAGCTGGCCATCATTAGCCCTCCCTTTCTGGCTAGAGGCATTCATGACTCTAGCTCTGCTTTTGATTCTCTAGCAGCGGAGTTGGAGGGTTCTCCCTCCTCTAGAATATCTATCATGAACTCTAGATCAAACCTTAAGAAGTACCTTTTGAGCCTCCATCCATTAACTCTAGTCATGTGAATTCGACCATCTGCCTCCATTAACTTGTAGCTACCATTGGTGTATCGCCTTTTAAGATGAATGGCCCTTCCCATCGAGGCTGAAACTTCTTATCTTTCCTAGTGTAGAATCTGTTGTCGTATCTCAATACTAACATGCCTTTATTTTTCCTTAAGTGAAGCCTTTAGATGTGGTTTTGGAGATGGGCAATTGGGCGCCGTAACTAGCTAGCCGTGACTCCCAGGTTGGTTATCTGTACCTCGATCGGTAGAATGGCCTCTTTTCCATATACTAGATGAAAAGGGGTGAAACCTAGTGATGTTCAAAATGTCGTGCGATAGGCCCAAAGAGCAGCCATGAAATGCTTATCCCAATCACTTGTGTGGTTATTCACCTACTCTGTGATGATTTTACGGATCATGTTGTCTACCTTTTCCACTAGACCATTGCACTGTGAATAGTATGGGGTGGAGTATTGGTGTGTGATGCCTAGATTTTTTATCAGTTCTCCCACTAAGTGGCCTCTAAAACCTGGCCCTCTATCAGATATTATCCCTAGAGGTGTGCCAAAGTGGCAATAGATGTGCTCAAATATGAAATTTTCCACTTCATGGGCTATAATGCGTGTGGTGGTTGCTGCTTCCGCCCATCGGGTTATGTAGTCTACACCAACTAGCATGTACAGTTTACCCAACTGGCCCTTGGTAAAGGACCAATTGCATGTATTCCCCACTTCTCAAACGGGCCTTATGAGATGATAGGAGTTTGTGTCTCATAGGTTAGTGTTCGATCACTTGATACTTGACAAGCTCTGCATGTTTTACACCAATGATGCATATCCTATTTAGACTAGGCTTTGCCTGTAGAGTCTTCGTACTAGTAATATCTAGAGTAAATTAAAGTGGCCGCCGCAAACACCATTATGGCACTTTGAGATCACCTCCGTGATTTCATTGGAGATCGGCACTCGCCTGAGAATCTAGTCTTTGCTCTTGCAATACAAGGTGCTATTTATAAGGCGGTATCTTCTTGCCTTTTGAACAAGCCATTGTTTTTGGCCCTTGGTATACCCTTTAGGACATTCTTCTATATCTAAGAAGCTGATGATATCAGGCATAGCATCACTACCTTGAAAGAGGGGCAGCTTTAGTTTGATTGCTCCTATGGAAACATCTTGTATTCTTTCCTTGGCTAGAGCATCTGCTTCTTGATTTTCTATCCTAGGGACATGAAATAATTTCACTGCATCAAAATTTCTTAAAAGATCCTTAACTTGGCATAATTGGCCAAGAAAAACCTGATTTTTACAAGTCCAAGTGCCATTTATCTGCTTTATCAAGAGCATGGAATCACCAAACACATTAAGGTGTTGAACCCCTTGCAAAACACATTGTTGTAATCCAAGAATTAGGGCCATGTAATCTGCTTCATAGTTGAAGTCGGAGTGTAGTAGCTACCCAATAGAGAAGACCTTTTCCATTTGCTCATTGAAAATGATGATACCAGTTGCAGCTTGGTCCATTGTCCTTTTGTAAGTGCAATCAAAGAAAAGAGACTAAGCTCCTTCTAGCTTAGGACATTCTACCATTGGTATCACTCCTTTGCCCCCTATGTTGACCTTTAACTTCTTCTCAAAGTGATGATAAGTAAGAATATCTGCTAGACTAGCCCTAATGGAGTTCTCCACTTGCATAGTGTAATCGAACTCTTGTAATCTAATGAGCCACTTGGAGATTCTAGATGAGACATCCATGTATTGCATTACATACAGAAATACTTCTTCCATTGTCAAAATTACAAAGGGTCTAGGGACTAGATAAGAGGGGAACTTTGGAGTGGCGATCATCAATGCAAGCACCATGTTCTCTAGCGTGGTGAATCCTTTTTCTGATGGGGTCATGACATGACTAGAGAAGTAGATAGGACGCATGACCCTAAGGGTATCACTTCCTACACTGGGATTAACATAAAATGGCTCTGGGGCTACAATGGTGGGAAGTGAAACCAAGATCTCTTTCACTTTGCTAAACTGTTGCTCATTTTCTTCACTCCATAGGAAGACATCTCTATGGGTGACTTGTTGTAAAGGGAGAACCAGTTGAGAGAGCAAGTGAATGAACCTGCTCAAATACCTTACCTTCTGAAGGAAAGAGACCAATTGCTTAGCTGTTGTGGGTGACGAGACAAAGATACTAAAGATTGAACCTTGCTTGGCCGGGTCAGTCTCAATTCCTTTGGCTGAAATTACATGGCCAAGAAGATTGACCTTGCTTTCACCCATTAGGAAATTTCGGAGGTCATTTGGAGGGCCTTCTAAGAAAATGTATTTTTTGCACTCTCTCTCTAGAAAAAATGACAAATAAAAGAGCTGGGTCTTTCATAGTAAAACTTCAAAAAGTGTACTTTAAGTACATTCCTTACCCCTCTGAACATTCGTTCGTAGTGATTGAGGGATAATACTCTTTTTAGTTGTATTGAATGAACAACGTCAAT
Source organism: Adiantum capillus-veneris (assembly GCF_014529385.1). NCBI lineage: Eukaryota > Viridiplantae > Streptophyta > Polypodiopsida > Polypodiales > Pteridaceae > Adiantum > Adiantum capillus-veneris. The sequence continues at coordinate 135,496,685 of NC_140943.1, read as the reverse complement.
ACGGAGGGAATGAGGCTAACATGGAGGGACAAATCCGCAGCCGCTATTCACTTTCCATTAAACCTGCACATTTGGCTAATGGCGCACTCCTCAAATGGCACAAATGTTACCCACAAACGAGCCAAATATCACCTTCACATTGATTTGGACAATGAGTACCAACCATTGATTAAGCGCAGTAAAACAAACACACATATACCTCCCACCTCCATAGACACGCTCAGAGCTCAAGGAGCTAAACACAGATATCTGGACGAGAGGCTCTCTCTACCCTAAGAATCCAATAACTAATGCGTCTCCACCGTTTGTCAATCCTACAAGCTTATTGACCTTTGCTGGTGATGGAGAAAACGGCCTTCTGGGTTATTGTAAATCACTTACAAGAGAAGCTGGAACTTACAAGAGCATTTTCCAATCTCAACAATGTGAGATTGTTCGCCTTTCACATTTACATTCTACAGATCAGGTTACCATTTTGCAACATAAAACAGAGGTACAAGAACTGAAAGAAAAGGTGCGAAGTTGTCAAATGAAGGACACCATCTTGGGTGGTCGTATCCGAAAGAAGAAATTGCGCAATCTTGAAACATTGCAGGTTGCATCAGGAGGTCTCAAGAAAAGAATCCGAGCATTAAGGTGATGCTTCTTGGTTGGCTACATTGTCTTAGTTAAGTAATCACTTTGTTTTTTCTTGTTATGCATTGTTTTCATGTGCCTAAATAGTGTTAGTGAAGCAAATTTTCTGTTATTTACTTATGCATTGTCTTCATGTAGAGACTCAATCTATCCTGACAAGGAAAACATTGACCCCAAAGCCAATATAGGAAAGAGATTGAAGCCACTTATAAGTAGAAGTCTGGCAGCAGATATAGTACATGACAAGAAGTTTAAGGTTCTACAAAGAAATGTAGTGGACCGCTTTATTTCAGAGAACTCAGTGCCTGCAAAAGAGATACAAGGCACACTTGATTCACTTGGTGTAAGCAAAAGAGGATATTCGGCTATCCAAAAGTCTGTCTCAACCATCTTTGTTAGGAAGGGTATAAAATCCAAACTTCTACCATCAGCCTCAAGTGTTTGGAAAGAGAGGCTTCAGCTTAACGAGGCACAGGGAGACTATCTTGGACAACCCTTTCATATTAAAGCAACTTACAGTGGCCATGGAGCCAACACTGTGGCATATGATGAGTTCAACAATATTTTTATGGACCTGCGGATACTACAGAAGAGAATGGTGGAGTTTTACAACGTCACATTTGAAGAGTCACGTGGACTATTACATTTTGTGTTAAAACTGGATGAGTGTGAGCTTGTTAAAGAGAAAAAGCTAGAGCGTGTTACTATTACTTTAATGAATAGAGCCCTCTCAAAGTGTCCCAGTGATGATCCTTTATATTTTAGTGTTCAATCAGAATCTAACATATGGTGGCTTGGTGCGTTTGAGGTAAGCGATATTCTCAAGTAAGCTCAAATATTCAGATCTACTTAAGTCTCATTTATTTTGTGTTGCAGGTAAAGAAAGAAGATCATGAGATTCTATATTGGGTGTTCCATCGAACTAATATTCCGGAGCTGATTGATCGACAGACTAACCAGGGAGAGGTACTACGTCTAGATGGAAGGGGAGACTTTCAAGTTCAGTGGCATCTTGCAGGTGACCTTAAAACATTAAAGTGCATGTATAATTGTGGAATGGGTGCAATGGCAAAGTCACCGTGTTTGTTCTGCATGGAGCCTGCAAAGGTCATGAACCCAAAGTGGTGGAGAAAAGCTCCAACACGTCACATTGAGGATCCTGCTTTTCGACCAGTTTTGAAAATACCACTTGTGAATGTTCACATTTGTACAATGCATGCCCTTTGTAGAATTGTAGAGAAATTGGTCTACTTATACATCGGGTTTGCTTGGAAGATTAAGAACTCTGCAGAACGACAAGTAGCCTTGCAGTGCTTAGAAATGGTACTGTCGGATATGGGGCTTCATGGTGGCAATGTGAAAATCCAGCGGGATGAAAAGAGATCAACTGCTGAGAAGGATGTCCCATGCAAACCTTCCATCGGTGGGGTGAAGGCACGGTTTTTATCTAAGCCCCAAGGTACAAGAGATCCAAAGCTAACAAAACATGGAAAAATATATAACACATCTTATGTTAGCAAGGTAGAGTATCAGAGCTGGAAAAAGCTACATATTGCAGTCAAAGACCACGAACCAACTACTCGTAACGCGAAGGCTGAGGTTTGGCGATCAATAGACATCCTATTTTTGATGTGCGACAAAGATGACTGGTCACAAGGTGATATGAACAAGTTCAAGGAAAATCTCAACCTTCTGAAAAAATCATTCAAGACAGCATGGACAGACACCCAGATTACTCACTACATGGTATTATTGTGTATTTCATTCTCTCTTATGTGCAAATATGTGAGTGTAAAACATTCTAACTAATCTGTTTTCATATCCAGCACATCATCTTCAATCATTTGCCATATTTTATACAGAAGTATGGGAACCCGGCAATATGGAATACCCAAGGGATGGAAAAGTCTCATTACATGGCGAGAAATGCTTATTTCAGGCACACACGACATGGTGGCTCTCGAATCAAGGCTAACAGTTTGAGAGAACTATTTGAATGGTTCTATCGTAGAATCATTCATCGAATGCAGGCAAAAGAAGTCTTGGCAAATTCAGCAACAGCACAAGCAATCAGACATTTACAACAACAAAAATCTAAAAGATCAATGGCATACAACAACTCCGGAGCTCGTGAAAGTCAACGAAGGTGGAGAGAGACAATGGTGTATGTGAATCACAAGTGGAGAAAGATACTCTGAGTGGATGGCATTGTAAAAAATTTATGTAATACATGACCTTATACAATTGCTACTTGAAGTGTATCAAGATTTTGCAGGTTCAATTTTGTTTTTTGGCACGTCACCCTTGTAACGAATCATGAGATGTTTGCCATACTCTAAAAGTTCATCTGGGTTTTGTCTACCAAGAGCTAGTGCCATTGCTGTGTACGTGTAGTAATACGCTGCCCGACCACCTGTATAGCCTGGGCAGTAACCAAAACAATCTCTAGCAAACACTTTGTCAACAAGAATGACTTTATCTGCACTTTTGGGCAGCACCGGTCCACCCAAGAAGCGTGATAGTGTCTTGAATGTGTAAGTTGCTATTGAACCCTCTTGTGACATGGAATTGTGAAAAACTACTATCGGTGACTCGCAGAGCTTTGAAAGGTACTGTGCTAGGGCCGCATCCCTTCCTCGATACTCTCTTGTCCGGCGCCGAAGGAAGTCATCCTTGTCAGCAATCCAAGACTGCACATACAATGTCAGAAATGACACAAACAGAGAGAGAGAGAGAGAGAGAGAGAGAGAGAGAGAGAGAGAGAGAGAGAGAGAGAGAGAGAGAGAGAGAGAGAGAGAGAGAGAGAGAGAGAGAGAGAGATACCATGAAGCTCTCATCCTGCAGAAAGAGGTTTTCTTGCCACAGGTCTACAGATGTAGTTGACCCCTGACCTGAATGGTTAAACCAATCCTCCACTTCTTTGTTACTTTTCGATGGTCTTAGGCTTTGTCTTATTGCTTGGAAGGTGGCTTCATCAGGGAGTGTCTCCTTGTATTTTTCAGCTTTCTCAAAGCATCTTCGAAGGCATTCCATTGGATTGCTGGATGTTTCCATTGCCTCATCATCACTACTATCCTCTGAAACAAATCCACTCCTCTCCTCTTGGACTCTGGAAATAATAGCCAGGGAGAAATCCTCCCTTAAATAAAACACACTTTGCACATCATGTAAGAAGATATAGGTCCTGTCTCCAATCCTGAACTCAGGCACAGCTGGCAACATCATCTGAGCATGCTTCTCAGTGAAGTTACTGACATCCAATGGAAGTTTGATTTCTGTGGTTTTCACGGAGAGCATCTTACTTCTTTGTACTTCAATTGCCTCAACCTCAAGGTCAACTGTGTCTTCAACCTCCTCGACTTCTTGCATATGAGTTGTCTCCTCGCATTCCTCTTCTGGTGCTGCATCATGCTCCTCTAACACCTCATCAGGATTCTGCATGAGGAATCCAAACAGGCTGTTGAGGTAAATCATAAAGCCAAAGGCTTCCTGAATGAGTTTGCATTCTTTTTGGTGCAAAGGGCAGACTGAATGTCGGCAAGAGGGTGGTAACTCCCTATACTTCTTCACTCCCTGTCCCTTTCCACCACAGTCATTTAAATGCACAAGAGTCATAGTAGGCAGAACAACCCTTCCTACCTGCACCATCACCTCAAACTTATCTCTGTAGGACTGCAAGAAATTACTGTGCTGAGCTAATAGGTCTTCAATGTCAAACTTTGGATTAAACATAGAATGAATTAGATCATACTTGTCCCCAGCACCACAAGATGCTGCAAAATCAAACAGCCTCTCATCAGTTGCAGCTGGGTCTTCCAGAGAAGCTACATCCTCCTTTTCTTTACATTTTGTACTTTCTAGCACATGTGCATCATCGGAGAAGTCTATATTTCTCTTTCTGGTATTTTTCTTGAGATGTACCTTACAGGGCACCACACCCTTGTCGGGTGAGGAATCTTCTTGCCCTGGTGACCTCTCTGATTGGTCTTCACCAACAAACTTTTCCTCAGATATGTCCTGACAAAAGTCAACAGTTCTTTTGGCAGATACATTAAGCAACTGAGCCTGCAAGGTTTGAAATCCTGGCACAAGCCCTGGATCTGGTTTCAGCCTCTTCTGCCTACTGGACCTTAATCCTAATCATCAAGAAACATAACAAGTCAAAACCAAGAGCAAACATGACAATTCTGCCAAAACCC